>NC_045968.1:1079294-1682693 GCF_010909765.2 Amblyraja radiata | reverse complement strand
GGCTCCCACCATGTTTTGGTGGTCATTTCAAAGTTGGTCCACCCACATGCTCTGTCTACTGGAGCAGTTCTCAATCGGGTTTGCTGTAGGACCTATTCCATTGCCTTTGATCAGATTGGGCCCGCAAATCGAATCCCTCTCCTCCGCCAGCCATCTTTATGTCATGGGGCCGCCTCCTGCAGTCGACCTTGAAGGTGCTGGAGGTAATAACTCGGTTCAACTATCTCCGGCCTTTGCTCAGCATCCAACATCTTTAGCGGCTCCTCCTGCTACTGCAGTCCACTGAGCATTTCGGGCAGGTTCCTGGTTCCCTGGTCCAGACCTGAAACATCACTAGTCCATGATCTCAAAGGATGCTACAGACCTGCTGGGTTATTCCACCATTTATATATAGCTTGGTATAAACCAGCATCTGCACTTCCTTGGTATGACATATAAGCTATAAGAGGTTCTGACCGCAGTTTAAAGCAAAAGGGTCAGTCCATATTTCTCCTAATCCTTCTCAAACTAAACTTAGCTACTTGACGGTCAGGCCTGAGACCTTTGTGATATCTGAGACATATATTCAGCCACAGTTTCATGAAGTCATCAGAGCAAGATTATCTTAAGATGTGCATTGCCAGTATTCATTGCTTTCAAGCTAGTATTCACCAAACCTGGACCTAGTTCACTGTGTTTAAGAAGAACTGCAGATGCTGGAAAATCAAAGGTACACAAAAATGCAGGAGAACTCAGCGGGTGCAGCAGCATCTATGGAGCGAAGGAAATAGGCAACGTTTCGGGCAGGTTTAGGTCCGAAACTTTGCCTATTTCCTTCGCTCCATAAATGATGCTGCAACCCGCTGAGTTTCTCAGCATTTTTGTGTACCTAGTTCACTGTGTGTTTTCTGCAGATACAATTATACAAAATAAAGGTATTGTTCCCATTGACAAAAGACGGAAATGTCCACTATTTCCACAAGTGTATTGAGGATGACAATGAAAGGTAATGATCTAGATGTATCAAAGGTATCAAAGGTTTTTATTAGTCACATTCACATACAACAGGTGTAGTGAAGTGAAATGCTTTTGCCATTTTGCAAACACAAAAAAAAAGAATACAGACAAACACCCATGAGAGTCTTAAAACATAGAACATCCCCCACAATGGCTCCCACCATGGGGGAAGACACAAAGTCAGTCCCCAACCCCAGTTCACCCATAGTCGGGCCTATTGAGGCCTCCACAGTTGCCTCTACGGAGGCCGATGTTCCTGGCCTTCTCGCCGGGTGATGTTGCTCCACCTGGAACGGCCTTCTGCACAGGAGGCCGCGGCTTCCGAAGCCAACAACGGCCGTGCCGGTTGGAGCTCCACAACTGGCGATCTCATATAGAGATCCCAGGCTCCCGATGTTAAGTCGGTGCCGCCGCCACAGCTGGTCGCTGCACAGTCCCGCAGCTCCGCAATGTTTAACCGGCGGTCTCAGCTCACCGGAGTTCCAGCGCGGGTCCCAGGCAAGGCATCGCCTGCTCCGCGATAGCACTCCAGCGCTGTGCCGCCGCCAAAGCCGAGGTTCTGGGCGGTCCCCGACAGGAAACGCCGCTCCAGGCCCCGCTGGTAGGCCGCGAGGACGGGTCGAAGCTGCAGCCCAGAGAAAAGTGCCTCTCCGACCAGGTAGGGACCCTGAAAGGTAGTTTCCCCCTTCCCCTCCCCACACCCCCCACATAAAAAAAGTCTAGACCTCCAAACAAAACGCTTAATTAACTAAAATAAAAAATAAAAGATGAAGAGACAGACAGCTGCTGGCTGGGCAGCCGTGCCTAAATGTGTCCCTAATGCGGAGGACACTAAGCTGGGGGGCAGTGTTAGCTGTGAGGAGGATGCTAGGAGACTGCAAGGTGACTTGGATAGGCTGGGTGAGTGGGCAAATGTTTGGCAGATGCAGTTAATGTGGATAAATGTGAGGTTATCCTTTTGGTGGCAAAAAACATGAAAGCAGACTATTATCTAAATGGTGGCCGACTAGGAAATGGTGATGCAGCGAGACCTGGGTGTCATGGTACACCAGTCATTGAAAGTGGGCATGCAGGTGCAGCAGGCAGTGAAGAAAGCGAATGGTATGTTAGCTTTCATAGCAAAAGGATTTGAGTATAGGAGCAGGGAGGTTCTACTGCAGTTGTACAGGGTCTTGGTGAGACCACACTGGAGTATTGCGTACAGTTTTGGTCTCCAAATCTGAGGAAGGACATTATTGCCATAGAGGGAGTGCAGAGAAGGTTCACCAGACTGATTCCTGGGATGTCAGGACTGTCTTATGAAGAAAGGACTGGATAGACTTGGTTTATACTCTCTAGAATTTTAGGAGATTGAGAGGGGATCTTATAGAAACTTACAAATTCTTAAGGGGTTGGACAGGCTAGATGCAGGAAGATTGCTCCCGATGTTGGGAAGTCCAGGACAAGGGGTCACAGCTTAAGGATAAGGGGGAAATCCTTTTAAACCGAGATGAGAAGAACTTTTTTCACACAGAGAGTGGTGAATCTCTGGAACTCCCTGCCACAGAGGGTAGTCGAGGCCAGGTCATTGGCTATATTTAAGAGGGAGTTAGATGTGGCCCTTGTGGCTAAGGGGATCAGAGGTATGGAGAGAAGGCAGGTACGGGACACTGAGTTGGATGATCAGCCATGATCAGATTGAATGGCGGTGCAGGCTCGAAGGGCCGAATGGCCTACTCCTGCACCTAATTTCTATGTTTCTATGTTCTATGTAAACTAACTATCACTACGGAGTGGCATGGAGGATTGGAAGTTGGTCAAGAAAAATTAAAGACAGAGCCGCAGAAGTAATATTTATGGGAAAATTATGGGAACTTTTAAAATATTTCATTAATTGAGTACAATGTATGTAGATCGTGCAAAGTACCACTTTTCCAATATAAATAGATAGAATCTGGGGGGGTCTCGACCCGAAACGTCACCCATTCTTCTCTCCAGAGATGCTTCCTGTCCCGCTAAGTTACTCCAACTTTTTGTGTCTATCTTCAGTTTAGACCAGTTCCTTGCAACACAAACTAGATAGAATGGTCTCTGTGTTGTGATTTCTCCATCTAGTGGTTTGTACCAGAATTGCAAAATTTATTGTGGTTGAGAGGCTGATTGGTCCAGACTCTCGTGAAGGAAGGAACTGCAGATGCTGGTTTACACTAAAGATATACACAGAATGCTGGAGTGCCTCAGCGGGTCAGGCAGCATCTCTGGATACAAGGAATGGGTGACGTTTGGGGTCGAGACCCTTCTTCAGACTGAGAGTCAGGGGAGAGGGAGACACAGTGATATGGAAGGGTAAGCCAGGTGTCAAAGGGGACGAAGCTCAAGGATAATGTGGAATAGAATAGACTGTTTGCCAGGGGAAGGTGACGAGGAATACAAAATAATTTATAATCAGGAGGACAATAAAAACTATCAGAACTAGGATGGGGGAAGGATGGAGAGAGAGGGAAGCTGGGGTTACTTGAAGTTAATGCTCATATCGCTGTGTGTAAGATGCCCAAGTGAAAAGCTGAGGAGTTGTTCCTCCAATTTGCCTTGGGCCTCACTCTGAGAGTGAGGGAATGTGGGAAGGTTCATTCATTAACATAGAGTCATCATTCATAAACGCCAGCGTGGGAATGGGAAGGAAATGAAAGTGATCAGCACGTTTACAGATCATGTAGGTCTAGGTGGACTGTGCGGACGTGTTCAGCGAAATGATCGCCGAGCCTGCACTTGGTCTTGCCAATGCATAGGAGTCAACACCAGGAACAGTGGATACAGTAGATAAGGTTGGAGGTAAGTGAACCTCTGCCTAACCTGAAAGGAATGTCGGGGTCCTTGAACGGAGTCAAGGGAGGAGGAGAAAGTAAGCATGCAGGTACAGCAGGCAGTAAGAAAGCCAATGGCAGGTTGGGCTTCATTGCGATGAGGAGATCCTACTGCAGATGTACTTGGGTCCTGGTGAGACTGCACCTGGAGTATTGTGTGCAATTTTGATTTAATTGAGGAAGGACATTATTGCTATTGAGGGAGTGCAGCGTAGGTTCACCAGGTTAATTCCCGGGATGGCAGACTGACATATGTTGAAAGAATGGGTCGACTGGGCTTGTATTCACTGAAATTAAAGGATGAGAGGAGAGCTTATAGAAACATATACAATTCTTAGTGGATTTGAGAGGGCAGATGCAGGAAAAAAAATTCCGTCGGGGTTCAGAACCAGGGGTCACAGTTTAAGAATAAGTGGTAGGCCATTAAGGACTAAGATGAGGAAAAACTTTTTCACCCAGAGAGTTGTGAATCTGTGGAATTATCTGCCACAGAAGGCAGTGGAGGCCAATTCACTGGATGTTTTCAAGAGAGAGTAGATTTAGCTCTTAGGACTACCGGAATCAAGGGATATGGGGAAAAAGCCGGAACAGGGTACTGATTTTGGTTGATCAGCCATGATCATATTTAATGGCTAGAAGGGCCAAATGGCCCTGCTCCTGCACCTATTTTCTATGTTTCTATATTTTCTATGTATAGGGAATAGGGTTGCATCTCCTGCGGTTGCAGTGGAAAGGACCTGCGGAGGGTGAGGTTTGGATGGGGATGAGTTAACCAGAGAGTTGCGGAAAGCTGAAAGGGCAGGAGATGGGTGGATGTGGCTAGCGGTGGGATCCCGTGGTGAAATGTCAGAGGATATGTGCTGTATGCGACGGCTGATGGTGTGAAAGGTGGGACAAGGGAGGGACTGGGAGAGGGAGCAAGAGTGGAGCTGCGGGGTACCAAGGAGACATGTGTGAGGGACTCATTTATGATGGAAGAGGGCAACACATGTGCCCTAAAGAATGAGGGGCATCCCGGATGTCCTGGAATGGAACACCTCATCTTGGCGCAGATGCAGCGTAGGCGGAGCATTTGGATTAGGGAATAGGGGATAGAGTCTTTGCAGGAGCAGGGTGGGAAGAAGTGTAGTTGAGATAATGTGGTAGTCAGTAGGTTTATAATAGGACATCAGCGCTAGTTATCTCCATCGCTTGATGGAGACGGTAATATCAAGAAACGGTAGAGAGATGTCGGAGATGGTCCAAGTGAATTTGATGTGCAGGATGGAAGTTAATGAATGACTTCATGACGAACATGTCTAAGTGGGCAGGTGATCACTCATAATTCAAGGCCTGTGTGGCCGACGGCTGGCAGACCATTACAAGGATCATTACAAAAATGATCCCAAGAATGAGTAGGTGAACATATGATGAGCGTTTGATGGCACTGGGCATATTTTTGCTGGAGTTTAGAAGAATAAGGCGGGGATCTCATTGAAACTTACAGAATAGTGAAAGGCTTGGATAGAGTGGATGTGGAGATGATGTTTCCACTAGTGGGAGAGTCTCGGACTAGAGGTCATAGCCTCAGAATTAACAGCCGTTCTTTTAGGAAGGAGTTGAGGAGGAATTTCTTTAGTTAGAGGCTGGTGAATCTGTGCAATTATTTAGCACAGTAGGCTATGGAGTCCAAATCAATGGTTATTTTTAAGGCAGAGATAGATAGATTCTCGATCAGTATGGTATCAGAGGTTATGGGGAGGAGACAGGAGAATGTGGTGAGGTGGGAGAGATAGATCAGCCATGATTGAATGGTGGAATAGACTTGATGAGCTGAATGACCTAATTCAACTCCTATACTCGCCAACAGTCTGCCTGCCTTGCCAACAGTCTGTCTCGTCCCTTCCTTCTTTGTTGTTTTTTTAATGTGTTAACTGTATGTTTTAGTGTTCTGTAGTTTGTCTTATGTGGGGGGTGGGGGTTGGGGGAAACTTATTTTAATCTCTTACCTCGACGGGGATGTGATTTTTTTACCCCCATATCGTATATCCGTCCGCACTGCGGCCTAACATCTTGGAGATGGCGGCCTTTTCTGGAGACCGACTTTGGGAGCTCCAACCGCAGGAGCCTACTGGACTTACAATCGTGGAGCTCGCAGTCCCTGGTCAGAGACCGACTTCGGGAGCTTCGATCACCCGACGCGGGAGCTTTGATCGCCCCGACTGCGGATGGTTCGAACGCCCCGACCAAAGATCCTATAGTGGAGCAAGATAGACCACTCCTGCTAAATGCAATGGGCTGACGTGTAGTCCGCAACGGAGCGGAACGTGGGCCTTTTTTTCATCCATTTCAGTAACCCGACCCGACACGACGCGCAGTGTAATCAACGTTGCGGGGAAACAGTTTGTGTTAATAAATTATAATTCTGAATATGAGAAGATTTTTACCAAATAACTTTTATTTTTACGAGGATGTTTCCGTAACCGGCTTCCGTCTCCGCACTAGTATCTTTGCCCCGCTACGGGATCTTTGGTGCGGGGATGGAAGCCTGTTACGGAAATGGGGCCGAAAATGACCCATGAATCTGCCCATGACCGTACTACGTCTTTTTCGTCGAGCGATTTATCTTGCTCGCTATAGGATCTTTGGCCCCGACCACGGGTGAATAAAGAGGGAGAAGATTAGACGTTATTGCATTCCGTCACAGTGAGGAAGATGGGGAATCTGCTGTGGTGGATGTTTATGTTACCCTTTATGTAGTTGTGTGCTTTGTTGCTGTT
This sequence comes from Amblyraja radiata, assembly GCF_010909765.2. Lineage (NCBI taxonomy): Eukaryota > Metazoa > Chordata > Chondrichthyes > Rajiformes > Rajidae > Amblyraja > Amblyraja radiata. The sequence goes on along the minus strand of NC_045968.1, from coordinate 1,676,095 downwards.
TTTTGGTATGGCTGTATGGTAATTCGAGTTTCACTGTACCTTAATTGGTGCACGTGACAATAAACGGACCTTTGAACCATCTCCTTATCATTTTATGGCCTGGTGACGCGATACGTAGGGAATCGTGTGCCCCGCCCACCCCCTCCTCGTGCGTCTTGCGTCACTCGTCCCGCCCCCCTGTGCGTGGCACGTCCCCTACCGTGCGTGATACGTCATCTACCGTGCGTGTACGGCTTTTACCGTGCGTGATACGTCCCCTACCGTGCGTGATACGTCATCTACCGTGCGTGTACGGCTGCTACCGTGCGTGATACGTCCCCTACCGTGCGTGATACGTCCCCTACCGTGCGTGATAAGTCCCCTATCGTGCGTGATACGTCCCCTACCGTGCGTGAAACGTCCCCTACCGTGCGTGATACGTCATCTACCATGCGTGATACGTCCCCTATCGTGCGTGAAACGTCTTCCACCGTGCGTGATACGTCCCCTACCGTGCGTGATACGTCCCCTACCGTGCGTGATACGTCCCCTACCGTGCGTGAAACGTCTTCTGCCGTGCGTGGTGCGTGAGGAGCCGGGTGGGGGGAAGAGTGTGTGAGTGAGTGAGCGAGCGAGGGAGAGAGAGAGGGAGAGAGGGAGTGAGACAAAAAGAAAGAAAGAGAAAAAGAGAGTGAGTAAGTAAGGAAGGAAGGAAGGAGAGAGAGAGTGTGTGTGTAAGTGAGTGAGGAAGGAAGGAAGGAGGCAGGCAGCGCCGCCGCAGCAGCACCAGCAGCACCACCGCAGGCTGCACGCAGAGGCTCGTCTCGGCCCCAGCAACGGTGAGTCGCCGCCAGCTGAAGCAGCAGCAGCAGCAGCAGGCCCGCAGCCTGGCCTCCCCCAGCCCCGCTCGCCCACTGGGCAACCCCGCCCTCTGCTCCAGCCCCCAACACACACACACCGGCATACACCCACCCACCTGGGCCCAGCCTGGAGGGGATCCATCGCTCCCTCCCCACCTCCCCCCCCAGCCCTCCTCACGAACTCTAGCTAGGCCTCTGCCCTACCTCCCCCCCCGCTTTACCCCTTGGCCTGTGCCTGCCCCCCCCCCCCCCCCCCCTTGGCCTGGGCCTGCCCCCCCCCCCCCCCCCTTTACACCTTGGCCTGTGCTCGTCTCCACCCCGTTGTGTTTCCCTGCCCCATTGCCTATTCCTCTCATGTCCACCTCGGGTTTCCCTGGCCCTTGCCTGTTCTTCTCTCTCCTCTGGCCCGTGCCTGCCTGCCACCCCCAACCCCTTGATTCCCCTGCTATCCTTGCCCCCCTGACCTGTGCCTGCTCCCTCCCTCCCCCCTTATGCCCCGTGGTTTGTGTTCGCCTCCTCCCCACTGTCTCTCTTCCCATCCCTCTGGCCCTTGTTGCTTCCCACCTCAGGTATTCCTGGTCTTTGCATGCTCTTTCTACCTCCAGTTTAAATTCCATTTGGAATATTTTAGAGGACCAAGAACCTCTTATCCCCCCCGCGGCTCTTGCCTGCCCCCTTATTCCCCCCCTGCCTGTGCTCGGCAAGCTCCTGCCTGACCCCACCTCCTGGTTCCCCCTGCCATTTGCCATTAAATGATGTCCCAACTATTGTACACAATACCATTCACAATGAAGACATGCACATCAAACACCACCTTGACCACTTGAGTTGCACCTGTACTCCCAGACCTCTCTCTTCCACAACACACTGTAAATAAACAGAGAATATGTCCTGCCCTGGTTTGATGCATACCTCACATTTGCCAAAATTAAATTCCATACGCCATTTCTTGGCCACATTCCCAAAGATCTGGATCCTGTTGTAAACTGAGATTTGATTCCTCACTGACCGTTACACATTATAATGACAGCTTTATTACAATGACAACTTTAGTTTCATTTGCAAAGTTAGTAACAAAGTTAACTATAATATGACATAGAAGGAAGCAATATAGCCTACTGAGTCTATTCGTGCTTTGAAAAACGCTGACAATTTGATTCACTGCTTGTTTCCTGCTAATCTTTGTCTTGCATGTGTACGCCATCTCCCCTCTGATGCTTCACATACTAACCTACGCGATTAACCTTGCAATGATTATATCTTTGAAAAAGACACATTGCTGGAGTAACTCAGCGGGTCAGGCATCATCCCTGAATAACATGGATAGGTGATTCTTTGGGTCGAGCCCCTTCTTCAGACTGATTGCAGAGATTGGAGGAAAGAGCACACTTCTAAGTTTCTTCTCCCCCATCCCAGAAATCAGTCTGAAGAACGATCTCGACCGAAAACGTCACCTATTCATATTCCTCAGGGATGCTGCCTGACCTGCTGAATTACTCCAGCATTTTGTGTCCTTAGTACATTCTTTGTTTCAACATTATATCTTTGGAATTTTGGAGGTAACTGGAGTACGAGGGTACAAGAAAAATGCATTTTCCTCACAGACAGCAGCAGAGATCAGGATTGAATGTGGATCTCTGGATTTGAGGCAGCCGTGTTACCTGCTGCATCAGCAAGCTACCTCTGCCCACTGTTCCCTTCTGCTTGCGCAGTTGTGCAGCTTGCAATTGGAACTGATTGTGCATATTCTGATCTGTTAGGTCAATCTGGTTAGCTTTCTAAATCTGCTTTCTACGAGCGTTTGGGTAATTTTATATATTTTTTATTGCCATCTACTTAACAATGTGACTTAGCACATGGGCTTAGCTTTGTTATTTTCAGCTGTCATCTGAATTGCATGATCCACTAATATCATGCCACTGATTCTGTTAACCTGCAAAGTGCCGGTGTCAAGTTTTCACTTGTAATATTTGAATCTTATATTTATTATTTGTAAGAATGACGTGCGGTTGATCAGTGCTAGATACAGTTGACAAGAGTATGCCACAAAAACAGTCGAATATAACAACCTTGTCTAACTAACTTGACTGTGCTTGAGTGCAAGGCCTTGTATATTCTGGTAGCTCACTCAGCATATCATAGAAACATAGAAAATAGGTTCAGGAGTAGGCCATTCGGCCCTTCGAGCCTGCACCGCCATTCAATATGATCATGGCTGATCATCCAATCGCTGTTATATCGCTGTTTGCTGTTTCTAAGAAAAACCTAAAGGAAAGAAACGTTTCTACATAGCCTTCCGACGGTAATCAGACACCAATGTCTCATAAGAACACAGTCATGTCAGTTTCACTACAGGTAGTCATTAAAATTAACAAGCAATCACTTCTAATCATAATCATACTTTATTAGCCAAGTATGTTTTGCAACATACGAGGATTTTCATTTGCCATACAGTCATACCAATAAAAACAGAACACACAAAATGCATTTTAACATAAACCCACCACAGTGACTCCTCCACATTCCTCACTGTGATGGAAGGCGAAAAAAAAGTTTAATCTCTTCCCTTCTTTGTTCTCCTGCGGTCAGGGGCCTCCAGCCTTCCGTTGACGGGGCCATCTTGGCTCCCATAGCCGGCGGTCGGGGCTTCCGTGTCAGGGCGATCAAGCTCCTGCATCTGGGGGGGAACCTTTGCACTCCCGCGCCGGGCGATCTGACCCCGGGTCGGGGCTGGTTGAAACCTTCTGTGTCGTTCGGAGCTTCCCGTCATTGGTCTCTACCCGAGACTGTGAGCTCCTCGATGGTGAAATCCTCAGGCCGCAGTTGGAGCGTCGATCCCAGGCAAGGGATCGCAGGCTCCAATGGTAAGTCCACGTCCCCGCGGTGGGGCTCAATGTCAGTCCCGAGCAAGGCCGCCAGCTCCATGATGTTAGGCTGCAGAGTGATCAGAGATACAATCCGGAAAACAATCGCATCTCCGGCAAAAAAGTTTCCCCTGACCCCCTCCCCCAACATAAAGCAAACCAGAGAACATTAACACATAATTTTAAAACACACTAAAAATAACTAAATAAAGATGAAATGAAAGGCAGACTGTTGGCAAGGCTGCCATCGTGTGGTGCCCCCTGGTGGTCTATTGACATTGTTTAATAACCATTGCACAATGTAACTTACAACCGTCGGAATTTTTAGCTCGTAGTAGCAAAAGCAAGGTATTAAAAAGACCTTGGTGAAAATCTTGTAGGGTATGCGAGTTTAAATTTTTTTCACATGAAACTACTCTTTACCCATCCACATTATCAATTGTTTTTCTCACTTGCGGTCACAGGAGGTGTGTATTAATGCAAACATTGCCTTATTTTAGGTAGAAAATTAGAATTTTTAAAAATGTTTGTGATTGCGCGAATTGACTGATTCTTTTGTCCAGTTGCCTCAACTGAAAGGAAAGCTAATCCACATGACCTTGTACCCAATTCGTGCATTTTAACGAATAAATTGATTCATTGTTTTAAAAGATACTGTAGTACAATTCTGATAAACCGTTAACTGATTGTTGAGAAATCCTGATGATTTGGCATCTAACTCCGCCATTATTTTGGAGTGCGGTCTGGGATCAGGGGCCGCTTGTTTTGATGTTGGGAAAACTCAAGCTGAAATGTACTGAGTTCTAGCTCCTGCTCCCCTTAAACTCCCTGGGCTCATTTTCCTGCTCCCTTTAAAATTGCCAGGTTCACTGAAATATTTGTGCTACTGTGCATTCAGTTGTTTTTAAATGAAATAAATATATTAGGCCCTGGGCCGAGCATCGAAAAAGTGCCTAGAATTTAAATTTTGTGACCCATGTCTGGTATCTACCTGACATTTGACACAGATTTAGATAAAATATCATTAAGAAGAAATTCGTAACTCATCAGTGCCAAAAGTTGCACACTAATTAATTAAGATGATTAGAAAATTTATTAGAAAAAGTAACAGCGCCCTCGTGCTCAATTTTAGGTACCCTACCCCCTCCTTCTCAACGCTCCTGCATTCCCCACAACTTTACCTCTGGTGGCCCAGACAAGTTTGCTACTTTGTGCAGCCCAGGCCGTGCTGATCCGGGCCAGATTCCCCACACGCTGTGGAAAGGAACTCTCCACCAACTCGTTGGAAAGTTTCTTCTGCATGTTGTTGAAGTAAGACCAAAATGTGTTTTGTTCTTTGATGTGGGATTGGCACGTTTCTTGATTGTCATAAACCAGAAATGCGCAGCGGATGGTTAAGAATTGAGTTGATTAAAAAAAAAGAATTTTACATCTTGTTCCAGACTCAACAGCTAATGGAAGTTTATAAACTCAGTAACACTTAATTCGACACACTAAACAGCAAAGGTAGTCTGTATATAATATTTTATTTTCCCGATCTTTTGGTTTAGATTTCAACGGTGGGTATGACATGAATGGCTAATTTACAAATGGAAACATTGCATTTTTATTTGTTTATATCAGTACATGCAATGTGCGAAAGAACATCTCACAATCTCACAATAATAATCATGTTTTGGACAACATTGTTACTTCAGTACAGTTGGGTATCACTCAAGTTGAACTCTTTCAAATGTATGCATGCACAGTAATCTGCAGTTCATTATCTTGCAAAAACTAGATGACAACTTGCTGAAAGCTCACAGTAATCATCAGTCATACTGCCGTGGTTTATTATGGTGTATGATAATCATGTGAGGTTATTTGTATTATTGTTTTGACAGTTAAAACCTCAAACCTTCCTCTCCGCCATGATCCCAGTGTGCTCCCTGCTTAGCTAGCCTGAAACAAAGTGTGTGACAGGTCAATAGGCGTCCGACTTAATGTCAAATGTGCTTTAATTGGACAATTACTACTCGTAAAATTCAAGGTTTTTTTCCATATTTAAAAAATATGTGCAGGATTTTTTCTTGACGAGTTTCAAATATGATTTTTTGATTTCTATAATATTTTTACACAATATGTTATAATTACAGATAGATATGGGATGTGGGTCACAAAATGAAATGAAAAAGCACCTCGGCCCACGGTCTATATGTAGGGTTATCATTGGAGGAAATATCGAACATTCTTTAAAAATCGAAGATTGATACAAAAAGCTGGTGTAACTGCTGGTCAGATACCAAATTTCCAATGAGATAACAGCAGTGATTGCAAGTTAGGAAATTGTGTACACATAATTTCATGCTTTGATGTTGTTATAGTGAGCTCCATGACACTGCAGTTGCTTCAGTTCCCTTTGTGCTTCATTTATTTTCCAATGTATTTTTGATTTATCGTACATCAGTCATGCAGTAATCAATGACAATATCTAGCCGTTGAAATTGTTCTATAATTTTAGTTTGCAGAAGGAATGGTGACTCCACGGATAAGAGTGGCAGGAATCAAGTTACTGGGCAAAAAAGAAGCCTGAATTATGTCCCCCTTGCTGCATTCAGACATGGGCCACTTCACACTGAAAACGTGTGAATGGAGTTGAACACTCGTCATTTGAATCATCCAGATTTGGGGACCGTTTCTTTCCAGCTATTATTAGACGACTGAACCATTGTATCATCAACTAGAGAGCAGTCCTGACCTACCATCTACCTCATTGCAGGCCTTCAGACTTTAATGGACTTTATTTTGCACTACAAATCATTCCCTTTATCCTGTATCTGTACACTGTAGACGGCTTGATTGTAATCATGTATAATCTTTTTGCTGAATGGATAGCACACAACAAAACAACTTTTCACTGTGAGAATAATGAACTAAACTAAACATCCTCCCTTCAGATTGCATAATGAAAAGATGTAGTACCAGATCATGGTATGTGTGATTCTGGAGCTGTGAGATCGCGCTTGTGGAATTTGGCAGTGATGCCACCACATTGTTTGGACGTTTCAAATGTGTCATCAGCAGAAGAGAAGCTGTGGTGCATAGTCCTATGTTGATCAGCACCCAGCCAGGATATACTGAAGAAGAAGGGGTGAGAGGCGAACGTCTGCCTTCTATGGCATTGTACCATGAAGCAAGTTTGTCTTGAGGGAAGAAGGCTATTACACATTAACACACTAGTTTAAAATTTGCTTCCCTGCCATGAAAAGGGAATATTGCAATCTGTATTTTGGGTAGTTGGTAATTAGATGAATTGGATTTGTGCTTATTGTGAGCAAGATGTGCCTGGACATTGTTTTGGCAACTGACAATGCAGTCTTGTAACGGTAATGGAATAACTTGGCTAATGATGTAGGATGTTATGGAGCATAGGTCTTAAGTGCTAGAGCTTGATGCTATCGGGTCTTCTATATTTTGCTGTTTCAAGTGCTTTTGATATTATGTGGTGCAAATCAAATTGGCTGGGGACAAGTATGTAATTCCAGAATGATCATGAAAGGAAGTTTGCAGATATTTGCAGTCAGCTGTAAAACTTGGTCTGTGGAAGTTTTGGTGTTCTATGAAGTTGCTACTCTTGGTGATCTGGATCAAGATCAGATCTGCATGTTCTGGATAGAGGCATAATTTTCTGATTATGCAGTGAGGTAGTGCGTTTGGCTCAATTTAGAGTGTTTCTGAATGTATCTGAGCATTGTTGAATTGTAAGTCATGTATCACTGGCACTTGATAGGAAGCAACTTGAACTGAGGGTGCTCTAGAAACATGGTGTTTTGCCTGGACAACCAGTGTTGTGTGTCAAATATAACTATGGATGATGTTCCCATTGAAGCTTATTTTGCTAATGTTCCCCAATGCCAAGTTTGATAGTAATTTAATTTGATTGAATTTTTCTTGCATATTTTGCGAACATGTCTACGTGAAGGCTTTGGGATTTTGAGTTTAAGAATCTAAACTGAACCTCATGAAGCAAGTTAATGATGAATTGGTAACATAGCCAATTGTGTCTTTCATTACTTTGAGGAGGATAGGGTGATTGTCTTCACCTGGGTATATCAATTTTCATTAGCAACTGCTATAATTAGATTGGGAACTGTCAAAATGTCAAACATTGGCATGTTTGGATTGTCCATCTTTGACTTTTTCAAACTTGGATTTGTGCTACCATAATCAAAGATGGGGATTCTCAAAGATCACGCCAGTACCTGGTTGTTCTCTATTGTTCCTGACTAAATGTCCACAACTTTGCTGCTTGGCTTTAATCTATTGATTGTGGATATTTTTTTGACTGGAAATGATCTTTGGGATGAAAGTTAATTGAAAGACACATCTTCCTCATCATCGCAGGGGACTGCAAACACGTTAAGACTTGAACTACAATCAAAACTTCGGAGGACATGACACACTTGACCACTGCCATAGCACCATCAGAAATGCCTATTGCTTCATTCCTTGCCTGCACTTTGGAAAATCTGATCACCTGGCTATGCTGCTGCTTCTTGGGTACAGATACTGAAAAGCATTGCATTGGCAAAGTGAACTATGGAGAACTGATCAGGAGAGGAAGAGAAGCAGTTATTGGACAGCTTCATGTTGGTGGACTGGGTCATGTTCAAAGATTCGCAGGTGGACCTAAATGAATGTGCCACACATCAGCCATAAAGAAATGCACAGATGAGTGCGTACTTGCGAAGATATCCTGAGTCTTCCTTTACCAGAAACTAAAGATACTAGAGGAGCTCCTCTAATATCTTTGCCAGAAACTGGATGATCCACGAGGTACGTAGGCTATTTAGGACTGTGCTATTTAGGACTGGTAATCCAGAGTCAAACAAGAAACCTAGTGAAACTGGGGTAACATAAGCGGCAAAGCAGTATTACTGCCAGATAACCTCAATGCCTTTTATGCATGCTTCGAAAAGAAGAATAGGGTGAATCCACACAAAACATCTGGCCCAGATAGTGCACTTGGTGGTGTGCTGAAGACCTCTGCAGAACAACTAGTTGGTGAATTCGAGTACATCTTCAACCTTTTGCTTCAATCTTCTGAGGTTCCCACCTGCTTCAAAAGGGTAACAAGAAAAGCACGGTGACATACCTCAAGGACTACTGTCTGGTAGTCGATAGAAATAGCTTCAATTTGCCTATTGTCATGACAGGTCAACAGCAGATGCCATTTCACAGGCTCCCCTCTGCTCTGGACCATCTTGATAACAGAAACACATACGCCAGGCAGCTGTTCATTGACTATGTTTCTATGTTCAACACAATCCTACTCTCCAAACTTATCACTAAGCTTCTAGACCTCAAGAAGTTCAAGAGAGTTTATTGTCATGTGTCCCTGATAGGACAATGAAATTCTTGGTTTGCTTCAGCACAACAGAACATAGTAGGCATTGACTACAAAACACATGAATAAATAAACTGATAAAGTGCCAAATAACAGATAATGGGTTATTAATGTTCAGAGTTTTGTCCGAGCCAGGTTTAATAGCCTGATGGCTGTGGGGAAGTAGCTGTTCCTGAACCTGGTTGTTGCAGTCTTCAGGCTCCTGTACCTCCTACCTGAAGGTAGCAGGGAGATGAGTGTGTGGCCAGGATGGTGTGGGTCTTTGATGATAGTGCCAGCCTTTTTGAGGCAGCGACTGCGATAAATCCCCTCGATGGAAGGAAGGTCAGAGTCAATGATGGACTGGGCAGTGTTTACTACTTTTTGTAGTCTCTTCCTCTCCAGGGCGCTCACAAAACCTGGGCCTCTACCTTCCGTTGCAGCTGGATCCTTAACTTCCTCATCGACAGACCTCAATCGGTGCTGATCTGTAACAACAACTCCTCCTCCTCTCTGACCATCAACACAGGTGTACCTCAGGGCTGCGTGCTTAGCTGCATGCTCTATTTTCCTTACACCATGACCCTGTGGCTAAGCACAGCCCCATTGCCATTGATGACACCACCGTGGGTGGTCGAATCACAAGTGCTGATGTGTCGGCGTACTGGAGAGACGTAGAACACCTGATTGATTGCTGATGCAACAACAGGCTTTCCCTCAATATTAACAAAAATAAGGAACTAATCGTCAACTTTAGAAAGGGTAAGTTGGGAGACCCCATGCCAGTTTTCTTTGGAGAGAAGGATATAGTTAGCAGCTTCAAATTCCTGGACATTAACATCTTGGATGACCTGTCCTGGGCCGACCACATAGATGTAATTGTGAATTAGTTTGAAGAGAATCAGCATGCACTGAAAACATTTACAGATGCACTATAGAAGCTATGCAGCAATCATAGTGCACAAGATGGTAAGAGGCTGCAGAGAGTGGTGGACTCGGCCTAGTCGGCCATCCCTCCAATCCAATGCATCTACTTGAGACAAGACAGAATCTATCATCAAGGATCCTCACCATTAGGACCATGCCCACTTCTCACTGCTGCCAACGGGCAGAAGGTACAGAAGCCTTGAGTCATGCATCACGAGGTTCAAAATAGTTACTTTCCTATGACCATCAAATTCTCGCACAACCCAAAACCTACCTCAGTATCAGATCACTACAGTTCACTTCTTGCATGACCATGGACTTTTTTCTAATTATGTTTTGCACTAATATTTTGTTGCCATTTTTCCTCCGTTTGTATAATTTTTGTTTTGCATGTTGGCTGAATCCACTTGCCAGTAATGCCGCTGCAAGCAAAATCTTCAGAGTACTTGTACCTTACCACCTGAAGAAAATAAGTGAACTGATTGGCATTAAGATTGAATTCATTGTTTACAAGATGTTTTGAAAAACAGTGCTCCCCAGCCATATAAATTGATTACCTTTGGGGCTACACCATTCCTTGTAGGCATATCACTAAGCAGGTGGAAAAGAGACTTTAACTCATCAAAGAATATATTTGGTGAATGCCATTTTGACAATGAATAGACAAAATGAACATTCGTACCTCATTTTGGATTTGACACTACAAATCGTCAATGCTGCAAAATTTAATTTGCTAAAGTATTAAGGATTTGATTGATTTGATTTGTTTATTTGTTCCGAACAAGTAAAGACATAAATAGGAATAAATAACAACAACAAAATCGAAATAGTCAAACAATTGGACATTCCAGGCAATATTTGCAAAGCAATGAAAAGCATAAAGCAAAATTTAAATGTCCAACACTTTTTCTTTACAAGCTCGAAAAGGATGTGGTTCTTTTTCAATTTCTTTAGTAAATGGATGCCACAGTGTGTACGGGTTTATTCATGCATAGAATAATTGTGCTTGGTAAGGCCAACATTTTAAATACCCTTCCCAAATTGCTGCACTTTTTGTGGTAATAGTTACTTTAGCTCTGTTATGCAGGGAACTATAAGCTTCTGGACCCAGCAACAGATTGAAGGAATGATATTCAGGATGGGCTATGACTTGGATGGGGATTATGTTCCCATGTATCTTCTGACCAAGTCCTCAAAGGACTTGGGGTTGGGAGGAGCCATTGAAGAATGTGTGGTAAGATTAACAATCAGTCTTGTAGGAAATAAAACCAGTTTAAAAGTAACTTCAACAGGAGTTACAAATGATGTCAAAATAATAAGTCAATAATCTGGGTCATAGAAACATAGAAAAGAGGTGCAGGAGGAGGCCATTTGGCCCTTCGAGCCAGCACCGCCATTCATTGCGATCATGGCTGATCGTCCCCAATCAATAACCCATGCCTGCTTTCTCCCCATATCCCTTGATTCCACTAACCCCTAGAGTTCTATCTAACTCTCTCTTAAATCCATCCAGTGATTTGGCTTCCACAGCCCTCTGTGGCAGGGAATTCCACAAATTCACAACTCTCTGGGTGAAAAGGTTTTTTCTCACCTCGGTCTTAAATGGCCTCCCCTTTATTCTAAGACTGTGGCCCCTGGTTCTGGGCTCGCCCAACATTGGGAACATTTTTCCTGCATCTAGTTTGTCCAGTCCTTTTATAATTGTATATGTTTCTATAAGATGTCCCCTCATCCTTCTAAACTCCAGTGAATACAAGCCTAGTCTTTTCAATCTCTCCTCATATGACAGTCCCGCCATCCCAGGGATCAATCTCGTGAACCTATGCTGCACTGCCTCAATCACAAGGATGTCCTTCCTCAAATTAGGAGATCAAAACTGTACGCAATACTCCAGATGTGGTCTTACCAGAGCCCTATACAACTGCAGAAGAACCTCTCTACTCCTATACTGAAATCCTCTTGTTATGAAGGCCAACATTCCATTAGCTTTCTTCACTGCCTGCTGTACCTGCACGCCAACTTTCAGTGACTGGTGTACAAGGACACCCAGGTCTCACTGTACCTCCCCCTTACCTTACCTAACCTAACCCCATTGAGATAATAATCTGCCCCCTTTTTTTTGCCACCAAAGTGGATAACCTCACATTTATCTATATTATACTGCATCTGCCGCGCATCTGCCCACTCACTCAACCTGTCCAGGTCACCCTGCAACCTCCAAACATCCTCTTCACCGTTCACACTGCCACCTAGCTTTGTGTCCAAATCAAGGTCATTGTAGTTTTTCATCCCAAGTGACTTTGAAAAGGTGCTCCTGCACACTTGTTTTTTACTGTTACAGTAGGCACTTGCGTACAGAAAAAATTCCCAGTCTTTTGTTTAGTTTTTCTTGTTTAGTTTAGAGATATAGCGTGGAAGCAGGCCCTTCGGCTCACTGAGTCCACACCAACCAGCGATCCCCGCACATTAACACTACTTTACACACACTAGGGACAATTTTACACATACACCAAGCCACTTAACCTACAGACCTGTACAACTTTGGAGTGTGGGAGGAAACCGAAGATCTCTGAGAAAACTCGCGTGGTCACGGGGAGAACGTAGAAACTCCTTACAAACAGCCCCCGGAGTCGGGATCGAACCCGGGACTCCGGCGCTGCAAACGCTGTAAGGCAGCAGCTCTACCATTGTGTCACTGTGCTGTCCGTAATGCTTGGAGGATATTGTGTATGTGAGAAATGTTAGTTGAAGTCTTAATGAAATGAAATACATCTTGAAGTTGTTAAACAGTGCAACCATGTTGCATCAATTGATAGGAATTGCAGTTACAACAATGTCCCGTACTTTTAAAGTACAGAATCTGAAAGGCAAAACCAGCCAAATCGTGCACAGGAGGTTCTCACTCGCAAATATATTGTTTAGTTTTTCAGAATGTGGTGGGAAAGAATATTAAGTTGGTGAATTGGATGCTGCTTACTACTTAGTTCTGGATGGTGTCAGGCCTAATGAGTTACAATTTCTCTGGGAAGGTGCGTGGAAAGTATCATCTTGTACTTAGTGTACTTTGTAGGTGATGGAAAGCTTTGTGTGATTTTGGGACAGTTATTTGCAATCTCTGATCTCATGCAGCCATAGTTTTAGTGTTGATGCTTCACTGATACTCCCAGGGTGTTAGAGGATTCTGTGAAGACAGTGTCATTAAGTGACATGGGGAGATGAATGATATGAATATTTTCTATTGATTAATTTGAGTTTGGAATTTGTCCGCGTCTTTATGATGCTGTTTGTGATTGGTTACTGTTGAATGGTACGTGGAAGTGAGTACTGCAATTATTAACAAAAATCCAAACCTGATATTAAGGAGGGAGATCATCTTCAAAGCAATTGACCTGGGACGACTTGAAGAGTATTTATAGTGTTATCTTTGAGCTGTGATACTTGCAGCACCATTTTACATTAGCTAACTCACAAAGTGGAGCAAGCTTCCCCTTACTCCTTTGGATTTTAGTTTTATGGAGGCTCTTGGTGCCATTTCGAGTTGCACACTGACCTGACGTTGAGAACTGTCATGCTCAAAGTACCTTTGAAATTCAGCTGTTCTGATCCCTTTGAGCCAGATTTGTAGCAGGGACCGGTGTCAGAAATTGCCAGCGTTATTAAGAAGGCTTTTGATCAGTCTGTGATGCGTGATGGCACTGTGGGCTAGTGTTGACAGAGAATGGACCAGATTGGATCTTTGCTGCTTTTTCATGCATGTCCATCTATGCTTGGGAGGGTATACTTGGCTCCGAATTGGTTTAGTTGCAAGCACAACTAACTATAATAAAGGCCTAGACGTTCCACAGACCCAAGGCTCTCACAACAGCAGATTGACATGAGTTCAAGTTCAAGTGAGTTTATTGTCATGTGTCCCTGATAGGACAATGAAATTCTTGCTTTGCTTCAGCACACAGAACATTTACTACATGGACCTAAATTGCAGTAAATCAAATTATCTGAAGACTACCATCTAATAGTGGGGATCTTGGAGAGGCTAAAGTGGATCATTCACATTGGCACTTCTGCATGTAAGAGGTCATGTAACTCAGTTAGGTACTTCCTTATTGCTCTTCATTGCCTGTTAGGAACATCCAAAGAGTTGCTAAACTTGCTATCAACCTGTATACTGAAGAATACTGTGCTAATACTAAGGAATGCCTTACTGGCAGTATGAATTTTGTGAAATACAATTGCAGTGACTGGAGAAAAATCGTTAAGTTTTAGACTTTGGAGAATTTTAAGCATTTTCTCAGATTTTTGATATCCCACGGATTATATATTTATTATTTATACAGAACAAAATTGGGGAAGTAAGTGTATGGAGGAAGTGCTTTCAAAGATAGTTCCTTTTTTTGCTGTTCTTGGTGTCATGTGTTCTTAATATTCCAATCTTTAAAATTAATCTTTAGTCAAGCCAACAGTCTGAAGAAGGATCCTGACCCGAAGCGTCACCTATCCATTTCCTCCAGAGATGCTGCCTGACCTGCTGAGTTACTCCAGTGTTTTGTGTCTATCTTAAGTCAGCCAAGTTATTTTCAGTAATAAAAATAGATCTGATCTATTAAAGGTCTCACAGTAAAACCTTCTGGAAGTTATTCCATTTTGGATGGACAAGACAGCTGAGGGGCAATGCATTTTTACTTTTAGTAACTTATTTTCAATAGTAAGCTATTCAATCGCAGCAAGTCTTGTTTCTTTGTCACTCGTACTAATTTAGCACCCTTGCTAATGCCTTCAGTTTGTACACCTAAACCAATGAGAGTTTACTTGATTAATAGAGCACCTGAGAACATGATCACTATGAGTAAGAAACACCTAGTATTCAGCTCAGCCATTTACTGCAAGATGCTATTAATCCATGCTTCAATGCATTTGATATGTAAGGAAGCTCTATCAAACAGTGAGTTGCACTTTAAATGTGTAGAATAGGTGACTGAACTTTCTGTAATTTTGGTTTCTTTTCAATCTTAAAACAGCTATTTTCTCCGTTGGGTTCCCTAGTCAGCATGGCCTGCAGAACTGTAAAGAGAGTGATTTTGACTTTTTAACATATTTAATGCTGAACTAAGGTCTGTGTTTGGTTATATTGTGCATAAGATGGTGAAACTAACTAATAGATTCAAACAAAATGCACTAAGACGGAAAATGGCCTTCAAAACATTAACAGGATATTTGACTTTTTAAAAATTGCCATTGAAGTTATAAATAATTTTCCTTCATAAGGTTCAGTTCTGTGTGTTTTAAGAAAATAATTGGACTGTTTATTGACTCATGGTGGAAATACAAACGTAATAAATGGAATTGTAATCATTGAAAAGGAAGAAAGAGGAGCATAAGCAATGTCCCAATGGTTTGGCAGACTTCCTCGTGTTACTTTGTCACAGAAGTAAGTATTTTTACACACATTGTTCAATCTGCATTATTTTGTAGTGAAGTTCATGTTCCAATTTATTTGTTGGAGTTTAGAAATACAAATTAATCACCTTTTCCATTTCGAGAGGAATAGATTGGGTAAACATATAGTCTTTTGCCCAGAGTAGGGGAATAGAGAGACAGAGGACATAGGTTTAAGGTGGGGGGGAGATTGAATAGGAACCTGAGGGGTAACTTTTTTATATAAAGGGTGGTGGTTGTATAGATCGAGCTGCCGGAGGAGGTAGATGAAATTGGTACTATTGCAACTTTAAAAAAACATTTAGACAGGTACAGAGAGAGGATAGGTTAGAAGGATATGGGCCAAACCCAGGCAGGTGTGACTAGTGTCGATGGTGTGGGAAAGTTGGGGCGAAGGGCCTGTTTCCATGCTGTGTGACTCTCTTAAAACGATGTGGTATTCAGGTACACAGAAGCCTCATGTTTGTACATCCATGTTCCAACTCTGAACCCAAGAATCAACTGGCTGGTATTTGCAGCCTAAAATTAGGCTGAGCATCCAAACTTATGATGTAGTTTAATTTTTACAGAGACATATTTGAACTAAAATTAAAACGATTCATACGCAACTCTGTGGTCAACCAAATGTTCCCTAGGGTCGTGCAATTTCTGACACTTTCATTGCAAGGCATTCCACTGTTGAGTATTTGGCTGTGACCCAAAACGACTTTTATTTACCTTATCTAGTCATTTAAAGTTGACAAACTTGCATAGAATGCTATATTTAGTTCTGATTTGCTCATATCAGTTAAAATAAAAATAACTGCTCTGTCATACCATGGTTTCGAATATAATCTATGAACTAAAATTCACAAAAGATGAAGAAAAATGCCAAGAGGTTCATAAGTGCATAACTTAATTCTCCTCCTATCAAGTCTACTCTCATTCAATCATTGCTGATCCATCTCTCCCTCCTAACCATATTTGCAATACTTGGATTTTCACAAAAAATGGTCACAAAAAAAATTGAAAGTGATGCGGTGTAGTTGGCTCAAACAAAATGATCCGACTAAAACAAGACACAAGTTGGCTGTGGTGTATTTGGAAACTAGATTTAGAAAAATATTCTAATATTGGAGAAGGAAAGACATGGAAACAACGACTTGGCTATACTTCAATTCAATTCAATTCAATTCAGCTTTAATGTCATTGCACAAATACTAAGTATGGGTACAACGAAATGCAGTTTTGCGACAGTCCGTAGTAGTAGTGCATATAGAAATTTAAAAAAAAGAAGATACAAAATAATCAAAAATACAGAATAATTAAACAATGGGGACGGAGGGACCTGAGAAATCCATCGGCGGGACTCCGAGTTCAGCAATGTGATGGTATAATTGTAGAAGCTGTTCCTCATCCTACTGGTACGAGACCTGAGGCTCCTGTACCGCCCCCCTGATGGGAGGAGGGCAAACAGTCCATGGTTGGGGTGGGAGGGGTCTTTAATGATCTTCCCAGCCCGTCTCAGACACCGTTTTCGGTGGAGGGCATCCATGGCAGGGAGCGGGGCACCGATGATGTGCTGCGCGGTTTTCACCACCCGTTGTAGTGCCTTCCTGTCCGCAACAGTGCAGCTGCTGTACCATACCGTGAAGCAGGTGGTCAGGATGCTCTCGATGGTACAGCGGTAGAAGTTGGTCAGGATCTGGGGGGACAGGTGGGCTTTCTTGAGCCTCCTCAGGAAGTAAAGGCGCTGCTGTGCCTTTTTGATCAGCTTGGAGGTGTTGAGGGACCAGGACAAATCCTCCGAGATATGTACCTCGAGGAATTTGTAGCTGGAGACGCGCTCCACCTCAGTCCCGTTTATATGGATGGGGGTATGACTGCCTCCTCTGGCCTTCCTGAAGTTGACAATAATTTCCTTCGTCTTCTTGGAGTTGAGGACGAGGTTATTGTTGGCACACCAGGTTGTCAGGTGCTGGACCTCCTCTCTGTAGGCTGACTCATCGTTGTCACTGATCAGTCCTACCACCGTGGTGTCGTCAGCAAACGTAATGATGGCGTTGGATCCGTACTTAGGGATGCAGTCGTGGGTGAAGAGGGTGTAACGCTTGATGCGGAAAAAGCATTTGACCAGATTGAATGGCCATACCTATTCGAGCTCATCAAGAGATTTAACTTTGGATACAACTTTTTGGAATGGATTAAGCTTCTGTATAAAAATCGGACAACACAAATTCTCACCAACCAAGCGCTCTCATCTCCCTTTAATTTGTTCAGGGGAACAAGACAGGGCTGCCTCCTATCAGCATTAATATTTGCCCTTGCTATAGAACCTTTTTGCTCAGAGTATTCGATTAGATCCACGTATTCATGGTTACGACACGAAAGAGACTACAAATAAAATATCTTTGTACGCGAATGATATCCTCCTGTACATAACAGAATATCAAACCACTATTCCAGCGATACTGGAAAAAATTAACCTGTTTGGTACATTTTCAGGCAACAGTATTAATTGGAATAAAAGTATACTGTTGCCAGTTCATACCATCACCTTAGATACTTTGGAGAATTTTCCTTTCAGAGTAACAACAGATAAATTGACCTATCTAGGGATTGAGGTTACAAAGCGTTACTCTTCCCTTCGACTGGCCAATTTCCTTCACTTATTAGAAAATCTAAAAAGCAAAATCCAATTCTGTAAAACTCTTCCAATTTCCTTACTCGGAAGAGTGAATAGGGAGGTTGCATGAAAGGTCACTGGGTCATAGGGCTCGACGCACGGAGCCGCTAAATCCAACTGGAAGACATCCGTCATTTCCGGTATATGTTATTAATGCTGGAAACGCGTACATTCCTACCTGTTAAAAACCGCAAAATGTTGAATTT
The DNA here is from genome assembly GCF_010909765.2 of Amblyraja radiata. NCBI lineage: Eukaryota > Metazoa > Chordata > Chondrichthyes > Rajiformes > Rajidae > Amblyraja > Amblyraja radiata. Next base: position 1,657,796 of record NC_045968.1, on the reverse strand, counting down.
TTGCGCTGAAAAAAATTGTGGGAGTCGGGGTAAGTGTGAGAGAAACATAGAAACATAGACAATAGGTGAAGGAGTAGGCCATTCGGCCCATCGAGCCTGCGCCGACATTCAATATGATCATGGCTGATCATCCAACTCAGTATCCTGTACCTGCCTTCTCTCCATACCCCATGATCCCTTTAGCCACAAGGGCCACATCTAACTCCCTCTTAAATATAGCCAATGAACTGGCCTCAACTACCTTCTGCGGGAGAGAATTCCAGAGATTCACCACTCTCTGTGTGAAAAATGTTTTCCTCATCTCGGTCCTAAAAGATTTCCCCCATATCCTTAAACTGTGACCCCTTGTTCTGGACTTCCCCAACATCGGGAACAATCTTCCTGCATCTAGCCTGTCCAACCCCTTAAGAATTTTGTAAGTTTCTATAAGATCCCCCCTCAATCTTCTAAATTCTGGCGAGTACAAACCAAGTCTATCCAGTCTTTCTTCATATGAAAGTCCTGACATCCCAGGACTCAGTCTGGTGAACCTTCTCTGTACTCCCTCTATGGCAAGAATGTCTTTCCTCAGATTAGGAGATCAAAGGAATCAAGAAAAAACACAAATAATGCCTTACCGTTGATGAAATGCAGTGAGCAAACGGCCAATGTTCGCCAAGCACTCTGGCTGTTGTCCCTTCAGCTCTCGCTTCTATCTACCATCATTTCTCCTTACTTTTGGAATTCTGAAGTAGGCTAAATGTCTCACACGCTTATCCCGATTTCCATAATTATTTACAGCGCAAAAATTGACAATTTCAGCGGGTTTTAACGGGCCCGCTTCGCTGGAAACAATGGTAAGTGCCTACCTGCAGTACATCGCGTGTAATCCATTTGGAGTAGCGTAGCAACAGTACGGGTCATGGGTCAGGACCCAACTGCTGTGAAACCTCCCTATACCATTAAAATGATCTTCTTACCCCAGCTACTATATCTAATTCAGAACATTCCTATTTCTCTTACAAAAACATTTTTTAAGAGATTAGATTCGATAATAATACCTTTCTTGTGGAATTACAAAACTCATAGGATAAACAAAGATCAGCTCTACAAATCAAAAACTAGGGGCGGGCTTGCTCTTCCAAATTTCAGATGATATTACTGGGCCTCTGCCATCAAGTCCTTTGCTTTCTGGCTTGACACCTCAAACATCCCACTGAACTGGCTAAAAATAGAACAAGAAGATTGTCACCCATAGTCAATAGGTACCACAGTGAGTAAAGAATTCCAAGTATTATTAGTAAAAATGTATTAGTGAAACTAAAATTCTTATTGGTGAAATTAATAGAGCTGCTTAGATACATAGATAATAGGTGCAGGAGTAGGCCATTTGGCCCTTTGAGCCAGCACCACTATTCAATGTGATCATGGCTGATCATCCATGTTCCTGCCTTCTCCCCATATCCCTTGATTCCACTAGCCCTAAAAGCTCTATCGAACTTTTGAATGCATCCAGTAAATCGGCCTCCACTGCCTTCTGTGTCAGAGAATTCCATGAATTCACAACTCTCTGTGTGAAAAAGTTTTTCTTCATTTCAGTTCTAAATGACCTGCCCCTTGTTCTTAAGCTAATATAAATCTCCAGGGTCTGATTACTTGCACCCTAGGCATTTGAAGGTGGTGAATATGGAGAAACAGTGTGCACTGGTTGTCTTCAATCAATATTCCAGAGATCATTTAGTTTGGTTTATAGTTACATGTACCGAGGTACAATGAAAAGCTTTTTTGTTGAGTGCTACACAGTCAGTGGAGAGACAATACAAGATTACAATCAAGCTGCCCACAATGTACAAATACAGGATAAATGGAATGGTACCCACAGATTGAACAGTAACAAATATAATAGAGGGTGGGGGAGAGAAATTGGGGGACTGTGGGCCAGTGAGTCTGGAATGGGGAAAATGCTGGGATTACTCTGAAATGTTTAATGGTATACTATAAAATATTGACATCATAGGATTGACAAGAGTCAGCATGGATATATGAAATGGAAATGATGTTTAGCCAATCAGTTCGTCTCTTGAGGTTTACATTAGCAGACTAAAAGAGAGCACGGTTGTGGATAGGCAAATTTGGACATTCAGGAGGCCTTTTATAAGGTACTATGTTCAAGCTGAATTTTTAAAACAAAACGAGAACATTATGTTGGGCATTATATCCTGCCATGAATTGCGAATTGGTATAAAATACTGAGCAGTGGCCTCTTAATTGCTTGCAGGAAAAGGAAACTATAAACAGCTCATTTTCTATTTGGGAGACAGTGACTAGTGGAGTGTCAAAGGGATGGGTGCTGGGCCTCAGCTGTTCACGAGCTACTTCAGGGATTGGATGTGGAGTTCAAGTACAATTGATCAATGTTTGCCGATGTGCAGACGGTGTGGGCTGTGAGGCAGCTGCACAGGAGCACCTGGGGGATATAGGCAGGCTAAACGGGGCTCTCACAACTTTTTTTTCTTGTTGCCAGCCAGGCAACCTAGGCAGCTTTTTGGGTTGCCAAATGACAGTTTAGGTGGTCATTTAAGACGGCTTGCATGACGCGTGCGATAATGTGCTCGGACGAAGTGGGTAGCTACCATTCGGAATTATGCTCAATGAAGCATTCACATATTATTTCTGCTTCAAATAAAGTCACAAACTAAACATATTCACCAATCAAGACATGATATATACCACAATGACATGCAGCAAAATTATAATACAATATCTCAACTCTTTTTACACGTTGCAATGAATGCAATTTCTATTATTTCTTTCCACTTTGCAAACAAAAATGTGATTGGATTATTCAGTGTATGATCAACCTGTGTCAAATCCTGGACCATGATAACATATATGCTTAACCATGCACACTACAGATTGATGCAAGCATGTTTTCATGAAGATACCCAGTTTGTACACACCAGATTAAAAAAAATTATTGATAAACGCTGTTTCCATCATTCCTACTTCAGAATTAACGTTAAAATTTCAACTGAAATATCTCCCGACCAAATTTGTGATGTATATGACTGACTGTAGAAGTAAAACCTGGATAAATCCAACGTATAGTTGTGAATGTTGCTCATGAAATAACAGTACTGATACTTCATATTAAGAGCATTGATTTGCCGTTAAAATGAATTCTGTAATAACGTGTCAACGGTAGCAGTGACAATCGAACACTGCGGTTTTGATGTTTCACGTGTTCACAATTTAATTAATCCATCTTTATGGATTAAAACAAATAATAACATTGGGAATTAAAACATTTGATTGCATTTCGTTATCAAACATAGTTAATGTTCGCTCTAAAGACATTTGGGGGGGGGTGTGAATCAGTGCGGAATGGATAGATGGCGGGGGGGGGGGGGGGTTTGTGAAGGCAATTGGTGCGGAATCGGCTAATAAAATCTGACAACGTGCACTTTAGCCACATGTGATTTTTTTTACTATTACAAATCTAAAATTGTGGAGTGCAGAGGTAAATAAATAAATGATGGGTCTTTGTCGCAAACATTATGGAGAGCACTGTAATTATAAAGGTGCCAGATAGGGACAAGGGTATTGCCTCCAGTGCCTTCAAAGTAGGCTGCAATATCAATGAGTGCTGATCCCTGCAACACCGTCAATGAGCCATGGGCCTTTAAGGCCAAGATAAAACTGCACTTTTAAAATGTTTGAGTTGACTGAGTGGACTGTACTGGAGTACAATGAGTGGTTGTGACATCACACTTGGGGAATGTTATTGGTCATTTGATGGGTCATGGCTTTATGGAATGATACCTGAACTTAGTGTTAATTTACAAGGGGAGATTAAAAAATATGGGGCAATGGTCAGCTGCAGTCACACTGAACTCAGCATTTGGGAGCAAGAAAGGAGAATTGACTGTCGGAGGTTAAATGGGTACAAACTTGAGAGAACATATGTGTTTGGAGCGGGATTAGAAGCGAGAGACAGGAGAATAATACAGATTAATTTTGGGAGGAAGGTGGAGCAATTGCATATGAACTACCCTAGTCAGTAACCTGGAAGAGACTTTGTATTGGTTTATATTTGGTGTCAATAGTTTAGATGAAAGCACGGTGGGAAATTCGAATAAACTGGCTGCTCGTAAAATGGGGTTAATCCAGCAACATAATGGAAATGGCTGTCAATAACTATTCCATGTAACATGATTTGATGTTATTTTTCCTGTAAGACTGCAGTTATCTTGTGTTTTCTGAGAATTGCCATGCATATCTCTAAGTGATTCACTTCTTCATTCAAGTGTACCCACAATAATTTTTCCAGTTAATTTATAAATACACATTTTGTGCGAGTGTTTTATTACAAATATAGATGCCGGTAATTCTGAAGAGAATACATCAACTTCTAAGCTAGTAAATTTCTAGGCTTCCACGGGTCTCTCTCTGGGAAGTATTAAGTAACTGATAGAAACATAGACATAGAAACATAGAAAATAGGTGCAGGAGTAGGCCCTTCGAGCCTGCACAGCCATTCAATATGATCATGGATGACCATCCAACTCAGTATCCTGTACCTGCCTACTCTCCATACCCCCTGATACCTTCAGCCACAAGGGCCACATCTAACTCCCTCTTAAATATAGCCAATGAACTGGCCTCAACTACCTTCTGTGGCAGAGAATTCCACCTTCTGTGGCAGAGAAGAGGGTGACGCATGTGGCCGATTAGGAAAAGGGGAGAAGCAACGAGACCTGGGTGTCATGGTACACCAGTCATTGAAAGTAGGCATGCAGGTGCAGCAGGCAGTGAAGAAAGCGAATGGTATGTTAGCATTCATAGCAAAAGGATTTGAGTATAGGAGCAGGGATGTTCTACTGCAGTTGTACAGGGTCTTGGTGAGACCACACCTGGAGTATTGCGTACAGTTTTGGTCTCCTAATCTGAGGAAGGACATTCTTGCCATAGAGGGAGTACAGAGAAGGTTCACCAGACTGATTCCTGGGATGTCAGGACTTTCATATGAAGAAAGACTGGATAGACTCGGCATGTACTCGCTAGAATTTAGAAGATTGAGGGGGGATCTTGTAGAAACTTACAAAATTCTTAAGGGGTTGGACAGGCTAGATGCAGGAAGATTGTTCCCGATGTTGGGGAAGTCCAGAACAAGGGGTCACAGTTTAAGGATAAGGGGGAAATCTTTTAGGACAGAGATTGGCTATATTTAAGAGGGAGTTAGATGTGGCCCTTGTGGCTAAAGGGATCAGGGGGTATGGAGAAAAGGCAGGTACAGGATAGTGAGTTGGATGATCAGCCATGATCATATTGAATGGCGGTGCAGGCTCGAAGGGCCGAATGGCCTACTCCTGCACCTATTTTCTATATTTCTATGTACATCTGTCACCTGGTTCCATTACTGAACTTCATGGAGTCCAACAGCAGAGGTTAGTAGTGGTGGAATTCCCCTGCATTATGTCAGTGAATTTGCTTCTTCTATACTCAGCTGGCAATACTTGGTGCAAGGTTGGAGTCCCAACTCATTTAGATGTGAATTTACAACCTGCTGATTAGGAGAGAGATTTTTAATTTTGTAATGTTTTAATCTGCTTTTAAAATTAAAGCATCTGGTATATGAATGTCTTAAATGTTGGAGGCATTTAAAATGTTTTTATGTAAAGGCCTCACAACTTTGAATGTGTAGAGGTGTGAAAGAAGTCTGCAGATACCAAATTGAATTTGAGTTAACTGGGAAAAGAAACGTGATCTGATCATTTGGATGAAAAATGTATCAATTTAATCCAAGGAAATGCATTCAAGGAGGTACAAGAGTGGAAGAAAACTGATAGGATATTGTTGTGAGGTTGGGTTCTATACATTTCAATGTCTTTTTCACTGCAGTCTTTACAATTCTTAAAGATTGCAGTGCAGGTCAATAACGTGAGTGAAATTCAATACTGAATTATTTCCCAATTATTCTGTCAGGAATGAATGTAAGTATTGAGCATGAGACTCTCCAATCATCTGAAACTATCAGAGCTTGCCTACTGTGTAGAGTATGGAGCAATATGATTGCATTGATAATATGTGGATGAGGTTTGAGGCGTTGCCAGTTTTAGATGATTGGAGAGTGAAGCACTTTGGCTAAAGAGAGACTTTAGTGCCATTGAGTGCCAAGATGGCGCAAATTGGAAAGACTATTTTCTTTCAGCAGTGGGTCCAATGTAATAAGGATTCAGCTTTAACCACCCTTTCAGAAGGTGAAATCCACATCTCCACTTTATTTCCATGGATGTAGAATTACAAATAAAGCTGAATCCTTAACATTGTAATAAGTATTGTAAATAAAGTATTGGTGAAGAGCATGACCTGCAGGGCTACAGACCACTTGCTGCAATGTGGGATGAGGCTGGATAGCTCTTTTTATTGAAAAGCACAAATTAGGTAAATGAGCACCTTCTATTGTAAATGTTTCTGGATTTCTTCACGTTCAATGTGCTTTGCAGAAGGGAAGATAATGTTAAGAGCTTACTCTAAGAAATAGTTCTCGGAAGATAGTCATATGTTGGAAAGGGGTAGAACAGATTGAGGTATTATGGGCAGGAAGTTCCTAAAGCTGTGGCTTTTACGTGCTGTGCTTGTGAAAATGGAGCAGAGGAAGCTGGGGGAGGGAGAAAACCACCAGTGCAGAAGAACATCAGAGGTGGCATAGTCTGGAGAAGATTGAGAAGAGTGTGAATTTTAAGTCTATCTGTCTAACCTGTTTATCCCCCCCCCCCCACTCATTTTCAATGATGTTGGGAGTATCGGGATTGCTGCAAAAAGGTTTTAGTGTATCTTTGAGCAATTTGCCTTTTTCACTGTTAATGCATCTATACTAGGCTGTGGGCAAAGCATCAAAAATGTGTCTAGAAATCAACTTTCGTGACCCATGTCTCGGAACTACGTGAAATTTTGCACAGATTTAGATAAAATATAATTGAGAAGGAAGTCGGTGCCAAAAGTTGCACATTAATTAATTAAACTAATTAGAAAATAAAATCGAAAAAGTAAGCGCCATCTAGTGTCCAATGCCCACATTACGCCATGGGGAGCCTATTTCCGTGTTGCAATCTATTTAAACCATATATTATTATACCATATGACTAGTGAATATGACTGTAATATATAATTATGTATTATTATATTATATAAATAATAAAATGAATATCATTGTGAGTGAGTTTTTTGAATGAGACTGCCGCAGAGGTCCCACTCCTGTACCAGCCTAATTAATGGGTGAGGGCAGTTCATGTGGGTTCCTCCGTTTATTGAACCCCACTGACTGCCAGTATGCAGAGTGGGGATCACGGCCATAGTGGGACTGGGATAGTGCCAGGCTGGGGGAAGGCTAAGGCATCTTCCACTGACAGGAAAATGCCTAACCCTAACCCTAACTCGCCCCCTTCCAGAGTTGTCCACGGCTGGAGCTGGAGCTGGAGCTGGTTTGGGACCGGCTGCGGGCTCCGTACGTGTGGCCCTGCAGCGCGTCCACCTCGGCCAGCATGCCCTTCTGGATCATCGTGGTGATGATGGTGGGGAGCAGCACTGCCCTGCACGCTGCCCAGGCCGCCTTCAGCACCCACATAGCGCCGACTCTGTCAGTCCGCTCGCTTGCGGCAACACCGGCCTTCCGACCACTCGCAGCACCCACCGGAGGCCCGGCCCAACTCTCACCACCCACCGCAGGCCCGACAGCCCGACCACCCGCTCTCACCACCTACCGGAGGCCCGGCCCGACCACCCGCTCTCACCACCTACCGGAGGCCCGGCCCGACCACCCGCTCTCACCACTCACCGCAGGCCCGGCCCAACTCTCACCACCCACCGGTGGCCCGACAGCCCGACCACCCGCTCTCACCACCTACCGGAGGCCCGGCCCGACCTACCGCTCTCACCACTCACCGCAGGCCCGGCCCAACTCTCACCACCTACAGGTGGCCCGACAGCCCGACCGATCCTCCACAGCATCTATCGGCCTACCGACAAACCCGATTGACCGACTGACTGACTGACCCTAATCCTAACCCTAGCTCTACATTTGTTATTTATCATTTTTATTTAACAGTTCACATCATAACTTTATAAAGATAAATCAATTACAAAACAAAATGATCAGCAAGGTGAGCATTACCTTCATTCCTTTGAAACCTTGCTATTGTTTTGATGTAATTAGGAGGCAGCCATGATCCCAGGGTCCTCGCTGCCCAGCGACCATAAAACAGTGCGGGATTGGTCAATTTGTGTCCAAACTCAATGTCAAACGTGCATTGATAGGGCAATTACTACTTGGAAAATTTGAAGTTTTTCTCATATTTTTAAAAAATGTGCAGGTTTTGGTCTTGACGAGTTTCAGTTATGATTTATATAATATTTTTACACAATATGTTAAAAATCCAGGTAGTTCTGTGAGTTGGGTCACGAACTTGAACGAGAAAGCTCCTCGGCCCACAGCCTATACCAAAATGTAGCATTTCCCATGTTTAAGAAGGAACTGCAGATGCTGGAAAATCGAAGGTAAACAAAAATGTTGGAGAAACTCAGCGGGTGCAGCAGCATCTATGGAGCGAAGGAAATAGGCAACGTTTCGGGTCAAAACCCTTCTTCAGGGTTTCGACCTGAAGAAGGGTTTTGACCCGAAATGTTGCCTATTTCCTTTGTTCCATAGATGCTGCCTCACCCGCTGAGTTTTTCCAGCATTTTTGTCTACCTGTAGTATTTCCCATTCCAATTTTAATTGGGTTCTAGAAGATAGACACAAAAAGCAGGAGTAACTCAGCAGGACAGGCAGCATCTCTGGAGAGAAGTAATGGGTGACGTTTCGGGTCGAGACCCTTCTTCAGACTCGGTTGGGTTGGTCTCTATACATTTTAATGTCATTTAACTAAAGAATAGTGTTTTATAACTGCAATTATGGTGTTGGATCTTGTCTTTTGTTCTGTACTCTCATGTTTTATTTTAGATCAGTTCATTGCCAACTTTGAAATAATTTGAGTCCCCAGTCTGATCATAAATGAATTCAACGAGGCAACTAAATTATTTCCCTCTCCTGAGAAAATGACAACTGTTCTCAGATTACTGCATTTTGAAATATGAATAAGCCCTATTCTTTGTTTTGAGCTGCACAGGCAATGAAAGCTCATCCTCTTGGCCTTGATATACATTGTCTGCATTTCTAGATAATTGGCAGCACTAAATCATTTGTTATCTTAACTTGGAAACCCAAGACAAGTTATATTGTGCCTAGTTTTGCTTGAATATATAATCTTCGAAGTCTGCAAATTTTATTATAATTTGGGGTTGTCAATTAGAACCCACCAACTATTTAGCATTGTGGCTCTGATGGCCTTGTTTAATTGTATGCTGTCATTCTAGTTTTAAAAATTGTTGCATGCACACTGAATCCAAACGCTCAATATTTATTTAAAAAGGCATCCACCATTCTTAGCAAAGGGGAACTCGTTCTCCTCATTCTCATTCTGCTTTTCATCTTATATACATTTGTAAGATGTGTGCAATGTAGATTATGGTCCCCACCTTATCATTAAGAATATCTCGATGGGTATCTAAATGCGTTTCTTCTTGAGCTGATTTATGACCGTAACTCAGTGCATCTGCTTTTGCCCCAGTGTAGTTTTTTTTTACAAAAACTTTCAAGTTCTGATTTAAAATTGACGATTAACCTCTCGTCAATTGCCACTTATGGAAGAACTTTTCAAACGTATTCCACTTTGCATGCAAGTTATCTTGCATAACTTTTGAAAGCTTGGCTATAATTTTTGGCCATTGCCTCCAGATCCTTTGAACGTTTCAAATATATAGTTTTGTTTCACCCATCAATTCTTCTGAGTCTTAAACTTAGATCAAATCACCCTTTTGCCATCCAAATCCTACGGAAACTGATTCAAATTGATATTTTTCATAAATCATAGTTCGCCTTTGGTGTTAAGTACAAAATGTTGTTCTGTGTGCTATCCAAATCACACCATACATAAGTACATCTGGTAGTACAGCAGAGAAAATGAACAGTGCAAAATAGAGCTATGGAGAGAGTGCAAATAAAAAATGTACAAGCACCACAATGCGTTAGATTGAAAGATCACAAATTCATCTGTAGCATATGAGAGGTTTGTCCATGAGTTTTAAAAACAGCACCAAAGAAACTGTTCGAGAATCTCTTGTGTGCCTTCAGGTTTTTGTAAATTTACCCAACGGAAGATGGGTAAAGAGAATGATTGGGTGCGAGTGGTGCTTCATTATGTTGGCTGCTTTCCCGAGGGGTGTGATGTCAATGGAGAGGGTAGTCTGGTTGATGTGACGAAGTGGGCTGCATTCACAACTTTTTCATTTCCCGAGGAGGGAAAACCACTGGTGCAAAGAAAGACACTTCAGAAGCACTGATGTGGAAAGTGTCACCATCCAAGCAGATAAAACAGCTACACAAAAACCTGCTGTCCTTAGAGGGAACAGAGTTTGAATGTGCTGAGGCAATACTGAAATTGTTATTCTACTATGTTGCTGAAATGCTTAGGCTAATATGGCTTTTTGATGTAATATCAAGGAACTGCAGATGCTGTTTTATACCAAAGATAGACACTAAATGCTGGAATAACTCAGCGGGTCAGGCAGCATCCCTGGAGCAAATGCATAGGAGACGTTTTGTTTGAAGAAGGTTCAAAGGTTATTTTATTGGTCACATACACTTAGGTGTAGTGAAATGCTTCTTGCCATGCAGCACATAAAGAAAGAATACAGACATAATAGTAATAAAGACATTTAAACATAAAAACATCCCCCCACAATGGTTCCCATTATGAGGGAAGGCACAATGTCCAGTCCCCCTCCCCAGTTCACCCATAGTCGAGCCAATTGAGGCCTCCATAGTTGCCTCCACGGAGGCCCGATGTTCCAGGCCGTTCTCGCCGGGTGATGTTGCTCCAGCGTCGGGAGAATCCTCACAGCGGCTTTGGACACCTGGAACGGCCGCTTCCGTACTGGAGGCCGCGGCTTCCGAAGCCAACAAGGCCGCGCCGGATGGAGCTCCACAACTGGTGATCTCGCTGAGAGAACCCAGGCTCCCGATGAAAGTCAGCGCCGCCGGCCGCTCCACAGACCCGCAGCTCCGCGATGTTTTTATCGGCGTTCTCAGCTCACTGGAGTTCCAGCGCGGCGACCCGGGCAAGACATCGCCCGCTTCGCGATAGCGCTCCAACACTGTGCCGCTGCCGAAGCCGAGGTTCTGGGCGGTCCCCGACAGGAAACGCCGCTCCAGGCCTGCTGGTAGGACGGGTCGACGGTGCAGCCCGGAGAAAAGCTGCCTCTCCGACCAGGTAGGGACCCTAGAAAAGCAGTTTCCCCCCCCCCTCCCCCCACATAAAAAAGGCTAGAACTCCAGAACAAAAAACTCAACTAACTAAAAATAAAAAAGAGAAAAAAAACGGACAGCTGCAGGCTGGGCAGCCATACCATACAGGACGGCGCCCCCTAGGAAGGGTCCCGAACTGAAACGTCACCTATTGCTTTTTAATATTTATATGTAACCTACCCCCCAGTACTGATTTTATATTATTGACAAACTTGAATGGTTGGATTTCTACACCATTTGTCATTAAATGCGATCCCAACACAGACTGAGGTAGAAAATCTGCCCTAGGTTGAGCAGCTAGAAATGCAATTAGTTTCCTAATCAGGCCAGCCAAATACCTTCAGTTTCATGACCAAACACTTCATTTTGCTGTATCTTATGGAATTTGTCGCAAGTGCGTTTCGAAGGTTGATGGAATACCTTTACCCCTTGGCCACCTTGTCGAAAATAAGGCAATCGGGTTTATCTTTGCACTTAAATCTATACCAGCATTTTATATTCCCATTTTCTAATTTCTCTTCATTTACAGCATTACATCAGTTTATAAAGAATTTACATAGTACCCGACCGCCCACTCTTTCCTTGTGCAATAATTTTGGTGCTGATCTTGAAATCTCATGCTAGTTTATGCAACTCTTTTTTTTCCAGCTCTTTGTTCTATTATCTATTGTTTTAATCTCCCCATTGCCAGTGCCTATTACATTTTGCCGTTATGTATAATTTACCTTTCGATTCCACGTTTACTTCTGTTTTTGGTAAATGGAATTCTTAATTCACATATATCACTCATTGTGTTTGAAGAGGTGACACAGATCTTGCATCAGTTTTCCCCTAACAATGTTCCTGCAGATTATTGTGCTTCTGTGTAGACCGAAAATCGTCACTGTAGATAACAAGAAGATTAATAAAAACTGTTGGAGGAACTTTATTTCTAAGAAAAGGTTCACCTGAGTGATGAATGCAGTGGTGAAATTGAACCGTTTGAACCTTTGTTCAAATAAAGGGCCCTCACACCATTTTCTGTGCAGATGGAGGTGTGAAGAGACTGGATGTCCTTCATGAAGCTAATTGTGGCCTAGGGACTGTTGAAGTGTGAGAGGGCATCGGAGATGTTAAAGGTGTAAGTGGACTAATTAAGGGGAAGAACGAATTGAGGAGGATGAGGGAAACATTCTAGATGATAAGAACAACCTAATGCAATGGTCTGAAGAAGGGTCTTGACCTGAAACATCACCCATTCCCTCTTTCCAGAGATGCTTCCTGTCCCTGTAACGTTGCCTATTTCCTTCGCTCCATAGATGCTGCTGCACCCGCTGAGTTTCTCCAGCACTTTTGTCTACCTTTGATTTTCCAGCATCTGCAGTTCCTTCTTAAACATGCTGCCTGACCCGCTAAGATTTGTGTCTACAGTGTAAACTAGCATCTGCAGTTGCTTCCTACACTAAAACAATGGATTTACTTTGATAAATATACTATGCAGTGGAACTCCAGCATCTGCAGTCTCTTGTATCTTCAGATTACTTGATACAATATTTAATGATTCACTGCCCAGTTATATATGCCCAGCGGCAGCGGCCTCGGCGCAGAGGGAGAATAAGAAGGGATGAGACAAAGACTTAAGACTTTTGCCTTCCACCACAGTGAGGAGGTGCCTGGTGAACTCACTGTGGTGGATGTTAATTTGTGTTTATTGTGTGTTTTGTCATTTTTACTATATGTAGGACAGCAAGGCAACAACATTTTGTTCAGACCGCAAGGTCTGAATGACAATAAAGGCTACTTGTTACTTGTTACTATAAACAAATGGCAATGTGCCAAGTTATACAAAAAATACTTAACACTACTGGCAATGAAAAGTATGGAATAAGAAAGTGACTTTCTACATCTTAGGGAGAAAGCTATGAATTTAAAGCAAACCGCGTATCATACGAACATGAAGTTACTGAAAACATTGAGTTGATTATATTTAAATATTTGCTTACTGTATATGATCATTCCTCATTGGGAGGAGGCCGTGACTTAAAAATTACAGCTCTTATACAAATACGGTAGCACAGCGCCAGAGAAAAACCCGGGTTCAATCCTGACTATGGGTGCTGTCTATATGGAGATTGTACGTTCCCCTCGTGACCTGCGTGGGCTTTCTCAGAGATATTTAGTTTCCTCCCACACTCCAAATATGTAAAGGTTTGTAGGTTAATTGGCTTGGTATAAATTGTCTCTAGTGTGTGTAGGATAGTGTTAATGTGCAGGGATCGTTGGTCAGTGTGGACTCGGTGGGCCGATGGGCCTATTTCCCCGCTGTATCTGTAAAATAAACTGAACTAAATACATAATAAGTGAGGTTGATCTTTTGAGTTTCATAGATTCGAGTCTCTTCTGGATAATGCGGTTATGGAAAACCCTCTGATCCCTATATTTCTGAACTAAATTGGTCTACTGATCCCAATCTAAATGAAAGTTACAATTCTTTGTTGCAGGCTGGTCTAATTAATGTATTTATCATTTGGAGCACTGAGTGTCTTTTGGAACTTGCGCATTTGTTAATTGTCAAAATTGGTCCTCGTTCTTTTTCTCTAGCCACATTAACCACTTATCACTACTACAGTTTGCATGCAGCTGCCACAGTAATACACTGATTAGGAATTTTGGGTCAATTATGCTCCAGATTTGTACACTCTTAACATCACTGCGCATGCCCAACAACACTGCCTAATACTCAGGTTTTTATTCATCATTAAAAAATATATCTGGCTACATTGGAGTCTCAATGAACTATTTCTGTTATTGAATCTAAATGTTATTTTCATATTTTTAAATCGGACTGTTTTGTTACTTGAAATGTAATGTAAATTGCACCATTTTTGTACGTGCATTTGCAAAGAACCTTAAGTTTTGTGTTCATCATACATAAGATTTTACAAGTTGCAACTGAATAGTTTGAAAAAGCATATGAATGGATGTTTACAATTTCGATTTTTGACCTACAATCGGGGAGGACGTTAAAAAAAATAATTGATTCTCCTTATGGGGAGAAGTCCAAAAGTGATAAGAATTATGTTAAACTATACATTGAGCTCGGCAAATTCGCCATTGAAGGATTCACAAATCATTATCCAAAAATTTAAGATATTGACTAAAATTTGCGTGCTTACAATTTATGTAGAAAAATAGTAAATACAATCTTATTTTAATGATCCAGCTTTGCCTAATAAAACATCGCAATATGGACTGTTTGCTGGGAATGCAACCCATCTTCCATTACACGAGTTCCCCTTTATCTCGCAAGAAATAGTGTTTTGTGGAGATCAGCTTGGTTAACAATTAGATATAATTTAACTGACTGTGTCATTGATTCATTAAGGTGTATGGTTCTTAGATCTCTGAAATAATATGGATCATTATATGCTGCCAGTTAGGCAGCTGAAGAACCGTTTGCATATTACGACTGCACTTCTTTTCTTTTTAAATACAAGTAATTCTGTGATAATGTGTTTACGATCAGTTATGTTCCTAAGACATCGTGTTATAGAAAATCGCGTTTAGAACAATTGTGTCAATGGGGAAAAGTGGGTTAGGTGCGTATTCCTTCCCCTGCAGAAATTCAAAAACAATAATTTTAATTTTTGTTTCCGCAAGTTAAGTATGTTACATAGTTGAATAGAGTATCATTGCGCAAGAGTGAATGTTTGTCATTTTCAATGGGCACCTGAGGCTAATAAGACACCTGAGTCTTAGGGACAATGGTGTCTTATTACTGTGGATGATTACATAGAAACTGTTTTCTCTCCCTTAGACAGATTTTTCTCCACTTGTCAATTTCCAAAGTAACTTTTAAATAGTTCTTTAGTTTCCGATTAAAATCATGTTACAACCAATTCAGTCCATGTAATCCAAATGAGATTCTCTAATTCATCAATCACCAACCAATTCTCAGAATGGAAACACATGTTATAGTATAACTATCTATAGTTCTTCTGTATATTAACTGGCGGGCAAATTCCTATTATAAAGGTAAGATTTTGTTGATATCCATGCAAAATCCTCAAATGTGTACAGTATTTATTCATAATTTTCTGAAATTGTTTTTTGCCTGTCATTCGCAGGTGGAAAAGTCGGGTTCACAATGCCATTTCCATTTGGCAAGTCACATAAGTCTCCAGCAGACATTGTGAAAAATCTGAAGGAAAGCATGGCAGTATTAGAAAAACAAGATATTTCTGACAAAAAGGCAGAAAAGGTATAGTATGGTCAAAATTGATTCATTTTTTGATTAATTTCAGAATTTTAATTACTTTGTTTACTCATTTTTTACGATTACATTTTATACATAATATACATAAAATTAAGCTTCAAAGGTAGAACACTGAAGTTGTGAAAGTCATTTGATATTCGAAGAAACAAAACCCTTGCTTGCATTAATGCTTTACATTTGCAATTTTGTAATTGCAATTATTATACATGACATTCCAGAGGAGTAATCAAGCTTCTGCAACTCTGAGATATTTTGGACATATGTGTGCAAGATGTGTATACTCATTCTTTAGGAAGCATTAATTCGCTTTGAACTGAATACATCTATATGGTGAAATCTTTGTCAGACATCCATGGAAAATAGGGGTCTCAATTAGTCAAGTATGTTGGTTCACCAAGAGCTAAATATGTAGTAGTGCAGTAATAAAATATTATGCAATACAGCACACTCTATTCTGTATGCAGGAAATTAAATTACACTAAATATTTCACATATCATTGTAGAACTGCTTGCATTTTCACCTAATACTACAGATTTAGCATTCATAGCAAAAGGATTTGAGTATAAGAGCAGCGAGGTTTGCAGATGTACGGGGTCTTGGTGAGACCACACCTGGAGTATTGTGTACAGTTTTGGTCTCCTAATCTGAGGAAAGACATTCTTGATTATTCCCGATGTTGGGGAAGTCCAGAACAAGGGGTCACAGTTTAAGGATAAGGGGGAAATCTTTTAGGACCGAGATGAGAAAAACATTTTTCACACAGAGAGTGGTAAATCTGTGGAATTCTCTGCCATAGAAGGTAGTTGAGGCCAGTTCATTGGCTATATTTAAGAGGGAGTTAGATGTGGCCCTTGTGGCTAAAGGGATCAGGGGCTATGGAGAGAAGGCAGGTACAGGATACAGAGTTGGATGATCAGCCATGATCATATTGAATGGCGGTGCAGGCTCGAAGGGCTGAATGGCTTACTCCTGCACCTATTTTCTATGTTTCTATTACATTCAGTAATTTAATGTTTGTGTACCGCTATAATTAAGGCAGCTTTGGCTCGAGAGGAATCTACACCATTTGTTGGTGAAAATGTAGAGCAGAAGCAGTTTTCAAAAGCTTGAAGTACATTAAGCTATTTTTGCAGAATGTTCTTGTGGACTTACAGTAGCATCACTTGGAGAATAACTGGATATTTTCTTATCAAATTTCTATGAATGGTTCCAGTGATGTGAATGTAGATGTGAATGTATTGCAAATGTTTGAATTTGGCCACAGATATTGTTTTCGCATCAACAGTTTTGTTTGACATCACGATCAAGTTCATACTTCAAGGTTGATTACTTGGCAGTCAGAGGTACAGTGTGTTTATGTTACGTAGTTGCCCTCGGGTGGACAGCCATGTAGCAGTTATAAACAACATTTCCATTATAAAAAGGGCACACTCTGCATCTACATATCAGTTCAGGCAGCACCTGTGGAAAGCGGAGGGTATTATTATATCAAGGACTTGTGAAAACGGTAAAAGGCCTTGGTGAGTTCTTCTCGTCACAGATGCTCCCATTTTGTCATTCCTATTTCCAGCATCAATGGTATAATGCGGTTTGAATGTTGCATCTGTTATTTATTATTTGATGGGTTGATGTTTGCAGTGAGAGCCAGCATTCAAATGTATAAGATCACATAATTCCCAGTCCCAGATAATTAGAGCACTCCTGGTGAAACAATTCATTTTGCATTTGATTGTCTGTACTTTGTCCAGAGGAGTAAAGTTGGCCAGTACTGGCAAGCATTGATTTTGTATGTATTTCTCATTCCAGTGACAGTATGCTTTGCAGAATTTTACTGGGAATCCACACGTTTGGTATGAATGCTAGAGGCCCAACCAAATGTATTCTCCTTAGTCATTGAGAATGTTACTATTGCAGAATTGTTTAGAGTATTTGTGTGATGGCATTTCCATTCCAGCTAGCTTTGGGATTCTTTGGGATCAACAGCAATTGATTCAGTTCAATTTTCAAATGAAAATTTGTAATGGGTTAAGCTGCAGAGCACAAATCTGATGGCTGGTATCTTGGCTATGGATGACGAATGGCTGATGTAGGCAGCAGGAACCTATTCATTTGAATGGTATCAATGATCATGATTTTAAGCTTTGTAAGTGGTTTCTTCAATTCTTTTTACTTCGTTTTCAATTTCTTTTAGCAAATTCAAAAATAAACTGTTTCATTTATTTGAACTAATTTTTAATGGCAAGATTTAAAATGGTTCAAAGGTCTTCAACCACCATGAGCTATCTAAAGACAATCAAAGCATTTTAGAGGTGAAGCCAGATGATCCATTGCCTGAGGCACAGTTAGCACAGGCTCTGTCTGGTAGCCAGACCTTGAACTTTATTTGAGGTGCAGAGACACGAGTGGTAAAGGGCCTGTCCCACTTACGCGACCTTGGCTCGCAAATTACGCGACCTCATGGTCGGTTGAGGTGTACAGGCACCGTATGGCCGCGTGGGGCCGGTCCCACTTAGAAGCGCGGAGTTGTGCGGGACTGGTCCCGACATCGCGCGGGGCTCCAAAATTCTTGCAGTGGCCGAAATCTTCGCGCGCCAACGGCCTGTCGGCACGCAGGCGTATTGCGGGCGTACGCAGTGTCTTGATGTTGTTCGCAGCGTCTTGACGGCGTACGCCTAGCGCATGGCGTTGCGCGATGACGTCACCGCCCGGCGTGGCATTGTGCGATGACGTCACCGCCCGGCGTGGCGTTGCGCGATGACGTCACCGCCCGACGCCGTGCGACGCCCAAATTCAGTCGGCCCGCCTCCTGCCCAGCTGATTAGTAAGCATTACGCAAATGATGTCACGAGCGAACTTCGCGTGAACTCCGCTTCCGTTTGGTCGCGCCAAATGCACGCAATCGCATGCAAGTGGGACAGGCCCTTTAGTGTGACAGGAAATACGGCAGGGATGTGGAAGGGTTGAGCAGGATTATGCCCAATGTTACCAACAATACTTGAAGGTAACAATAAGGTACTTAAAATTATGAAATTGCATCCTATCTAAATGTTACAACAGGGAGAATTTTGAAGAATGAGCGATCTCATTGAAACCAAAATGTTCTTGATAGGGTTCATGTTGCAAGGATGTAGCTGAGGATCTAGAACCAGGGTCTATTGTCATGGAATAGTATGCCTTTTGGGAACTGAGGAGTTTCTTTATTTGAAAGACACTGGTCCATTGACATTCACAACCGCCAAGGACTGTGGATCTTTGGCCATTAAGTTCATTCAAGACGATGGTTGATGCATTTCTGAGTAAAAGGTTAATTAAGGAGAATGCCACCTGAATGGATGATTAACTCAAAGTGTAACTGCAGCCATGAAACTTCAACATATCTGCTCCACTGACCAGTTGCTTTGTTGATTTTGCTTAATAGTTCATTTTAAACAGAAACCACTGCGCTAATAAATTGGATCAGCACATTTCAGCTCACTTAATACCATGTCCAATAAGTTCAGATCATGTATATAGTGATCAAAGCTGCTTGAATTCATTTGGCCTTGAAATTCAGAAACATTGGATGAAATGTGCTGTTTGTCCCATTAAGAGTTGCTCAATGTGAAATGATGATGCATAAAATTTAATGAGGAGTTTATTATAATTTTGTGATTAATTGGTTTTTCATGATTTCACACTTAATTCAAAATTTCACAGCACATTAATTGTTGCTCAGCATTTTAAAATTATGTTTGATAATTTGAATAATACGTGTTATTTTTCTCTCGTGAATAAGTTATGCGCAAAGCCTAAACTTTGGGCACTAATATTAAATACAGTCCGTCACTATAATTGATCTCATCTCCTTTATGCTTTATTTTTGATTCCAATAATCCACATGAAAAAAGTGTGAGTGGCAATACTGAATTATTTATTTTAAGTAAAGTCAATTAAATATCAAAGTACACATAGTGATGGTGTTAGTGAGTTGTTCTGTTTTATTTGCAAAAGGTGGAGGTTTTGTTGGGAATAAAGGTAGTAAGATTGTTTACATGGCAATGTATGTAAATATACTAAATCATTCCTAAGATTATATTGTTGTAGCTGATCAGCATAGTGCTGTGGTGGAAATGTATTGGTGATTTGGACAGGTTCAATGACAATTTAGCATAGAAGCAGGCCCTTCAGCCCACCTTGTTTTTGCCGAGAATGATGGCATTCTGGGCTCATCCCATTTGCCCACATTTGGCTCATACCCCTCTAAGCCCTTCTTATCCATGTATCCACCCAAATGTGTTTTGCAAGTTGTAATTGTATCTGCTTCTGCAGTGGGGTTATGGATTCATGGGTGCTAATGTGAATTAGCACTTAAAGAAAATGGTTTAAGAAATGTTTAAAGAAATTGCTTAAAGAAAATGGACAAAATTAATGTTGTACCCAGATTACTATGTTTCCAGGGAGAGCACTTACTGATCATGTCTTATGATTGTTTTAGATGAGATGCTGGGTATTCATGGAGGTCTTAACTGCTGGTTGGTTACTTTCGGCGCTGACTTGAAAGATGTTGAATTTGTAACCCCCTTTATGCTGATGAGTTTATATCATAGGGCATTTAGTTCAACGGCACTAGAACAATCCTTGTACAAATATTTGTAATCCTTTCAAGTTTGGACTGAATTATTATTTGATCAGATTATGGCTCTTGTTTAAAGCAGTTTATTTTATGAATCATATGTATATAACATTTGCATGTATAACCTATGAAGGGTTTGATGAAAATATGACAACGAAAACGGGCTCATGTTGAATTGATTTTGAAAAAACTCAGTTGCTGGTATAGTACCTCTTCACAACACATTTTCATTTGTCTTGGGTTTGTCTGGCTTTCAATGCCCAGTATACAATGCGTTTAAATCTAAAGCTTGCATTGCTCCAGTGTAGTGACTAATCTGCGGATAAGGGAATGTCCAATCAAATCAAAAGAACAGTGTTAAACTCTCCCCCTTCTGGAATTGTATTTTATATAGAATTAGGTGACTCGTAAAGAATGCATTATGATCCCATAAACATAGCACAGTGAACTAGTTCCAAAAACTAAACCAAGATGTAACAGCTGAAAATAAGGGTTTGGGACATTCCATGATTCGTGGCATGCATTGATAACGCAAGTTTCAAGGAAGTTATATTTGTCAAAAATACATAGGTCCACTGCTGATTTTCCAGTAACAACTGGTTCAGTGCCTCCTTTTGGTCATAAGTGATAGGGGAAGGATTAGGCCATTCAGCCCATCAAGTCAACTCTGCCATAAAATCTTGTCTGGTCGATCTCTCCCTCCTAACCCCATTCTCCTGCCTTCTCCCCATAACCCCTGTCCCCCGTACTAATCAAGAATCTATCTATCTCTGCCTTAAAAATATCCATTAACGGCCTCCACAACCTTCTGTGGCAAAGAATTCCACAGACTCACCGCCCACATCTCCTTCCTAAAGGAACGTCCTTTAATTCTGAGGCTATGACCTCTGGTGTGGTAAAAAGGGACCACATCACCCCAATTCTGGCCTCTCTCCAGTGGCTCCATGTGCGGTTACGAATCAATTTCAAGCTCCTTCTTTATGTCTACAAAGCCCTTAACGGGCTTTCCCGAACCTACATCAAAAATCTGCTTACCCGCCACACCACCTCCAGGACCCTCAGATTGGCCGACTTGGGGTTACTGACTGTCTAGGCATAAGCTCAGGGGCGACCGCGTTTTTGCGGTTGCAGCTCCTAGACTATGGAACAGCATCGCTCTTCCCATCAGAACTGCCCCCTCCATCGACTCTTAAGTCTAGACTTAAAACTTATTTCTACTCTCAAACCTTTCTTGAGGTGCTCTGCGGGAGCGCTGTATGTGTGTATCTAGGTATGTATTGCTGATCTATGCACCATTGTATGTAACACGTTAGTACCTGCACCAATGTAAAGCACTTTGGTCAACGAGAGTTGTTTTTAAATGTGCTATAGAAATAAAATTGACTTGACTTGACTTGGTCCTCGACTCTCCCACTAATGGAAACATCCTCTCCACATCAACTCTATCCAGGCCTTTCACTATTCGGTAAGTTTCAATGAGGTTACCCCTCATCCTTCGAAACTCCAGCAAGTATAGGTACAGTGCCGTCCAATGCTCATCGTATGTTAACCCACTAATTCCTGGGATTATTCTTATAAATCTCTGGACCCTCCCCTGAGCCATTACATCCTTCCTTAGATATGGTACCCATAATTGCCCACAATACTCCAAATGCAGTCTGACCACGCATTATAGAGCTCAGCATTACATCCCTGTTTTATATTCTAGCCCTCTTCAAATGAATGCTAGCATTGCGTTTGCCTTCCTTACTACCGATTTGGCTTGCAAATTAACTTTTTGGGAATCCATAAATCCGGACAAAATTACGAGAGAGCAATTGAAATCCCTCCGGAAGTCCCCTCGAATATGTGGCACCCAGGCTGGGTGAGGCGGCCAACCCTAACCTTGTCTGAACTTCCAAGCCGATTGGCGGGTCATATTTGCCCCGTGCGGCAGGTGCACTGGAACTCCGGCCCGGCTGGAGCAGGCAGATCGGCGGGATGAATTTGTCACCTTCCACGGCCGACTTTACAGTCTTGTATCTTGCCAAGGCCCCCAAGGACATGACCTCTGTTGGTCTGAGGGAGTTGGTCAAGGCACAGCATATGGAATTTAACTTGCACAAGTGCGATGTGTTACATTTTGATAAGCTATACTAGGACAGGACTTGCGCAGTAAATGGTAAGGCCCTGTAGTGTTGTAGATCAGAAGCATCTGGGGGTACTAGTACATAGTTTCGTAAAGACAAGGAGACGGGATGGTGAAGAAGGCATTTGGCACACTTACCTTCATTGGTCAAGACATTGTGTACTGGAATTGGGACATCATATTAAAACAATACGAGTCGTTTGCGAGACAGCATTTGGTGTTTGTGTACCCAGTTCCAGGAAGGATGTCATTAATCTGGAAAGGGTGCAAAAATAAACAGGGATGTTACTGGGACCAAGTCTAAAGAGAGACTGGATAGGGTGGGACTTTTTTCCATGGAGCATAAGAAGTTGAGAGTGTAACCTCATCAAGGTGTATACAATCATGAGAGGGGTAGACACGTTTTTTTTCCCAGGGTAGGAGGGTCTAAATCTGGAGGACATAGATTTAATGCGGGAAGGGAAATGAAAAGGCAATGAGGCAATTCTTTCACACACAGGGTGGTGGGTATAGAACAAGCTGGCAGAGAGCTGTGAAAGTGGGTACAATGTGCTAGCAAGTAGGATTAGTATAGGTCGGTACTCGATATTCAGCATGGGGGACAGTGAGCCAAAGTGCTTGTATCTGGTGTATGACTGACTCTTGTCTCTCATGCTGCACCCATGATTCAATGGCATTCTTCAATAAAAATGGGGATAATTCTGGTCTGGTAATTCCCGCTAAATTTATCCTTTAATCATCACCTAAAATAACTGCCTATTAAATTGTGGTTTGTGTAGTTCGGCTGCATTGCTAAATGCCTGTACTAACTAACAGTAGTGGGGTACTTCATGTGTTTACTTGGCTATAAAGTGCTTTTGGCATGACTTGAATTTATGAAATGCTCTCATTTTTCTGTCCAAATATTGGATGATAAAAAAAATAAACATTTCTTATTTTGTTTAATTGAGAGATCTGAATGGGATAGGAAATGTCTTAATACTAGACTAATAATACTAATAATAATGGGGGTAGGGTATTGACATGATTAGAGAACTGGTTGGCAGACAGGAGGCAAAGAGTAGGAATTAATGGGTCCTTTTCCGAATGGCAGGCAGTGACTAGTGGGGTGCTGCAAGGCTCAGTGCTGGCATCCCAGTTATTTACAATATATATATTAATGATTTAAATGAGGGAATTAAATGTAACATCTCCAAGTTTGCGGATGATACAAAGCTGGGTGGCAGAGTGAGCTGTGAGGAGGATGCCATGACGCTGCAGGGTGACTTGGGAAGTTTGGGTGAGTGGGCAGATGCAAGACAGATGCAGTATAATGTGGATAAATATGAGGTTATCCACTTTGTTGGCAAGAACAGGAAGGCAGATTATTATCTGAATTGTGTCAGATTAGGAGAAGGGGAGGTGCAATGAGACCTGGGTGTCCTTGTACATCGGTCACTGAAAGTAAGCATGTAGGTACAGCAGGCAGTGAAGAAAGCTAATGGCCTTCATAGCGAGAGGATTTGAGTTTTGGAGCAAGGAGGTCCTACTGCAGTTGTACAGGGCCCCGATGAGACCACACCTGGAGTATTGTGTGCAGTTTTGTTCTCCGAATTTCAGGAAGGACATTCTTGCTATTGAGGGAGTGCGCAGCGTAGGTTCTCCAAGTTAATTCCCAGGATGGCGGGATTGACATATGATGAAAGAATGGGTCGACTGGGCTTATATTCACTGGAATTTAGAAGGATTATAGAGGATCTTATAGAAACATAAAATTCCTAAGGCATTCGAAGGCTAGATGCAGGAAAAAAATTCACGATGTTGGAGAAGTCCAGAACCAGGGATCATAGTTTAAGAATAAGGGGTAGGCCATTTAGGACTGAGATGAGGAAAATCCTTTTCATCCAGAGAGTTGTGAATCTGTAGAATTCTCTGCCACAGAAGGCAGTGGAGGCCAATTCACTGGATGTTTTCAAGAGAAAGTTAGATTTAACAATTAGGGCTAACGGAATCAATGGATATGGGAAGAAAGCATGAACGGGGCACTGATTTTGAATGATCAGCCATGATCATATTTGTAAACAAGAGATTCACACGACATGTAATCCAAGATCATCTTTAATCGTTATGCAAACTATAGTAGTCCAGTAGATTGTTAGTTGTCAGAGCATCCTGACTACTTCCAGAACTGAGCAGCGTAGGAAGTAGGTGTAGTAAGGGTGCAGTAAGGTGGTGTTAGTGATGCTAACCTATTATGATTGGTTGTCATGCATAAACCAATCTACAATATTGAATCGCAGTGCTGGCTCATAGGGCCGAATGGCCTACTCCAGCATCTATTTTCTATGTTTTTAGACAGTTATAACATTTTGTTTATATAAATTTTGGCAGTTAGAATTAGATTGTAAACAGATATGGCTACTGCACTTTTTGAGAAAGGAGGGATTTGGGTTTGGGATTGATGCATAATTTATTTCTGCATTGCCAGATTACACTGTGTATGAAAATACTGCTCAATATTATTTTCTCAATGCTATCTTTTGAGCATGAGTATAGTGAATCTCCAGTGGTTGAAATCCCAGATCAGTAATCCAGAATCTGGACTAATAAACCAGAAACCCGATTTTGTTCACTGATATGCTGCACTGTAATTCTTCAATTCTTACCTAGTCCAACAAGCCTTACAATGAATAAGCCAAGTTAAATAGGAACGGGTACATAATGTTATTAAGAATTAACTATATTTGGATCCAATGTTTCTAAATCTGTAGTTTGTTGCATGAAAAAAAAGAGAAGTGAATGCAATTGTCCAAAATGCTTTCTTTTTAAATTTAAGTTTGACTTATTTTTAAATGTAAGCAATTATTCTCCATTGGTGAGCAAGAGTTGGGTGTCACAACAATACTGACAATGACAATTAAAATTGAATCTGAAAATTGAATCTGAATCGGACAACATGATCAGTCATTTTAGTGTTGTCAGCAATGGAAAGTATTCTAAAGCAATGCATTTCAAATGCAGAGGGTGATTTTTACAGGGCAATTAAGCTGAGAGATATTGGAATCTAACTAAAATTAAACTCTCCAGAACACTTCTTTTAAAATCAATTCATTTAAATATACACTGCTTGTAAAATGTAGCTCGGGCAAAATATATACATGTGTTCATATTCCTTTACTTTTTTTATTTGATCTTCAATTTAATGCAATCCTTCATAATCCCTGTCTATTTTGTTACATCTTGGATATGAAGGGAAATTACTGGTATGATTTGTCTTTCAAAGCAGATGAGTAAAATTTCTATAGACTTAACATACATTTATAATAAATATAGATGTAATGGTCAGCCTGACTTTCCTTTTTATGGTTGTATTTTTCATATGGTGTTCCATAAGACATAGTAATAGATTTAGGCCAGATTCAGCCCATTGGATCATGGATGATCTATTTTACCTTCTCAACCCCATTCTCCTGCCTTCTCCCTTAACCTCTGATGCCTTTCATAGTTGAGAACTATCAATCTCTGCTTTATAAATCCCCAATGTCTTGGACTCCCCAGCTGTTGGTGCCAATGAATTCCACAGATTCACCACCCTCTGCCTAAAGAAATTCTTCCTCATCTCCATTTACGTCCTTTTATTCTAAGGTCGTGTCCTCTGGTTCTAGACTCTCGCGTTACTGGACTCGTCCACTCTATCTAGGCCTTTTATTATCTGAAAGGGTTTAATGAGATTTTCCTCTCATCCTTCTAAACTCCAGCGAGTACGGGACCAGTGCCTTCAAAAGCTCTTCTTATATTAACCCAATCATTCTCATAAACCTCTTCTCGACCCTCTCCTGAACCATCATTTCCTTCCTCAGATATGGGGCCCAAAATTGCTCTCAATATTGCAAATGGGGCCCAACAGTGCCTTATAAAGTCTCAGTATTGCATCCTTGCTAATATTCTGCCCCTCTCAAAATGAATGAGAGCATTCATTGCCCTTGCCTTCCTTACCGCTGATTGAACCTGGAAATGTTGTGTTCTGCAGCTTACTTTTCTGAACTGCAGGTTCATGAGTCTTTTCTCTCAGCCAGCAGGAGTGTTACTTTGTATTCTGAGCTCCCCAGCGTTAAGCCACTCTTCCACAAGAGGCAAAGCCCTTATCCTGTTACTTTGCTGACAATTTGCAGCTGAGTGACATTGCCTCTGGATGTGAAGACGATACTATGGCCAAAGTTGCAGTCTTACACAGGGGGAATTGACTGATTTATCAATGGTTAGATATTTTAAAACCACAGTTTTAGGCTTTCCCTGTGTGGATTACACCTACGTTGTGTCAAATAGAATGTTTTAAATATATATCTTTTAAGTTATTCACTTTTCAGGAACATTATTTTGAACTCAGTGACAATAGTAAATGAAAATTAATGATCAGTACGTGAATGCGCACAGAGTTCATAACAATAGATTAAGGCACAAAAGGAAAATTGAACATATCGGTAAATTTTCCGGAAATGTATTTTGTATAGATTCCCCCCCCCCCTACTATCCCACTATCCCGACTGGAAACTGAAAGAGTTTAATTTGGTCAAGTTTGGTTCGGAACTAAAAATGGAGGTTTGCTGAATGTTTTACTGGTTTTGCTGAGGTAGTGATGTGTGGGGCCATTAGGGAGGTGTTCTGTTTCCACATTCCCTCCTCGACCTGTACTTTATGCGCCCTTCCTGGCTCTCCTGAT
Source organism: Amblyraja radiata (assembly GCF_010909765.2). Taxonomy (NCBI): domain Eukaryota; kingdom Metazoa; phylum Chordata; class Chondrichthyes; order Rajiformes; family Rajidae; genus Amblyraja; species Amblyraja radiata. Next base: position 1,630,718 of record NC_045968.1, on the reverse strand, counting down.
ACATTTCCTATCAGTCGTACAGTTGTAGCTTTACCTTGCAGCGGCCCAAATAAATCACTCATCTCAGCATTGCATCCAGTGGGCTCATAGAAGTGGGTAACATGTGGATTTGGGATGTCTCCTAGCGTGGGGCATGGTGGGAGATCAATTGCCCATCACTGAGAAGTGGAGAAATGGGAATACAACATTTGTCTAGTCTGTAGGTGTATCCCGCTATCAGAGCAGGTGATTCCTGCTTTCAATCCCCATGAACAAGTCTCTTCCCGCTAGATTGCATCCAAGGTGTAGGGTAACAGAGAAGGTGAGGGTGCACTGTTCCTGGCCATAAGTAACAGTGAAAGGTTGAGTAAGGGGGTAGCATCACGTTTTCCCGTCCAACCCAGAGAGACGAGTTACATTATCGGACAGGGGAACTACCCGATACCCCACAAGGTCCTGATCTAAGTTTGGGAAATTGCCCCGGTATCAATCACAAATGGAACTCTGGCATCCCCAAGCATCATGTTTACTATGGGTTTTTCATCGGGGTTGGCAATCAGGGGAAAGAGGCGCTTCGCAGGAGTGCGGGTGGGTCTCTGGTAAACGGGATTGTTGGTAGTATGCAGGGTACGTTTGTATTCCTCATGTCTTCCCCTTCCCTCTCCTTCTATGGAGGGACAGTCCCATTATGAACCACATTAGCCTGCCCACCATTACACTAAACTACTCCCTTTGTTCATTTTAACTTCTCACTCCAACAAGAAGATGACTTTTGAAATTTAAAGGCACTGCAAGCTTTAGACCTCCCAGTCCCAGTTCACAAAGTCTCACAGGGGAATGCCCTAGCTTGCGAATTCTGCACATTGGTCCCCACAGAAACAAAGATTGCCTTGGTTTACCTTTAACAATTTTGTTTCTGTCTGCTTTTTAGAGACGAACTTTGACAAAACGTCACCCATCCTCCTCCTCCAGAGATGCTGCCCGACCTGCTGAGTTACTCCAGCATTTTATGGCTATCTTTGGTATAAACCACCATCTGCAGTTCCTTATTTCTATATTTTGCTAAATAATGTGTTTGCTACAAAGCCCCACCATTGCCTTTGCTGTGAAATAGCTGGCAAAATCTCATGAGTGCGATTGGTGCAACTAATTTCTCAAAAGAGAGCTTGTGTGATGTGCTATCTTAAATGGTACAATAAATGAAACAAGTCCTGTTCCCTTAATAAATAATTTTGGATTTATTACAACATCCTCATTAATCAATAATGCTTGTGATTTGGAGCAGTAAAGAAGTGTTGCATCTCCAAAATTTGTTACAAAAACAAGAATGCGCAGTTCTCCATTCATGTAAAATTGTATGGTTGAATTTTTCATGCTGCTCTCTTATTACTGTTATATCAAAAACTAAGTACACATTTATATAACAATAGCATTGTTTTAATGTGATATTTTAAAAGCAATGTTTGTCTGATGATAAGCAAACCTGTCTTTGTTTTCTGATTAGGCAACAGAAGAAGTGTCGAAGAATCTGGTGGCCATGAAGGAGATCTTGTATGGCACAAATGAGAAAGAACCCCAGACTGAAACAGTGGCACAGCTTGCACAGGAGCTGTACAACAGCGGCCTCCTTAGTACTTTAATAGCAGATTTGCAGCTCATTGACTTTGAGGTGAGAAGCAAGATGGCAGTCAAGATCAAATTACTTTTTTAAGATATATTAATTTTGCTTTCACAAATTTGACAAAAATCAAAGTATTAAGCACAAGTTGGAGAGCACCTTTTTCTGGAGTCCTTTATATCTTGTGTGAGCTATTAATATAGTATAATAATAATAATAATAATAATAATATATCTTTTATTGTCATTGCACGTCAGTGCAACGAGATTTAGTGTGCAGCTCCACTGATGCACAAGAAAGGTAAATAAATACAATACATAAATAAGCAAGCTGAATTGATTGACGTGACCATCTGAGGGAGACTGTCCAAAGGGAGTGGGTGGGGGGGCACTCATTAGGGCCGGTTCAGAGCCGCTATAGCTCTTGGGATAAAACTGTTCCTGAGTCTAGAGGTTCGGGCATAGAAGGCCTTGTAACGTCTGCCGGAGGGAAGTAGTTGAAACAGACCGTGGCAGGGGTGTGATGAGTCCTTATGGATGCTGAGGGCCTTCCTGAGGCACTGCGTGTGGTAGATGCCCTCCAAGGCTGTTAGCACTGTCCCGATGATCCGCTGCGCTCTGTTGACGACGCGCTGAAGAGCTCTCCTCTCCGCCTCCGTGCAGCTGAGATACCACACAGAGATGCCATACGTTAGTATGCTCTCTGTGGTGCAGCGGTAGAACGTTGTCAGCAGCTGTTGGGGCAGACCAGTCTTTTTTAATGCATAATCAAATTCATATAGTCCCTGGATTTTCTGAAATGGCAGAAATCAATTCAAGATTGGAACAGCTGTCTTAGCTGGCATTGAGGTACAGAAGCCTAGTTAATTGGGAGAGTAAAATGCCGTATGATAGGTGATAGTGTCACTGAGAATATACACGTGATGTTTCAGCCAGGGCTTCACCTACCTGTGCTCATTTTGGGCGGAGAAGAATTGAGATTCAGCCAATCTGTGCCATAACCCTTTCAGAAGCTGTACAGGTGTAGATTTTTTTTTCCCCAAGAAGGTTTAAAAAGTAAACCACAGAATGGCACTGGTAATGGTACCTGGATCATTATTTGAGCCATGCCCAAGCCTTATCATGGAAGATTTTATCTTGCCTAAATTAACGGCAAAAAGATTAGCCAAAAAAAATACAGGTAATAAAGTTAATATATTCAAGACTACCTTGGAGACCACAAGTAGTTCAACAAACAAAGGGAATAGTGCTCGGTCTGGTAAATGAACAAGAGCAAAATAAAAATGGGGAGGGATGGATTGTGGTGAAAGAATACAGGAGCTTGCATGCAAAATGTTAATCAGTTAATTTAAGAAATATTGAAAGGATTGAGAGAACATTGACTTTAAGGAGGACAAGAACAGGCAAAGTAAACTGGGGAAAAAAAACACTTGCCGTCTATTGTAGCATGACATCATGTGGAAAACACTTAAAATTATGATTAATAGAATTCATCAGAAGAAAAAAAATCACCATATTGCAAGAATGAAGATGTTTCATGGATGAATGATTTTTAAAAAAGTATTACATTGAAGTGTACATTGGACTGATTATCACCATAGGGGTGATAAGAGATAGGGCAGATGGCATATCTGGCTGTAGGATTGAAGTCGGGCAAATAGTCTTGCATAACACAGGAGAAGCTAGGGAAATGTCCAAGAAATTGGTAAGTGGAGACAGGTGAAATGATGGAAAATTTAAAATGCCAATAATCTGGCCTCCTAATTCAATGGTTCAATGTTCTCTATTAATTCAGACTTTGTATTCATCACTAAATATTGTCCAGGTTCAGAAGAGTGATTCTGTTACTCTGGAGTTTCATTAATTTCCCCTTTAAGGCAGGTTAATAGGAAAACACATCTGCCACAAATTGAATTCACATAATATATTGCTGTCCCAGCAATTGCTGTATTGCTCTTGTTTTTAGCACGCTGGGTTGAAAAACCTAGGGTATGAGTGTTATTCCATCTGTAATGAAAATGAAACCTGGGTATCTGGATCTGCAAGTTGCCTTGCATGAAGTTTAATAAATTGCAAGACACTATCTGTTGAAGTTGACTTTCAGTTTGATAGCAAGAGGGCATTTGTTCTTTGTTTAATACAATAAAATTTCATTAGCTTTGCTGTGTTTTGGTGTATCAGCATTCAAGAGTACGAACATGGTGCAGTATTTGCTGGAGGAGTTATGTATGCTATGCCTCGTCTTGATTTCTCCTCAGATTTAGAACCCATATCTAATTTATTTTTCTTCCTATTCACAGGGCAAGAAAGATGTTGCTCAGATTTTTAACAATATCCTGAGAAGACAGATTGGAACACGCACACCCACAGTGGAATACATCTGTACTCAGCAAAATATATTGTTTATGTTACTCAAAGGGTGTGTGGTTTTTCGTCTTGTACACTTGCAACAAATGTGTGAATTTTCGGGTCGGGACCCTTCTTCAGACGCTCTGAAGAAGGGTCCCGAAATGCCACCATCCTTTTTCTCCAGGGAGGCTGCCTGACCTGATGAGTTACTCCAGCACTCTGACTATCTTCGGTATACAGAGCTGCCAAATAGTATGCATTGTCCGTATTTTGTATGGAAATGCGATTAGAATACGGATGTCCGATTTTGTGTTGTTAAATACGGATTTTAAATACGGAGTTCAGTTCAGTCTGAAGAAGGGTCTCGACCAGAAACATCACACATTCCTTCTCTCCAGAGTTGCTGCTTGTCCCGCTCCAGGTTTAGACAGAGCGCTGTCAGTTTAATGAGTGGGAATTTAAACGATCCGCTGTGGGTTCTAAATATAGCGCTGCCGGCTGGAGCACTATGGGCTTTAAACATAACGCTATGGGCTTTACACATAGCGCTATGGCCACAGCGTATGGGTCACAGACTGTTAAGGAAAATTCTCGTATAACTATGAGCCTTTGGAATTCTCTTTCTCAGTGGAAGTTGAGCCATTTATTATTTTTCAGGCAGTGGTAGAATTCTGGATAAACCAAGTAGTGAAAAGTTACCAGTGGGATTGCAGTTACATTGGGACTGGCCTTGATTTTTCAGAACGGTGGGTGGGCTCAAGGGGGAGAGAGGGAGGGGTGGAGAGGGAAAGAGGGAGAGAGAGGGATGGAGAGAAGGAGGGAGGGAGAGGGGGCGCGGAAGGGAGAGGGAGGCTTCCAAAATGGCCTCTACATCATTATCTGGTGCTAAAAGCAGGAAGCAGCCGTTCAAACAGCAGTATACAAAGAGAATGGCAATTAATGCACTGTCAAGTAGGGTGCGTAGAAGACATGTCAATTGGTAGCAAAGTTATGCATTCTTGTACTCTTACATGGGTATGACTGCACATAAAAAACATTTTTTTCAGCAAAATGGCACCACATAAAAATACTGATTTCCTCAGCAAAATACTGATTTTCAGGTACTAGAATACTGAAATGCTCTGACAAAACTTATCACCACCTGTAGTTCCTTTCTGCACACTCTATTAATCACGCTTTATTATCTGTACCAAACATCACCTATATTGACTATTTGAAACAAATAATTGCAGATGCTATTTAATACACAAAATAACACAAAGTGCTTGAGTATCTCAGCAGGTCAGGCAGCATCTCTGGCAAACGTGGATAGGTGACGTCAGACTGAAGAAGGTTCTTAACCCAAAACGTCACCTATCCATGTTCTCCAGAGATGCTGCTTGACCTGCTGAGGTACTCCAGCACTTTGTGACCTACATTGACTCGCATATATTCTGAGACCCAATGGCTTGACAGACATGAGAATGGCAGCGGCAAATTTGCAGGGTGTGATGTTTACCTAATTGCTGTTCAGATAGGGAAAAAAACACTTTATGTTGCCTATATTAAATTTTAAACTACATGTTCAGCCAAATAAATTTTACCATACATTTATTTTGCAATTAATTTACTGTGGAGTTTTTAAATTGCTTTATGTCATTACATATTTCAGGCACCTTAGAAACAAATTCAAAGGACAATTAAGTATACACCTTTCCATAGTGATTGGAGGATTACAATATTTGTTGCAGCAGAGTGTATCCTGTACCTTGGCCACAAATTTTAGCAAGGTTTTCCTGAACAACAACCTGGCAAACATGTACTTGCTAAAAATGAAAATATTTTGATGCTACAAATTATTTTATATTTTAAACTGTTAACATACTTCTGTTCAAGAAATAGACTGGTCTTTATTTCTTGCTAAGGTGTCTTGGTGAAAGCAAATATTATGTATTGCTTATTTTCCCAATGGTTTGCAAATTGAAATAGTGAGGTATTCAGAGTGTTAGTAATTATGTTGATCATGGTCCTCCTTTATTTAAAACTAAAGTGTAGATGACATGGTTGGTGGTACTTTAGCTATTGCATTGTATGTTCCTGAATATAAATTCTACAGCTTTCTTATTCATTGCTGTTCCAAATGTGCAGTAGAATATCTTAATATTCAATAATATCCAGACTGTAATGCATACCTTATTATAACAGGTACTTTGGAGATTGAATTGAAAGAAAATTGAAGCTTTTGTCCACATTTGCCTGTGGCATTGAAATTAATAGTTATTCACATTACTAGTCAAAATTTAATATAAACGCAGACTCTTGATGTTGCTCAAAACATTGTTATTGGTAAAATAAAACTCTGCCTTGCTGCTAATTGGAAACGTGCAGATGGGCATTCAAAAGTGAGTGTTTTTAATCTTGCATGTTGTGGGGGAAAATTGTCCCTTTTCTCACTTCACAAAGCTGTATTTTTGTCTTGTAGGTACGAATCGCCAGAAATTGCTCTAAATTGTGGCATCATGCTTCGGGAATGTATTCGTCATGAACCATTGGCAAAAATTATACTGTGGACCGAGCCATTTTATGATTTCTTCAGATATGTGGAAATGTCAACATTTGATATTGCTTCTGATGCATTTGCTACATTCAAGGTAGCTAGAAATTTGTTTTGTAGAAATTGTTTTTGGTATTTTTGCACTGGCATGTTAAGTATTTGAGGGAGCACATTGAAACGCTGCGATGATGCAACCTTTTTTCACAAGTGCAGAGAATTTTGCATAAGTTTGACATTCTCCAAGTATTCAATAGACAATAGGTGCAGGAGTAGGCCATTCGGCCCTTCGTGCCAGCACCACCATTCAATGTGATCATGGCTGATCATCCACAATCAGTACCCCGTTCCCGCCTTCTCCCCATATCCCCTGACTCCGCTATTTTTAAGAGCCCTATCACGCTCTCTCTGGAAAGTATCCAGAGAACTGGCTTCCCAACACCCTCTGAGGCAGAAAATTACACAGACACAACTCTCTGTGTGAAAAATGTTTCCTCATCTCCGTTCTAAATGCATACCTGCCAACATGCGCGGGTTGACAGAGTGCGAGCGCATTACGAGTGGGGTACAGGGGCCCGCCTTAGCTCCTGGATTTTAAGGGTTTTTTTAAAGTAGTTTGCCAATATCGCGATATATTCATAGCTGCCAAGTTTTGGCAGCGCATTTCAATATTCTAGTACCTGAAAATCAGTATTTTGTTGAGGAAATCAGTATTTTTATGCGGTGCCATTTGGCTGATATTTTTTGAATTAATTTTTTAAAGATAAATATTTCATGAAATAAATGACTTCATACAGCTAAACAAATCTTTACAAAGAATGCTACCTGAAATGTCTCTTTGCCTGGCTCTCTGTGCAAATAGCAGAGAAAAAGTGATTTTGGCTGCAGCCATCCTCTGCTTCAGTAAGGGAAGCTGGTCGGTGATTGGCCGCAACGGCCCTCGGAGACAGCGTCTGATTGGTCGCCGAGTGACCAGCGCATTATGTAATTGGACACAATTCCCTTGGAGACAGCGGCTGATTGGACGGGGATTTTTAAGGGAAGCTAGTCGGTGATTGGACGCAACCCCCTTAGAGACAGCGGTTGATTGGCCGATTTTCCCCCCTAATTTCAAAATCGTACTGTTCCGATTTTTCACTCTTTTTTAACTTAAAAATCGGAACAATTACGATAAAATCGAACTAGTTGGCAGATATGTAAATGTCTTATCCCTTATTCTTAAACTGTGGGCCCTGGTTCTGGACTCCCCCAACATCGGGAAAATGTTTCCTGCCTCTAGAGTGTCTAACATTCAGTAATTTTTAAACTGATCCTATATTTATCGTAGTTCTAATTTTGTACCATTGTGACTAAGTTATAATACGTCTCATTTGTCTTCAGGATCTACTTACACGACACAAACTACTGAGCGCAGAATTTTTAGAACAGTATTATGACCGAGTAAGTAAATGTATTCTGCTTTTGGTTGTGGGAGTATGATGATAACCTTTTTACTCATTATTTTCATGTTTAAAATAGCATCTAAGGAGCATAGGTGTTTGGAAAAGCTCTGAATGGTTGAAACATTGAGCGTATGGGAGAGATGAGAAGGAAAGGAGATTGAAAGATCACTGTTTTCCATTGTCCAATGCTTAGTATGCCATTAAGTTTTTTGCATTTTGAAGTATCTTTAAATTTTAATCTGCAGAAATGGATCAACTAAATTGCACACTGATTCCAATTGAATTTGGATGTTTCCCTAACTCTAAATTTAAACTATTAATGGAATTTGCAGTTGGATTGTTAAGTTTGGTAAATTAAAATACAATAATACTTAATGGATGTTGAGGGAGGGTAACATGATCTGTGGAGCTGAAATGGAGGGACGGAGGCAGATATGCACACATTGTTTGTGTGGCAGTCATAGGAGCAGAATTAGGCCATTTGACCCATCAAATCTACTCTGCCATTCAATCCTGGTTGTTATATCTTTCCCTCTCAACCCCATTCTCTTGCCTTCTCCCCGTAACATTTGACACCCTTACTAATCAAGAACCTGTCAATCTTCACTTTAAAAATACCCAATTAGTTGGTCTGCACAAACATCTGTGGCAATGTATTCCACAGATTCGCCACCCTAACTAAATAAATTCCTCCTTGTCCCCTTTCCAAAGGTACGTGCTTTTATTCTGAGACTGTGCCCTCTAGTCTAAGAGCCTCCCAGTAGAAAGGAGTTAAAATGGTAGTGGGAATATACATAGTTGGGAAAGAGAGCATTATTGGGGTAGTGTTACAGAGGCAGACAGTGTTTTTAAATTATTTTAGACAATAGGTGCAGGAGTAGGCCCTTCGAGCCAGCACCGCCATTCAATGTGGTCATGACTGATCATCCCCAATCAGCACTCCAGTTCCTGCCTTCTCCCCATATCCTCCGACTCTGCTATCTTTAAGAGCTCTATCTAGCTCTCTCTTGAAAGTATCCAGAGAACCAGCCTCCACCGCCCTCTGAGGCAGAGAATTCCACAGACACACAACTCTCTGTGAGAAAAAGTGTTTCCTCGTCTCCGTTCTAAATGGCTTACCCCTTATTCTTAAACTGTGGCCCCTGGTTCTGGACTATCTCAACATCCGGAACATGTTTTCTGCCTCTAGCGTGTCCAAACCCTTAATAATCTTATGTTTCAATAAGATCCCGTCTCATTCTTCTAAACTCCAGAGTGTACAAGCCCAGCTGCTCCATTCTCTCAGCATATGACAGTCCCGCCATCCCGGGAATTCACCTTGTAAACCTATGCTGCTCTCCCTCAATAGGAAGGATGTCCTTCCTCAAATTAGGGGACCAAAACTGTACACAATACTCCAGGTGTGGTCTCACTAGGGCCCTGTATTCGTCTTGGATTGGTCTTGACATTAAACAAAACTAGGGCTCTGTAGGGCTTGGATTGATCTTCACATTAAAAAAACAGTTCAAAAATATCCAATAGTTGTCTACGGGCTGTAGGGAGAGCAAAACAAAGCAATCTGTATCACTCAAAAATCCAAAGCAAACTCGTGTGACTGAGCCGACAAGTTCCCTAAAACTGATGGATTGCATCCTGTGACATTAAATAGAATGTTCAAGAAAGAACTGCAGATGCTGGAATATCGAAGGTACACAAAAATGCTGGAGAAACTCAGCGGGTGCAGTAGCATCTATGGAGCGAAGGAAATGGGTTCAAATAGAATAAATAGAATTACTGCAGCGATGGTACATTTGTATCAGGGGTATGGGGAGAGAGTAGATAAGTGGTGTTGTGGCATAGATTTGATCAGCCTTGATCTTACTGAATGGCAAATTAGGTTCAAGGGACTGACTCACCTATCCCTGTTCATGTTTCTTATGTTGACATGTCAAATAATTTGTCTCAAATTAGAGGATAATATCAGTTGAGCAAAAAAAAGCAATATCTTGTGAAAGCCTAAATAAAAGGTTGAACTATCTTAAAAATCCAACTTCATTCATTATCTCTGAATCATTGAAATTTGTTAGAAATGGGGCTTTTTCTTTGGAGATTATGGAATTTTACAATAAGGTATTTTATGTAGCTTTTCTGGAGAGCACATGGCATTGCTTTAGCTAGTGAGGATGAAATCAAAATGAATATAGTCTGTGTAGTGAGGGGCAAGGTTTTAAGGAGATGTGCATATCCATATGCATGTCCAAGAGTATTTTAAATGTCACTAATGTATCGGCCTCATCCATCACCCCCGACATCGCGTTCCAGGCACTCTCCATCCTCTGTGTTTTAAAACAAACTTGCTCCTTTAAAACTTGCCCCTTTCACCTTAAAGCTATGCCCTCTAACATTTTTTTCCATCCCCCAAAAAAATTCTGACTGTCTACCTACCCTATCTATGCCTCTTATAATTTTTTCAACTTCTCTTAGGTCTCCCCGCAGCCTCTGGCTTTACAGAGAAAATAATCCGTCTGTCCAACCTCTCCCTGTAGCTTAATACCCTCTAATCAAGGCTTAATTCTGGTGAACCTCCTCTGCACCCTTTCGAAAGTCTCCACATTGTTCCTGTGATGGGGCATCCAGAACTGCACACAATACTCCAAATGCGGTCTAACCAAAGTCCTAAAATCGTGACTTCATGTCTCTTACACTCAATGCTCTGACCGATGAAAGCAAGCAAACAAACCAAATGCCTTCTTTACGACTCTGTCTACTTGTGTTGCCACTTTCAGGGAATTGTGGACTTTGTAATTCCAAGACCCCTCTGTATTTCAATGCTGTTAAGGGTCATGCCATTTATTGGCTATTTTCCCCTTGCATTTGACCTCCCAAAGTGCAAGCCTCATTCTTGCTCGGATTAAACTCCATCTGCCATTTCTCTACCCATTTATGTAGCTGATCTATAACCTGTCGTATACTTTGAAAGCCTTCCTCAAGTCCACAACCCCAACAATCTTGGTGTCATCTGTAAACATACTAACCAACCTGATTACATCCTAGTCATATTTGCATGTTGGAGACAAGAAATAGATTTCATATGTGGTTATAATGTATTGCTAGTAGTTTATAAAATGTTGTTTCATGTTTAAGGCAGACATAGTCCCTATGTAATGCTATGTTGGAAAAATGTTCCTATTATTATGTGAATAAGTTATCTGCCCTGTTTCTTCCAACCATGTTAAACTTTGAGTCGTAAAAAATTCAATATAAATCATTGTGGACATTGTTCTTCAATTCCAGTTTAACTTTTTTCCAACAATTATATGAAGGCTTTATTATGCCCAATAAATAAAATGGCAAACTGAGGATGCTAGAGTTAACATGCAATTTATATACCCAGACTAAAAGGTAACCCACTTATTTGTTTTAATCATCACCATTTTCCATGAGAATGCAATCACCTTTCATGATTTTTTGTATTTTACACATTTGATGCAGTTGAAATTTGAAAGTAGACACAAAGAAATAGATCAGTTGAGAATACTTTGTCATAAATAATATTCTATGGTAATGATCTGTGACAAAGGAGAATGAAAAGTATTAAAACAATTATCCCTTGTGAAGGCTAACGCAGTGCTGAAGAAAGTTGCAAAACAAACTTGTAAGATAAATGTTGAGCTTCCTAATGTAAACTCAAACGATACATTTATCAATCACTTGCTGATTCTTTAAAAAGTTATCTTGTAATAACGAGGGTAAAGTTGATTCAAATGGTTCGAAGTATGTGAAACCTGTTGTGACTGGCACAAGAGTGCCCTCTTGTGACAATTCTTTGCATCGTTCTATCTGCCTTGTATAAACAGAACCCAGGCTTGGTGAAAATATGTTGGCATGTTATTTGGTCTTTTAGAGTTCTATGCATTTATAAGTTTGTGCTGCTTTGAGAGGAATAAGTTATCTTCTGTCTTAACATTACAAGCCATGATGCTTGGCCGGGTTAACCATCTGTCATTTATTGCAGTTCTTTAGCGAATATGAGAAGTTGCTCCATTCAGAAAACTACGTCACAAAAAGGCAGTCTCTGAAGGTGAGTCATTTTGCACATTGAGCAGCAGTTATAATATTTATAACTTTAGCAAAATAAATGAAAGTCTGTTGATGCAAAGACACTGCAAAGTAAAATTGTCCCAGGCATCACTACATGAATCTTGCACTCAGGGCATAATTGCATACAATGCAAGTACACAGATGTTCAAAATACTACTTTAAATGGCTGCTCTGATCTGTGTAATTACGACTGAATTACAACCAGACCGAAAGTAAAGCAGAAACCATGTTATGCTTCTCATCAGGAAGGCTGTATCCTTGGGTTGAATATTGTGGATGCAATTTGAATGCAATGGATTTAAATTGTATGCCCTAGTTAATTTATTTACAATGGCACAATGCTACTCCTATCACTCGCTTATGACCTTGTATTCTCAAACATGGTGAAAGCCACTTCTGAGGAAGTTCCAAATTCAACACATCAAGCTTATAGCTGCATGAATCACAATGGCAGTGGTGTAGGTACAAGGACATTCAGCTTCAAATATCTTCCCTTTGTTATAAGGTCAAAAATGATGACATTTAGTTATCTATCTGGTTTGATAGAGACGTATCAGATAGAGACATTTGATATGGAATGTAAAGAAAGTTCTGGAGAATAATTGGACCTGGACTGATAAGGAGGCAAGTAAAATTTGCACCACACAAGCAAAACAGTGTGACTGTCTCTATGATTATAACTTAAGACTAACAATCAAAGGCAGCCAACATCATCAAAGACCTACACCATCCTGGCTATACACTAATCTCACCACTGCCATCGGGAAGAAGGTACAGGAGCCTGAGAACTGTAACGTCCAGGTTCAAGAATAGCTTCTCTACAGCCATCAGGCTATTAAACACAACAACCTCATATGCTATGAATTACAATAGACTACTAGACTAAGTGGGTCCCGTTGGGTCTCAGCATCACACGGGAGGGCTGGTCACCAATGCAATATTCCACCTCTCCACCAATTCCAATATTGCACGCCAGTGGGGGGGGGGGTGGGGGCTGTCTGTTGCGCTAGCATGGGTGTTGCGGGCCGAAGATACTGGTTTCCAGAGGGCTAGTATAGACATTGTGGGCCGAATGGATTCTTGGGCTGGCAGCCAACTGTTGCAACGATTTTAAAAGCCAAGGCGAGGAAAACAATTGGGCTGCAGCCACACCTGACAACCAAAATTCATTTTGTGAACACAAACTTTTTTTAAAAGGCAAGGCAAACAATTGGGCTGCAGCCACTTTACAGCCGCATCGAGGGGACTCACCGTGGAGTAGACGTGCGTTCAGTGTGATTCGAGGGCGCCGTGACCCTCTCGCTTCCTGGGTATGCAGAGTCTGAGTGAGGGACTACGCTTCCGGGTTTTATAGTCCCTCCCCCCTGCCGCCAGCAGGGGCAGCAGAGAGAATGGCGAATTTTAAAAAAACATTAATATCTCTCAGATTTTTCATCAATGGGAAAAAAATCCTCCAGTCCCGGAAGGTAGAGAGGGGCTCTGAGCGAGGTGGCCAAAAATGACGGCCGTAGGTGGCGGCGTTCTGTCGGAAATCGCAGCACAGTGGGCCAAAAGCGGTCAAGATCAGACTTTTAGTTAAATAGATATAATCATTATTATTATTATTGCATTGTTATTGTTCTTTTTTTCTGAGTTTTTGTTATTTATTATGATTACATATTTTGTGCTGCAACAAGTGAGAATGTCATTGTTTTATCTGGGACATTTGACATTAAAACACTCTTGACTGTTCAAATCTTGTTCTTTTGAAATGGAGCTCCCAGTTTGGAATAAATATATAATTACAAATGTTTGGTGTTTCTTGCAGTACATATTTAGAAATCAGCCATTGACAAATATCTTCATTTTGATAACTTGATGAGTTTTTTTAAATGACAATCTATTTGCTTTTATGTAGTTACTTGGGGAACTTTTACTGGATAGACATAATTTCACTATTATGACAAAATATATCAGCAAACCAGAGAACTTGAAGTTGATGATGAATCTCCTGCGTGACAAAAGCCGCAACATTCAGTTTGAGGCCTTCCATGTGTTTAAGGTAAAACTATACAATCTTTTACCTTGGGGGTTGGAGCACTCAAAGTTATAAAGCGCAAAGTTTAGTGATGTCTTGGCTATGTGTCAGTATTACTCTGGCTCTTGTCTCTGTGTCAGAATCATGAGCAGAAGTTCCACTTGAAGTTAAACACAACTTAAACCAACACTAATATACTACGATTTGCCAATGCCAAGCAGATAGTAAACTAAGAATTTGTCTCTCTGTTTAGATGGCCATAAAAAATCCCACAGAACAAATAGGGGTGTTCTCCTGTGTCCTGGCTTTGGCTAGGACAGTCTTTTCCTCTGGTCTTCTATATGCAGCACTAAAATAATTGCAATTACTTAATCGTTGCTGCCTGTATACAAATTGGGTGTTCTTTATGTCAACAGCACAGTAGCAATTTGTGAGGTATTTCGCTTTGAGTTGTAGTATGATATCAAAAGGAAAAGTGGCATAGTTGGTCTATTTGTTCTTTGCAAAAAAGTAAATCCAGCATTGAGATTTTAGCCAATATTGCTTGTTGAGTATTAATATTTTTATTGAGCAGTTTTGAAAAAAATACTGCTGTTCTATATTTTCAAAGACTAAATTGAATACATGTCAAACCTTGAAAAATGAATTAGTTTAGACTAATGTAAAAGATGGCTACAAAGGGTTCCATTTGGGAGATTACGTAAATTGGAGGTTGGGGGTTGGGGGGGGGGGCACTGTCCAGTTGGGTATGGCTGCTCTGCCTGCAGTTGTCCGTCCTTTCACTTTTTTTTCACTTTTTTTATTTTTAGAACGTTAAAAAGTGTTGTTTGGAGGTCTATTCTTTTTATGGGTGGGGGGGGAAGGGGAAACTGTATTTCTCAGTTCCTACCTGGTCATAGAGGCAGGCTTTCCTCCGAGCAGCATCTCGACCTGTCCTCGTGGCCTACCATCGAGGTCTGGAGCAGTGTTTCCTGAGGGGACCGGCCAGAACCTCGGCTTCGGCGGCAGCGCAGCGCTGGAGCACCATTGCGGAGCGGGCGATGACTTGCCCGGGTCGCCACGCTGGAGTTCCGGTGTGATGGGTCCGCCAATGGAACATCGCGGAGCTGCGGGTCTGTGGTGCGGCCAGCCGCGGGCGGCGGCACTAACTTTAACATCGGGAGCCTGGGATCTTTCGCTGAGATCACCAGTGGTGGAGCTCCATCCAGCGCGGCCTGTCGGCTTCTGAAGCCGCCGTCTCCGGTAAGGATGTGGCCGTTTCAGGCATCCCACGCCGCTGAGAAGGTTCTCCCGACGCCGGAGCACCATAACCCGGCGAGAAGGGCCTGAAACATCGGGCCTCGTAGCGGCGACTGCGGAGGCCTCCATAGGCCCGACTATGGGTGGACAAGGGAATGGGGACTGGATTTGACCCTTCCCTCATAGTGGGAACCATTGTGGGGGGCTGTTTTTATGTTTTATGTTAAATTCTTCTTTAATGTTGTGTTGTATTCTTATTAGTGTTCTGCAATGGCAACTTGAATTTCACGACACCAATTGGTGTATGTGACAATAAATGAACCTCTGAACCTTTGAATTGGAGTTGGGTAGAATTTAGAATATGAAGGTGTGATTTAATAGTTGCCGTATTAAGGAAAACTGACACCCACTCTTAGGTGAGCTTTTTGTTGATGGGCTATTCTGCAAATTGCATTTTGTGTGTTGATTGTTAATTTTGAATTACGATCAAAGATCTGTCAATGAATGCATCAAGGGTAGAATGATTCATGAAGTTTATCACAGATCATTCACGGTCTCTGTGTCAGAATAAACATGAAGCTAAATGGCCTCTTGTTTCCATGCTCAAAAAATACATATTCACGCAGCAACAGAACTTTTCTGAAGAATTTATAGACAATTGGTGCAGGAGTAGGCCATTTGTCCCTTCGAGCCAGCACCGCCATTCAATGTGATCATGGCTGATCATCCCCATTTTGGGGTATAATGATGATTTATTTGTTATTATAAGCAATTTCTATAAATAGCGTGCAAGTATAAATATTTCAGCTTGTGTAAACCCTCTGGATTAGGGAAAAGCCAATTCTCTGCAATTTGTCTTTGTTTAAATCAAAGACACATCTTCCTATTTCTACCTAAAGTGAGTAGCTCAGCACTAAGTTGTTGTTAGATGTCAATTATCTAACCTTATTGAATTTACCTATTTTGGTTTGAGCATTAATGTAGTGCATATAATTACTCTGCTTTGGAGTCCCTGTATTTTGTGGAAATTATTGGTACCATTTCCCAACATTGTTTCAGGTATGGCTGAAACCAATCCCTTTGTGATCAATTTTAGTCAAATCTCACAGAGCAGAACAACCCATCTCTTTTATTAAAAACATTATTAAAGCAGGCCAAACATTGCAAAAAAGAAACAAGATGACAAGAAATTACTAAAGATTATATGTAAAATGCTACAAACGGTTGTACATTATTTTGACTTCTGCACTTTGTATCTGACAGCCTCACCACTTCACCCAATGATAAATATAACACATATTTATCTCTCAAACTCTGTGCTGTCAGCTCTGTCGGCAGTTCCTTTACAAGCTTTTAATACCAAATATACTTCACTCTGACACTGTGCAGGCAATTCACACTTCCTCGACTATCTGCTAGGCGCCAAAATTTGTCCTAAACTCACCTTGCTTTCAAATCCGAAAGTGCACACCCATCATCACTTTGATCATAACATGCTTTGAAAACGTCATTTTGTTTGTCTGCTATAAACTGTGTGCAAATGGTTGATTATCCCATTAAAGATGCTTTGAGTGATAGCCATCTTTAATGACATTCTGCAAGGCTGGTGGATGGGGTTCACGATAGTGATTCTGATCTTTCCCACTTCAAAAGTCTGTTGGGACGAAGCAGGCACAACAGAAGCATCTTGTTTATATGCCGATTTGTACATTTCCGGAGGTGTTATCACAATGCAGGGATCCAGGGAGAATCTTGTGTTTGTACCATCGAGTTATTTAGGATTTCATGTCACTTTATAGCCTGCTTGAAAAATTCAGCACAGACATCTTCAGTTCCCCTGGGCAATCTAGGATAGAACTTAGTTATTTTTAATTCACTGGTAGTTTGAAGTGTTTTTTTGCTGCGGATTTATCGCAACAGTCAAATTACTAGATTGATTTAATGGGTTAAAAATGTTTAGAGCACCACATGTGGTTGGCAGTTATTTGAGGGTGTGCAGGAGAAAAAATTCCACTTAGCTTGACAGGCTGTATAGCAACAGCCTCCTTTAAAGTGCAAAGTTACCTAACCCTAGCCCTAACCCTAACCGGGTGTCACCCGCAGGACAGAATACGTCAGCGTGTGACACAGCGCACGACATGATGAGACACCCAAATGTCGCCCCTGGATTTTGAACATTCCAAAACGCGACAACCTCTTTTCAGACTGTCGCCGAAAATGTTGCTCAAGTGGGAAAGGCCCTTAACTCCCTCACCCCAGGGGAGGGGGAGAGAAACTGCAAAGCGTTTATTCCAAATCCCTCCAAACCTGATCTATCCATGTACCTGTCTCTGTCCCTGTCTTTCTATCTGTCTCTGTCTCTCTCTGTCCCTGTCTCTGTCTACATCTCTGCCTCTGCTCTTTCTGTCTCTGTGTCTCTGTCTCTCGCTTACCAGTTCTCCCCCACTTTTTCATCAGAACCCCACCCTGAAATTTGGGCATTGAAGCTCCCCCTAGTGCTCCAGTGTAGTGCCAAGTAACAGCCATGTTGTTGAAAGGGTTGTTGTGATACAGCACGGTGTTCCGGAAGTCCCACACCACAAGTGTCACCCAACATCTGCACTCTCTTTGACCTCGTCCTTACCATACCGGCAAGTTCAGCTGAGGCTGAGCGAGGCTTCAGCCAGCTGAGGCAGCTGAAGACCACCATCAGAAGTTCCCTCCAGGACGACCAGGTGACGGACCAGCTCCTCATCATGCTGCATGCCAGTAACATCAAGGACTTTGATCCCAGGCCAGCCATCAGCTTGTGGCATGCAGGAGGGATGAGGGCAAGGAGGCCTGCCACGGGAGAAGACCCAGCTGCAGCATCTGCCTCGGGACCTCACCCTGACAGTGACAAGCCTGATGAGGAGGATGCTCTGCTCCAGAGCCACTCAGATGACAATTAAAATGACTTTACATGTATTTGAACAGCTGTCTTTACTTTGCTTATCAGGAGATGGTTTAAATATCAAGCAGAAAAGTTACACAAGTTCTCACATATATAATGTTTCTGTTCATTTAAAGTTGATTACCACCCCCCCACAAAAAAAAACCCCCGCTTCAGCCATTTTTATTGCCATTCAATATAGTCACCTACTTCCATGACTCATCTTCATAGTGGGCACAGAGTAAAAGAGGTACTATATACATTCAACAGTATGGTATAGGTCTCGTCAGGTAATAATAATAATAATACAGTAACAAGTATTTTACAAGAAAAAGAAAATCAAAGTACACTTGCTCGAAGGGCCGAATGGCCTACTCCTGCACCTATTTTCTATGTTTCTATTTCCATTCTCTTCATTTCTTTTAAATTACAAAATCCTCGAGCAGAAGGGATATATTATGTACCTATTTTTCCCCTCTTGATGTTGTTACCGTGTCCACCTTCAAAGGTGTCAAACAGATCGATTCAATTCTTTATCAACTTCCCTTGTTGTGACTGGGCACAACAGCGATCGATGATTGAAGATTCAAGAGGAAGAGACCTATGCTATGGCCATGTCATGATAGTTTTCAGTCCTTCACAAAAAACATGCTTGCATCAATCTGTAGTGTGCATGGTTAATTATATATGTTACCATGGCCTAGGATTTATTGACACAGGTAGATCATACGCTGAATAATCTAACCACATTTTTGTTTGGAAGTGGAAAGAAATAATAGAAATTGCAACGTGTAAAAAGAGTTGAGATATTGTATTATAATTTTTCTGCATGTCATTGTGGTATATATCATGTCTTGATTGGTGAATATGTTTAGTTTGTGACTTTATTTGAAGCAGAAATAATATGTGAATGCTTCATTGAGCATAATTCCGACTGGTAACTACGCACTTCGGCCGAGCACATTATCGCACGTGTCATGCAAGCCGTCTTAAATGACCACCTAAACTGTCATTCGGCAACCTAAAAAGCTGCCTCGGTTGCCCGGCTGGCAACAGTGAAAAAAAGTTAAGTGAGAGCCCTGAGTTGTTATGTAACATCTCAACCCTTATTCTCAATGTACTGTCCAATTCAAGGAAATGTCCAGACACCACTTTCACTTCCCTATGTGTGTTGCAACTTTCAGAGAATTATGTATTTGTACCCCAGATCTCTCTGATTTACAATACGCTTTGGTGCCCTGCCGTTTATGATGTAAGGCTGGTTTAATTTGCCAAAATGCAAACTTTGCACTGATCGAGGTAAATTCCATCTGTCAAAATTCATTGGTTATCATGTTGGCAAAGAATAATATAAGTTTTTGAACTCTGTGTGTGTGTGTGTATATGTATACCAAATATCATCACATGAGGAATTTAGTTCCTACATTGTCAATACAGGTTGATTGCTAATTAAAACAAAAGATTGAGATTGTGTAAATATACCGTTGTTTGAAATAAGGTCAGTATTTAAATATGTTCAGCAATTTATTTGAATAATTTGCTAATCTAAAGATCTAATGTGTTCTCTTTAGGTGTTTGTGGCCAATCCAAATAAGACTCAGCCAATTCTGGATATCTTGCTGAAAAACCAGGCTAAACTCATAGAGTTTCTCAGCAAGTTCCAGAATGACAGGACTGAAGATGAACAATTCAATGATGAGAAGACTTACTTGGTCAAACAGATCCGAGATCTAAAGAGACCGGCACCCCAGGAATCATAAAGCTATGTTATGAAACAGAACTTAAGCAACTGCTGTCTATTATTGAACATCAAGCACCCTTACTCGATTCTTAAGGATTACTGCTAATCTGCTGTCCAGCGAAGGGGTTTTGTTTTTGTTTGTTTTGAAGTCAAAGATGAAATTTAGCTGCTGCTTTCCTGCGCATTAGAGCACAACACAGACTTTCTCTGGAGTTTATTTGTCATTGAAACAAATACAAACACACTGTCTTATGGTTAAACATTGGTGAAGGGGTTCTTAGTATATGTAAAGAGATAGAAAATTAGAATGGTTGATAAAACCAAGGTTGCATGCCAGGTTTTTAATCTACTTAGCAACTGAGATATAAACTGGTAATGGATTTGATTGGTACTAACCGTTAAGGACCCTCACCACAGTCATAAGGGGTTAAAGTGTTGAATCTCCATGCTGTTGATTTTTCTTTTTGAACTTGGTGAATTACTTGTGATTTAATTTAGTTGGGAATATTTTTCTATGATCTGTTTTCTGAAGTATTTTAATAGCATTTGCTCACAATATAATTTAAAGTAGGCTCAACCCAAATGTGAGGTGGGGAGAAAATTTAATGAATACCCTACTTTCCAGAATGCAATGCTGTGCTTAACAGCCCTGGGGAAATCTGACTTACAATATTGTGGCATAGAGTTTTCCCTGATGTTTTTCTTGTCAAGTGTGCGCCATATGCAGCACTTCTGTGATACCAAGGAAAGTTTACTGAAGAAGAAATTGATATAGATAAAATGCTGCCGCCACCTCCCAACCTCTCTTTCTTGCTACCTTTCCCCACTACCATCACACCACAAACACACACATTCCTCCTACAGAATGTTGAGTGTTTGCCAGCAGGATTTCTTTGCATAGTTGTACACAATTCATAATCCTAGCAAAGAATTGTCGATCTGAGAAATGTCCCTCCCTCCCAACCCCAACCCAGGCCACTGTGGGATGTGATAGTCTCCCTGAGAGTATTCACCGACTTTTAAAGAGAACAAATTTGTGTGATAAGGGTTGTTCTTGCAGGGAGAATGATGTACATACACATTTCATTAGTTTATAGATTTTTGTAGGCCATTTGATTTTCAACAATTGACAGAATAGATGCATTCAAACCTATTTTAGCCATGCTAATTTTAATTAAAACTATTTTCTGTTTTGGAGTTAGCTATGAAACTCTGCACTTCATTGGAGGGATTTGCCAGTTCCTTGTACATAACTCTTAGGCCGCTCAGTTCTAAAAATAATTTTGTACAGTGGAGGAATGTTATTGTATTAGTCTAACTATTTACTTAATATTGAGTTTTGCATATGAATGCTGGTATGTAATTTGAATATTTCTGCTGATCCCATGAAATTGCTGATTTAATATTTGTAGTAGAACAGCACTCAAACACCAATTCCATACTTAAGCTATTTGTTAAAGAGCTGCCATGATCAGGATAGGCTAACATTAACTGGATGCAACCACCCTTCATCTCTCACCTTGCCAAAAAAAAACTGGATTTATCTTCACAAACAGTGAACCCCCGTCACATTCAGTTACTATATTTGAGACCTTAAAATTGGCTAAATAATCCTGCAGAAAAGTTCTTTGCTTATGTGTCCTTAATGTAAGTTTACCTAATAAGCTTGTAATATCGAATGTTATCATACCAATTTTTAAACACTCAATCAAACCTTGCCTTGAAATGTATGTTGGCTTTTAGATTCCAGGGCAACAGGTTTTTCACTTTTGTGAACTCGGATGATAGAAAATATCTGAAAGATGTTATGTAATTAAAAAAAAAAAACATCCTTGCTACAGTGTTTTCTTTTGGGATGTACTGAGATATAGTAAACGTCCCACAGCTAATCTACAGCCAATATACACTGAACACACTCTTATAAAATAATAATAATAATAATAATAATTATACATTGCAAAAACCACCATGAAAGTTTATTTTCCTCTTGTCAATTGCATATTAAATCGAAGAATCTTGTGCTACTGATTCTAGAAATAGTTACTGCAGAATTAGATTATTTAAAGATCCCTTTAATATTGGTATCTTTGACGCCTCAACTTCAGGATAGATGTAATGCAAGTTTTGTCAGCGTGGGAGGAGTTAATAATCTACCCCTTGTCTGCAACAGCAGTAATATTGCTTATATTTTACACCTGGATACAAGTCTGCATTCTGTGTTTCTGTATACGGTTTAGCCACCTCCATTCACACATGCATAGAGTTTTTAAGGATATATGTACAGCCGCCACTGTATCTGGAAACGGCTTTTGTTTTAATAAGAATGTCTATAGGCATTGTTTTTTTAGTTGATGGCGACATACAGTAACTCAATGGAAAGCATTTACTTTATTGGCTGTTCTGCAAGTATGCCATTGTACTAAAAATTGGAAGCCATGCATTACTGAGTAATAAATTGCTTTGCAATCCATAATCACAATTGGGTTGTATATGAAAGCATGAGTTCACTTTAGGAAGATGCCAAATATATGAACAACTTAAGATAGCATGAGTCTAGTTAAAATCTTCATAAGCTGATACAGGTTAGCCATATGTATATTCAAATGATGCTGCAATTATAAATAATATGAAACTGTTGCACTGGAATCTTCAAGTAATTGTGAAATATTGCCCTCCAAAGATATTTCTGCAGGATATGAGCACAATTTTTGAACAACTAGAACTGATTTACAAATAGTAAATCTTTCTACACATGTCCTGTCTCATTAGAAAACATAGTTTAACATCAGAACGTCTGGCCCCAAGGATACAAATAAATTTTGATTAAACATCCAATGTGTCAGTGTTTTGATTTTCAAGTTTAAACCAGAATTATATAGAGGAAAATGCAATTGAGTCATTTTGAATGTTGTCAACAGTAATGTGTATCTAATATTTGCACTTCTCTCTTTTGAATCTCTTGCAAGTAACCAGTTTCTTTAGGCTGATTTTAAAATAGTCTCTGTCTATCATTAGATGCTTTGGCCCAATGTGATGCAGCAACTCTCCAGATGACCCAAAAATGTTCCTATTCGGATGCCAGAAACTGGAATCTAAACAAACCCAAAGTTTGTGTGTTTTTTTGTTAAAGACCAACATAACTGTTTGTTCCCTTGAAATTGGATTGCAAAATGCATGATACCTAATCAGCAAACATATCGTTCTCAGATCCTTACAGTCTGCAGCATTCAGCTAAAAACGCAAATGTCAGAGAAGATTTATATTATTCAACTTTACTTGGATATAGTTTATGATTAATACTGGATAAGTATGCTGACAAAAAACCCAATGGCATTTAACAACACCCAGGGGTCATTTCTTGTAGAAGTACCAAGGAAAACTACTTTGAATCGTAGACCTTCATCTAAATCTTTCTTCATTAATCCTACAGCAACCATAAAGTGTAAGATCACGGTAAGTTATCTCCAGATGGTCTGTACTTAATTGTAAGCATTATACGACTGCAGGTTAGAGACCCTTTTGTATTTGAAGCAAATATTTCTAACTTGCTGTAATAGAATCTTTTTGAGGACATTATAGTTAAAGAAATGGATAAATATTCAGAAATCTCACTGGTCTTCAAAAGAATGATTGATTTAAAGGACATTGAATTCTCCAATTTTAGGTAACTATCCTACAACCCCATCTCCCTCCATTCACTGCACCCGAACTGCATATACTCCCTTTTCTCCCACTATCCTGCACCACCCACCCCTCCCCCTGTCCCCGTCCATCTCTATCCCTTCCTCTGGCTTTGCACTCCACACCTCTTCTGTCCTTGCAGCCTTTTATCTCCTTTTCCTCTTTGGTCTTTGTCCACCTATCTGCCACGCAAACCTCCCTCGCCTGCATCAACCTATCACTTATCTGGTCTTGTCCCACCCCCCCCCCCCCCCACTTCTCTTCCAGCTTTCTTCTCACGACAATCAGCCTGAAGAAGGGGCTGACAAGAACAGTTGCATATCCATGCCTTCCAGAGATTCTGCCTGACCCACTGAGTTCCTCCAGCTCTGTAGGGTCCTGACCTTAAAACATCCCCTTTGCATGTTCACTTTGTCCCTTTTTTTGTAAACCTGCATCGGCAGTTCCTTGTGTCTATCATTGCGTCTGCATATTCTCCCTGGGTATGTGCAAGTTCTTTCCCATATTCTGAAATTAGTTGGGAGGTTACTGGAAATAAGTAGGTGGTAAGAGAATAAAGATACATTCTCCATCCAACAGATCTATGTCATTTGGCAATCTTTCCCAATACGTGCAATTCCACCAAAAGTTGGGCTATTTACATAGAAACATAGAAAATAGGTGCGGGAGTAGGCCATTAGGCCCTTTGAGCCTGCACCGCCACTCAATATGATCATGGCTGATCATATTGAATTACAAAGTAACTAATCAGACCTATTGCATTTTCATCCAAATTATTTAATGAAAATAAAAATAATCCTCCACACTTGTCTCTCCTCATTCTTCAGCCATGGCAATTTCCTTGTAAATATCTTTACGCCCTCTCGCATCCTTCCTGCAACTCGGTGTGATTCAATAGATTTAATGTTACCATTTAGTGGGCCAAGGATGTATTCCTCATGAGCTTATGCAGTATTTTTATTATTTGTTCAAGGGATGTGGGCTTCATAGGCTGAGCCAGCACTTTGAGTTGCGCTGAAACCAGCAATTTCCCTTCCCTAACAGTTGAGAAGCTGGTGATGAACCACCCTCTTGAATTATGCAATTCAACATGGCAGCTGCCATCCTGAATCCTAGCATGTGGATAACTGACCTCCAACAAGAACAAACGCATGCTTTTGTACAATATATAACTCCAAATGATGAAATTCTTTATGGCTATTATCTTCATTTGTCAGCACAATCTAACAATTGTCCATCAGGGAAATTAAACTTAGGGGTTTAGCTCTTTAGTTATATTAGAGAACCAAAGCTGTAAAATTGTCGGGAGTTGAGTGGTCCTTGCAAAATTCAAACTCAGCATCAAGGAACTAGCAAAAAAATAAGACACATAATCCTGGAGTAACTCGATGAGTCCGGCAGCATTCCTGGTGAACAAGAATAGATTATAGAAACATAGAAACATAGAAATTAGGTGCAGGAGTAGGCCATTCGGCCCTTCGAGCCTGCACTGCCATTCAATATGATCATGGCTGATCATCCAACTCAGTATCCCGTACCTGCCTTCTCTCCATACCCTCTGATCCCCTTAGCCACAAGGGCCACATCTAACTCCCTTTTAAATATAGCCAATGAACTGGCCTCAACTACCCTCTGTGGCAGAGAGTTCCAGAGATTCACCACTCTCTGTGAAAAAAGTTCTTCTCATCTCGGTTTTAAAGGATTTCCCCCTTATCCTTAAGCTGTGACCCCTTGTCCTGGACTTCCCCAACATTGGGAGCAATCTTCCTGCATCTAGCCTGTCCAACCCCTTAAGAATTTTATAAGTTTCTATAAGATCCCCTCTCAATCTCCTAAATTCTAGAGAGTATAAACCAAGTCTATCCATGTTTCTGGCCGGGACCCTTCTCAAGTCAGGGAACTAGTTATTTGTGAATGTTATCAGGTGGCAATATTGATGACACGTGATCACTGTTCAAGATTAGAATGAGGGGCCTTATTGCCAGAACAAACTTGTCTTTTTTATTTTAGTGGATGCAACATACCAGGGCATCTTTCTATATTGTTACTTACTATCGTTCAACTAGAGATGCAGCCAATTTTAAAGTGCATGTCATTACCACCACAGCCTTTGTCATCTAAAGCCTTTGTTGTATCCTGTGCTGGCGGCCACTACTTTATATCAAACTAGCTGAAGTCTTAACTTCTGTGGGGGTGAAGAACTCAGGCAGAAGGTGAGATGGATCATACACACTGCGGTTCTGGCTGAGGAGAATTAAAAGTGCTTTAGCTTTGTCTTTTGGGCTTGGGCCCTGAGCCTTGCTTTTGACAATGGTGGCACTGGCACAGCTGGTAGAGCTGTTTCCTCACAGCACGAGATCCACGTTTGATCCTGACCTTGGGTGCTCTCTGTGTGGCGTTTGCACGTTCTTCGTGTGACCGCGTGGGCTCCTCTAGCTACTCCAGTGTCCTCCACATCCCAAAGATGTGTGGGTTTGTTGGTTAATTAGCCTCTGTCAATTGCCTCTTGTGTGCAGCTAGTGGATGAGAAACAGAGCTAGTGTGAACAAGTGATCGATGTTTTGTGCTGTTTCCATGTATCTCTAAAAACTAAATATCCTTGGAGCCTCCTCATTCTGTTAGCTGGTGAAGCATCTTCCCCAATACTCACAGCTAGAGGGGGTAGGAGTGTAGAGATTTAGTCTGATAGATTCATAGTGGAATCACTTAACTGGTGCATGTTAATTTTTGCCATTTGTTTTTGCCTAGATTTTTTTGGCCCGTGTTACAGTTTGGCAACTATTCTGCAGAGCATTAACTTTTCTAGCCCTGGTTTCACAGTTCTGTAAAAAGGGTGCTGACCCAAAGTGTCGCTTATCTATTCCCTCCATAGATGCTGCCTGACACTCTGAGTTGCTCTCAGACGGTCCAGATTCTTGATCCAGCACTTTGTGTTTGAGCTCAGGATTCCGGCATCTGCAGTTCCTCGTGTCTTCATTTCACTGTTTCTGATTGCTTTTATTTGAAAGATTAGCCTGGTTCCCATCTCAACATTGCACGAAAAAACTACTTAGAGCTGTGCCAGGGAGTGGCTTTAAAAAGAAAAATATTTCTGGGAATTTCGTCAAACAATGGATATGGAGCCAAGGCGTTCCCAGTTTCCAATTCTCGGTACAGAGCCCATATGCTTCCTTTTTTTAAAAAGCATATGGGCTCTGTACCGAGAATTGGAAACTGGGAACGCCTTCATTAGTATAGAAAGTGTAGGGGAATATACTTAAAAAGAAGTGACAAAGAAGGTTCCACTATCTGTTCATTATATGGACTATCACTGGTGGATAAGATTAGAGATGGGCGGCACTGTGGTGCAGCGGTAGAATTGCCGCCTCACAGTGCCAGAGACCCGGGTTCGATCTTGATTAAAGGTGCTGTCTATAAGGAGTTGAGGAAGAAGGGTCTCGATCCGATATGTTGCCTATTCCTTCGCTCCATAGATGCTGCCTCACCCGCTGAGTTTCTCCAGCATTTTTGTCTACCTTTGTCAGCAAGGAATATAATACCTCCACAGGCTTCTGTTTTATAAAAGACTGGTTAGGCCACGGATGGAATATTGTGTACAGTTTGGGTTGCCGTACTAAAGTAAAGTCTTGATGGTTCTGGAGAGGGTGCAGAGGAGATTCATCAGGATGAAGCTTTTTAGTTTTGAGGAGAGACTGGATAGGCCAGGTTTAATTTATCTGGTGAGGAAGAGTGTTGTGGCAGTCTCAAGGGAAGAATACAAACATATGAGGTGTATACAAAGGGTAGGTGGTAGGAAACCTGTCTCTATAGTAGAGGCATCTAAAAGTAAAGGGCATAAACTTGTTTTAAAGACACTTTTATGGAAAATTAACCATAAGATGGTTAAGATTTAGGGTAAGAGGTTATGAACAAAAAAATAATACTAACTTTAGTCCACCAACATTATTATATAGTTTTTTTAAAGTAGTGACTTGATGGGAGAGTGCACATTAAAAAATCATGAGAAGAGAGTGAAACTCCAGATTCTTCCCAGCTGTTATTAAGCAACTGAAACATCCTATCAACAGCTAGAGTGTGGTGTTTAAGAAGGAACTGCAGATGCTGGAAAATTGAAGGTAGACTAGAGTGTGGTCCTGAGCTACCATCTACCTCATTGGAGACCCTTGGACTATCTTTAATTGGACTTTACTATACTTTATCTTGCACTAAACTTTATTCCCTTTTATTTGATTGTAATCGTATAGAGTCTTTTCGGTGACTGGATAGCACGCACCAAACACGATTTTCACTGTACCTTGGTACATGTGACAATAAACTAAAGGTCATGGTGTGGAAGACTGCCGATTCAATGCTGGTATATAGGTTTAGTAGTTAGTCATTGAGGGCTAGCATGGACATGGTGGGCTGAACGGCCTTATTTTCAATGATTCGATGATTTCCTTATGAGGTAGAATGTTGGGCGAGTCCAGAACCAGGGGCCACAGTCTTAGAATAAAGGGGAGGTCATTTAAGACTGAGGTGAGAAATCTTTTTCATCCAGAGAGTTGTGAATTTATGGAATACCCTGCCACAGAGGGCAGTGGAGGCCAAGTCACTGGATGGATTTAAGAGAGAGTTAGATAGAGCTCTAGGGGTTAGTGGAGTCAAGGGATATGGGGAGAAGGCAGGCACGGGTTATTGATAGGGGACGATCAGCCATGATCCCAATGAATCGCGGTGCTGGCTCGAAGGGCCGAATGGCCTCCTCCTGCACCTATTTTCTATATTTCTATCTAGAAGGGGAGATATCAGAATAAGTGACCTCAAGCCCACCAAAAAGATCGTCACATTTACTCCTGGCCTGTAGCGTTAAGGTTATTGTCAGTTTCCCCATGAAGCGAAGGTTGCTTTCACCTGCGTTCCAAAGGTACAACCCCTTCGCTTACTCACCTTAGAAAAACAGCTGAAAGCAAAGATCTTAGAACAGAGCTGCTCTAAGTTCTTTGGCTGAAAGGCTTTCCCCTTTCCACATAACACTGGCACACAAATCCTGAAACTTCCGGAAACCGAAGGGTCAGATCAGAAGCAGGAAACGCAGATAGCTGGCGACATTTTTGTTCTGTTTCATTTTCAAAGCTGAGCGAGAGAGAGAAAGAAAGAGAACGAGAGGGAGGGAGAGAGAGTGTTCATTATATTTCCTCAAAATGGTGAAGATCTCGCTCCCCGCGACTTTGGGGCAGAAACCAGAAAAAGCAGAAGGCGAAGCGGACAAAACCGAAGTCCTTATCCCTGCGGCTGATGTGAGTGAATTTCAATGTTTGTCAATTACATGTTAGGCAGCTTCACCGCTGTAAACATGACACTATGTCCACGGTCTAGTGGTAGCCTGGTTCCAAAGCTCATCGTGAAAGTGGCAACAAACCAGGCGGCAGGGTCTTTCATATACCGGCCGCTAACTGTGGGAAGGGGGTTGAATCTCACCCCGGGCGCTGCATGCCGCCCAGTTCTGCCCTCTGGTTTTCTCTCCATTTCTCGGACAAAAGGATGAATTTTAAGGCTCTACTGAGAAATAGTATTCTGTACTGATCTAATTTTAAGGCGAGTACATTGTCTTTGTTATGAAGCTCATTGGCTAATGTTGAAGTCGATGTGCGTATCCTGAATTTCGATTTCTTAAATTCACAAGAATGACCAAACCAATGACGTTGTGGAGGGAATTCCGGCGTTGGGAAATTTCTACTGCTCAGTGGAAGCTTCGGGTTAAAAAAAAATACTCTGTGCTATAATGAAAACAATTTTAAATACAAATCAAAATAAACTTTATTCATGGCTTTACGTTTGCAACAGGTTAAAATATATATAAATATATTTTTTGACGCCAATTATTTACGATCCATTAAATCCCCTCCTCTTGGGAGTAGTTAATATGTTTGTTGTTTCAGGAACTGGATATTTTTTCATGGGTTAAATTATCTTGGGAAGAAATGACACCATTGTGTATCATTCAGTAGGAGGTGCTGAAGGCTAAGTTTCAGACAGGAAGCTTTGGTGACAACACACGGGACCAAGGAAGGAGAAGGCACTATTTCAAAAGTCAATGCAGATGGAAAGACAGTTTCATAAATAGACAGTGTTGTTCATCCCCCAGTGGACCTTAGCCTTTGTTAAATGTTATTTCTTAAATTATTGACTAATTAGACACTTATTCAGTTAACTTAAAAATAACTACAATTCACAATTCTCATTTTTTTCCTTTTCATCTGATTATAGCAAACTCTTCCTCAATGGATAACACAAAGTTAAAAATCCCAACTGAAACAGAAAATATTCTCTACTGATCTAATTTATAAAATCTACAATATCTTGCAGTTAACTGCCGTATAAAGCCACAAGCACAAAAAATGTCTTGTAGTTTAATTAATGTTTTACAAATCTGTTGTTGGAAATATTAATTGATAATGATTATTGTCTACATAATTTCAGTCATGACTCAATCTTGTGCTTTGGAAAAATACAAAAGTTATGCTTTATTTCCTTCTGGTATGTCTGAAGTCATATTTCACATCTGAATTCAATCTTTTAATTTTTCAATGTAGAGTAAAATAATCTAAAGGGAGCTGTTTCTGCATTTTATACAATGTTCCCCAAGCTTGATCGATAGTGCAGACCGTAATGTTGCCACTGTCTCAGTTTGGAGGTAGTCCTTATAGTAGTCCTTCCCCATGTGACAATGCTCTATGCAATGGATCTAGTTAGATTAGATTAGATTAGATTAGATTAGATTAGATTAAACTTTATTAATCCCCTTATTCAGGGGAAATTCTGATGTCCTTGCAGCACACTAATAAAAATACAACATAGCATTCAAAAAGAAGTTCAACACAAAAACATCCCCCCACAGTGATTCCCACTGTGGGGGAAGGCACAAAGTCCAGCCCCCATCCTCTTGTCCACCCAAAGTCGGGCCTATTGAGGCCTCCACAGTCGCCGCCACGGCGCCCGATGTTCTCGCCGGGTGATGGTGCTCCGGCGTCGGGAGAACCCCCAGCGGCTTGGGGTGCCAGGAACGGCTGCCTTCCCACCGGAGCCTGCGGCTTCCAAGCCAACAGACCGCGCCAGACGGAGCTCCGCACACTGGTGATCTCGGCGAGATGTAAGTTCAACGTCGCAGCCGGCCGCTCCGCAGAACCGCGGCTCCACGATGTTTTCCTCGGCGGTACCAAGCATACTGGAGTCCCAGCGCGGCGACCCAGGAAAGGCATCGCCCGCTCCGCAATAGCGCTCCAGCGCTGCGCCGCCGCCAAAGCCGATGTTCTGCGCCGCCGCCAAAGCCGATGTTCTGGCCAGGTCCCCTCAGGGAAACGTCGCTCCAGGACCCGCTGGTAGGCCGCAAGGACAGGTCGAAGTCGCTGCTCGGAGGAAGGCAACCCCTCCGACCAGGTAGGGACTCGAAAAGCAGTTTCCCCCTTCCCCCCCACCACCCCCACACATAAAAAGATTAGGCCCCCTGACTACACACTCAACGTACTAAAAATAATAAAAAAGAAGGGGAAAAAACGGACAGCTGCAGGACAGGCAGCCGTTCAGGACAGCGCCTCCTCCTAAGAAATCATGCAAATCCTGACTAGTGTAGTAAGATGGAGGGGGATAGGTGTGGGGGTGGAAGCGGCGGGCGGGGGGGGAGGGAGTGGGGACAGAGGATGGGGGGGGGGGGGGAGGAATGGTGGGGTGAATGGGTGGTCTAGAACCAGGAGTCACAGTCTCATGATATGGGGTAAGGACTAAAGATAGACACAAACTGCTGGAGTAACTCAGTGGGACAGGCAGCATCTCTGGATAGAAGGAATGGGTGAAGTTTCGGGTTGAGACCCTTCTTCAGACTGAGAGTCGGGGGAGATGGAAACGAGAGATACGGACGGGTAGAACAAAGGGGATAAAGATCACAGAAAATGTAGATAATTGTTAGCTAGGGAAAGGTGACAACGAGGCATACAATGTAAAATTTAATCAGGTGGACAGTCAGACTGGTCAGAGAACTAAGAAGGGGGAGTGTGGAGAGAGAGAGGGAATGCAAGGGTTACTTGAAGTTGGAGGATTCAATATTCATACCGCTGGGGTGTAAGCTGCCCAAGCAAAGATGAGGTGCTGTTGCTCCAATTTGCGTTGGGCCTCACCCTGACAGTGGAGGTGGCCCCCGGCAGGAAGGTCAGTGTGGGGATGAGTTAAAGTGTTTAGCAACCGGGAGATCAGGTAGGTTTAGGCAGACTGAGCGGAGGGAGATGTTCAGCGAAATGATTGCCGAGCCTGCGCTTGGTCTCGCCTATGTATAAGAGGTCACACCTGGAACAGCGGATACAGTAGATGAGATTGGACAAGGTTCAAGTGAACCTCTGCCTCACATGCAAGGACTGTCGGGGTCTTTGAATGAAGATAAGTGAGAAGATCTGTATGTGCTCAATGGTGGTGAACACATGAAACTTGGTAGCAGCAAAGAGTGTAGGGGATCTCATGAACACTTTGAATAGATTAATGCAGGATTATTCACACTAAAGTATCATGGGATATATGGGGAGAGAGCTGGAATAAGGCACCGATATAGTGGATCAGCTGTGAATGTATTGAATTACATGCTCAAGGGTTGACTTGACAACTGCTGCATTAAAAAAATGTTTCTGTGAATTTTTGTTACTATTAACCCTTTATTGAAAGTGAATCAATATTCCATTCTCTATCCTGCAACACACAATGCAGTATTTATTGCACATCTCCATAACACAAAATATGATTTGCTAAATTTACAATTTCATCAGAAACATTTGTGCACTGAATATTTTTCTCCTTCAAATTTGACCCTGACTTAAGATTGTATCATCTTTAGTCATAAGTCAGACACGTTTCTTTCAAAGCGAACCTTTAAATTGCATCGCTAGAGAGTAGCCCATGTTGTTTCTTTGTTTAAGAAGAGAAATCCAGGAAATTATAAACTGATGATCCAATTTGTGATCCCAGCTACAAAGACAGATGTGTACAGCAATTCGTTCTTCCCCCGCACACACAATTAAAGCATGGAATAATCTCCACCCTACTATAGTTACCCAACCAGATGCAGCTAAATTTAAAGTAGCTCTTTCTTCCCAATAACCTTTTCTGGCTTAAGCCCTCCCTTCACCACCTCCAGTTTAAATTCCATTTGGAATATTTTAGAGGACCAAGAAACCAAGAACCAAGAACCAAGACGAGCCTCACATCAGTTGGTATTAAAACTATCGACAAGTATTCTTATGGATGGGATTTACTCATATTTGGAAGAAAATGGGCTGATTTGGGATATCACCATGACTTACTCCTGGCCTGCTCATGTCTTCCTAATTTGATTTCGTTTTTTGTTGAGGAGGTGACAAAGGTGATTGATGAGAGTAGGGTAGTGGATATTGTCTGTGTGGAATTTAATATGCCATTTGACAAGGTGGCTCTTGATAGACTGATCCAAAAGAGAAAGATGCATGGGATTCACTGTGGGTTTGTAGTTTGGATTCAGAACTGGCTTACACATAGAAGGAAGAGGGTAGCGGTGGAAGGCTGGGGGTCTATGGAAAGTGTTCTTCTGCAGCGATGATTGCTGGTACCTTTCTTGTTGGTGACAGGTGTTTTTACACAGCGAGTGGTGGGTACCCATAACATGGTGTCAGGGGTGGTGGCTACCCATAACATGGTGCCTGGGGTGATGGGTTCCCATAACAGGGTGCCAGGGGTGGTGGGTCCCCATAACATGGTGCCAGGGGTGGTGGGTCCCCATAACAGGGTGCCAGGGGTGGTGGGTCCCATAACATGGTGCCAGGGGTGGTGGGTTCCCATAACATGGTGCCAGGGGTGGTGGGTTCCCATAACATGGTGCCAGGGGTGGTGGGTCCCCATAACATGGTGCCAGGGGTGGTGGGTCCCATAACATGGTGCCAGGGGTGGTGGGTTCCCATAACATGGTGCCAGGGGTGGTGGGTTCCCATAACATGGTGCCAGGGGTGGTGGGTTCCCATAACATGGTGTCAGGGGTGGTGGGTCCCCATAACATGGTGCCAGGGGTGGTGGGTGCCCATAACATGGTGCCTGGGGTGGTGCAAGCAGATCCAACAATGGGGATAGGAGGCTTTTTGATAGACATTTTTAAGGCTGAGATACATAGATTCTTGACTAATAGGGGTGTCAGAGGATATGGGGGGAAGGCAGGAGAATGGGGTTAGGAGGGAGAGACAGATCAGCCATGATTGAATGGTGGAGTAGACTTGATGGGCCGAATGGCCTAATTCTGCTCCTATCACTTATGACATGAATATGCAGGGAGTGGACGGAGACAGAACATATATCGGTGGAAGTGATTCATTTAAACAGATACCTTGTTCAACATCATGTGCTGAAGAGCAAGTTCTTGTGCAGTGCTGTTCTATAATCTAAGTTCAAAGCTGCTTTAAAGAAGAACTGGTGCAAAGCCTCAGAATAAATATACATACCTTTAGAAAGATGAGGAGGAATTTTCTTAATCAGAGGGTGGTGAATATGTGGAACTCATTGCCACAGACGGCTATGGAGGCCAAGTCAATGGATTTTTTTTAATGACGGAGATTGACAGATTCTTAATTAGTAAGGTTGGGTTGTGGGAGAAGACAGGAGAATGGGGTTTGGAGGGAGAGATAGATCAGCCATGATTAAATGGTGGAGTAGACCTAGTGGGCCAAATGGCCTAATTCTGCTGGAACTTATGAAAAGCTTAGGTCTGTGGACTGAGCCTTTCAATAAGATGGGATATGTTATACATGATAAAAAACTTGGACAATAACAACATTCAGGTTAATATAGAGACTCTAATGTAGTAAAATATGCAAAGGTGCTTCACGGAGAGTTAACGAAAATTTGACAACTAACCGCAAGTGGTCAGAATTAGAGAAGTGCTGCGTTTGGATGGCTATAAAGCTAGTGAGACTACGGAAATGAAAGAAGGCAGGACATAATCATTTGAAAACAAGGATGAAAATGTTAAACTCAAAGGATCGTTTAACTGGTAGCCAATATAGGCCAATGAGCATAGGAGCTATTTCCAATGAAAGAAAGTATATATCTCTCATTCCCCTATCCCCTGAGTCTCAGAAGGATCTCGACCTGAAATGTCACTTTCCTCCAGAGATGCTGCCTGACCGCTGAGTTACTCCAGCTTTTTGTGTCTATCATCAAAATAAAGTATTTCTTTGCTTTCATAACTGATTGAGCTCCTGCCCTTGGTAATTTGTCGACGGTTTCAAGGTTTCAGTTTTTCTTAACAATACCAGTAGTTTATCTTTTATTGATTATACATGAACCCTGTTTGTTTTCATTTGTTACCTTTCATTTCTCCTGAATCACATTATATGTATCACTTCTTTTCACATCCTGGCCAATGCATCGATATTATCCTGATACCTTTCCTTTTCACTCACCAGCAACCACACGGGCATTTTATCCCCATTATCTGCAAATATAATATTAAATATTTATGCGACACAGTGGCATAGCCATCTAGCCTCTGCCTTACAGCGCCAGAAACCCTGGTTCGATCCTGACTCCGGGTGCTGTCTGTACAGAGTTTGTACGTTCTCCCCGTGATCACGTGGGTTTTCTCCAAGATCTTCGGTTTCTTCGGTTACTCCAAAGACGTACAGGTTTCTAAGTTAATTGGTTTGGCATAAATGTAAGATTGTCCTTTGTGTGTGTGTGTGTGGTGTTAATGTGCGGGGATCGCTGGTCGGTGCAGACTCGATGTTTCTGCGCTGTATCTCTAAACTAAACTAAACTAAATTCAGACCACTCCCTACATTTAAATCCAGATTACAATGTGTATCATGAACGATAAGCACCAAACCTTACAAAAGTCACTAAAATACTGATAGCCCAACGCACCATATGCTTCCGGTCAGTGATTCTGTCTCAAATCCAAAATGTTTTATTACCTTTGGCCCAATGGGTTAAAAAAAAAATTAGAACTAGTTCTACAATGTAGAGTTGGAGGGAAGGGTCTCGACCCGAAATGTCACCTATTCCTTGTAATGGCTTCCAAACACTTGTGGTCTTCACTACATGTTTTATTATAGATACTGGTATAAAACACACACTGTGCCCTAGCTGTCCGTGGTCTGTCACTGGAGCTAGAGAGCGAGAGAGACGTGGGGAGGCTACAGTTATACTGAAGATAATAGGGAGTGGTTAGTAGTGGTGAGGTCACTATGTTAAAGGAGCATGCACTGATCTAAATTCCTTTGCTCCATAGATGCTGCCTCACCTGCTGAGTTTCTCCAGCATTTTTGTCTACCTACAATGTAGAGTCATATTTTTTCTGGCTTTTGTTGTTCACCATGAAATGTTTTGTAGATTCTAAATGTTCATGTACAAAATGAATCAAGTCCCCCCTACAATTGTATCAACAGTCCCACTATATACTAGAGCTATAAGAGCAGGCAGTTTTGTTGTTATAGTTCTTAGCACAAGACCAATCTGACGGAAACATTTGTCATCCCAGCTCTCCCAGTTACCAAGTTTTGTGTTTGGTGTCAATTTGTAAAAATTAAATTTGATCTTGTTTTTACGTTTTCTGCTTATTGTTTCCGTTCTTACTGAAGCTGCATGATAGTTGGTCCCATTACCAATTAAAGGCAGTACTAGTGTTAATGTCAGTTTTAATTTAGTTTAGTTTAATATTGGGACATTTACCTCTGTACTCGCTAGTAGATACAGTGAAAAGTTTTTGGTGCGTGCTGTTCAGTCAGCTACTGGTTCTGGATGATCAGCTCCCTGCTCGACTACTGCAGCGTAGGTTCACAAGGTTAATTCCCAGGATGGCGGGACTGTCATATGTTGAAAGAATGGAGCGGCTGAGCTTGTATACACTGGAGTTTAGAAGGATGAGAGGGTATCTTATTGAAACATATAAGATTATTCAGGGATTGGACATGCTAGAGGCAGGATACATGTTCCTGATGTTGGGGGAGTCCAGAACCAGGGGCCACAGTTTGAGAATAAGGGGTAGGCCATTTAGAACGGTGATGAGGAAAAAAAATTTCACCCAGAGAGCTGTGAACCTGTGGAATTCTTTGCCTCAGAAGGCAGTGGAGGCCAATTCCCTGGATGCTTTCAAGAGAGAGTTAGATTGAGCTCTTAAAGATAACGGAGTCAAGGGATATGGGGAGAAGGCAGGAACGGGGTACTGATTGTGGATGATCAGCCATGATCACAGTGAATGGTGGTGCTGGCTCGAAGGGCCAAATGGCCTACTCCTGCACCTATTGTCTATTGTCTACTTCTCCCGTCACTCTGTACAGTTGGCCTCTAACCCCCCCCCCCCCCCTCCTCTCGCTCAGAGTCACCGACATACTCCACCTTGGCAACAGGTGTCCTAAATTTTATGAGGCGCATCATTGTTCAACTTCTGTCAAGGAGTAGCTATACTTCACCCTCGTTAGACCTCACTTGGACTACGCAGTTGCAGCATGGGACCCATACACAAATAAAACATTTCTTCCATCGAACGTGTCCAAAGACAGGCAGCTCGATTTGTTACTAACACCTATGAGAGAGAAGCGAGCGTCACCAAACTTCTGAATTCTCTGGGGTGGAACCCTCTCCAAGACAGACGTGAAGCTCACCGTTTGACCTGTTTTTACAAAATGTTAAATGGTCAGCTCAACATAGATCACAAGACCTACACCAAACCCAAACTAATTAGGAGCAGACGAGGGCATTCGATGCAATTTGTGATCCCAGCTACAAAGACAGATGTGTACAGCAATTCGTTCTTCCCCCGCACAATTAAAGCATGGAATAATCTCCACCCTACTATAGTTACCCAACCAGATGCAACTAAATTTAAAGTAGCTCTTTCTTCCCAATAACCCTTTCTGGCTTAAGCCCTCCCTTCACCACCTCCAGTTTACATTCCATTTGGAATATCTTGGAGGACCAAGAAACCAAGAAACATTGGAAGCGACAGCAGGTGAGGGGGAGGGAGCCCCATGGTGACCGTGTCTAGTTTTAAAGTGTAATGACACAAAGTGCTGGAGAAATTGAGAGGGAATGGCAGTCATTGTAAGAGTAACTATGTAACCTTGAGATTGTACTTCATTAATCTTCAGAAAGTGAAATCCACATCTCTTGGCTGGTCTGGGCTAAACATGACTGTTCGCTTGCCAATGAGGGTGACTGTGAACTGTGTCCATATTTCAAGGGCAATCAGTGAAGGGCAATAAACATCAGAGTTCCTAGGAACAAATGAAAGAATTAACCTTTGTACAAAGGAGCTCAAACTATGAATAGCAACACGCCTGGGACCACTGCACAGACGCAGATGCCTCTATTAGTGTAGTAACTCATGAAGGATCACAAGCAGCTTTAGAATTCAGTGTAAGTTGCTCAGTCTCATCTACAGGTCAGTGGTTACGTCCCATCCTGCATCACACCAAAACACCTCACCACATCCAGGCATATCTTCAAATCTCCTGACTCCACCCTATGCTTTGGGTGGTTTATCACATAGTTGACCCTGAATTCATCAGCCGCTGGTGTAGACATGTATTCTGCATGTGACCAATAGTATTTGGCAATCTTTTGCTCAAGTAAGCAGGAAATGAGCTATGATGCTGAGAATTACATTCCTTGCTCTGTATCTTTGCCTTTGCTCTATCTTTTGAGAGAAGGAATGGGTGACGACACAAAAAACTGGACCCACATTCCTTCTCTCCAGAGATGCTGCCTGTCCCGCTGAGGTACTCCAGCTTTTTGTGTCTATCATCGGTTTAGACAATAGACAATAAGTGCAGGAGTAGGCCTTCGAGCCAATGTGATCATGGCTGATCATCCCCAATCAGTACCCCGTTCCTGCCTTCTCCCCATATCCCCCGACTCCGCTATCTTTAAGAGCCCTATCTAGTTTAAACCAACATCTGCAGTTCCTTCTTACACAAATGTTCTGGTGAACCTTTTCCGCAACCTCTCCTGAGCCTCCACATCCTTCCAGTGGTGTGATGACCAGAACTGCGTACAATACCCCAAATGTGGCCAAAACACTGCCACGTGAATTCCTATCCTTTATACCAAGTGCTCCGACTGATGAAGGCAAGTATTCCACATGCTTTCATCTCCACCCTATCCATTTGTGTCGCCACTTTCAGCAAGTTAGCCCATGATCCTAATCTGAGGAAAGACATTCATGCCATAGAGGGAGTACAGAGAAGGTTCACCAGACTGATTCCTGGGATGTCAGGACTTTCATATGAAGAAAGACTGGATAGACTCGGCTTGTACTCGCTAGAATTTAGAAGATTGAGCGGGGATCTTATAGAAACTTACAAAATTCTTAAGGGGTTGGACAGGCTAGATGCAGGAAGATTGCTCCCGATGTTGGGGAAGTCCAGAACAAGAGGTCACAGTTTAAGGATAAAGGGGAAATATTTTAGGACCGAGATGAGAAAAACATTTTTCACACAGAGAGTGGTGAATCTCTGGAATTCTCTGCCGCAGAAGGTAGTTGAGGCCAGTTCATTGGCTATATTTAAGAGGGAGTTAGATGCGGCCCTTGTGGCTAAAGGGATCAGGGGGTATGGAGAGAAGGCAGGTACAGGATACTGAGTTGGATGATCAGCCATGATCATATTGAATGGCGGTGCAGGCTCGAAGGGCCGAATGGCCTACTCCTGCACCTATTTTCTATGTTTCTATCCTCTATACATCGAAGATGGACACTAAAGGCTGGAGTAACTCAGCGGGTCAGGCAGCGTCTCTGGAGAAAAGGAATAGGTGATGTTTTGGGTTGAGACCACTCTTCAGACTGAGACCCTACACCCCCTCTAATCAGCAATGTTCCTGCCATTTGCTGTATAATATTCTTTTACACTTAACCCCTCACAGTGCACCATCTGGATTAAAGTCCATCTGTCATTCCTCTGCCCAAATGTCCAGCTGGGCTCTATCCTGCTGCATCTTTGATAATCTTTCTGACTATCCACAACGGCTCCAATCTTTCTGTCATCTGATCAGACCGTCTACATTTGTTATCCAGACTGTTCTACTACCCGATCGAGGGTTACATCTCATTGGTGAAGCAATTGTATTGCTGCAGCCTTGAATCTAATCAATGTGTTTTTCACGTGTGCCTCCATGTGCAGTTTTGCTTTTTTTGTTGAAGACAAGGGCGGCACGGTGGCGCAGCGGTAGAGTTGCTACTATAGAGTGAATGCAGCGCCGGAGACCCGGGTTTGATCCTGACTACGGGTGCTGTCTGTACGGAGTTTGTATGTTCTCCCCGTGACCTGCATGGGTTTTCTCCGAGATCTTCGGTTTCCTCCCAAGCTCCAAAGACGTACAGGTATGTAGGTTAATTGGCTTGGTGTATGTGTAAATTGTCCCTAGTGTGTGTAGGATAGTGTTAGTGTGCGGGGATCGCTGGTCGGCCCGGTCCTGGTGGGCCGAAGGGCCTGTTACCGCACACTATCTCTTACCTAGACTAAACTAAAGACAGACTGAGAAAGCACTTAGTGAATGAGGCCGGAATTGAAATGTTAAGCTGCTTACTTTTACAGCATGTAAACATAAAGGCCAACAGTTAAAATTAGAATCACGGTTTAATCAGTACAATTTGTCCTCGAGTGCAAAGTAAAGAGTAGGCTTTGGTTCACCGCAACAATGGGGGTCAGAGTGCAGGACGTATGTAGCTTAACCTCTAATTACTTTTCTGTATTGTAATCTGGTGAATCTGCAAAGACACATTCTGCAGCTTCTGATTTGAGTTGTGACTGAATCTGCCTTTTCTGCTGAAAGATAGTTGCTGATCCAGTACAAAGTTGAAGGAACCCTTGTAGCCCCAAAGTAGGGGCAATTTCATTAGTAACATTCCATAGTTCTATTCACAAATATCAGCATTTTATTTTTCCTCCAAGTACCTAATCAATTCTATTTGTGAATTAGATGTAACCTTTACAGTAACATTTATGTTATTTAGTTTAAAGATGCAGTGTAGAAACAGGCCCTTCGGCCCACTGATTCTGTGCCAACCCACAGTCACCTCGTACACTAGTTCTACCCCACACACTAAGGGCAATTTACTGATGACAATTAACCTACAAACCTGCATGTCTTCGGAATTGGGGAGAAAACCCACGTGGCCACAGGGAGAATGTGCAAACTCCACACAGACAGCACCTTCAGTGAGGAATGAAGCCAGGTCTTCTGGTGCTGTAAGCCAGCAACTCTACCGCTGCACTACTGCCTACATTTGCTGTCATGTTTGTTGCATGGTGATCCATTAGGTTGCAGTTTAGCAAGTTAATTGTATCTACCAGAGTTTGGACTCATCACAAATTATACATTGTTCATAAATGCTTATTACCTAAGAAAATGTCAAAATAAAGACCATGTATAGTGTGAATGAAGAAATTAAAGAAATGAGCAATCCAAAACACAAATACTATGGGTGAAATTAATGTGGTTATAAGGTTATAAATCCCCAGGACCTGATAAAGTGCATCCTTGGATTTTCAATTAAGTGCCCATGAAGACAGCTTGTGTTGGAAGGACACAAAAAGCTGGAGTAACTCAGTGGGACAGGCAGCATTTCTGGAGAGAAGGAATGGGTGACGTTTCGGGTTGAGACCCTTCTTCAGCTGGTTGGTGGAGTTGCACGTGTACCTCTGTCTTACCTGAAGCACTATTTAGGATCCTTGGACAGAGTAAAGGGGGGAGGTAAAGGGACAGGTGCTGCATGGGGAAAGTACCTGGGGAGGGGGTGGTTTGGATGGGAAAAGATGAGTTAACCAGGGAGCTGCGGAGGGAACGGTGTTCCGCGGAGACCGGCGATGTACTGCTTGACATCTTCTGAAATTTGAGAGATTCTGAAATTGCCCCAGAGATTACAAATGTAACCTTGCAATGTAAGAAGTGAGGATGAGAATGCATGAAATTATATGCCAGTCAGCCTGACATCAATAACACCGAACCAACACCTTTCAAATTTTCCGCATTTAAGAGTTGCTTCACCTTTCAATTTTTTTCTGACAAAGTGGATGAGCTGATTATTAAGGAATTGGTAACACCACACTACACTTCGTAAATAGGAATATGATTGGGAAGAGTTGGCATGGATTTGTGAAAGGGAAATCACTTTGCAACAAACATCTCTGCATCTTTTTTAGGAACTGTAGATGCTGGTTTACAAAAATAGGTGCAAATTGCTGGAGTACTCAGTGGGTCAGGAGGCATCTCCGGAGAGTAGGCTAGGCAATGCTTCAGATGTGGTGAAGAAGGATCCTGATCCAAGGTACACAAAAATGCTGGAGAAACTCAGCGGGTGCAGCAGCATCTATGGAGCGAAGGAAATAGGTAACGTTTCGGGCCGAAACCCTTCTTCAGGTTTCGGCCCGAAATGTTACCTATTTCCTTCGCTCCATAGATGCTGCTGCACCCGCTGAGTTTCTCCAGCATTTTTGTGTACCTTCGATTTTCCAGTATCTGCAGTTCCTTCTTGAACTCCTGATCCAAGATGTCGCTAACTCACTGTACGAGCTAATTCAAGAGTTCTCCCGAGTTTCCCCTGATTTGAACTCGGAGAATTACAGTAATGGCCGCTCGTTGGTACTCGGGGCTCTCGTGGACATTTTTCAACATGTTGAAAAATCTTCACGAGTCTCCCGAGCTTACCGCGTTTCCCGAGTACCTGCCGTTAGCGTTACGAGCCGCTAAAAGACGTCCCCGAGCTCCGATGTACCCGCTACATACATTCTACGTACTTACCTCGAGTTTGATTTTTTTTTAACTCGGGAGACCTCTTGGGTGAACTCGTACAGTGGGACAGGGCCATAATGCATGTTCTCCAGAGATGATGCCTGACTCGCTGAGTTACTCCAGCTCTTTGTGTCTTTTTGCATTTATTTATTTAGGTTGTAATCTTAAATAGAGGCAAATGAGAACAGGTAAGAATGTTACGTTGATGTGGTGTATTTGAACTTCAAGAGAGTGTTAAACAATATTAGAAAACAGAGTTTTGTGGGTAATAAACTGGTCTGGATTGAGGACTGGGTATCAAACAGAAAACATAGAGTAAGAATAAATAGTTCTCTTTTGGTTTGATATTCTGTGAGCAGTAAGGATAGTTGTCTGCATCCCAGCAGCTCACAATCTGTATCGGTGACTTGGATTTAGGGATCATATCTAATAGATCCAAGTGCATGGATGCAGAAAAGCTCAAGAAGGATATTCTGAAGGTGGATCCCAAATCAAAATGTCATCCATACATGTTCTCCAGAGATGCTGCCTGAACCGCTTGGTTACTCCAGCACTTTGTGACTTTTTTCCATACCAGCATCTGTAGTTCTTCTCTTCTGCTTCAAGAAGGATATTCTCAGACTGTGAATGGGCAGAATAATGGTGAACGGGGAAAACTCATCCACAGCTCATCCACATTGGTGATTTTTAACTGTTGAGAATTTGAAAGGCATTAGTGTTCAGAGGGGCCTAGATAGAAACATAGAAACATAGAAATTAGGTGCAGGAGTAGGCCATTCGGCCCTTCGAGCCTGCACCGCCATTCAATATGATCATGGCTGATCATCCAACTCAGTATCCTGTACCTGCCTTCTCTCCATACCCCCTGATCCCTTTAGCCACAAGGGCCACATCTAACTCCCTCTTAAATATAGCCAATGAACTGGCCTCAACTACCTTCTGCGGGAGAGAATTCCACAGATTCACCACTCTCTGTGTGAAAAAAGTTCTTCTCATCTCGGTTTTAAAGGATTTCCCCCCTATCCTTAAGCTGTGACCCCTTGTCCTGGACTTCCCCA
Organism: Amblyraja radiata; assembly: GCF_010909765.2. NCBI lineage: Eukaryota > Metazoa > Chordata > Chondrichthyes > Rajiformes > Rajidae > Amblyraja > Amblyraja radiata. Next base: position 1,587,306 of record NC_045968.1, on the reverse strand, counting down.
ACATCGGGAGCAATCTTCCTGCATCTAGCCTGTCCAATCCCTTAAGAATTTTATAAGTTTCTATAAGATCCCCTCTCAATCTCCTAAATTCTAGAGAGTATAAACCAAGTCTATCTAGTGTTTCTTCATAAGACAGTCCTGACATCCCAGGAATCAGTCTGGTGAACCTTCTCTGCACTCCCTCTATGGCAATAATGTCCTTCCTCAGATTTGGAGACCAAAACTGTACGCAATACTCCAGGTGTGGTCTCACCAAGACCCTGTACAACTGCAGTAGAACCTTCCTGCTCCTATACTCAAATCCTTTTGCTATGAAAGCTAACATACCATTCGCTTTCTTCACTGCCTGCTGCACCTGCATGCCTACTTTCAATGACCGGTGTACCATGACACCCAGGTCTCGCTGCATCTCCCCTTTTCCTAGTCGGCCACCATTTAGATAATAGTCTGCTTTCCTGTTTTTGCCACCAAAATGGATAACCTCACATTTATCCACATTATACTGCATCTGCCAAACATTTGCCCACTCACCCAGCCTATCCAAGTCACCTTGCAGTCTCCTAGCATCCTCCTCACAGCTAACACTGCCCCCCAGCTTAGTGTCTTCCGCAAACTTGGAGATATTGCCTTCAATTCCCTGATCCAGATCATTAATATATATTGTAAATAGCTGGGGTCCCAGCACTGAGCCTTGCGGTACCCCACTAGTCACTGCCTGCCATTGTGAAAAGGACCTGTTTACTCCTACTCTTTGCTTCCTGTTTGCCAGCCAGTTCTCTATCCACATCAATACTGAACCCCCAATGCCGTGTGCTTTAAGTTTGTATACTAATCTCTTATGTGGGACCTTGTCGAAAGCCTTCTGGAAGTCCAGATACACCACATCCACTGGTTCTCCCCTATCCACGCTACTAGTTACATCCTCGAAAAATTCTATAAGATTCGTCAGACATGATTTACCTTTTGTAAATCCATGCTGACTTTGTCCAATGATTTCACCACTTTCCAAATGTGCTGCTATCCCATCTTTAATAACTGACTAGCAGTTTCCCCACTACCGATGTTAGACTAACTGGTCTGTAATTCCCCGTTTTCTCTCTCCCTCCCTTCTTAAAAAGTGGGGTTACGTTTGCTACCCGCCAATCCTCAGGAACTACTCCAGAATCTAAAGAGTTTTGAAAGATTATTACTAATGCATCCACTATTTCTGGAGCTACTTCCTTAAGTACTCTGGGATGAAGCCTATCTGGCCCTGGGGATTTATCGGCCTTTAATCCATTCAATTTACCCAACACCACTTCCCGGCTAACCTGGATTTCACTCAATTCCTCCAACTCCTTTGACTCGCGGTCCCCTGCTATTTCCGGTAGATTATTTATGTCTTCCTTAGTGAAGACGGAACCAAAGTAGTTATTCAATTGGTCCGCCATATCCTTGTTCCCCATGATCAACACCTGTTTCTGACTGCAAGGGACCTACATTTGTTTTAACTAATCTCTTTCTTTTCACATATCTATAAAAACTTTTGCAGTCAGTTTTTATGTTCCCTGCCAGCTTTCTTTCATAATCTATTTTTCCTTTCCTAATTAAGCCCTTTGACCTCCTCTGCTGGTCACTGAATTTCTCCCAGTCCTCCGGTATGCTGCTTTTTCTGGCTAATTTGTACGCATCATCCTTCGCTTTGATACTATCCCTGATTTCCCTTGTGATCCACGGATGTACCACCTTCCCTGGTTTATTCTTTTGCCAAACTGGGATGAACAATTTTTGTAGTTCATCCATGCAGTCTTTAAATGTCTTGCATTGCATATCCACCGTCAACCCTTTTAGAATTAATTGCCAGTCAATCTTGGCCAATTCACGTCTCATACCCTCAAAGTTACCTTTCTTTAAGTTCAGAACCATTGTTTCTGAATTAACAATGTCACTCTCCATCCTAATGAAGAACTCAACCATATTATGGTCACTCTTGCCCAAGGGGGCACGTACAACAAGACTGCTAACTAACCCTTCCTCATTACTCAATACCCAGTCTAAAATAGCCTGCTCTCTCGTTGGTTCCTCTACATGTTGGTTTAGAAAACTATCCCGCATACATTCCAAGAAATTCTCTTCCTCAGCACCCCTGCCAATTTGATTCACACAATCTATATGTAGATTGAAGTCACCCATTATAACGGTTTTGCCTTTGTCGCACGCATTTCTAATTTCCTGTTTGATACCATCTCCAACTTCACTACTACTGTTAGGTGGCCTGTACACAACACCCACCAGCGTTTTCTGCCCCTTAGTGTTTCGCAGCTCTACCCATACCGATTCCACATCCTCCAAACTAATGTCCTTCCTTTCCTTGTACACCAATTACTGAATATTATTGACTCAACATGCTAGAGTAACTCAGTGGGTCAGGCAGCAGCTCTGGAGAACATGGTTCGGTGACGTTTTAAGTCAGGAAACCTTATTCAGTCCTGGCTTGAAATCATATCTTCTTGTTTTCCACAGATGCTGCCTGACATGCTGAGTTAGTCCAGCACTTTGTGTCTTTTTTTAATAAACCATCATCTGCAGTTTCTTGTGTGTCCACTGAGTATGGTTGTGCAGGTACTACAAGAAACTTTCACATAAAGGGTGGTGGGGTGTATGGAACGAGCTGTTGTAGGAGGTAGTTGAGGCAGGGACTATCCCAACAATTAAGAAAAGGTTAGATAGGTTCCAAGGACAGTTTATTGTCACATGTACCAATTAAGGTACAGTGAAATTCAGATTACCATATAGCCATACCAATAAAGATCAACAAGACACCCAGATATTTTTTAACATAAACATCCACCACAGTGACTCCCCTACATTCCCCACTGTGATGGAAGGCAAAGAAAGTTCAATCTTCTTCCCTTCTTTATTCTCCCTCGGTCGGGGGCCTCGAACCTTCCGTTGTCGGGGCGATCTTGACTCCCGCAACCGGCGATCAAGCTCCCGCATCGGGGGGGGATCTAAGCTCCCCGCACCGGGCGATCAGACTCCCTAGTCAGGACCGGTCAAACCTCCTGCAGCTTGGAGCTTCCCGACATCGGTCTCTACCCGAGACTGTGAGCTCCTCGATGTCGAAATCCGCAGACCGTGGTTGGAGCGTCGATCCCAGGCAAGGGATCACAGGCTCCGATGGTAATAATAATAATAATAATACATTTTATTTATGGGCGCCTTTCAAGAGTCTCAAGGACACCTTACAAAAATTGAGCATGTATAGGAAAAACATGTAAGGGGAATGAAATAAATAGTAGAGACATGACTAGTACACAAAGTAAAGACAGAATTCAATACAAAACACAGCATGACGCAATTAATGCACAGATGAAAAGGGACGGGGACGTGGGGCTAAGGATAGGCAGAGGTGAAGAGATGGGTCTTGAGGCGGGACTGGAAGATGGGGAGGGACACGGAATTGCGGATCAGTTGGGGGAGGGAGTTCCAGAGCCTGGGAGCTGCCCTGGAGAAGGCTCTGTCCCCAAAACTGCGGAGGTTGGACTTGTGGATGGAGAGGAGACCGGCTGATGTGGATCTGAGGGACCGTGAGGGTTGGTAGGGGGAGAGGAGGTCAATGAGATATGTGGGGGCCAGATGGTGGAGGGCTTTGTAGGTGAGGACCAGGATTTTGTAGGTGATCCGGTGGGAGATGGGAAGCCAGTGAAGTTTTTTGAGGACTGGAGTGATGTGATGCCAGGATTTGGTGTGGGTGATGAGTCGGGCGGCTGCGTTCTGGACCAGTTGGAGTCGGTTGATGTAGGTGGAGCTGATGCCAAGGAGAAGTGAGTTGCAATAGTCCAGTCGGGAGGAGATGAAGGCATGGATGAGTCTTTCAGCAGTAAGTCCACGGCCCTGCGCTGGAGCTCAAAGTCAGTCTCGAGCAAGGCCGCCAACTCCATGATGTTAGGCCGCAGAGCGACCGGAGATACGATCCGGAAAACAATCGCATCTACGGCAAGGTAAGAGATTGAGAAAAACGTTTCCCCCGGCCCCCCCCCCCACCCCCCACATAAAACAAACCAGACAACATTATCACATATTTTTAAAACACACTGAGGCTGCCATCGCTGACGGCACCACCTGGTGGATAGAACAGGTTTAGAGGGATATGGACCCAACACAGCCAGATGGAACTAGTGTAGACGGGACATGTTGGTTGGTGTGGGCAAGTTGGGTCAAAGAGCCTGTTTTCATGCTGTTGACTGACTCTAAGCAATTAGAAAGGGAAACAGTGTGTTGCCTTTATTGTAAATGGATTTGAGTACAAGAGCAAAGAACTGAGTAAAGACTGAAGATGGGTCTCGATCCGAAACGTCAACCATTCCTTCTTTCCAGAGATGCTGCCTGTCCCGCTGAGTTACTCCAGCATTTTGTGTTTACCTTCGATTTAAACCAGCATCTGCAGTTCTTTCTTACATATCAAGAGTAAAGGAGTCTTGTTTAAATGACATAGAACTCTGATGAGACTACATTTGAAATATTGAGAACAGATACTGCTTCCCTGCCTAAGGGAAGATATATCATGAAAGCAGTGCACCAAATGTTTGCCAAATTGATTCTAGGAATTATATATTTGTTGGAAAGGGAGACATTTAGGCATTTGGGGCTATGCCTAAACAAGATGCTGGCAGATAACTGAATGCAGAAATGGGAACAGAAATTCTAAACAGACACATTGAATTTAAAATCTAACCAGACGCATTGTCTTGAGGAAATTGCCAGAGAATAATTGTGCGGTCAGGAACAGTATGTTGAGGTCTGAACAAGAAACGTCACCTATCCATGTTCTCCAGAGATGCTGCCTGACTCGTTGAATTACTCCAGTACTTTGTGTCCTTTTATATATTAACCAGCATCAGCAGTTCTTTGTTTTTACGGTATTTTGATTAGTACAAAAGTGTATGAAAATAGTCCACTGAGACCACGTGCAAGAGCTGTAGAGCTACTTAGATGCCTTACACAGCGTTAGATGTACGGGTTCAATCTTGGATATTGTCAGTGTTGAGTTTTCACATTCTACCTGTGACCAAGTGGGTTGCCTCTGGGTGCTCTGGTTTTCTCCCGCAACCCAAAGACATGCGGGTTTGTATGTTAATTGATCCTCTGTAAATTGTACCCTTCAGGTAGGGAGTGGATGCCAAAGTGGAATCTAGAGCACAGTGTGAATGGGTCAAAGGGCCTGTTTCCATGCTGTATCTGTCAATCAACAAATGAATGAAGCTTAGAGAGTATTTCACCCAATACACACAATCCAGTCCTCACTTGGATTAGGAGCGGGAAAATAAAGCAGAAGTCAATGCCATGATTTTGTGTGTGGGATTTATAATGCAGGGAACACTGAATCCTGCTTTTAATTATTGACTCTTCCTCACCACTGGCTTTCCAAGAGTAATTGGGAATATGCCATGAAGGTTGTCCTTGCCAGTGATAGTAAAGTCTAGAAAAGGTACAACTGAAAACATGTTAAACCCCAGGTGATAATGCAGTACCCGTGTGACTGCTTTTCTGCACGGAGCATTTGCTTACTGAAGGAAGGAACATATTCTCATGGGATCAATGGAATTACACAACACAGAATGCACATGCCAAAACATGTGTTTTTTCTCTGACTCTGGTGATGATATGTTTGCTGGTGAGTTAATCATACAGTCAGGTCTTCCCCGTTAATGTTGATTTTGCAAGTTTAGTTTAGACGTACAGCGCAGAAACAGGCCCTTCGGCACACCGAGCCTCGCCAACCAGTGATCCCCGTGCACTAACACTACACTAAACACACACTAGGGCCAATTTACAATTTTACCCAAATCAATGAACCTACAAACATGTACGTGTTTGGAGTTTGGGAGGAGACCGGAGCACCTGGAGAAAACCCACGCAAGTCACGGGGAGAACGTCCAAACTCCATACAGATAGTATCAGTAGTCAGGATCGAACCCGGGTCTCTGGCGCTGTAATGGGCCTGTCCCACTTAGCCGATTTTTCAGGCGACTGTCAATTCGTAGCAGGTCGCTGAAAAAACGGCGACTGGAATGGCGACTGTCAGAGTGGATCACACGCACACACACGCACACATACACACATCGCTTCCTTCACCAGCCAGTTATGCAGGCGGGGGACAGGGCAAGCAGGGGGAGCGATGTCTGAGTGAAATTCACACGGTGCAAAGCCAATGTGATACAGACACACACCACGATGAACAGGAAGGTTGGGGCTGTAATTAAGACGGTGAAAGCACAGTGTACGGGAAGATTCACTTAAGTCCTTTAAAAGAGGGGGGGAGAAGAGGGAGACGAGGTGGGAGAAGGAGTGAAGACAACTTTTAAGAAGCCAGAGATACACGGCTGTGAAGCTTGGCAGACATTGACATTACCGGTCGGTTATCCTCGGTTTTGAAAACTACTGTTTATGTTTTTTTTCCCATTAAGCCAATGAAATTCACCGGTCAGCACCGGCAACAACCTACGACCACCTGGCGACCAACTACCACTGCACCTACGTCACGAGAAGTCTCGCTACTCTCCATGGCGTCAAAATTCTGCTCGCCGCTAATTTTTCAACGTTGAAAAATTAGCGGCGACCAGAATGAAGCCGCGATTAGTTACGAGAATGCGGGCACTACTCACCACCATGCAGGCGACACCCGGGCAACCTCCGGCGAACATGTGGCGATCTTGTGGCGACCTCGTGGCCTAAAAAGTCACGTAAGTGGGACAGGCCCATTAGGCAGCAACTCTGATTCTGCGCCACCGTACCACCCTCAAATTGTCACTCTAAAAAGGTTGTAAAATGAATTGCTTTATCAGTGCCTCTATGTAAAATTTGCCTGTGCTGAGAGTGTGCCAGGTGCATTTTTCCTTTTACCGTAAATTCAAGCAACATGCTGCACAGTGAAATGTAGAAACAAGGAACTGCAGATGCTGGTCAGCAAAAAAAAAAATCACAAACTGCTGGAGTAACTCAGCAGGTCAGGCAGCAACTCAGCTGCACAGTGAAGTGCATACAAGTGCTGTTGCATTCTTCACACTACATCACCCATAGATAAGGGCTGCAGAGACAAGTGACCAAAATAAAAATGGAACATTTCTTTCAGCTGATCTGAGATCACATTAGGTTTGAATTAAATGGAAATTTGAATGCTGCAGCTCAGTCTGAATCACATAGTTCCTGAGTACTTATTCCTTCACAATGACTATGTTTCTGATGAGTACATAATATACCATTTACAAATGAGAACCTAATGAGCCCCATGCTGTGGTCTCAATGCCTCTGAGTTTCAGTACATATCTCACAATGCAAAGAACATTTCTTTGCTTATTATAGTCTTTAAGAAACTCTGACATCATACAGCATATTTTCCATTGTGGTGGCAAAATTTCATTCCTGAGAGGATGATAGTTTCTAGAATTAGTTTTGACAATGATGGAGTCGAGTAAAGCCATGTCTGTCAGAGAAACACTTTGGCAACAGTAATATTCAAGGCAAATGTTGATGTAATGTTTCTGCATCCAAGATGATAATAATAATAATAATGGATGGGATTTATATAGCGCCTTTCTAGAATACTCAAGGCGCTTTACATCGCATTATTCATACATTCCTCAGTCACACTCGGTGGTGGTAAGCTACTTCTGTAGCCACAGCTGCCCTGGGGCAGACTGACGGAAGCGTGGCTGCTAATCTGCGCCTACGGCCCCTCCGACCACCACCAATCACTCACACACATTCACACACAGGCAAAGGTGGGTGAAGTGTCTTGCCCAAGGACACAACGACAGTATGCACTCCAAGCGGGATTCGAACCGGCTACCTTCCGGTCGCCAGCCGAACACTTAGCACATTGCGCCATCTGATGCCATTATAGGTTGTCTGGATTACCTAGGTCATGTTGCCCGAGCTGTTACTTAATTGAACAAGATAGCAGAAACCAAATAACCTTGCCATTTGTATATTTTTGTTCTGTCTTAGTTTTGGAAGAAATTGTTGATAATAACAAAGTCACTCAGAAGCAGAGACTTTTTTTTCGACTAATTTACAGACTTGGAAATCTGCCAAGACCTCTTTTAATTCATGAAGGAAGATGAGGGTAGAGCTATGCCAGATTAGGTACATGGTGGTGAAGAAAGACTAGCCAGACAACTTAAAATTACTGAGAAAGGTCGAAGTTATGTTCTCAAGGAGGCTGAATTGGATAGGAATAAGTAGGGGAAGAAGATTAGAAAGCTGTTTGAAAGTGTGAAGACACTGATGGAATTAGAAGAGAACCAGGACAAGGTGGAAGAGAAATTACGACTGATAAGTATTTACCCCCACCGGAGGTTCACTTTTACTTATCTTCTTCTTCTTCTTCTTCTGTCCCAATCTCTGTGACTGACAATTACCCCCTGCCGGAGGTATCCTTCGACTTATTTACAGACTTGGCAAGAAGAAAGGAAGAGGAGGAGCCCGAGGGCTGAGGGAGAGCTGAGAAGGGGAGGAGACAGCAAGGGCTACCGGAAATTGGAGAATTCAATGTTTATGCCACTAGGGTGCAGACTGCCCAAGCGGAATATGAGGTGCTGCTCCTCCAATTTCCGGTGGTGCTCACTCATGGAGGAGGCCCAGGACAGAGAGGTCGGATTCGGAATGGGAGGGGGAGTTGAAATGCTGAGCCACCGGGAGGTCAGGTTGGTTAATGCGGACCAAGCGGAGGTGTTCGGCGAAACGATCGCCAAGCCTACACTTGGTATCACCGATGTAGATCAGCTGACATCTAGAGCATTGAATAGGCTTGCATGGTTAAGGCTTAGCTTTATTATTGTCACATATAATGTACAGTGAAATGCTAAGTTGTATGCTATCCCAACGGATCAGATGTACCATACATCGATACAATCAGTTCAAACTCAAGTAAAATAGAGTAGAGTAAAGGGGAAGAAACAGAGTGCAGAATACAGTTCTCAGCATTGTAGTGTTCATTAGGCAAAGTCCAATGTCCTCAATGGGGCAGAGGTGAATTGAACACTAGCCCAGTTTATGGAAGCCAGATAATGGAGGAGAAGAAGCAGTAACTGCATCTGGTGGAGCACACCTTCAAGCTCCTGTACCTTGGGAGCAGGGAGAATGAATATTCTGCTTTTTCATTCTGTCGTGGAGATTAAAACCTTTCAGTGACTGTGTGTGCCAATTTGAAAGACCAGACGCTGTGTTCAGTATAAATTACAGGCATTGAAGCCTCACTATCTTTGCCAAGGATTGTTGTGGATTTTTGACATTTTCTTCGTGGAATTGAAGTGTTTGTTTTCAGGAAGAGCAGCTGTGACTCTGAACCTTTGAGCATGCTCCATGTTGTTAATGTATTATCCAGCTCCAACTGATGACTAATTGTAGCTAAAATAAGACACACGGTGCTGGAAGAACCCAGCAGGTCAGGCAGCATTTCTGGAGAACATGTATCGATGACGTTTTGGGTTGGGACCATTCTTCAGGCCGACTTTGTATTGAAGTGTTTAAGAAGGAACTGCAGATGCTGGAAAATCGAAGGTACACAAAAAAGCTGGAGAAACTCAGCGGGTGCAGCAGCATCTACGGAGCGAAGGAAATAGGCAACGTTTCGTCCCGAAACGTTGCCTATTTCCTTCGCTCCATAGATGCTGCTGCACCCGCTGAGTTTCTCCAGCTTTTTTGTGTACCTTGTATAGAAGTGTAATTGCTGAGGGGACGTTTCAAATTGTGGCATGCAGTGCAGCAAATATGATGCAGGATAGTTAAATTTGTCAGATTGGACATTAATCTCACAGGAACAGGCTAAGCTAAAGAAAGATGGTTCAATTGAACAATGACTCGTCCATTGATTCTTCCTGCTTCCAGATGCAAAGTAACACAGCGGTTGAGTTGCTGCCCTACAGCAAAGGTTATCCAGGTTTGATCCTGACTCCAGGTGCTGTCTGTACGGAGTTTGTACATTCTCCCTGTGACCGCGTGGGTTTAACCGCTGGGTGCTCCAGTTTCCTCCCACATTACAAACACATGCAGGTTTATAGGTAGATTTCCTTCAATAATTTGTCCCTAATGTAGAGGGTAGAACTAGTGTTCGCTGGTCAGCATCAACTTTCATTTACATCAGTAAGAAAAGGAAACTTTTTTTGTAGCACAGCTTGAATATGGTGTCACAATGACTCAATATTCTGGATGTGTTCTGTAATCCATTTATTTTGTTAAGATCTTTCCCACCAGAGATGGAAAAAATATAGTTATCACCGTAAAATGTTTATGTAGTTCAATGGCGAGAAACATAAGAAACAGCGAGGATCTCAGACCCTTGCAATGGATGGATAAGATCTGATCCATGGGTCAACAAGAAAAATATTTGCACTATTCCTTGGATTGAGGGGCACAGGAATGTAGCATTTAGTGCAGATCCTTCACTGCTATCGGGACCTGGGCATAATCCTAACCTTCGATGCAGTTTGCGTGTAATTTGTAAGCATACAATTTGTCCACTTGGATCTTTGTCCGGCGCTCTTGTCTCCTCTTATATGCCAAAGATTTGATGGTAGGTTAATGAGCTGTTCTTAGTTAGCACTCAGTGTAGGTAAGTGCCAAAAGAATCAAAGGGGAGTTGAAGAGGATGTAAGACTCAGGGCTACACGGGAAACAAGAGGAAGTCGGACTGATGATCTATTGCCCCATTGGGAGTCAATGGCCTCCTGTGCTGTAATAACAAAATAAATATACAAACTAGAATTCACTTTTAGCATCCCGCTTAACACAATTCCTTTCTTGTCTAACTTAAGACTTTTAAAAGAGTTTGGTAGAAGTTTAACCCATTAAACATAGTCTTTAAATAAAGAGAATGCTCTCTGGATGTGTCTGGCTTAACTTTCAGCTCTATGTAAAATAGCACTTTTTTCTTTAAATTAGTTTAGAGATACAGTGCAGAAAATCAGGTGTATTCATACGCATGGCACACAATTTCCATGAGGTTCCCAGTTTCTTACTAGCACTCAAGTGTGCAATTGATGAAAAAATAGTCCAAAAGGATTCACACAAGCAGCAAAACAGGAAGTGAAAAACCAACTATCTTATTAATATTTTACATATTTTAAGAGAAAGTGGATTAAAATTTGAATTGAGGGATTAAGGTGAAAACTGGAGCATCACCTTTTGAGGGGTGTTGCCATTCTTCCTCCGAATTATCTTGCGAGATCACAGAAATTGTCTATTTAAAGATTGCGGAGTCAGGGGATATGGTGAGAAGGCAGGAACGGGGTACTGAATGTGGATGATCAGCCATGATCACAGTGAATAGGCCTTGAAAGGCCAAATGGCCTACTCATGCACCTATTGTCTATTGTCTATTGTCTAAATTGTGTCAATGGTGCTTTATTGCTTCAGTTATTGGATTTGATGATTTAATTTTGAGCCCAAATGTTTATGAGGCAATAAGGAACTGTTCCCTCATCTGTGGATACTTGCTATATCTTTCCAGGTACAATCAGGCCTGTTCCCATTGTTAATCTACCAGATGATCGATGTAATGAAAGATGCTTCATGTGTGCCCACAATGCTACTTGGCATATATATCTGTGTCACTTGATGAAAGTTGTGCACTGGAGGCCCAGGCCTTACATACTTTTTCTTTTTTTCAGGATGTGCAGGTAGTCCCTGCAGGAACTCGGACGCCCACCCTGAGTTGCATTTTATGTGTTACAATTGCATTGGTTATTCTGCTTTCTACAGTGGTCCTGGGGATAATCTGTACCTATAAGTACTACCATCTTGCTCAGGTACGGCATACATTTCATCCTTGTCTAAAATTTGATGATTCCTAAATAATGCAAAGATGCTGCTTGATAACTTTAAACATGGAAAAGGCTTCAGCATCAGTGAGTGAGTGAGTGAGTGAGTGAGTGAGTGAGTGAGTGAGTGGCATTGATTCGCAAGGGATGACAGGGCTGATTTTCATTTTCTATCCATCACTTTTATGCTAAAACTTTAGAGCATTGTTTTCTTCGAACACGTTCTGTGCATGTCACAATTTTAAAAATATGTTTGCTAAACATTAAGGATTTTGTGTGTATACGCGATACTTATGTAAATTTGTCCCAGATCACCGTGTGCTCAGGACACATGCAGAGACGCATATAGATTGTTATTCACTGCCTTACTACAATCATTTGGGACTTGGTGAGATCATGTCTGGAATCTTGCATGCACTAATCCTTCAGCCCAGCCAGTCCATGTTGACCATTCCACGCTAATTCTATGTTATGTTAAAGCGAATGGCATGTTGGCTTTTATAACGAGAGGAATCGAATATAGGAGCAAAGAGGTCCTTCTGCAGTTGTACAGAGCCCTAGTGAGACCACACCTGGAGTATTGTGTGCAGTTTTGGTCCCTTAATTTGAGGAAGGACATTCTTGCTATTGAGGGAGCCCAGCGTAGGTTTACAAGGTTAATTCCCGGGATGGCTGGACTGTCATATGCTGAGAGAATGGAGCGGCTGGGCTTGTACACTGGAGTTTAGAAGGATGAGTGGGATTCTCATTGAAACATATAAGATTGTTAAGAGCTTGGACACACTGGAGGCAGGAAACATGTTCCCGATGTTGGGGGAGTCCAGAACAAGGGGCCACAGTTTAAGAAGAAGGAGTAAGCCATTTAGAACGGAGACGAGGAAACACTTTTTCTCACAGAGTGGTGAGTCTGTGGAATTCCCTGCCTCAGAGGGCGGTGGAGGCAGGTTCTCTGGATGCTTTCAAGAGAGAGCTAGATAGGGCTCTTAAAGATAGCGGAGTCAGGGGATATGGGGAGAAGGCAGGAACGGGGTACTGATTGGGGATGATCTGCCATTGAATAGCGGTGCTAGTTCGAAGGGCCGAATGGCCTACTCCTGCACCTATTGTCTATTGTCTATTGTTATCCCACTTTTTCGGCCACTCTCTACACACGAGGGACAATTTACAGCGGCCCATTGACCTGAAACCACGCACATCTTTGGGATGTGGGAGGAAAGCGGAGTACCCAGAGGAAATCCATGGGGTGACTGGGAGAACGTACAAACTCCACACTGACGGCACCTGAGGTCAGGATCGAACTCGGGTCTCTGGCGCTGTGGGACAGTGGTTCTACCAGCTGCACCAACTGTGCCACCCTAGAAGAAGAGGTGGTTGCTTTTGATAGAATGCGGCAGGAATTCACCAGACTGGTTCACCAGGTGGCAAGTTGGTTATCTGAGCAAAAACACAGAGGACACAAAATGCTAGAGTAACTCAGCAGATCAGACAGCATCTCTGGAGAAAAAGGATGGATGATGTTTTTGGTTGGGACACTCCTTCCGACATGAGACAGAGTATGTCAGCCTATCTTCTCTGGAAATTATAAGAATGAATGCAGGCCTCATTTGAAACAACCAAAACTCCTGCACGGTTGAGACCTGTAGGATTATACCTGTAGGACAACTCGTGTTGGTCTCTGAAATTAGACAATGTTACATCCACTCTATTTCACCCCTGGTTGGCCCAACCTACTTTCACAGCCGGCCTGCATTTGCTTTATTGCTGTAGACCAGCCTCTGCTGAACAAGGTGAGGACGGGTTGAATGTTCTGGACTGGAATGAGGAAAACGACTTCTTGTCACTGAGAGTGGTCGATCTTTGGCATTCTCTACCTTGGCCTCAGCCGTGGAGTTCATTCAAAACAGATCGATAGATTATATAGATTAGGTGAGAAATAAATCAAGCGATGTGGGATACAGGGGCAGGGCAGGAATATGGTGTCTGAGGTAGAAGATCGGCTGTGATTATGATGACTGGGGGGGATAGGCTTATGGGTGAATGGCCTGCTATTTATTAGTATATAAGTAAGTAAGTAAGTTTATTGGCCAAGTATTCACATACAAGGAATTTGCCTTGATGCTCCGCCCACAAGTAACAACATGACATACAGTGACAGTTACGAATGACTCAGAAAACACTAAACATTAATAATAATAAAACATTAATGATAAAACACCATTGATCAAGCATGTGAACCAACAAAATACCAGATCAAAGGGAGGCTACAGATTTTTGGCTGTTGAGTAGAGCAACTACTCGTGGATAAAAACTGTTTTTATGTCTTTGACAGCTTTGACAGCCTGGAGTTGCCTTCCAGAGGGGAGTGATTCAAAGAGTTTGTGGCCAGGGTGGGAGGGGTCAGACATGATCTTGCCCGCTCGCTTCCTGGCCCTTGGAGTGTACAGTACTAATGGATCTTTGGGCTGTACGTACATGGTTCATGAATGGCATTGGTTTTAATCAAAGAAGCAGATGTTACTTAAGGATTAAGCAGCCTATTCTTTAGGCAGTGATCTTGTATAATTTGGGCTCCTTTTTATTTTCTCTATGGGTTCGACCATCTGGACACATCACAGCATTACTCACCAACATACTCTTGTATCGTAATTGGTATCCATTCCTTGTTGATGCCCTCAATGGCACTTTAGGTATTCCTACCACTAGTACTACTCACCCACTCAACTTCCCCACAATCTCCTCCCCTGAACTACTGCTGTGCTGTGTACCCACAATCGGCAATCACTTCCTTGTATCCCTTCCCAAGTTGCTTTATTTCCTCTCCAATTTCCAATTCCTCCTCCTCCTATATCCTCTCCCCAGAAATCAAATCCTCCCCTCTCCCCCATTATCTTTTCCTCCTGATTATTGTACCCCACTAATTCCATCCATCCAGTCTTCCACCCAGCACTCTCAACCCTCTACCATGTTGGGAGAGGGTTGCGAGTGCATTGTGCATTGAATAATAATGCACAATAGTACTTGTGCATTGAACAATAAACTTGACTGGAGAGCAGAGAGGAACTAGTACTTGTGCAGGTGTGAGCATTTCAGGGAGGTTTCACAGTGCACGTTGTGTGAGATGGAATATGTGTAATCCAACACCAATCTTGCTCTATGTCATATTTCCAACCCATTAAACCATTGCTGGATTAATTTCTAATCACTTCCTCCACCGAGTGCATTGATTTGATGACCTGAGTTTCTAGTAGCAACAGCTATTGCCTCTGTGAAAGTTATTGAAACGTGATCTGATAGAATTGATACTGGCCAAAACCAGCTTAGCCGGCGATGTTCAAAGGATTTACTGGAAGTCCTCAGATCTGTTAACAACAATCTTTCTTTTGTTTAATTTTCATGATAGGAGGTGGAAGCCACTATTGGTTCAATTTGCACTTTGTTGTACCTTTGCAGAAGCCCCATTCGCCCCCACAACAACCAAAGCAATACCAGTTTCCTCTTCAGATGAGAGTCATCCTCATCTCGTCCAATCCAAGTCTGGCCATGATGCCATCAGCTGATGCTGTGGGACATGTCTATAGAAAATGGAGCAAGTTACAACTGTTAATGAACAGGCTGTCTCATCATCTAAAAAGTCTCCAGTCATATTTCACCTTCGAAATCCCAAACGCTATTCAATAAGGAAGAACATTAGGAAATTGCAGAGAATTGTGGACGCAGCCCAGACCATTACACAAACCAACCTCCCTTCCATTGACTCCATTTATACCTCACGCTGCCTCGGCAAGGCCAGCAGCATCATCAAGGACGAGTCGCACCCTGCCACTCCCTCTTCTCCCCTCCCATTTGGCAAAAGGTATAGAAGTGTGAAAACACACACCACCAGATTCAGGGATAGCTTCTTCCCAGCTGTTATCAGGCAACTGAACCATCCTACCAACAACTAGAGAACAGTCCTGAACTATTATCGACCTAATTGGAGGCCGTCGGACTATCTCTATCTTTGATTGGACTTTACTGGCTTTATCTTGCACAAAACGTTATTCACATTATGACCTTTATTATGTATCTGTACGTTGTGGACGGCTCGATTGTGATCATGTATTGTCTTTCCACTGACTGGGTAGCCTACAACAAAAGCTTTTCACTGTACCTCGGTACACATGACAAACCAAACATCAGAAATGTAGCCCATGTGATAGTGTAAGAAAAAAATGCAGCAAATTTCCGCATGGTAAGATCTCATAATATACCAAACACTATAAGACCACATGACCTTTTAGTGCTAAGGATTTAGGCATAGGCCTGGCCAGTAGTTCTCTCATTAGATCGTCCACCCCACCTGAGTAATCAGATCTCTGTGTCTCTATCACAGAGGCAGGGTGAATAGAATGGAGTCCTGGCAAGAAGTAGAATGAGAGGTCAACAGTTTGGGGACCAGCGGGCCTCAAGAGTTCTGCTTCCTATATTTTTCTAATACATCAGAGCAATTACGGGACATTGGTGGGATCTGCTGGATGTCTATAGTTTAATTGTTCTTTTCCATTGCATTAGTTTCTGGTGCCGTCTACTATTCAACCAGAAACACTTTCTGCAGAGATATCAGTCTTCCTTTTAAGACATTGAGCTATTTTGAGATTTATGAAAAGGGGACAGGGAAATTGACAATGAAAGTAACGATACGGGAAATTAGATGGAGGTTGACATTAAAAATTAGGACGAGACCCAGATCTGCTAGGAATGGCACCCTTTATCTATCTGACAATATATTTTGGAAAATCTGTGAAATGGCTGGATTGGTGGTATATGGAAAGTTAGTGGAGATTAGTGGCTGATGCTATGAGTCGTGCATTTGTAGTTACCCCCCGCTAGCTTGGTAGTGTTGCGGTCTGCTGCATTCCGTTAGTCTTAAAGTGAACTCTTAAGTGAGAAGTTGTATTACTTGTTCCCAATAAACTCTATATAACCTGACACGGTGTGAGGCCACTGTTATTATAAGGACTACAAATCGACAGTTAGGAAAAAGCTTTTTGAGAAATTAATTCCCATTTGGCAGAACTATAATAAGTTGGTGCTTTAAAATCTGCCTTTGAAAATCGTTCCTTAAATGGAGTGAATCTCAAGGGCAGAGTACAAAGTGTTGACTATCAGAATAGAATACATTTAGCACTGCCTTCTGAGAATGAATTTCTGGACATAATGCATTATATTCCCTTCCATTTGGAAAGGATTCAGCAGAGGATGTTTGTATTATTCATGCGTGTTAACTACACTGAAGATTTCCGACACTTGTTTCTGTGCTTTGTATAGACCCGGAGAGATTTGTTTACCTGTACGATCCTGTATGACGAATACGACATCTCTGAACACAACAGATGGAGGCTGCAACTGGAGGAGGATGTGGAAATTCGTCTGGATGATGACGTTGAACTGATCAATGTCCCTGTGCCTGAGTTTGAAGGTGGAGATGCTGCCAACATCATCCATGACTTCAACCAAGTGAGTATTGAATTAGGGGGGGGGAGATTGCAACCTTCACGTGGTCTGCCCTGTTTCGACGAATGCAATCAACCTGGCGTGGACAATCAAGTAAGATCAAATAGTACAAGTTGTTCCACAACTTTAGGCTGTGCACGCCATACGCAAGAAGAAGAAGTATTGAGCTAGAAACGTGGGCTTGGAACAAATCTAAAAGCAATTTGATTGGTATGAAGGGAAAAAACCAAAAGAACCATTGGTCGCTACCTTCCTTGAACTTGAAACACAGCCTCGGACTTCTTGCATCTACTTGCTGATGCAAGTAATCAGTGCTTCATTGGAAAGGCACAGCTTCACTCAGTCATTTTAGATCCTTTTGGTTCTTTCTAATGTCCTATATTTAGCCAAATGGGAGAGATTTTAAGCCAAGGGCAGTTGTGTTTCCAAACAAATAAGAGAACATATCAAGGAGTGGGAATGTTCTGCAATATGTGCTGGTTTCACAGGTACAGGGATAGTTATGCATCAAATGGGTTTGAGACTACCCATGGAGCATGTCATTGGGAGCCTCAAGTCTCAGGAGGACGGTGGAAAATTGCCGGAAGTTAGGAGGGAGATTTGGCTAAGCTTTTCACTTCTGTCTGAATTTGTTAAATCCAATCAAAAATGCATTTGGAAGCAGAAGAGAAAATAACTTTCAGTACAGGGTACATGGGCAGGACAAATTGTGGATAAATGTGAGGTTATCCACTTTGGTGGCAAAAACAGGAAAGTAGACTATTATCTAAATGGTGGCCGATTAGGAAAAGGGGAGATGCAACGAGACCTGGGTATCATGGTACACCAGTCATTGAAAGTAGGCATGCAGGTGCAGCAGGCAGTGAAGAAAGCGAATGGTATGTTAGCATTCATAGCAAAAGGATTTGAGTATAGGAGAAAGGAGGTTCTACTGCAGTTGTACAGGGTCTTGGTGAGACCACACCTGGAGTATTGCGTACAGTTTTGGTCTCCAAATCTGAGGAAGGTCATTATTGCCATAGAGGGAGTGCAGAGAAGGTTCACCAGACTGATTCCTGGGATGTCAGGACTTTCATACGAAGAAAGACTGGATAGACTCGGCTTGTACTCGCTAGAATTTAGGAGATTGAGGGGGGATCTTATAGAAACTTACAAAATTCTTAAGGGGTTGGACAGGCTAGATGCAGGAAGATTGTTCCCGATGTTGGGGAAGTCTAGGACAAGGGGTCACAGCTTAAAGATAGAGGGGAAATCCTTTAAGACCGAGATGAGAAAAACATTTTTCACACAGAGAGTGGTGAATCTGTGGAACTCTCTGCCACAGAAGGTAGTTGAGGCCAGTTCATTGGCTATATTTAAGAGGGAGTTAGATGTGGCCCTTGTGGCTAAAGGGATCAGGGGGTATGGAGAGAAGGCAGGTACGGGATACTGAGTTGGACGATCAGCCATGATCATATTGAATGGCGGTGCAGGCTCGAAGGGCCGAATGGCCTACTCTTGCACCTATTTTCTATGTATCTATGTATCTATGACAGGTTTCGAGGGAAATGGGCCAAACGCAGGCAGGTGGGACTAGTGTGGATGGGACATGTCAGTCGGTATACAAGTTGGGTCGAAGGCCTGTTTCCACACTGCATAACTCTGATGCTGTAAAACAATAATTGCCTTTTAATTGCAGAGTTTGACAGCTTACCATGACCTCGCTTTGGACAGATGTTACATCATTGAGCTCAACAGAACCATTATTTTGCCACCTCACAATCTCTGGGAGCTGCTAGCTAAAATGGAGGCAAGTTTATTTCTTTGCACTCTATGAGATCTATAAGGTACTTTGTTTGAACTCTGCAGCACAATGAGTCTGGGCTAATCACTAAGCACACAGTTTTATACCAATACTATCCCCATCTTTGCTATTTTCTCTGCATCCCCACCTCCTGCCACTCCCCTGCACAGCAGTGGTAAATTACAATGGCCAAGTAACCTAACAACCTAATGGAGCAGTGAGGAAGAGACAGCACTGTGGCGCAATGGTAGAGTTGCAGTCTCTACCACACCAGAGACACGGGTTCGATCCCGACTACAGGTACTGTCGACACAGAGGTTGCACATTCTCCCTGTGACCATGCGGGTTTTTCACCAGTTTCCTCCCACATTTTAACACATGCAGGTTTGTAGGTTTGTATAGACGTGCTGGCTTGTATAAATTGTCCCTAGTGTGTAGGATAGAACCGGTGGTCTTCGGTGGGCTGAAGGGCCTGTTTCCATGTTGTATCTCCAAAACTAAAATTAAAAAAACTGCTAGCCTTTATAAATTGTGCTTATATATTTAATTAAAATGTCCTTGCTTTGTTCCTTTGTTTTAATGACATCAACTGGCATGTTTATTTTAAATATTATTTAAATTCCACTTCATATTTTAACTGTTGACTGCCTCCATATGATTCCTCACTGGCTGTTAGTTAGTGAAGCACATGATGTTCTACATGGTGACGAATGTCATAGCAGCATTTGGCCCACATGACACCACGGGATAGTAGGAAACCTGAATGCATATTGAATTGCATCTTCCGATCTGTTCTTTTTCTCCAGAGATGATGCTGACCTGCTGAGTTACTCTAGCATTTTGTGTCTATGTTCGGTATAAACTACCATTTGCAGTTCCTTCCTACCCATATTGAATTGCTTAGTTTAGTGATCCAGCAAGGAAACGGGCCCTTCGGCCCATCAAGTTCATAGTGACCAGCGATTACCCATTCACACTAATGCTACTTTATCCCACGTTCTCACCCTCTCCCCGCACATTAGGGCCAATTTTACAAAGGCCAGTTAACCCACAAACCCACAGTCGGTAGATTGTGGGAGGGTACTGAGGCACCCGGAGAAAACCCATGGCGTTCACAGGGAGAAGGTGTAAACTGCACACAGACGGTGTGATACATCTACCAGCTGCACCACCTACACAGTGGGTGGCAAACTCCGTGGGCTGATGTCACAACGATGGCAAAATATGATGTTGAACAAATCTCAATCCCAAGACATTACTGCTGGGGATCCTCAGGGTTAGTGTGCTAGTCCCCAGCATCTTTAATTGTTTCATCAAAAAACGTCACTACAGCATGAGGTCAGAGACGGAAATGTGGAATTTTCCAATTTCAGGTAATCCACAGCCCCAGTGTTAATCTCTCCCACCCCCTGCCCCCTCCCAGATTCCTTCTTCCTTTCCCATCTCTTCTCACTCCCTGTCTCCCAATCTAGTTATCACTCCGCAGATGGTTCCATTTCCCAGCCTCTGTCCCATCACACCCTCGGACTGCTATGTACTGGCCATTTTTCCTTGGTCTCGATGCAGGGACTTGGCCTGGGAATTGTCGACAGACAAGCTATTTAGGCTTGAACTGACAGAGCGATAAGCATTCAAGTTAGACAGTTATCAGCCACAGCATCTCCAGGGAGACTCTAACCACTTATTCTGAGAATAAAAACATTACCATTGTTAAATCGCCCTTCAAAACCATCACGAGAGTCACCACTGAACAAAACATAACTCAGTCAGCCAAATAAGCACTGCTGTTACACAGTGTCAGCGGCTGAATATTGTTAAAGAAACATTTAAAACACAACGCAAAGACCAGCTAAGACCATCAAGACTATTTAAGAGCACCAAATACAGCGATCACTAGGAGATTGCCAAACGAACAAAGATTCATCCACTCATTATATACAGAATTTTCCTTTGAAGTTTTGTTTATCGGTGGCACTTTAGTGGTTTTCCTTCTTCCAAATGGTCTTGTAACAAATATACATCATACACCTGTGAAAGACACAGCAGAGTAACACAGCCCAGTTCCACACCATTACAGATTAGCAAATGTCCTGTTACCCTTTCAACCTTATTTTATTATTTTACAATTGCCATTTGTCCTTTGGCAACAGAGACCAGAATCTGACTAAAGTAAACGGCAGTGGTTTTCAGTTACACATGCTCAGTTTCAACCTTCATTACAACACAGAATTATTATAACACATGAAGAGAACTTTAAGCATGTTTAAGCACTCTACCTATTGCTATCCCTTGCAGGTACACAAAAATGCTGGAGAAACTCAGCAGGTGCAGCAGTATCTATGGAGCGAAGGAAATAGGCGATGTTTCGGGCCGAATCCCTTTTTCATAGTTGCTGCTGCACCCGCTGAGTTTCTCCAGCATTTTTGTGTACCTTCGATTTTCCAGCATCTGCAGTTCCTTCTTAAACACTATCCCTTGCAGTCTGTCTTCTTGATGCTTTGCAATTTATCTTTGACAATATTCTGAGCTGGGTTACCCACTAGCTTGTTCACCAAAGCCTTCTCATTATCAAACAACTAAAACCAACACTTTAAATATTCACTCTCTGCTCTGCTGATACACTGTGCATGGAGTGTCAGTATCTGTGAAATACTGAAATACCACCTTTCACCATCTTTGTTCACAATCCTTCAAAGACTTCTCCAGTACTACCTCCAAATCCTGCACACTCCTCCCACTCAGTGGATACCCTCGCAAGATACTAACCATGTTTTAATTGGGAATGATCTGAAACTCGCTACCTACAAGCACCCTCATAACATCTTCATCATGGGGACTGCATTCTACATAGTTCAGCACCATCTTCTCAAAGGCAAGCAGGGAAGGACAGAACAGTGGCACAACTGTAGTGTTGAGGCCTTACAGCGCCAAAGTCCCAGGTTCGATCCTGGCCACGGGTGCCATCTGTGCCGGATTTGTACCTTCTCCCTGTGACTGCGCGGGTTTTCTACAGGTGCCCTGGTTTCCTCCCATATTCCAAAGACGTACAGGTTTGCAGGTTAATTGGCTTTGGTAAAATTGAAAATAGACCCTGGTGTTTAGTATATGGGGATCGCTGGTCAGTATGGACTCAGTGGACTGAAATGTCTGTTTCAATGCTGTTCTAGAGGCTAACAACTACTGCCATTGCTGTTGTTATACATTTTCATTTTGTCATTCATAGGATGATAGACCATTAATTTATCACTCCGCTCTCTTTACAAGACTCAAAATGAGTGCTAACTCCAGAACTCCAGACTCCAGAACAAATTGTCCCAATGTACAGGCACGTGTTCTTATCGCTGGCTTAGAGTTAACAGTTCACATTCAGTTTTTGATCTTCACAGCTGGGAACCTATCTGCCTCAGACGTACATAATTCGGGAGGAGATGGAAGTTACAGAACAAATCGTCAATGTACACCAGCTGGGATCCTTCATCCGCCACCTGTGCAGCGGAAAGAAGACTTACAAACTGAAACGCAAGAGTGTGCAGAGAAGTGAGTCCTACAGCTCCTTACATTGTTGGCACCCAGAGTACTTGATCATTTCAGCCCAATTACATTCACATGAGTCAGAGTAACCATTGATGTGACCTTTACCCACAGATTATAAATTTGTTAGAAGGAGCCAATGCTAATACAATCGTATTCATTTTCTCTTCAATTTATCTCCAATATTCTAGTGCTGCTGATACTGGAAATACCCATTAAAACCTGGCAAATAGTCCATTGATTCAACCTGCAGTCATGGTACTAGTCATTGCAGTCAGTCTTCAATGTATTGAACCAGCCTTACTGAATGCCTTAGCATGCAGAGAAATGAACCAGACTGGAGGTTAGCTGAGCACAATGGGTTTGTGGAGAACATACATTGAATGATGCTCGTACAGCACAGGAGGTCCTTCAGCCCATCAGCCCATCAATGCCCCAATTCATTAATCCAAGCATTACATTCGATCCAAGTGCTGACACGAAGAAATCTGCCTGATTTCCTGTTGATTAGACCCGACTTTAATTGCAGGATGAAGTTCAAAACAATTATATTGATACTGCAGAAAATAATTGCTGAAAATCAACATGTATTTCTTACTAGAAATAATTTGACATCAGTAGATTAATTTTGTTTTGGATGGGAAGAAGCAGCTGCATCCACATGCTTTGAGAAACATTTATACACGCTACTATGGGTCCACCACTGATTTTCTGGCACTCCCTTTAATCTGGGAATAAACTTACAAAAGCACACTTGTCATCCCCCTGAAAATGTGACACCCAGGCCAGGTGAAGTGTCCGGCCTCTACATCACCAGAACCTCCGTGCTGATCGGCCGGTGGAATTTGCCCCTTTAGCCGGGGCTCTGGAACTCCGCATGTTCCTAGCCAGCAGATTAGTTCCCATAGCCAACTTCCGAGACCGAGCGTGCGGGCCGGTGTCTTGGCTCCTCGACGGACTGGTCGCTTCCTTTCGGAGACCGGCATCTCCGTTTGTCTGGCAAATCGGCACAATTGTGCCTGCCTCCAACACTATTCCTGGCAATGAGTTCCAGGCCCGCCACTTCCCTCTCCGTAAAAAACAACAAACTTGTCCAGCACATTTACATTCAACTTTCCCCCTTTCACCGTAATGTGCTGTGGCCTCTAGTGTTGGCTATTTTATATAGAGTACTTCGATTGAGTCTCCCCTCAACTTCTCACTGCAGAGAAATCAATCCAAGTCTATCCAACTTCTCCCCGTAGCTGAAACCATCTACTCTGGGCAGCATTCTGGTAAATCGTTACTGCACCCGCTCCAAACCTCCACAGCTTCCTGTAGTGGGGGAGACCAGAACCACATGCAATACTCCAAATGCTGCCTTACCAAAATCTTATAGGGCGTCATCATTTGAAATGGGGAGTACATTATATCAGCATTCCCTGACCTAATCAATCCCCTTAATCTAATCATCCTTCTCACAGCCATTAAATTTGTTATTGATTATCGTGTAGATTGAGGTGAGAGAATAACCAGTAAATGTAGAAAAAAATAAAACTGTGAAAGTAAACTGTTGAGAAACTGTTGAACCCTTCCTCTGTCAACACGTCTCCATATCTAGAATGCAACAATAATTTAATTTTCTTTTCCAGTCATTGACAAACGTGACGTCAAGAATTGCCATCGTATACGACATCTTGCCAACATATTTGTCGTTGAGGCATCCATCTGTGAAAAGGAGTGAAGTTGTGAAGCCAACAGCTCACACTGGCTATGTTTTTCAGACACAGCTGCTTGAAGTTACTTGTCCACTTGCAATAAATGCTGTATTTGTTTGCTGCCTCTTGTTGATGTGTTTGTGATGATTCAGTAACGCTGCTAATTGAGTAGTCACAGGAGCATTTTAACGTTGCATTAGTTGCTTTTGCAGTTAACAGACTTTTTGCTGAAGAATAAATCATAAAAAAGGACCGTCTTTCCTCCCTCTCTAATACTGCATGGCTACCAGTATCGGACGTGTGGTGGGAGTATGCAATTCACTGTATCATTAAAATGTTTCAGTTTAAAATAAAGGAAATGAGTGGAAATTTGTTCTTCACTAAATATGCCCCTGTGTTGTGCTCCTACATTTCCGCTTCTGAAATTTGGTTCAGATTTCAGAAGCAGAGAAATATATGAGCACTATTTTGTTCTATTTGAATCAATATCAATACTCAATTCTATCCATAAGTTCTAGGAGCAGAATTAGGCCATTCGGCCCATCAAGTCTACTCCCCCATTCAATCGTGGCTGATCTCTCTTTTCCTTAAGTCGAACAAAACAAGGATTATGCACGGACTACTATATTGTTTCTAACACAATTAAAATGATGATTAACTTCTACCCCCCTCTCCATGTAACAAAACATTGATATGAAAGGAGGGAAATGGACATCGCAGCCAAAAATAAGTGTTGTGTGCATTTAGATTGTACATGCAACATGAGAGCAAATGGCAAAACTGAGAGAATAAAATGTCTTGAATCAAACAAAAATCAGCTGGTTTCCTGACTACATTTTCTTGCAGTTGGAGTGGACTTTTTTCTCTCATCAGTCACATTGTGGAAACAACTTTGCATTGTCACATGTTTTCAGAGGTTGGTTCTGTTCAGCTCTACTGGTGGAGTCTATTTTGAACGCTCTGGGAAACCACAAAGAGCACAGCACGTCTGCTCAATTCAGCAGAACAGGACTGACATTTACTGCTCCTTCCATAAGGTCCATCACATGCTCACTCCAGCACCAGCTGGAGGCAAGCTGTGACCTACAAGTAAAAGGCTCCCAATGTTACTGTGTGTACAAAATAGCTTTGAACCATAACTCAAATGTCATTCATAGTTACTTAATGAACTGAACGCTGGGCTTCAGGGAGGATACAACTGCAAATAAACCATTTCCACGTGGGAACAAGGAACTGCTGCTGCTGGTTTACCAAGGAAAGACACAGAGTGCTGGAGTAACACAGTGGGTCAGACATCATCCCTGGAGAACATGGATAGGTGATGTTTTTCGGGTCAGGACCTGAAAGGGTTGTGGGATGCACCATCACCCCTCTACAATGGGATACTGTGTCATTAAGAATCTGTTTCCATGGAGTTGGGGAAAAATGCAAGGGGCACTTGATTGATGTGGAAGAGACACATTTGCCACATGCAAATAATCTCAATGCTTGCCAAAGAGAAGATTGCAACAAAAAGAGATGAATGAGGTGATATTCGATTGCTTTTTACCTGTCTATACGGTCCCCTTCTTGAGTACAAAGACCAAGCATGTGCAGACATGCTTACTGGCCTTGGTATGATGCAGGTGTAGGTGTTCAATGCTAGTGCCTGGTGATCTCATGGGCCTCCCAACATCACCTTGAAGCATGTTGATGCTGTTTTAAAATAAATTGTGGCATTTTTTGGCTGTGTGGTTGTAAATGTAGGGGTGGCAACAGGATGGCTACTGGAGCCTCAGCTTTTTATACCCTACAGAAATATCTTGGGTAAAGGGACTAAATATATGATTGCTAAATATGCAAATGACAAGGAGCCTGGAAGGAAATCAAATTGTGAAAATGACAAAATGTGGCAACAAAGAGGCAGAGATAGGTTAAATGAGTAGTCAAAGATCTGGCAAATGGAGTGTAATGCAGGTAAAGGTGAAATTATCCACAAGGAACATATTATCTAAATGGGGAAAGATCCCTCTTCAGGATCTAAAGAAATGTCCCAACATGAAACATCATCTATACATGTTCCCCAGAGATGTTGCCTGACCTGCTGAGTTGCTTCAGCGCTTTGTGTGGGATTTTATATTATCAATCAATCGTTTGATTTGAGAAGTCACGCACGATGAAATGAAACTTGTGATGCAATATTATGACTATCGACCAGTGGCACTAACTGGTGATGAAATGCTTTGAGAGGTTGATCATGGCGCAAATCAACTCCTACCTCAACAAAAACCTGGATCCACTGCAGTTCGCTTACCGCCACAACAGATCAACGGTGGATGCGATCTCGCTGGCTCTCCACTACGTTCTGGACCACTTGGACAACAAAAACTCATATGTCAGGCTGTTATTCATCAATTATAGCTCGGCATTTAACACAATCATCCCCTCCAAACTGGTTACCAAACTCTCAGATCTGGGTCTCTGCACATCCCTCTGCAATTGGATCCTCGACTTCCTCAAACAGACCACAGACAGTACGTATTGGTGGAAATGTGTCAGCCTCGATAACAATCAGCACGGGAGCACCTCAAGGCTGCGTGCTCAGCCCCCTGCTGTACTCACTCTATACTCATGACAACGTAGCCAGTCATAGTGCGAACTCCATCATCAAGTTCGCTGATGACACCACTGTGTGGAACGTATCACTGATGGGGATGAGTCAGAGTATAGAAGAGAGATCGATCAACTGTCCATATGGTGCCAGCACAATAACCTGGCCCTCAACTCCAGGAAAACCAAGGAACTGATTGTGGACTTTGGAAGGAGTAGGATGGGGACCCACAGTCCCGTTTATGTCAATGGGTCGATGGTGGAAAGGGTCAAGAGCTTCAAATTCCTGGGCGTGCACAGCTCTGAAGATCTCTCCTGGTCCGAGAACACTGAGGCTATTATAAAGAAAGCTCATCAGCGCCTCTACTTCCTGAGAAGATTACGGAGAGTCGGTTTGTCAAGGAGGACTCCCTCTAACTTCTACAGGTGCACAGTAGAGAGCATGCTGACCGGTTGCATCGTGGCTTGATTCGGCAACTTGAGCGCCCAGGAGCGGAAAAGACTACAAAAAGTAGTAAACACTGCCCAGTCCATCATCGGCTCTGACCTCCCTACCATCGAGGGGATCTATCGCAGTCGCTGCCTCAAAAAGGCTGGCAGCATCATCAAGGACCCACACCATCCTGGCCACACACTCATGTCTCTGCTACCTTCAGGGAGAAGGTACAGGAGCCTGAAGACTGCAACTACCAGGTTCAGGAATAGCTACTTCCCCACAGCCATCAGACTATTGAACTCAACTCAAACAAAACTCTGAACATTAATAGCCCATTATCTGTTTATTTGCACTTTATCTGTTTATTAATCCATGTGTGTATTTACGTATATAATGGTATATGGACACACTGATCTGTTCTGTAGTCAATGCCTACTATGTTATGTTGTGCTGAAGCAAAGCAAGAATTTCACTGTCCTATCAGGGACACATGACAATAAACTCTCTTGAATCTCGGTTCCTCGAATCTCTCTGTTCAGTCACTGGGCACGCATACCTCTCCTACATACACTGGGCACGCATACCTCCCCCACATATACTGACATAGCTTTGCCCAAAACTCTGCAAAATTCTTCACGTTTTGCTTCCAACTTAGTTTTGAAATGTCAAATCCAACCACAGACATTACACAATGAACAGAATGAGAGGTGTGCTGGCATTTGCCTGTCATTTTATAATGGCTTGGTGATGTTCCACCCACACATCAAGCCTCACGCACACAAGGTCTACTGTGCCAGTGCAGAAAAGTTAATATCAATTTCAATGAGCATACTGCACCTGCAATTCTGTTTTATTTTCATTCACAGATTGAGTCAGCGCTGTAGTACCAAAGTACTCTTTTTTCTAAAACACTCCATGTGATATCAAGAAACAAATTAATTCACTGGATATGACAAAGGCTGTAGGCTATAACGTCTCTCGGTGGTGCAGCGGTAGAGTTTCTGCCTCACCGTGCTGTCTGTACGGAGTTTGTACGTTCTCCCAGCGATCGTGTGGGATTATCCCAGGTGCTCCGGTTTCCTCCCACATTCCACAAAAGACATACAGGTTTGTCAGTTAATTGGCTTTGGTAAGTATTGTAAATTATCCCCAGTGTGTAGGATAGTGCTGGTGTACAGGGATCGCTGGACGGCCTGGACTTGGTGGGCCCAAGGGCCTATTTCCGAGCTGTATCTCGAAAGTAAAGTAAAGGGGGACATATGCATCTCTTGCTTAAATGTTCATGTACACACCTACATTGACAATGTAGAGACTGCCCTAGCATAAGATAAGTTGATGGGTAGAAATAATCGAAGGCAGCGAAGGAGGAATCATTTCATTCAACCAGGCTTGACTGAACACCTCCGCTCAGCCTGCCTAAACCTACCTGATCTCCCAGTTGCTCAACACTTTAACACCCCCTCCCATTCGCACACTGACCTTTCTGTCCTGGGCCTCCTCCATTGTCAGAGTCAGGCCCGGCGCATATTGGATGAACAGAACCTCATATTTCGCTTGGGTAGCTTACACCCCAGCGGTATGAACATTGACTTCTCTAACTTCAAGTAGCCATTGCTTTCACTCTCTCTCTCCATCCCTTCCCCCTTCCCAGTTCTCCGACCAGTCTTACTGTCTCCGACTACATTCTATCTCTGTACCGCCCACTCCTGACAGCAGCCTGAAGAAGGGTCTCGACCCAAAACGTCACCCAATCCTTCTCTCCAGAAATGCTGCCTGGCCCGCTGAGTTACTCCAGCATTTTGTGTCTGCTCAACTAAAAGACTCTTCAATGCCACTATTATATCTGATTCCACCACCACCCCTAGCAGCATGTTCCAGGAACAACTCTCTGTGTAAAAACCTTGCCCTGCATGTCTCGTTAAAATTTTCCCCCTATGACCTTAATATTATGTCCTCAAGTCTTTGACATCTCTGCCTTGGGAAAAATGTTCCGATTGTCCACTCTATCTATGCCTCTCATAATGTTATATACTGTAGTTACATAGAAACATGGAAAATAGGTGCAGGAGTAGGCCATTTGGCCCTTCGTGCCTGCACCGCCATTCAATATGATCATGGCTGATCATCCAACTCAGTATCCTGTACCTGCCTTCTCTCCATACCCCCTGATCCCTTTAGCCACAAGGGCCACATCTAACTCCCTCTTAAATATATCCAATGAACTGGCCTCAAATACCTTCTGTGGCAGAGAATTCCACAGATTCACCTCTCTCTGTGTAAAAAATGATTTTCTCATCTCGGTCCTAAAAGACTTCCCTCTTATCCTTAAACTGTGACCCCTTGTTCTGGACTTCCCCAACATCGGGAATAATCTTCCTGCATCTACCTTGTCCAACCCCTTAAGAATTTTGTAATTTTCTATAAGATCCCCCCTCAATCTTCTAAATTCTAGCGAGTACAAGCCAAGTCTATACAATACAACCTAGTTTTATCATGTCTCCCTTCTTCTTACGTATGGCATGCACAGCCTAAAGTTGTAGCACAACTTGTTCTATTTGATCTTATTTGATTGTGCACGCCAGGTTGATTGCATTCATCAAAACAGGGCGGACCACGTGAAGGTTGCAATCTCCCACCCCATGTCTCCCTTCAACCTCCTATGCTCCAGAGAATAGATAATCCAAGTTTGTGCAATCTCTCCCTACAGCTAACACTCTTTGATACAGGCAGCATTTTGGTAAACCTGTTTTGCACCTTCTCCTAGGCATCCACATCCTTCCTGTAATCGGATGATCTGAATACAACCTAGTCAAAGCTTTATATCGCTACCACAGGACTTCCTGACTCAATGCCCTGACTGATGAAACCAAACATACCATATGCCTTCTTTACCTCTCGATCTACTCATGCTTCAGCTGCAAGATGAGGCGTTTTCTTAGGAGATTTGACATACTCTTTTTAATTAAATGCAACATTTATGAACATTTGTTGGTAAATGGTAAACAATAGGATCCATACAACTGCTGATACCGGCTAAGCACATATTAACAGCAAGAACATGGAAACTTGCAGTCATTGAAAAATAATCAGCTTGATTTCAACGGATGATCTACAGTGAGATAGCATTCCAAACTTACTAACAACATCAAGTTCAAGTTCAAGTTCAAGTTCAAGTGAGTTTATTGTCATGTGTCCCTGTATAGGACAATGAAATTCTTGCTTTGCTTAAGCAGTAAAGGGCTTGTCAGAAAATTCAATGAAAATATTGTTTTAGATGCAGCGTAAACAAGATTCCCATAAATCCACCATGTCCTGTAGTTTCCAAGTAATAGAAACATAGAAAATAGGTGCAGGAGTAGAGGCCATTCGGCCCTTCGAGCCTGCACGCCATTCAATATGATCATGGCTGATCATCCAACTCAGTATCCTGTACCTGCCTTCTCTCCATACCCCCTGATCCCTTTAGCCACAAGGGCCACATCTAACTCCCTCTTAAATATAGCCAATGAACTGGCCTCAACTGCCTTCTGTGGCAGAGAATTCCAGAGATTCACCACTGTGTGAAAAATATATACTCTGAAAGGCAATAAGAGAATGAAGAGTCCTTAAATTGCCAGATTAGTCAAATAATTAACGGGACCTGCTTGTAGCGTCAATTTTGAGCAGAATAGTCATTACAAAATGTCGTTCAGAGGTTTTCCCCCTTTTTCCACAAACAGAAGCAAACTATTCTCAAATGGAACTGTTTTGTTTGAATCTATGGAACCATTTTCCAATGTATTTCTTGCTGTTCATCAAGTAAAGAACTTTTTGATGAGCGTGAACCTTGAGCAGGCTCGCTTGTTTGATTTGTAACGGAGAAAGGAGGTATCAAATGTATGCCCTCGCATTAACCCACAGCTTCACTACAATGTTTGCATCAATAGTAAACAGTAACAGTCTCTCATTGCCTTTCAGAGTAGATTATTTGGCAACTACATGGGGGATTTATGGGGATCTCATATACGCTGCTTCGGAAACAATATTTTAATTGAATTTTCTGACAGGCTCTTTCCTGATAATGTTAGCAAGTTTCACTGTAGATTATCCATTGAAATCAAGCAGATTATTTCTCAATGGCCGTAAATTGTAAATTACACAATGCTGGTAGATTTGGCGACGATAAAAATGATTACGTTTGATTATATAAGATGCATCGTTAATAATAAATTGTGTAGTATGTACACAGTATATACACCTACAGGCACATTGAATACCTTCACAGGTATATTGTGGAATACATAGACAAAGGCTGTCCAAAGATCAGATACACTATACACTGATACAAACAAGTCATATTCATGTATAATAGATAGGGCGATGATAGAGTGCAGAATATAGGTATCTGTAATGTAGCGCATCATCACCATAAACAATGTATATCCAAGCTTATGAGACTATGTCTGAAAACATGATGTGAAATTGATCAAGGCTGCTTATTATTATTAATAGAATTGTAGAACATACTTATTTACATATCCATACACATCCGACACGGGGAGCAAAGGAGTCTTACATTAACATCGCTTTCAAAAGACATCACTTTCTGCAGTGCATCGCATTACATCGGAGTGGTTCCCTAAATAATCTCCTCACCTCTCTGCACTTCAGCACAAAAACCTCTGACCCTTATACAAAAGCAATCATTGAGCCAAGGGTTTGTTTGCTGACCTCTGCTTGAGTACTTCACAAAGCAACATAACCACAAGTAACCAAACTAATCAAAGACTTGTCCCACCCTGGTCATTCCTTCCTCTCCCTGCTCCCATCCAGCAGAAGGCACAGAAGCTTGAAAGCGTGTGCTACCAGACTCAGGACCAGCTTCTTCCCCACTATTATCAATAATACAATACAATAATACAATACAATATACAATACAATACCATTTATTTGTCATTTGAACCTCACATGAGGTTCAAACGAAATTTGGTTTCTGCAGCCATACAAGAAAAGAACCAAGACACACACCAACACAATTTACACAAACATCCATCACAGTGAATCTCCTCCTCACTGTGATGGAAGGCAAAGTCTTGTCTCTCCCCTGCTCTCCATTCCTCTCCCGAAGTCAAAGTCAAAGCCCCCGGCGGGCGCTAGCAAGTCCCACGGCCACTTAAAGCCGCGCCGGGCGATGTAAGGCCCCGCTCCAGGTCACTCTCAACCCCGCATTCGGGCGGGAGAAGTCGCTGTTGCCGGTGCCCCGCAAAGCGGTCTCCCACCGGGGACCCGCGAGCTCCCGGTGTCACCATCCACCGGAGTCGGGTCGCAGCCGCGCGCCACCGCAGCTCTCCACGCTCCGAAGCCGGCCAGCTCCACGATGGTAGGTCCGCAGCTCCGCCGGCTCCGTGACTCGAGCCCCCAGGTCGTTCCGGTTGGAGGCCGCTCCACGGTGCTAGGCCCCAACGACAACGGAGACGCGACAGGGAAAAGGTCGGGTCTTCCGTGCAGGGAAGAGATTTAAAAGTTTCCCCCACCCACCCCCCACACATACACATTTAAAAGCCCACTACAAACTATACCCTCAACGGGACAAAAACATTAAAAAAAGACAGACAGACTGCAGAGGCCGCTGCGACGTCGGTCGCGCCGCCCAAGAAACGGAAGGACCATTCAGGGTCTTGAATGGTCCTTCCGTGAGCTAGGGTCCTGCCCAATTCACCTTTACCCCACTGAGGACATTGGACTTTGTCTATGGAACTGAAGCGCCATATTCTGCACTGTATCTGCCCCATTTCTCTAACTATTGTACTTGAGCTTGACTTGAATGTATCAATGTGTTGTATATCGGATCTGTTTGGAATAGCATGCAATACGAAGCTTTTTGCTGTCGCCAGTCCACGTGAGAACGCGGAGGGCTCAAAGTGCTTCACTGACTCAAAACATCGCAGCATTTTTACCATTTGGTTGCTTGCAGATTTTACATTCTTCCAATAATTCACTAGACACCCGCTTTTCTTTATGGCCTTTGATACTAGTTTTCTCTCTCCTGGAGTTGTCTCTATCTGACTGACAACTAGGACTTTTCTTGGTGTGCTTAGAAAACCATTCACCCATAAAGTGACATGATCAGTTTGACTGTTCTCAGCCCATGTTTATCTTTGGACCAGCTAGCTGTGCCCAGTAGTCTAAACACTTCCCTAATGTGGTTACCTCTCCTAACATGAACTTTGATGTACATTCTCCATTTTGGTCACATTCCCCATTCTGCTTTGCTGGTATGTAAGGTTCTAGGAATGACCATTTTACAAACGCTGAATTTTCTTTGAAATTCCTGAACTTCTTACATCAGAGTTTAATTCAGGCAAGTATGAGGTTTTGTCCTTTGAGAGGTCAAATACAAGGGGAAAGTACATTGATAATCACAGGACCTTTAGCAGCATGAATGTATAAAGAGATCTTGTGGTCCAGGTCCATAGCTCCCTGAAAGTAGCACATGCACAGATAAACTGGTAAAGGTACACTTGCCTTCATCAATTGGGGTATAGAGTATGGAATCAGGAAGTCAACTTGTAGCTTTATAGAGCTTTGGCTAAGCCCGTTTGGAGTATTGTGTGCAGTCCTGTTTACTCCAGCATAGGAAGGCTTTGGAGAGAGTGTAGAAGAGGTTTAGCAGGATGCTGCCTGAAATAGCGGGCATTAGCCAGAAGGAGACATTGAACAAACATGGTTTGCTTTCTATGAAACGTCAGAGGTTGAGGGGAGACCTGATAGACATTTATAAGATTATTATGAGGGGCATAGATAGGGTAGACAGTCATAACATTTTTCCCAAGGATGGAAATGTGAATAACCTCACTCCCCTCCTTTCAAATTCCCAGCATCATCAAAGATAAATGTGTACAAATTCAGTTAATTCCATGATATTATGAATTGCTGAATGCTTCAGACATTGCTACAGATAGAGCCAAAACAATATGTGGGGCACAGTGGCGCAATGGTAGAGTTGCTACCTTACAGCGCCACCAGTTTGTATGTTCACTCTGTGAGCATGTGGGTTTTCTCCGGGTGCTCCAGTTTCTGCCAACCCACTCCAAAGACATACAGGTTTGAAGATCAATTCGCTTCTGTAAATTATAAATTGTCCTTAGTGTGTTGGATATTGCTGGTGTATGGGGCGATCGCTGGTGAAGGGCCTGTTTCCACGCTGTATCTCTAAAGACTAAAGTCTAACTATTAGAAACATAGAAACATAGAAATTAGGTGCAGGAGTAGGCCATTCGGCCCTTCGAGCCTGCACCGCCATTCAATATGATCATCCAACTCAATATCCCGTACCTGCCTTCTCTCCATACCCTCTGATCCCCTTAGCCACAAGGGCCACATCTAACTCCCTCTTAAATGTAGCCAATGAACTGGCCTCGACTACCCTCTGTGGCAGAGAGTTCCAGAGATTCACCACTCGGCCACCATTTAGATAATAGTCTGCTTTCCTGTTTTTGCCACCAAAATGGATAACCTCACATTTATTCTGGCTATAATTGGAAGACATGTACATTAGGGTAGACAAAAGTGCTGGAGAAT
Organism: Amblyraja radiata; assembly: GCF_010909765.2. NCBI lineage: Eukaryota > Metazoa > Chordata > Chondrichthyes > Rajiformes > Rajidae > Amblyraja > Amblyraja radiata. The sequence goes on along the minus strand of NC_045968.1, from coordinate 1,552,416 downwards.
CTCAGTAGGTGCAACAGCATCTATGGAGCGAAGGAAATGCAGTCAACGTTTCGGGCTGAAACCCTTCTTCAGACATTAGGGTAGTCCATTACTTGTACATTAGGGTCATCCATTACTTGTGTAGGAAGGAACTGCAAAAGCTGGTTTATACCGAAGGTAGACACAAAATGCTAGGTTAACTTAGCGGGTCAGGCAGCATCTCTTTTTGCTTTCTCCAGAGATGTTGCCTGACCACTTGAGTTTAGTTCTTTAGTTTAGTTTAGAGATATAGTGCGGAAACACGCTCTTCGGCCCAGCCGAGTTCGCACTAACCAGAGATCTCCGCACGTTACTAGTTATGTGACAATAAATGCCCTTTGTCCTTTGTGCTTTGTTATCCATTACTCGATTCCGTTGCCTTGACCAAATGTAAACAACCTTAATGAGCACAAGTAACATATACATTAGAAAATGTACAAGAAGCACAATCACTTTTAGCAGTTTGCCACTTTACAATTCCGTACACCATGCCTCCTTCTACAGAAGAGGAAGCAACTCTGTCTAAGAATATTTGAAGTTGGGGAACTATTAATTTTACAGATAGGAAATAGACCAGTCTCGGTTTAAAGTGAATCTCAAATACATTCTGAAATCTCACTTTTATTTGCACTTTCAGTTACAAACATTACATGACAGCATGCTGTTGGTGTAATTTTGTGACAATTCTTTGCTATAAATTCTTACATTCATTATTTACACTAGCTATATTGAAGATTGGCAGAAATGCAAAGGGGGTGCACCAGACATTGCCATTGTCTCCACAAGTATTGTGCAATTGAATATCCCCTCAAGGAGGTTCAATCCAACCCACCTTTGTCAACAGTTATCATAGTTTATACAGGAACATGACACATATTTTGCAGTGCTTGTAAGAGCAAAGAATCAACAAGGTAAGCACCATCATTCTGTGAATTTGCACTTGCTGTCTCATGTTATTTTGAATTATGAATTCTCAGAATTAAATAAAGCAGTAGAAAAAGATTGCCTTTATCTCTGTGGGTTTTTTTTTTAAACTAATGTGGTTCCTCTGCAGTCCCATTGCACAATTTACATATTTAACAGTCCAAACACGTGGACATACACTCAGCCATCTCTTTGACTTAATTCAACAGCCCAGCGTGCGTGTGTATCAATATGTGCTTTGTTATCCATTACTCGATTCCGTTGCCTTGACCAAATGTAAACAACCTTAATGAGCACAAGTAACATATACATTAGATGTAATAACTCAATAATTCCATTCCATTTCAATAATTCCATTCCATTCCAATAATTCCATTCCATTCAGGCTGGGAGCATTGCGGATTAAGAGCTCCATTGCCATGGAATGTATCCGTGGCGAACAATGCACTGAAAAAAAGGATGTCTACTGACGTTCAGATACACCGATAGCACATTGCCTATCAATTGTATTATTGGTTAAACAAAACCAAATTTCTCACAAACAATTGCAACTGCATCAATCGATTACAAATTTGTGAAGATATCAGACGTGTAATGCAGGCTGTGACAGAAGAAAGTAGATTGTTTTAGGTGATAACATATAGGAACAGATTTTACATGCATCATTATTAAGAAGTCGATCACAAAAGACATTGATGAATGCAACTCCATTGCAACAAATGAACTAGATTTCTCATCATTGCTCAAGTCAGTCCCTCTGGATTTTGTGGGGGGGGGGGGGGTGAGTGCCTCTGATTGCTTGGATTAACTCTCCGGGTGTTATCTTCTTCCCCAACCTCCAGTCCAGCATTGGGGTAGCAGGTAATCACACCTGTGTTCATGCCAGCTCTCCCTGAACAGCTGACTCCAAACTGGGTGCCTCAATATTCCATCACTGGTCCATTGCATCCATTCCAGTCCGCTTTGTGCAGGTTTATTCACAGTTTATTCACAAATCCTTAACTGATGCAAAGTCACCGTGCAAAGTAGCCACGTGAATGAGAGCCATGAATCACACTTAATCTGATGCAGTTATCAAACTAATTGAACCATGCTGAGCATAATTTACAGCACAATTTTCTGCAATGGTGGAAGCATGATGCTTCACTTTACTGAGTAAGACAACAACCCTGCATCTTCCTGTTTGCTCCAAACCAGTTTCCAACAGCACAAAGGAATCAGCGCAATCTGAAATTTCAAATATTGTTCTCTGAAACCAACTGGAAAGTCCCACAAGGATGCTGACCTGAAACATCACCTGTCCGTTCCTCCCGCAGATGCTGCCTGACCCATTGAGTTCCTCCAACACTGCGTGGTTTGGAAAGACTGCTTTTCCAGCTGAGCTAGATTAAATATACAGAGGTGGAGAACTGGCCACAATACAGTCAAACATTCGGGTCCTCTGCCTTTGGTCTGCCCTGTGGAACACAGTAACTTTTTTTCAACAACAAAAGTATAGATGACAAAGCAATAGGAAGATACTTTGAATGTATGCGTTGGTACAGTTCCACGAGTCCACTTTCATCACAAATCATTTGATCCACTAACATGAGGGGTCGCTTCATTTTGGAAGTCATCTTATACCGATTGAAATAATGCAACAATTCACGGTATTATTCTGTGTTTTGATTTCCAGAATTCCTTAATGATTAAATAGTAATACATGGCATCTAGGCAACAGTTAGTCGTTGCCAGACACTGAGAGACCTGGAGAAACACCCGCAGCGGCGCCTGGTATTCGACTGGCATGTAGCATTTCCTTGCCAAGAGGTACAGTAACATGGCGACGTGATACGGTGTGAAGCAGAGAAGGAACGTTACCAGATTGGAAGAGATTATTTTCATAGACGTGCTCATGTTTATTTCTTCTCTCTCCTCGACCACCCGTCGTAATGTTCTTATAATCCGTACACTGCAGAAAATCACAGCAAGCGCAGCAATCGCAAACAGAGCCAGCATGGTCAGGGGAATATCAGCGCGTTTCCAAAATTCATCAAAACCCATGAAACACTGGTGGGTTGTGGGGCTTTTCTGAAAGTAATTGGGAATACTAGCAGACCAGACACAGAGCCACAGAACAGTGCAGGCGACGGCGGCTTTCTGTGGAGATCGGAGGGTCCTTGCCAGAATGGGATACCTGATAGCGATGTAGCGATCCAGAGAGATCAGCATGATTAACAGGATGGTCCCGTAGGTGTTGACAAAGTACAGGGACTCCACAAACTCACAGAAGCGGGGACCCAGATGCCATTCTCCACTTTTCTGGAAGGCGTGCATTTTGAAGGGCAGCGAGAAAAGCAGAAGCAGGTCGGAAAATATCAGGTTGGTCATGTAGATCATGGACTCTGTCCAATTCTTCAATCTGAAGCAAAGTATCCAGAGCGCTGTTGAGTTGATGACCAGTCCCAGGGCGAAGGTTGGGATGTGGACCACGTATTGGAAAGTTTTCACAAACTCGGAGTCGGTCGTGTTGTTCCGGCTACACATGGTCGTGGAGAGAGCAGTCTGAGTCAGTCTGGTTCCTCCAACTTCACCCGCTCTTCTATGCTGTTGCTTTCACATTCAATTGCATCTCAAGCAGTAACGTCGGGCAGGTCCCGTTTGCCCAAGGCTCCGGTCACATCACTGTGATGATTTCTTTTGGGTGGTTATCAGCAATTAACTATTGCAGGCTGGCGACACGGCTCACTTGATCTTTTATAACGTTGCATGGAAGAGATACCAGGGGCACTTGAGGAAAAATAACACTAGCAAAAGCACGGTTAAAAAACAAAATTGGCATTTGCAATCTCTCACGCAAGGGTTTTTGGAATAAGGCGGTGTATTGTGGAGCCTCTCAAACTGGGGACGCCAGCTTCAGTCTGCACCGCACAGAAGGAAGTAATTCGGCCCATTGGACACATGCCAGCTTCCTGCAGAACAATCAAGCACATTCGTCCCATTTCCCTTCTGCGCTTCACTCTCGGTCACATGCCCAAGTGCCCAGTTTGAATTCTATTCGCCACAAACCTCCACCAGAGGGTTATTTACAGGAGGCTAACCATGTAGCAAGCAGCCAGACATAAAGAGACTGCAGATGCTGGATTCTTGAGCGAACAAGAAACAAAGTGCTGGAAGATCTCAACGGGTCGGGCAGCATCTGTGGAGGGATGATGTCTCGGGTGGGGATCCTTCTTCAGACTAATGGACGGAGAGGAAGGGGGTGGAGAATCATTAGCGGATGGGTGGAGTAAATGACAAATGCTGGAGGTTTGGAGAATATAACGGGATGTCAGATAAGGAATGGAGCTGGGGAGTGAAATGCAAAGCCAGGGTTGATAAGTTCTCGGAGCAGAATGGAGCCACACACAAACTGAAACAAAGAGCATCTCACATTCTGCTTGGGTAGCCTACAACCCAACAGTAGGAACATTGACTTCTCCAGTCCTCTTCCCTGATGCACACACACTGCCTCCACACATGCTGCCTGACCAGCTGAGTTCCTCCAGCACACTGTGTTTTGCTCAAGCTAACAGCCAGCAAGTCTTTGGTACATGTGATCCCATGTGATCAACCCACAGAGGCCTCACAGAGAGCACCCAAGGCGAGTCATAGAGTCACACAGAGTGGAAACAGGCCCTTCAGCCCAACTTGCTCACACTGGCCAACATGTCCCATCTACATGTCCCACCTGCCTACATTTGGCTCATATCTCTCTAAACTTGTCCTATCCATGTACCTGTCTAAATGTTTCTTAAACGTTACAATGGTACCTGCCTCAAACTATCTCCTCCGGCAGCTCGTTCCATACACCCACCATCCTTTGTGTGAAAAAAAGTACCAATCAGGTTCCTATTAAATCTTTCCCTCCCCTCAGCTTCAATCAGTGTCCTCTGGAGCATGATTACCCCTCCGCTGGGCAAGAGACTCTATGGTTCTAACCAATCTATTCCTCTCATAATTTTGTGAGGATGAAATCCAGATCCTCAGAGCTGTAAGGCAGCAGCACTGGCAAAGAGCTGCCATTCTGTCCAGTTTCCACCAGACGGCTAATCACGCCTGTGTTAAATACGACACTTTCAGTCAGTGAGGTTCATAAACGGTGTAGACTTTGCCCTTTCTCTTAGAAACATAGAAACATAGAAAATAGGTGCAGGAGTAGGCCATTCGGCCCTTCGAGCCTGCACCGCCATTCAAGATGATCATGGCTGACCATCAAACTCAGTATCCTGTTCTTGCCTTCTCTCCATACCCCCTGATCCCTTTAGCCACAAGGGCCACATCTAACTCCCTCTTACATATAGCCAATGAACTGGCCTCAACTACCTTCTGCGGCAGAGAATTCCAGAGATTCACCACTCTCTGTGTGAAAAAGGTTTTCCTCATCTCGGCCCTAAAAGATTTCCCCTTTATCCTTAAACTGTGACCCCTTGTTCTGGCCTTCCCCAACATCGGGAACAATCTTCCTGCATCTAGCCTGTCCAACCCCTTAAGAATTTTGTACGTTTCTATAAGATCCCCCCTCAATCTTCTAAATTCTAGCGAGTACAAACCGCTTCCAGTGAACTTCTGGGAAATATGTGTTCTCACGAAACACCCATGCTGACACTCGATTTAGATTTGTGGATGTGTGACATTTAACTTTTGGCAGTAATCCAGTTGACATCATTGCCTCCAGTCTGTTGTGTGCTGTCTCTGTGAATTGTAGATTGTTGATTCAGATCTTAGTCAGTGTTTGTCACATTAAAGCAGGATGAAGGAGTGGGAGGTACCAACTTCCTGAAATTCATTAAGACCACGCACTCCACCTATCCTGGGTCATCCGTGCAGAAGAGGTGTTTACACTGGGCGACGGACTGGCTTGTGATGCGAATAGGGCTGTTGAGCCAAAACCAAAAAGGCCTAAGGCAGGCAACGCCATTGTAGTGGGAGACTCCATTGTGAGAGGTACCGACAGGGGTTTCTGCGGCAACAGGCGGGATGCGAGGATGGTGTGCTGCCTTCCTGGTGCCAGGATCCAGGATGTCACAGACAGAGTGCAGAAAATCCTCAAGGGCGATGGTGAACATCCGGAAGTGGTAGTGCATGTCGGCACAAACGATGTCGGAAAGAAGGGGATGAATATTCTGCAGCGTGACTTTAGAGAGCTCGGAAAAATGCTGAAAAGCAGGACCTCCAGGGTTGTTATCTCCGGTTTGCTTCCAGTTCCTCGTGCTGGCGAGAGCAGGAACAGGGAGATACGGGACCTGAACGTGTGGCTGAGGAACTGGTGCACGGGGCAGGGATTTAGATTCTTAGATCACTGGGATCTGTTTTGGGGTAAGGGGGAACTGTACAAAAGGGACGGATGGACCGAGAACACTAATGCAATCATCAAAAAAGCACATCAGCGCCTCTACTTTCTGAGAAGATTACGGAGAGTCGGATTGTCAAGGAAGACTCTCTCTAACTTCTACAGGTGCACAGTCGAGAGCATGCTGACCGGTTGCATCGTGGCTTGGTTCGGCAATTTGAGCGCCCTGGAGAGGAAAAGACTACAAAAAGTAGTAAACACTGCCCAGTCCATCATCGGCTCTGACCTTCCTTCCATTGAGGGGATTTATCGCAGTCGCTGCCTCAAAAAGGCTGGCAGTATCATCAAAGACCCACACCATCCTGGCCACACACTCATCTCCCTGCTACCTTCAGGTAGAAGGTACAGGAGCCTGAAGACTGCAACAACCAGGTTCAGGAATAGTTACTTCCCCTCAGCCATCAGGCTATTAAACCTGGCTCGGACAAAACTCTGATTATTACCAACCACTTTCTGTTATTTGCACTATCAGTTTATTTATTCATGTGTGTATATATTTATATCATGGTATATGGACACATTTATCTGTTTTGTAGTAAATGCCTACTATTTTCTGTGTGCTTAAGCAAAGCAAGAATTTCATTGTCCTATACAGGGACACATGACAATAAACGCACTTGAACTTGAACTTGAACTTGATTGCATCTTAACAGGTGGGGGACCAGCATTCTGGCAGGCAGGTTTGCCACTGCTACACGGGTGGTTTTAAACTGAATAAGGGGGGTGGAGTGTCGAATGGTATAGTGGAGGATGGAGTTAAAGGGAAAGAGTTTCTTAAATGTGTGAGCGTAGAGACAGAGGGGTGTAAAATGAGGGTAGAAGCAATAGGTAGCAAGGTGAAAAGTAAAAGTGGCAGGCAGACAAAACCAGGACAAAAATCAGAAAGGGCCACTTTTCAACATAATTGTATAAGGGGTAAGAGTGTTGTAAAAACAAGCCTGAAGGCTTTGTGTCTCAATGCAAGGAGCATTCGTAATAAGGTGGATGAGTTGAATGTGCAGATAGCTATTAATGACTATGATATAGTTGGGATCACGGAGACATGGCTCCAGGGTGACCAAGGCTGGGAGCTGAACATCCAGGGATATTCAATATTCAGGAAGGATAGAGAGAAAGGAAAAGGAGGTGGGGTAGCGTTGCTGATTAGAGAGGAGATTAACGCAATGGAAAGGAAGGACATTAGTTTGGAGGATGTGGAATCGGTATGGGTAGAGCTGCGAAACACTAAGGGGCAGAAAACGTTGGTGGGTGTTGTGTACAGGCCACCTAACAGTAGTAGTGAAGTTGGAGATGGTATCAAACAGGAAATTAGAAATGCATGCGACAAAGGCAAAACCGTTATAATGGGTGACTTCAATCTACATATAGATTGGGTGAATCAAATTGGCAGGGGTGCTGAGGAAGAGGATTTCTTGGAATGTATGCGGGATAGTTATCTAAATCAACATGTAGAGGAACCAACGAGAGAGCAGGCTATTTTAGACTGGGTATTGAGTAATGAGGAAGGGTTAGTTAGCAGTCTTGTTGTACGTGCCCCCTTGGGCAAGAGTGACCATAATATGGTTGAGTTCTTCATTAGGATGGAGAGTGACATTGTTAATTCAGAAACAATGGTTCTGAACTTAAAGAAAGGTAACTTTGAGGGTATGAGACGTGAATTGGCCAAGATTGACTGGCAATTAATTTTAAAAGGGTTGACGGTGGATATGCAATGAAAGACATTTAAAGACTGCATGGATGAACTACAAAAATTGTTCATCCCAGTTTGGCAAAAGAATAAATCAGGGAAGGTAGTGCATCCGTGGATAACAAGGGAAATCAGGGATAGTATCAAAGCGAAGGATGATGCGTACAAATTAGCCAGAAAAAGCAGCATACCGGAGGACTGGGAGAAATTCAGAGACCAGCAGAGGAGGACAAAGGGCTTAATTAGGAAAGGAAAAATAGATTATGAAAGAAAACTGGCAGGGAACATAAAAACTGACTGCAAAAGTTTTTATAGATATGTGAAAAGAAAGAGATTAGTTAAAACAAATGTAGGTCCCTTGCAGTCAGAAACAGGTGAGTTGATCATGGGGAACAAGGATATGGCGGACCAATTGAATAACTACTTTGGTTCCGTCTTCACTAAGGAAGACATAAATAATCTGCCGGAAATAGCAGGGGACCGTGGGTCAAAGGAGTTGGAGGAATTGAGTGAAATCCAGGTTAGCCGGGAAGTGGTGTTGGATAAATTAAATGGATTAAAGGCCGATAAATCCCCAGGGCCAGATAGGCTGCATCCCAGAGTACTTAAGGAAGTAGCTCCAGAAATAGTGGATGCACTAGTAATAATCTTTCAAAACTCTTTAGATTCTGGAGTAGTTCCTGAGGATTGGAGGGTAGCAAACGTAACCCCACTTTTTAAGAAGGGAGGGAGAGAGAAAACGGGGAATTACAGACCAGTTAGTCTAACATCGGTAGTGGGGAAACTGCTAGAGTCAGTTATTATAGATGGGATAGCAGCACATTTGGAAAGTGGTGAAATCATTGGACAAAGTCAGCATGGATTTACAAAAGGTAAATCATGTCTGACGAATCTTATAGAATTCTTCGAGGATGTAACTAGTAGCGTGGATAGGGTGTATACACCAGTGTACACCAGTGGATGTGGTGTATCTGGACTTCCAGAAGGCTTTCGACAAGGTCCCACATAAGAGATTAGTATACAAACTTAAAGCACACGGCATTGGGGGTTCAGTATTGATGTGGATAGAGAACTGGCTGGCAAACAGGAAGCAAAGAGTAGGAGTAAACGGGTCCTTTTCACAATGGCAGGCAGTAACTAGTGGGGTACCGCAAGGCTCAGTGCTGGGACCCCAGCTATTTACAATATATATTAATGATCTGGATGAGGGAATTGAAGGCAATATCTCCAAGTTTGCGGATGACACTAAGCTGGGGGGCAGGGTTAGCTGTGAGGAGGATGCTAGGAGACTGCAAGGTGACTTGGATAGGCTGGGTGAGTGGGCAAATGTTTGGCAGATGCAGTATAATGTGGATAAATGTGAGGTTATCCACTTTGGTGGCAAAAACAGGAAAGCAGACTATTATCTAAATGGTGGCCGATTAGGAAAAGGGGAGATGCAGCGAGACCTGGGTGTCATGGTACACCAGTCATTGAAAGTAGGCATGCAGGTGCAGCAGGCAGTGAAGAAAGCGAATGGTATGTTAGCTTTCATAGCAAAAGGATTTGAGTATAGGAGCAGGGAGGTTCTACTGCAGTTGTACAGGGTCTTGGTGAGACCACACCTGGAGTATTGCGTACAGTTTTGGTCTCCAAATCTGAGGAAGGACATTATTGCCATAGAGGGAGTGCAGAGAAGGTTCACCAGACTGATTCCTGCGATGTCAGGACTGTCTTATGAAGAAAGACTGGATAGACTTGGTTTATACTCTCTAGAATTTAGGAGATTGAGAGGGGATCTTATAGAAACTTACAAAATTCTTAAGGGGTTGGACAGGCTAGATGCAGGAAGATTGCTCCCGATGTTGGGGAAGTCCAGGACAAGGGGTCACAGCTTAAGGATAAGGGGGAAATCCTTTAAAACCGAGATGAGAAGAACTTTTTTCACACAGAGAGTGGTGAATCTCTGGAACTCTCTGCCACAGAGGGTAGTCGAGGCCAGTTCATTGGCTATATTTAAGAGGGAGTTAGATGTGGCCCTTGTGGCTAAGGGGATCAGAGGGTATGGAGAGAAGGCAGGTACGGGATACTGAGTTGGATGATCAGCCATGATCATATTGAATGGCGGTGCAGGCTCGATGGGCCGAATGGCCTACTCCTGCACCTAATTTCTATGTTTCTATGTTTCTATGCTATGATTTATTCAGTACCTTTTCATACCTCTAGTTTCCCTCTCACATAATGCTCAGTCTGAAGAAGAGCTCTCGACCGAAACATCACCGATTCCTTTTCTCCAGAGATCCTGCCTGACCCGCTGAGATACTCCAACATTCTGTGTCTATCTTCTGTGTAGCCAGTCTCTGCAGTTCCTTCCTCCACACAATCTACTATGTTAGGTGCATGCAACGGAAGCATGACACTTCCTGCAGTTTGAAGAATAGCAAGTGGTTTCTTCTAAGTATTCAGCATTAAAAACATATACTCAGCTCAAAAAGGACATAGTTTAGTCAGAAAAACACTTTGAAATTGAATTAAAGGAAGTTACATAGAGATGAGGAGCAACTTGCATTAATAGTTTAACAATGGGAACTAATATTGATTGCATGGCGGTATATCTGTAATTAAGTGAGGTGATTAAGGATGATATCAGATGACAGGAAGCTTATAACATTTACAGGAAAGGTGGCAAGTGCAAGGAATGGGACAGGTTTAGGAACCAGGGACAGATAATCAAAAAGCCTATGAAGTGAGAGGTCCTTCATTAAGATAGGGTGGTCTTCCAACCTAACTCATTGCCGACATTGGACTTTTTCTCTGAAACTCTGAAGCTACAATGCTGCAAAACTATATTTTGCACACTGGTTTTGTTATCTTCGTTCTGCCTGTTCTACGCCTATGGTTCGATTGTACTAATGTAAGGTATTATCTGACTTAATTGGATAGCACACGAACAAAAGCTTTTCACTGGATCCCGGTAGACGTGACGATAATAAACCAATACCTTCTGCTACTGTGTAACAAGAGAGCAGAATATAAATAAACATGGGTCTCGTAGAGACGACAGCAGAACACATTATAATGGGGAACAAAGAAATGGCTAAAGTATTGAGTAAATGTTTTCTACCTGTGTTACTGCAGGAGAAACAATAAACATGGCAGAACATGGAGGTTTCACTGACAAAAGGAAACTTAAACTTTTAATATAATTTATAAAAAGAACAGGAAGATTTAACGGATCTTAAAATGAAGTGGATGGCCTGCAGTTGATAGATATCTCCAGAGATGTTCGACGCATTATCGATGATCGTTCAAATATCACCGTGTGGGGAATTCATCACATTGAACACCGACATTCACTAAAGGAACAAAGTAGAAAGAAGAGAATCGGCCGTTTGTTAACCTGGCATCATAAATGGTGGTTAAAATCAATCATGAAATGAATCCTTTAATAAAATGGAAATAATCTCAGATTCGTGGACTGGAATTTCTTGAGTAAACTATCAGGCTACAGAAGAGGAAGTGGTGCATATAACAAATCTCCATTTCCAAAAGGCATTTTGACATGGCACCATGCATGGGTTGCTATGTGACAGGATCACAGGGCTTGGGTTACCTAGAAAATAGGTGCAGGAGTAAGCTATTTGGTCCTTCGAGCCAGCACCGCCATTCCATATCATTATGGCTGATCATCCAAAATCAGTACCATGTTCCTGCTTTCTCCCCATATCCCTTGATTCAGTTAGCCCTAAGAGCCATATCTAACTCTCTCTTGAAAACATCCAGTGAATTGGCCTCCACTGCCTTCAGTGGCAGAGAATTCCATAGATTTACAACTCTCTGGGTGAAAAAGTTTTTTCTCATCTCATTCCTAAATAGCCTACCGCTTATTCTTAAACTGTGACCCCTGGTTCTGGACTTCCCCAACATCGGGAACATGTTTCCTGCATCTAGCCTGTCCAATCCCTTCACAATCCCTGGTACTGCATTAGCAGAATTAGGCCATTCAGGCCACTACGAATGCTCCGCCATGCAATCATTTATGATCTATTTTTCCATCTTCTCTATAATATATAACTCCCTCTTTATCATCTCTCTTAATTCATGCACTCATATTTTTTAGCCTGTCAAAATTCCTGACTACCACTTTTTGTTAGAGTCATAGAGTTACACTGCATGGAAACAGGCCCTTCAGCCCAACTTGCCCACACCGGCCAACATGCCCCAGCTGCACTAGTCCCACCTGCCCGAGTCTGGTCCATATCCCTCGAAACCTGTTTTGTCCATGTACTTGTTTAACTGTTTCTTAAATGTTGGGATAGTCCCAGCCTCAACTACCTCCCCTGGCAGCTTGTTGCATACACCCACCACCCTTTGTGTGAACAAGCTACCCCTTAGATTCCTATTAAATATTTTCCCCTTCACCTTAAACCTATGTCCTCTGGTCCTCGATTCACCAACTCTGGGCAAGAGACTCTGTGCATCTACTCGATCTATTCCTCTCATAATTTTATACACTCCTATAAGATCAGCCCTCATCCTCCTGCGCTCCAAGGAATAGAGCCCCAGCCTGCTCAACCTCTCCCTATACTCAGACCCTCTAGTCCTGGCAACATCCTCGTAAATCTTCTCTGTACACTTTTCAGATTGACACCATATTTCTTATAACATGGTGCCCAGAACTGACCACAATACTCTAAATGCGCCTTCACCAATGTCTTATACAACTGCAACATGACCTCACAACTTCTAAATTATATTCTTCAATTAGTTAATACTTCCTCAATGTGTGCAAGACACGCTCTGATACAATTCAAGGTGGTTCATAGAGCTCATATGTCAAAAGATAAGTTAGCTCGTTTTTATAGTCATATAAATCCTACCTGTGACAGATGTAATTCTGAAGTGGCCTCATTGACTCATATGTTTTGGTCCTGCCCACTTTTGGAAAAATATTGGAAATAAATTTTTGATACTATTTCTGTAGTTTTAGATATTGATTTACAACCTCATCCTATTACTGCAATTTTTGGGCTACCAATGGTAGATTCTACTCATCTGTCCTGTTCCGCCCATCAGTTGATTGCTTTTACCACATTAATCGCCAGAAGAACTATTTTATTTAAATGGAAAGACTCTAATCCTCCGACCACATTCCATTGGTACTCTGAAACGATATCATGTTTAAATTTAGAAAAAATTAGGAGTGACATTGTTGAACCCTTGGTTAAATTTGATAGGACTTGAGGAAGATTTATTCAACATTTTCACACGACATAAACTGTCCCCTCTCCAACCCTTATAATAATTATTTTACCTTTATCTGGTGGAACGGACAAACAGGGTCTTAAATTGTTGAAATTCTTTGCAGCCCAGATTCTGTTTTGCTTTTTATTTCTGGTTTAGGGGGTTTTGTTTTTCTCTTTTTTCTCTTTTTTTTTCTTTTTGTTTTTTTGTTTTTATATATACGTTCTCTTTTAAACACTTAACGATATTTACATAGAGACCGGGAGGTCTATATTCATTGTGTATATTGACACTGGACTCATATTCAGGTTATACCTGTTATTAATGTAATCCTGAGCCCTATGTATCAATATCATTGTTATGTTTATCATTATTTTTATTTTAACGTTTTTGTTTTGTTTTTGTTTTTGAAAAAAAACTAATAAAAAGATTTTAAAAGAAAAAAAAACTTCTATACTCGATACCTTGACTGATGAAGGCCAATGTGCCAAAAGCGTTTTTGACTACCCTAACTACCTGCGACTCCACCTTCAAGGAACTATGCACCTGTACTCCTAGATCTCTCAACACTCCTCAGAGGGCTACCATTCACTGTGTTAGACTTCCCAAAACGCAACACCTCACATTTCTCTGTATTAAATTCCATCAACCATTCCTCAGCCCACCTGGCCAATCGATCAGGTTCCTGCTGCAATTTTTCACAACCATCTTCACTATCTACACAACGACCCATTTTTGTGTCATCAGCAAACCTGCTCATCTTGCCATGCATGTTCTCATCCAAATCCTTGATTTAGTTAACAAACATTAACGGGCCCAGCACCAAACCCTGAGGCACACCATTAGTCACAGGCCTACAGTCCAAGAAGCAACCTTTCACCCTCTGCTTCCTTCCATGAAGCTAATGTACTATTCATTCAGCTATCTCTCCCTGGACCCAATGCGATCTAACCTTCCAGAGCAGCCTACAATGCCGAACGATGTCTAATGCTTTACTGAAGTCCATATATACAATATCTGCAGCTCTGTTCTCATCGAACTTTTTGGTCACATCTTCAAAAACTCAGATTTATGAGACATGACTTCCCACATACAAAACCATGCTGACTATCCCTTGTCCATCTAAATGCCTGTATATCCTATCCCTCAGAATACTCTCTAGTAACTTTCAGACTACAGATGTTAAGCTCACTGGCCTATAGTTCCCAGCATTTTCCCTGCAGCCCTTCTTGAATAGAGGCCCAACATTTGTCACCCTCCAGTCTACCCGAACCTCTCCCATGTTTAAAGTCAACTCAAATTTCAACTGGGGCCCCCGAAAATTCCTCTCTAGTTTCCCACAATGGCCTCGGAGATATCTGATCAGGCCATGGAGATTTGTCTACCTTCATACACGATAGTACCTTCATCATCTCGTTTACATTTAAATTTCTGCATTATTGAATATCAAGACAATTTGATTATGATAATGGCACATGGTAAATATATATATATATATATAGCACCTGACCTCAATGTTCTATAACGCATTTCTTAACGCATTTAAAATGTACGGTAGGGGATATATCAGTATCAAATTAGATGCTCAGCAAAGTGTGAACTGCTCATGCTTTGAAAAAATATAACTTGACTTTAATGTGGTTTTTTTGTTAATACATTTCCTGTTATCTATTAATGGCCCAGTATATCTTCCCACAAGTTTTAAGTCTTTAGATTTTAAGTTAATGTTTCCTTTTAATAATATGTTAAATGTTACTGACTGCCAATCTTTCTGTCACAACAAAGTATCTATTGTGAATGTCGAGTTAAATTTCCTTTGCTTCTGAATCCTTAAACATACCATATTTTAAATTACTAATTTCTTTTTTTTTGGTTCTCCTGTCTTTCTTTTCTCTCTTATCCAATCTTTCTTTCCTTCTGTTTATTTCCCATACAAAATGAATCTACTGAAATTGCTGCATGTGACCTGTTGACTGGGCAAAGTGCCTTGGGGCTGAAAGTTCCCGAGCCAAATCTAAAGGCCGTTACATCAAAGGTTCTTCATACATTGAAGGCACTTGGTCATTTGACCTTAACTTAAAGCACATGGTTGAGCAAATTATCTCATTAATAAATATTGATGAATTTAATTTCTTAAAGAGTGCATTTCCTGTCAATTAGTTTGGTTTGTTCACCTGACATGGGCAATGGATGTTTCAGAGTCAGTGATGAAAACTGAGTTATTGAAATCAACAGTTCCCTCTGTGTATAAATAGTGTGTGTGTGCATGCGCGCGCACACTAGTGTGTATATGTACACAAAATATAAGTGTGTGTGTAGTGTATATTTTCAGTGTATATATTGTGTGTTTAGTTTAGAGAGACAACGCTGAATCAGGCCCTTCGGCCCACCGAGTCCATGCTGGCAAACGATCACCCCATACACTAATTAACCCAATATAGCCAATTAACCCACAAACCTGCACGTCTTTGGAATGTGGGAGGAAACCAGAGCTCGCGGTGAAAACACATGCATTCACAGGGAGAACGTACAAACTCCGTACCGGCAGCACCCGTAGACAGGATTGAACTCGGGTCTCTAGTGCTGTAGGGCAGCAACCCTACCGTTCCGCTGCCCATGTGTGTGTGTGTATATTGTATATACATAGAGCATGAGCATATGCGTATATTGAGTGAGTGCACATATACACATGAACATACACACATATATATAATTGTGTATCTACGTACATAGGCAGTGGAACACTATCAATGTACTCAGATGATTTAATGCTATTTGAAGGCAATTAACATCCAAACATTCTGAATGATGTGAAGTAGTTTCACCAAACAATGTTTATTAAGTAAGTAAGTAAGTTTATTGGCCAAGTATTCACATACAAGGAATTCTATCAGTCTTAAACACAAGAAGAATCATTCCATAGAAGGAACTGCATTGGGATTATTTGTTATAGTTCTCTTTGTTAGTCTGAATATTTTATTTCAGATCTACAGAACAGGAACTGGCACTTGGTCCACCATGTCTGTGCTTTCAGCACATCTGCCTAAACATGATTTATATCCCTCATTTTGCTGCCAGTGATGTGTCTGTCTAAATGGCTCTTAATCATGTCACAACTGCCAACATCATTTGTCCTAGCAGCGAGTTCCAGGCTGTTTTAAATTAAAAACGTGCTATGAAAGTCTCCGTTAAATACCGCCATCTCATGTTAAAGCTATACCCTCTGGTATTTGACATTTCTACTCCATGAAAAGATACTGACTATCTACTTTGTCTATGCTTCTCATAATGTTTGTATCGTCAATGAGGTTTCCTCTCAGCTTCTGACACTTTATTTTATTTTCATGTGTCCCAGATAGGATAATGAAATTCTTGCTTGCTGCAGCACCACAGAATATTGTAGGCATAAATACAGAACAGATCAGTGTGTCCATATACCATATGTCTCTTTGAGGCAGCAACTGCGATAGATCCCCTCGATGGTGGGGAGGTCAGAGCCGATGATGGACTGGGCAGTGTTTACAACTTCTTGCAGCCTTTTCCGCTCCTGGACGCTCAAGTTGCCGTACCAAGCCACGATGCAACCGGTCAGCATGCTTTCTACTCTGCACCTCTAGAAGTTCGAGAGAGTCCTCCTTGACAAACCGACTCTCCGTAATCTTCTCAGGAAGTAGAGGCGCTGATGTGCTTTCTTTATAATTACATCAATGTTCTGGGACCAGGAGATATGCATGCCCAGGAATTTGAAGTTCTTAACCCTTTCCACCGTCGACCTGTTGATATAAACAGGACTGTTTATCCTACCCCATCCTACCCCTTCCAAAGTCCACAATCAGTTCCCTGGTTTTGCTGGTGTTGAGAGCCAGGATATTGTGCTGGCACCATTTGGTCAATCGGTCGATCTCACTTCTATACTCTGACTCGTCCCCATCAGTGAAACGTCACACAACAGTGGTGTAATCGGCGAACTTGATGATGGAGTTTGCACTCTGTCCGGCTAGGCAGTCATGAATATAGAGTGAGTACAGCTGAGCACGAAGCCTTGAGGTGCTCCCGTGCTGATTGTTATCGAGGATGACACATTTCCACCAATACGAACAGACTGTGGTCTGTGGATGAGGAAATCGAGGATCAAATTACAGAGGGATGCGCAGAGATCCAGATCTGAGAGCTTAGTAACCAGTTTGTAGAGGATGATGGTATTAAATGCCGAGCAGCTAAATGAAGAACAGCCTGACATATGAGTTTTTGTTGCCCAAGTGGTCCAGTGCGGAGTGGAGGGCCAGCGAGATCGCATCCACCGTTGATCTGTTGTGGCGGTAAGCGAACTGCAGCGGGTCCAGATTTTTGTCGAGGTAGGAGTTGATTTGCTCCATGATCAACCTCTCAAAGCACTTCATCACCACAGGCGTTAGTGCCACTGGTCGATAGTCATTGAGGCACGTCACCTTACTCTTCTTGGGCACCGGTATAATTGATGCCCTTTTAAAGCAGGTGGGAACCACAGAAGTGAGAGGTTGAAAATGTCCGTAAAAACTCCAGCCAGTTGGTCCGCACAGGTTTTTAGAACACGGCCGGGTATACCATCAGGACCAGGCGCTTTTCGAGGGTTCACCCCTCTGAAGGATTTCCTGACGTCGGCCTCTGTGACTGTGACCGAAATACCATCACAGCGAATGGGGGCTCGGGAAGGCACATCAGTATTCTCCCTATCAAGCGTGCGTTAAACGCATTGAGCTCGTCATGGATAGTTGTTTCGCTGACATTCGAGCTGCCTCCTGATTTCACCATGTAGGAGGTGATGACATTCAGGCCGCGCCACAGTTGCCGAACATCCATCTCATCCTCCAGCTTGGAGCAAAAGTCCCTTTTGGCCTTTTTGATGGCCTTACCAAGGTCGTATCTGGACTTCTTGTAGACCTCTGTATCTCCAGACCTGAACGTCCAGGATCTGGTCTTCAGAAGGGTGCGGACCTCATGGTTCATCCAAGACTTCTGGTGAGGAAACACTCGGAAGGTTTTTGATGGGATGCAGTCCTCCACCCATTTCTTTATGAAGTCTGCAGTGACTGTGGTATATTCATTAAGGTCCGTTGCCGAGTACCTGAACATTGCCCAGTCTACTGACTCCAAACAGTCCTGGAGTTGGTCCTCCGCCCCCCCCCCCCCCCCCCTCCGTGCAGGTTTGTAGGTTTATTGGCTTCAGTAAAGGAAAACAATAATTAGTCCTTAATGGTACGATCGAGCTAGTGTACAGGTGATTGCTGGTCGGTGGGGACTCGATGAGCCGAAGTTTCCACTCTATATCCCTAAAAACGAAAACTAACACAACCATTAAAAACAACAATATTCAGCCAAGCTGGAAGTGCTGGAGGAACTAAATGGGTTGGGCAGCGGTGGAGAAGGCACGCGGGTCGATGAGATTGTGGATGAACAGCCATGAAGGGGGAGGGGAAGAACAATGGAGGACCCGGCATGGCGGAACCGCTGGGGTGGATGGCGGGGGGGGGGGGGGAGACCAAGAGTAGTTGCCGGCGTGCTTTGTAACTTTGTCAGCGCCGTAGGTGGCTGCTATTTGTATACATTGTGTGTGCAAGCAAAGAATCTCACTGCCCCTAGTCACATGTGACAATAAAGTATTCCATTCCACAATAAACTAAAGTGAACAAAGACAGTGATGTGGGTGGAAAGGGACACGGGGAGGGGAGATGAATGTACAAATGGGAGGGAAACACAAGTGTGACTGAGCGTGGGAGATACAGGATAGAAAGAGGTGGTGGGGTGGATATTACTCAAAGTTGGAGTATTCAATGTTTATACTGTTGGGCTATAAACTGTTTTAATGAGCTGTTCTTCCAGTTTGTGTGTGGCCTCAGTCTGGCAATGTAGGAAGTCCAAGGCAGAAATTCAATATAGGAATGGGAAGGGGAGTTAAAATGGTTCACAACCGGGAAACCTAGCAGGTCTTAGCAGATTGCATGAACGTGTTTGGTTAAACAGTCAACTAGTCTACACTTGGTGTTGCCGATGTAAATAATGACCCGCCAGAGACCTGGGTTCGATCCTGACTACGGGTGCTGTCTGTACAAAGTTTGTACATCCTCCCTGTGACTGCGTGTGTGTTCCCCAGGTGTTCCGATTTCCTCCCACACTCCAAAGATGTACAGGTTTGTAGGTTAATTGGACATCGTAAAAAACAATAAATTGTCCTTAGTGTTAGTGTACGGGGCGATTGCTGGTTGGTATGGACTCAGTTGGCGAAGGGCCTGTTTCTGTGCTGTTTCTCTAAAGACTAAAGTTTAATGGCATCTATCTGACAAAATGGAAAGTTCCCTACATAAGCTAAGTTAATGGGTAGAATTATTAGAATGCAGTTGACGAGAAATAAATCCATTCGGCAAGTGGCAAGGTTCTGAAACTCGGAATGCGAATGTGGACAGAATCCTTCATCATATTTAAAAATTATTTGGACAATTAATTACTTGAAGCACCCCAATTTACAAGGCTACAAACCAAAAGCTGGAAGTGGGATAAACCAAATGAAAAATGTTGTTCACAATTAATACGTTCTCAATGCCCCCCCCTCCTCCGCTCTCTCTCTGTAGAAAATATTCATTCTAGCACCCTCAAAAAGCAGGTAAAATGTATCTGGTCAATTCGCAGCTCATCAATCTAGTTTCAAGGGGCAATCATGCAGCACTCTCTCATTAAAAGCCAACTCATTGAAGCTCATTTCAGTTCCAATCAGATCGAACTGCAGAACCATTTGCTTCACCACTGAACAAAGAAATTCAGGGTATTTGAAAAACAGTTAGACAAATCTAATAGCAAAAAAAGCTATCTTACTATTTGCAGCATTGAAATTAGCATGTTTCACTTGATCAAAACAGAAAAGGTAAGGATTTAATTCAACATAATTGCTATACAACAGTTACATGTTGCACAAATGCAAATCCATATTCAACTAATTCCAGCTCTTGTCCAAACCTGGAATTCACTCAGTTGCCAAGTGAGGAGTTTTCATTGGTAGTTTGACGTCCTCTTTTTGGTAACTCCATTGCATTGCAAGTTTCCTTTGTATTCATTGCAATGTTTGTGAATGCTTGACTGGTAAAATAGTAAACAATAGGATCCATGAAGCTGCCGATACTGGCCAGGCACATGGTCACAGCGTGCACTGGGAAACTCCCTTCCATCGAGAAGTATCCTGCTTGATGCAGTCCATAGAATGCCAAAGCAACATTGAAAGGTAAAAAGCACACAATGAAGACCCCAATATTCAGTAGAAACAAAGGTATGATATTGTATCTTTTAAAAGCTTGAGATTCCTTTCTGGTTCGAAACCAAAATCTGACAACAGCGAGGAAACTACTGATAATGATTACAAAAGGCACACCAAATCCAAGGGTTGTTATCACTAAGATGAGGTTTACAGCAGATTGCCAAGTTTCCTTTGAATATCCTTCGTAACATTTTGACTCGTTTTTTGAATAATTCTGATGATATGCAAAAGCGATAGGAAAACTCATCAACATGACAAGCATCCAAACAGTAGCACAGGCGACGATGGCTGCTCTACGACTTCTAAGAAACCTCGACTTCAATGGGTAAACTACAGCCAAATAACGATCAATACTGATCAATGCAATCAAGAAAGGGCTTGTATAGAAATTCAATGAAAACACAGTTTCCGACACAACGCAAACAACCTTTCCAAATATCCATCGAGAGGTTGCAAAGTAATATACCCTGAGCGGCAATGAGAGAATGAAGAGTAGATCTGAAATTGCCAGGTTAGTCAAATAAATGATTGGAGCCGTTCGTAGTTTCAACTTTTTGCAGAACACCCACAAAGAAAAGGTGTTCAGAGGTAATCCGACTGCCACCGTCAATCCGTACACAGAAACAAACAGGCTATTCTCAAAGAAGACTGTGCCATTTGAAACTATGGAACCATTTTCCATTATATTTCTTGCCGTTGATCGGCCGAAGAGCTGTTAGTAAGAGCCAAGCCAGAGCAGTGTAGCTAGGTTGAAGTGCAGAGAAGAAGTGTGCAACGTTATAACCACAACTTAAACCACTTGTCTGGTACTTTTTGTTTGGTTGGATAGATACTATGACACTGTAATGATGTACTGGTATTGACCAATATATGCTGTTCCTCTAGTTTGGGTGCAGTCTCAAACTGGAGGAGCAGCACCTCATATTCCACTTTAGCTTACAGCCCAGAGGTATGAACAATGAATTCTCCAATTTTAGATAATATCCCCTCTTTACCTCCCTTATTTCTCATGACCCTGCCCCCCACCCTGATGCACATCCATTCATTCCACTATCCTGCCCTTTCTATCCCCATCCCTTCAACCTATTTCCTTCCCTCTGGCTTTGTAAAGTTTACTTCTCTCCTTTTCAGACACCTTTTTTGTCTTCATTTGATTTCTAGCCTTTGTTCAATTAAACCACCCTCACCAGTATCCACCTATCACTTGCCAGAATTTGTACCGCCCCCACCACTTTTGGAGCTTCTTCCCCCCAGGTCAGTCTGAAGAAAGGTCCAGACCTGGAACATCACTTATCCATGCCCTCCAAAGATGCTGCCTGACCTGCTGAGTTACTCCAGCACTTTGTGTTTTACTCTTCTTCTGGCAGCTAGTGACATACATCCACCACCTGCAGTGTAGAAAGACTTGCCCCTCATATCCCCTTTAATTCTTTTCACTCTCACTTTTTGTATTAAACTCATTTATTCAAGTAAAAAGACTGACAATCTACTCTATAAATGCCCTTCCATATTTTATAAACCTCGATAAACTTGCCCCTGCACTCCTTTCACTCCTGCAGGCAGAACCCGTAGTCAGGATCGAACCTGAGGGTGGCACAATGGTGCAACAGTAGAGTTGCTGCCTTGCTGTGCTACAGGCGCGAGTATAATCCTGACTGCGGGTGCTGACTACACGGAATTTGCATTCTGACCGTGTAGTTTTTCTCCCGATGATCTATTTGCTCCCACATTCCAAAGACGTGCAGGTTTGTAGGTGAATTGGCTTCTCTATGTTTTCCATTGTGTAGGATAGAACTAGGGTATATGTGTATTGGTCGGCACATTCTCAGTGGGGCCTGTTTCCACGCTGTATCTCAGAACTAAACTAAACTAAACTAAACTAAACTAAACGTGAGTCTCTGGTACTGTGAGGCAGCGGCTATACCAGTTGTGCCGCCTTTTTGAGAGAGCGGTCAACATGAGGAAGTGACCAGTTCCACTTGAACCTGACGGTCAGCAGATGGACTTCACCTAGGACTGGGCGGGGACTCGAACCCTGGACCCTGCAGATTTAAAGCCTAATGCTCTACTACCTGAGCTACCCAGGATCCTTTTCTTACAGCAGGACATTTAAAATTACCAGCATACGTGCAGGTTCCTGAGTAATGAGCTCACTTTCTTTCCACGGGAGGGGGAGGGGGAGGGGCAGACTGTGATGGTCAACATGAGGAGACTAAAAAAAACATGGGGAGAAAGCAGGAGAACGAGGTTAGGAGAGATGGATCAACCATGATTGAATGGCAGAAGAGACTCAATGGGCCGAATGGCCTAATTCTGCTCCTATCACTCATGACCTTATGACCCTCCCTTCCATTCACTGTGAATGTCCTGGCCCAGTTTTACTTCCTAAAAATGTATAACTTCACATTTGTTCGAGTTAAATTCCACCTGCCGTTTCCCTGCCCAATTTCCCCAGTTGATTTAGATCCTGCTGGAACCTTAGACATCCTTCTCAACTACCCACTGTTTCACCAATGTTGGTGTCAACTGCAAACATACTAATCATGCCACCTACATCCTCATTCAAATCATTAATATACTTGACTGACAGCAAGAAGACAGAATAGTAATCTCTGCCGTTCACCATTGGTCTCATGGCATCCAATGTGTACATAGAAACATAGAAACATAGAAAGTAGGTGCGAGAGTAGACCACCAGGTCCGTCGAGCCCGCACCGCCATTCGCTCATGGCTGAACACTAAACAGACACACTTACCCACAAACAGTAGACACAAGACACAGAACACAAGACACTACCCTCCCCTTTATACCGCTATCACCCCTCTCCACCCCAAGAACCTCGTGATCTCCTGGGGGAGGCAAAAAAACGGATAAAAACCCAGGTCCAATTCGGGAAAAAAATCCGGGAAATTCCTCTCCGACCCCAATCCAGGCGATCGACACTTGTCCAGGAGTTCACTCAGGTCTTACTATACTAACCATACCTAGGTCCATATCCCTGCCCTCTCCCCGTAGCCCCTTATCCCCTTGGCAGCTAAAAAACCATCTATTTTAGTCTTAAATATATTTAAAGTTTCTGCTTCCACTGCTCCCTGGGGCAGTGAATTCCATAAATTAACCACCCTCTGGGTGAAGAAGTTCTTCCTCATCTCAGTTTTAAAAGAGCCCCCCCTTATTCTGCAACTATGTCCCCTAGTTCTAGTTTCCCCGATCATTGGGAACATCCTCGGTGCATCCACCCGATCAAGGCCCCTCACGATCTTATATGTTTCAATGAGATCGCCTCTCATTCTTCTAAACTCCAAAGAGTAGAGTTCCAGCCTACTTAACCTTTCCTCATATGTCAATCCCCTCATTGCAGGAATTAATCTTGTAAACCTTCGCTGCACTGCCTCCAGGGCTAGTACATCCTTTCTTAAGTATGGACCCCAGAACTGTACACAGTATTCCAAATGTGGTCTCACTAATACTGTGTACAGCTGCAGCAAGACCTCCGTGTTTTTATACTCAATCCCCCTAGCAATAAAGGCCAAAACTCCATTGGCCTTCCTGATTGCTTGCTGCACCTGCATACTAACTTTTAGTGATTCATGTACTACTACCCCTAGATCCCTTTGCGTTGCATTACAACGCAGCTCCTCCTCATTTAGAAAATAACTTGCCCTATCATTTTTTTTCCCAAAGTGAATGACTTCACATTTATTAGTATTAAATTTCATCTGCCAAGTTGTTGCCCACTCACCTAGCTTATCTATATCCTTTTGCAGACTCTTCCTATCCTCCTCATCCCCTACTTTTCCTCCCATTTTTGTATCGTCCGCAAATTTTGATATATTACACTTGGTTCCCTCCTCCAAATCATTTATATAAATTGTGAACAACTGGGGTCCCAGCACCGACCCTTGCGGAACCCCGCTAGTTACCGGTTGCCATCCCGAGTATGAACCATTTATCCCCACTCTCTGCTTCCTATTTGTTAGCCAATCCTCTACCCATGCTAATATATTACCCCCAATCCCATAATTTTTTATTTTTAGCAATAGTCTCTTATGTGGCACCTTGTCAAAAGCCTTTTGGAAGTCCAAGTATACCACATCCACCGGTTCCCCTTTATCCACCCGGGTTGTTACTTCCTCAAAGAATTCGAGCAGATTCGTTAAACAGGACTTCCCCTTCACAAAACCATGCTGGTTCTGTCCGATGAAGTCATGTTTATCCAAGTGCCCCGTTAGTGTTTCTTTAATAATTGTCTCTAACATTTTACCCACCACCGATGTTAGACTAACCGGTCTATAGTTACCCGCCTTCTGTTTACTTCCTTTTTTAAATATAGGTGTTACATTGGCCATTTTCCAATCCACTGGGACCGTTCCTGCCTCCAGGGAGTTTTGGAAAATTATCACCAATGCATCCACAATCCCCACCGCTATCTCCCTCAAGACCCTTGGATGTAATCCATCAGGCCCAGGGGATTTATCCTCCTTCAGTCTCATTAATTTCCCTAATACCACCTCCTTGGTGATCTTAATAGTATTTAGCTCCTCCATTCCTACCGCCCCCTGTTTATCCAGCGTTGGAATATTTTTTGTGTCTTCTATGGTGAAGACTGATACAAAATACTCGTTTAATGCCTTTGCCATTTCCATGTTCCCCACCAACAACTCTCCAGTCTCACCCTCCAATGGACCAACGTTCACCTTAGCCACCCTTTTTCTTTTTATATAGCTATAAAAACTCTTACTATTAGTTTTTATGTTGTTCGCTAAATTCCTTTCATAGTCTATTTTCCCCGTCTTAATTAATCTCTTAGTTATTTTTTGCTGACCTTTAAATGCTTCCCAATCCTCTACCCTCCCACTATCTCTGGCTACCTTATATGCCCTTGCCTTCAGCCGAATACTATCCTTTATAGTTTTACTGAGCCATGGCTGACTGTTCTTACCCTTACCCCTTTTTTTCTTCATAGGAATAAATTTTTCTTGAAGGTTATACAGTATACCCTTAAACGTACACCACTGCTCATGTACCGTCTTATTCTTGAGTCTGCTATCCCAGTCAACTTTGATCAGCTCAGTCCTCATACCTTCATAATCCCCCTTATTTAGACTAAGCACCCTAGCCTGAGTTTCAACCTGCTCCCCTTCTATTTGAATATGGAATTCGACCATATTGTGGTCACTTGTTCCCAACGAGTCCCTAACTATGACATTTTTAATTAATCCTGCTTCATTACACAGGACCAGATCCAAGATTGCCTCCCCCCTTGTCGGTTCGGTGACATACTGTTCTAGGAACCCGTCTCTAATACATTCTATAAACTCTTCCTCTAGTCTACCCTGCCCAGTTTGGTTTGCCCAATTAATATGAAAATTGAAGTCCCCCATGATTACAGCAGTTCCCTTTTTACATGCGTCAACTATTTGCAGATTTATGTTCTGACTAATAGCGTCACAGCTATTTGGAGGTCTATAAATTACACCCACTAGTGTTTTTTTCCCCTTATTATTCTCTATCTGTACCCAAGCTGTTTCACTATCCTGATCCTTCAACGCAATATCCTTCCTCTCTATTGCCGTTATTCCCTCCCTTATTAAAAGGGCCACCCCTCCTCCCTTTCTTTCCTGTCTATCTTTCCTAATTGTCGAGTACCCCTCTATATTTAACTCCCAGTCCTGATCTCCTTGCAGCCATGTCTCCGTAATGGCCACGATATCATAACTATATATATTTAATTGCACCGTTAATTCATTTATCTTATTACGAATACTCCGTGCATTTAGATAAAGCACTTTCAGATGATTTTTACTACCCTTCCTTTCCGTTTTTGCCCCTTTTACATCTAGAGCTTTATCTTCACACATTCTGTCTCCTGTCACATTTTGACTTTCCGCTTCCCCACTGATACCCTGCTCTATTTCCTCTACCCCTGCCGTTATTACCCCCCTTGATACCTCCCCCCCGCTACTTAGTTTAAAGACCTCTCTACTGCCCTAGTTATATGATTTGCCAGGACCCCAGTCCCAGCACCGTTCAGGTGAAGTCCGTCCTTACAGAACAGATCCCCCCTGTCCCAGTACTGGTGCCAGTGGCCCAAGAAACCAAACCCATTATTCCCACACCAGTCTTTGAGCCACGCATTTAGCTTTTTAATTTTACGTACCCTCGCCGATTTGGCCCGTGGCTCAGGTAGCAATCCGGAGATCAGTACCCTCGAGGTTCTGCTTTTTAATTTATTCCCTAACTGCTCAAACTCCTTCAGCAGATCCTCCTTCCTCGTCCTTCCTATGTCATTGGTCCCCACATGGACCACGACCACTGGATCCTCCCCCTCCCTCTGCAAATTTCTCTCCAGCATCGCAGAGATATCCTTAACCCTAGCACCGGGTAGGCAACACAGCCTTCGGGACATGTTCTGCTGGCCGCAGAGAACCTTATCTACCCCCCGAATAATACTATCCCCTATCACTACGGCATTTCTGCTAACTCCCCCCTCTTGAATGGCCTCCTGATCCACGGTGCTGCAGCCAGGTTGCTCAACCCTCCCACAGCCCCTGATCCCGTCCTTACATTGAGTAAGAGCCTCGGTCATGCTCGTCAGGGACAAGGGCTGTGGCTCCTGCCGCATCTCCTCCTGGTTCCCCCTACCTGCCTCGCTTATGGCCACACCTTCCTTTCCTTGCTCACTGCCTACTGAATTAGTTAAACTGGTCGGTGTGACCATCCCCTGGCACAAAACATCCAGGTAATACTCCCCCTCCCTGATGTACCGCAGCGTATGAAGTTGGGTCTCCAGCTCATCAATGCGGAGCTGGAGTTCCTCTAGCCTCAAACACTTACTGCAGCTGTAGGGATCTTCTACATCAATGGTGTCGACAAATTCCCACATCTCGCAGTATTGGCACATCTCCTGACCGCCCATCTTATATAGGTAATTAACTGGTCCTGTTTAAGAATCCCCTACTGTATTGATACACCCCTTATTTATATAATCCTACCTCCTATAAATGGGAAAGTACTCACCCCAGCCGTAAATTACCTACTGGTTTGGCTGTCTAGTGGTAATTCCGTCCGCTCTTCCTGTCTGGTCCACTGCTCCCTTGCAGTGCGTGGCAAACCTCTTTGCCTCTGTTAGTCTCTGTTAGTCTCTCGAGCCGCGGCTCCGTCCGTCCTCCCTCGGCGACAGCACCTGTGGCACCGCGGTCGTGACGTCCCTTCCGTTCCTGCCCTCTACGACCATCCTGATTCCCAGCACCAAGAAAATGCTGGAGCCAGTTTGCTAAGTCACCCTCGATCCCCCATCTTCCACCTTTCAGGGTCAGACTACTCATAGAATTGTAGAGTGATACAGTGTGGAAACAGGCCCTTCCACCCAACTTGCACACACTGGCCAACATGTCCCAGCTACACTAGTCCCATCTTCCCGCGTTTGGTCCATATCCCTCCAAACCTCTCCTATACATGTTCCTGCCATCTGTTTCTTAAATGATGGGACATTTCCTCAACTACCTCCTCTGGCAGCTTGTTCCACACCACCATCACCCTTTGTGCAACCACTTTCTGTTATTTGCACTACCAGTTTATTTATTCATGTGTGTATATATTTATATCATGGTATATGGACACATTTATCTGTTTTGTAGTAAATGCCTACTATTTTCTGTGTGCTTAAGCAAAGCAAGAATTTCATTGTCCTATACAGGGACACATGACAATAAACTCACTTGAACTTGAACTTGTGTGAAAAAGTTACCCCTCAAATTCCTATTAAATCTTTTCCCCTTCACCTTAAACCCATGTCCTCTGGTCCTCGATTCACCTACTCTGGGCAAGAGACTCTGTGCATTTACCCGATCTATTGCTCTCATGATTTTATACACCTCTATAGGATCACCCCTCATCCTCGAGAGGTTGTCAGAGGCCTTGCTAAATCCATGTAGATAATCCATCGCTCTGCCCTCGTCAATGAGCCTCAAAAAAGAATCAAATTTGAGAGACATGATCTTCCATGAACAAAGCGATGCTGATGATCGCTCATCAGTCCTTGCAAATAAATGTTGTCCTTCAGAATACCTTCCAGTTGCTTTTACATAAGACCCACTAACCTGTGGTTCCCTGCCTTCTCTTTGTTACCTTTCTTTAATGAGGACACAATATCAGCCAAGCCTCCAGTCTTCTAGTACCCCATCCATGGATTACGAAGATGCAAAAATCTTTGCAAGTGCCCCAGCAATCTCTGCCTTGCTTCCCGTAGTGTCCTTGGATACATCTGATCTGGCGCCAGGGATTTATTCACCTTTATACACTTCAAGCCCACTACCTCCTCCATTGTAATATTGATATGCTTCAGGATCCAAGTGTTTTCTTCCCTGAACTGGTCAGCTTCCATGCCCTTCCCCACTGTGAATACACACAAGTATCATTCATTTCACATCACTTACTGCAGTGGAGCACTTTCTCAGCATTGGGACATTTGCTCAAGTCTCTGGGCTTCAGCCCTAAATCTTCCAACTCAACAGGCAATCAATCATTAAGCCCAAGCGAAATATGAGGTGCTGTTCCTCCAATTTGTATTTTGGCCTCATTCTGACAATGGCGGAAGCCCAGGAGAGGAATAATTGATCATTTTATGAGTTAATGGCTACACTGCAGCTCTGCTGCAGAATTTGCATATTTAACAAAGAGTAAACAAAAAGTGGCCAAAGGCTTTATTATCTCTCCGCCAGTGCAAAACTAGTGCATATCAACACAGCCCAAGTGACATAACATAGAAAATAGAAACATATAAATAGGTGCAGGAGGAGGCCATTTGGCCCTTCGAGCCTGCACCGCCATCCATTGTGATCAGGGCTGATCACCCACAATCAGTAACCCGTGCCTGCCTTCTCCCCATATTCCTTGATTCCACTAGACCCTAGAGCTCTATCTAACTCTCTTTTAAATTCAACCAGTGAATTGGCCTCTACTGCCCTCTGTGGCAGAGAATTCCACAAATTCACAACTCTCTGGGTGAACATCTCAGTTTTAAATGGCCTCCCCTTTATTCTTAGACTGTGGCCCCTGGTTCTGGACTCCCCCAACATTGGGAACATTTTTCCTGCACCTAGTTGTCCAGTCCTTTTATAATTTTAAATGTTTCTATAAGATCGGGCTCCATTTCTACAGCTGATGTTTTCACAGATCCTCTCTACTTCAATCAGGAACCTGTTTTTTCATGTTCAGCATCAATTTTGGAATTGATATCTCCACCTCTGTCTGGTTTTTTTATTTAACTTTTTCCCTTTATTCTTGAAATAACCAAAGTTATTCCCTTAAATGTTTGTAAAAGCTTTTATTGTTCTTACATTATGTCCTGGTTTAATTTCATACTTTCAGGAATTTCTAAAATCTCATGCTAAACTTAATATCTCCACCCATCTTCTCCCTCACCTCCACTAAATTTGTTCCTTTACTCTCAAGTTGTCCAAACTTATTTTTGTCAAATCATTTTGTATCTTTAAAAGTTTATTATTTTCTGCTGTTTTTCATTTTCTGCTTACTCCATTTTACCTATGCCAAGATCCTCTTTATAGACTTCAGCTCAGCTTTTAATACAAACATCCCATAGCAGCTGGTGGAGAAGCTGAAGCTGTTGAAGGTGAACACTGGCACCTGCAACTGGGTCCTTAACTTTTTGACACAGCGGCAGCAGACAGTCAGGGTGGGCAGCCGGACATCAAGAACCATCGCTGTGAGCACTGGCTCACCCCAAGGCTGTGTCCTAAGCCCCCTGCTGTTCAGTCTGCTTATTCATGACTGTACTGCCGGACTCAGCAATAATTACATCAATAAGTTCGCTGATGACACAACAGTGGTGGGTCTCATCAGTGACAACCATGAGTCGGCATACAGGATGGAGGTGGAGCTGCTTACAGAGTGGTGCAGATCCCACAATCTCATCCTCAATGTGGAAAAGACAAAGGAAATGGCGATCGATTTCAGGAGGGCTGGAAAACACCATCACACTCCGCTGCATATTGATGGAGCTGCTGTGGAGAGGGTCAGCAGTGTGAAGTTCTTGGGACTTCACCTGGCGGATGACCTGACCTCAACGACCAACACTACAGCAGTCATCAAAAGAGCTCAGCAGCGGCTCCACCCTCTCCGGAGACTAAGGAAAGCAGGTCTCCCTACTGTTCACCTAAGGACCTTCTACAGGGGCACCATCGAGAGTATACTGACCTACAGCATCACTTCCTGGTTTGGGAGCTGCAAGGCTTATGAACAAAACCAACTTAACAGGATAGTGAAGACCGCCAGCAGGATCATTGGTGCCCCACTCCCTTTCCTGTTGGAGATCTATAAGAAGCGCAGCATCAGCAGAGCCATCTCCATTATCAAGGACCCCTATCATCCATCACACCACATCTTCTCCATTCTACCACCTGGGAAGAGGTACAGGAGCATCAGCTGCAAAACCAGCAGGATGCTCCACAGCTTCTTCCCACAGGCAATAAGACTGGTTAACGGACTGTGTCCCCTCCCCATACATCATACACCAACACATCTAACCTCGCCCATACTATGACAGCTAAACACCCGTCAAAGCAAAGCCACTGTCCGGTCTGAATGTCTGTTTTTAGTTCAATTTTAAAGTCTATTTTAGATAAGTTAATTTTAAAGTTGTATGTATTTATTCTGTTTTAATTAACTGCACTGACAGGAACTGATTGAGAAACAATTTTTCGTTTCCTCTGTGTATGTAAGTACTCAGTGAAAATGACATTAAAATAAATACTGAAATACTGAATACTGATACAGATACCTTCTTTTTCGTCTACCTAGCATTCCTCTTAACTATTTTATGCACAGTTATCCCAAACCTCTCCCATAAGTTACAGTTGAAATTTCTCTTTAGAACTTTTTAATGGGCTGGGAGGAGTGCCGACCAAGAACTCACTATCATGAAGTCCATGACCATGGATTGGAGGTCAATGTATCAATGGTGACCAATGCATTGAGATAGATGATATCTGCTGACATCCACCTGTATGGATATGGGTCCCATTAGAACGGATTCCACGGAGCCTGCAAAGTTTTGATTGTCTTGCGAATGTTAGAATTCTCACAATCAAGTTTTTGATGCATCATTGGAATGTGTAATGAGAATATCACAGATGTAATGATAGGAAATGCAGGCTGCAATTGAACAAAGTGGCCCTCTAGTGGATGATTTACAGGAGCAGACTTGACGTGAACTATTATTGAGAAGCCGTCAATAAGGACATGAAAAGATTCAGCTCTCATGTCGTAAATGGACCAGATTTCTCATCTATGTTCAGGCGAGCCCCTCTGCATTTTGTGTGAGGAGGGTGACTCTGATTCCTCGGATTCTCTCCCCCAGGTGCCTTCTTCTGCCATAATCTCCACTGGAGCAGAGGTACCAACACCTGTGTCCATCCCAGCACTCCAAGAACAGTGGTACCTCGGCATGTCCAATAGTGGGTCCAGTTGAGAATTGGCACTTTGCGATCGCCATCATGATGATACATTGTGTACATTTATTCACAGTTAATACATGTAGGACCTTAACTATTATTGAATTGAATTGAATTGAATTGAATTGAATTGAATTGAATTGAATTGAATTGAATCCCTTTATTGTCATTTAGACCTTACGGTCTGAACGAAATTTCGTGCCTGCAGTCATACATACAATCATACAATAATAAACAACAGTAAACACAAATTAACATCCACCACAGTGAGTCCTCCAAGCACCTCCACACTGTGGTGGAGGCAAAAAAATCTTAGGGTTACTGTCTCTTCCCTCCTCTTCTCCCTCTGCGCTGAGGCGATTCCCCACTGGGCGATGGCACAACTGTCCCGCGGCTCACCGAACCCCGCAAACGGGCCGGCTCAAACACCGCGGCCCGGGGGTGGTCGAAGCTGCCGCCCTCCAGTCCAGCACTCGCAGCCGCTGGCCCGCGGCTGAACCCAGGACTCAGGTCACCGCCGCCAGAACGCCGTCCCAGCCACCGGAGCACCGTTCCAGCCCCGAGCCGGATCGCCCTCTCATGAGCTGCCTTGCTTCCCGTAGTGTCCTTGGATACATCTGATCTGGCGCCAGGGATTTATTCACCTTTATACACTTCAAGCCCACTAGCTCCTCCATTGTAATATTGATATGCTTCAGGATCCAAGTGTTTTCTTCCCTGAACTGGTCAGCTTCCATGCCCTTCCCCACTGTGAATACACACAAGTATCATTCTTTTCACATCACTTACTGCAGTGGAGCACTTTCTCAGCATTGGGACATTTGCTCAAGTCTCTGGGCTTCAGCCCTAAATCTTCCAACTCAACAGGCAATCAATCATTAAGCCCAAGCGAAATATGAGGTGCTGTTCCTCCAATTTGTATTTTGGCCTCATTCTGACAATGGCGGAAGCCCAGGAGAGGAATAATTTATCATTTTATGAGTTAATGGCTACACTGCAGCTCTGCTGCAGAATTTGCATATTTAACAAAGAGTAAACAAAAAGTGGCCAAAGGCTTTATTATCTCTCCGCCAGTGCAAAACTAGTGCATATCAACACAGCCCAAGTGACATAACATAGAAAATAGAAACATATAAATAGGTGCAGGAGGAGGCCATTTGGCCCTTCGAGCCTGCACCGCCGTCCATTGTGATCAGGGCTGATCACCCACAATCAGTAACCCGTGCCTGCCTTCTCCTCATATTCCTTGATTCCACTAGACCCTAGAGCTCTATCTAACTCTCTTTTAAATTCAACCAGTGAATTGGCCTCTACTGCCCCCTGTGGCAGAGAATTCCACAAATTCACAACTCTCTGGGTGAAAAAGTTTTTCCTCATCTCAGTTTTAAATGGCCTCCCCTTTATTCTTAGACTGTGGCCCCTGGTTCTGGACTCGCCCAACATTGGGAACATTTTTCCTGCACCTAGTTGTCCAGTCCTTTTATAATTTTAAATGTTTCTATAAGATCGGGCTCCATTTCTACAGCTGATGTTTTCACAGATCCTCTCTACTTCAATCAGGAACCTGTTTTTTCATGTTCAGCATCAATTTTGGAATTGATATCTCCACCTCTGTCTGGTTTTTTTATTGAACTTTTTCCCTTTATTCTTGAAATAACCAAAGTTATTCCCTTAAATGTTTGAAAAAGCTTTTATTGTTCTTACATTTTGTCCTGGTTTAATGTCATACTTTCAGGAATTTCTAAAATCTCATGCTAAACTTAATATCTCCACCCATCTTCTCCCTCACCTCCACTAAATTTGTTCCTTTACTCTCAAGTTGTCCAAACTTATTTTTGTCAAATCATTTTGTATCTTTAAAAGTTTATTATTTTCTGCTGTTTTTCATTTTCTGCTTACTGCATTTTACCTATGCCAGGATCCTCTTTATAGACTTCAGCTCAGCTTTTAATACAATCATCCCACAGCAGCTGGTGGAGAAGCTGAAGCTGTTGAAGGTGGACACTGGCACTTGCAACTGGGTCCTTAACTTTTTGACACAGCGGCAGCAGACAGTCAGGGTGGGCAGCCGGACATCAAGAACCATCGCTGTGAGCACTGGCTCACCCCAAGGCTGTGTCCTAAGCCCCCTGCTCTTCAGTCTGCTTATTCATGACTGTACTGCCGGACTCAGCAATAATTACATCAATAAGTTCGCTGATGACACAACAGTGGTGGGTCTCATCAGTGACAACCATGAGTCGGCGTACAGGATGGAGGTGGAGCTGCTTACAGAGTGGTGCAGATCCCACAATCTCATCCTCAATGTGGAAAAGACAAAGGAAATGGTGATCGATTTCAGGAGGGCTGGAAAACACCATCACACTCCGCTGCATATTGATGGAGCTGCTGTGGAGAGGGTCAGCAGTGTGAAGTTCTTGGGACTTCACCTGGCAGATGACCTGACCTCAACGACCAACACCACAGCAGTCATCAAAAGAGCTCAGCAGCGGCTTCACCCCCTCCGGAGACTAAGAAAAGCAGGTCTCCCCACTGTTCACCTAAGGACCTTCTACAGGGGCACCATCGAGAGTATACTGACCTACAGCATCACTTCCTGGTTTGGGAGCTGCAAGGCTTATGAACAAAACCAACTTAACAGGATAGTGAAGACAACCAGTGGGATCATTGGTGCCCCACTCCCTTTCCTGTTGGAGATCTATAAGAAGCGCAGCATCAGCAGAGCCATCTCCATTATCAAGGACCCCTATCATCCATCACACCACATCTTCTCCATTCTACCATCTGGGAAGAGGTACAGGAGCATCAGCTGCAAAACCAGCAGGATGCTCCACAGCTTCTTCCCACAGGCAATAAGACTGGTTAATGGACTGTGTCCCCTCCCCATACATCATACACCAACACATCTAACCTTGCCCATACTTTGACAGCTAAACACCCGTCAAGGCAAAGCCACTATCCGGTCTGAATGTCTGTTTTTAGTTCAATTTTTAAGTCTATTTTAGATAAGTTAATTTTAAAGTTGTATGTATTTATTCTGTTTTAATTAACTGCACTGACAGGAACTGATTGAGAAACAATTTTTCGTTTCCTCTGTGTATGTAAGTACTCAGTGAAAATGACATTAAAATAAATACTGAAATACTGAATACTGATACAGATACCTTCTTTTTCGTCTACCTAGCATTCCTCTTAACTATTTTATGCATAGTTATCCCAAACCTCTCCCATAAGTTACAGTTGAAATTTCTCTTTAGAACTTTTTAATGGGCTGGGAGGAGTGCCGACCAAGAACTCACTATCATGAAGTCCATGACCATGGATTGGAGGTCAATGTATCAATGAAGACCAATGCATTGAGATAGATGATATCTGCTGACATCCACCTGTATGGATATGGGTCCCATTAGAATGGATTCCACGTTGCCTGCAAAGTTTTGATTGTCTTGCGAATGTTAGAATTCTCACAAACAGGTTTATGATGCATCATTGGAATGTGTAATGAGAATATCACAGAGGTAATGATAGGAAATGCAGGCTGCAATTGAACAAAGTGGCCCTCTAGTGGATGATTTACAGGAGCAGACTTGACGTGAACTATTATTGAGAAGCCGTCAATAAGGACATGAAAAGGTTCAGCTATGTCGTAAATGGACCAGATTTCTCATCTATGTTCAGGCGAGCCCCTCTGTATTTTGTGTGAGGAGGGTGACTCTGATTCCTCGGATTCTCTCCCCCAGGTGCCTTCTTTTGCCATAATCTCCACTGGAGCAGCAGGTACCAACACCTGTGTCCATCCCAGCACTCCAAGAACAGTGGTACCTCGGCATGTCCAATAGTGGGTCCAGTTGAGAATTGGCACTTTGCGATCGCCATCATGATGATACATTGTGCACGTTTATTCACAGTTAATACATGTATGACCTTAACTATTACATGCACAAGTGTCACCCCACCGAGTCACTGGATCCAACTAGTGCACGCATAACTTTTTAATGTTAAGAATTGAGGTCACAGAAATAAATATGTATAGGAAGGAACTGCAGATGCTGGTTTAAACCGAAGATAGACACAAAAAGCTGGAGTAACTCAGCAGGACAGGCAGCATCTCTGGAGAGAAGGAATGGGTGATGTTTCGGGTCGAGACCCTTCTTCAGACTAGTCAGAGGAAAGGGAAACGAAAGACATAGATGGTGAGGTAGAGAGATATAGAACAAATGAATGAAAGGTATGCAAAAAAGTAATGATGATAAAGGGAAAAAAGGGCATTGTTAGCTGTGTGCTAGGTGAGAACATGAAGCTGGTGAGACTTGTGTGGGGGAGGCACGTTGAGAGAGGGAATCATGGGCTTATGAATTTAGATAAATCTATATTGTTAGCACTGGGTAGTAAGCTGCCCAAGGGAAATACGAGATGCTGTTCCTCCAATTTGCATTTGGCCTCACTCTGACAAGGGAGGAGGTCTAGGGCAGAAAGGTCAGTGTGGGAATGAGAAGGGGAATTAAAGTGTTTGGCAATGGGAGATCAGATAGGTCCAGGCGGACTGAACGAAGGTGTTCAGCGAATCGATCGCCCAGTCTACGTTAGATCTTGCCGATGTATAAGAGTCTTCATCTTGAACAACAGATACAGTAGATGAGGTTGGAGGAGGTGCAAGTGAACCTCTGCCTAACCTGAAAGGACTGTCATGGTCCTGGGACAGAGTTGAGGAAGGAGGTATTGAGGACAGGTGTTGCATCTCCTGCAGTTACAGGAGAAAGTATCTGGGGTGGGGGTTAGTTCAAGTGGGAAGGGATGAATTAACCAGGGAGTTGTGGAGGGAACGGTCTCAGCGGAAGGTGGAAAGGGGTGGAGATGGGAAGATGTCCTCAAGGGCGGAACACCGAGCTGACACTTGTGAGGTCCAAATATGTTCATGTGTGGTAGGAGCAGAATTAGGCTATTTAACCCATCAAGTCTACTCCACCATTCAATCATAGCTGATCTATCTTTCCCTCTCAACCCCATTCTCCTGCCTTCACCCCATAATACCCAACACCCTTAAGGGCCTGTCCCACGAGCATGCGACTGCATGCGGCAAGCGCTAACTAACGTGGTCGCTTGAGCCGTACGGCCTCGTGGGGCCGGTACCACTTCGATCACCGGAGCCGTATGGAGTTGTGCGGAGCTGGTCCCGACATCGCATGGGGCTCTGAAAAACTGACTGTGTTCAAAACTTCCGCGCGGCAATGGCCTGCCGGCCCGCAGCCGCCTCGACGCCATACGTCACGCGCGAACTTACCGCGGACTTCGCTCGCACTTCATGTCACTCACTCAACCTCCGCGCGGCCCCGCTTCTGGTTTGGTCGCGCTTGCCGCATGGAGTCGCATGCTCGTGGGACAGGCCCTTTAGGTCGCGCTTGCCGCATGGAGTTGCATGCTGGTGGGACAGGCCCTTTTCTAATCAAGAATCTGTCAATCTTCGCCTTTAAAATATCCATTGATTTGGCCTCCATGGCATTCTGTAGCAATGAATCCCACAGATTTACCACCTTCTGACCAGGGCCGGTGCTAGGAATTGCGGGGCCCAATTAGAAAACTGATGGCGAGGCCCCTACTCTACAAAAGTAAAAATTTATGTATGTTTATATTTCGTGTAGTATGCTCGTCTTTAACCAAAAAAAACATTAAATGCTTGATATACTAAAATTTTGAAAAACTATATGAAAGTTTTATTTTTTTTAATACAAAGTAAGGCAATTACAGACTTACTGCTTATACACAGGTATTTTAGAAAAAGACTTTTCTGGCTTTTTTATTTGCAAAGTCTCTCAAAATATTTTCAAGGTCAATGGTTTTAGCAATGTCATTTTCTATAGATATCATTGCCAAATTGTTTAGTCTCTCTTGTGAAATTGTTGACCGTAAGTATGTTTTAATCAGTTTTAGTTTTGAAAAACTTCTTTCACCTGATGCGACTGTTACAGGCATTGTTAAGTAAATCCTCAAAGCAATAAAAACATTAGGAAATGCTGTAAATCGATTGTTTACTACCAGGTATTCAAACAGAGCATGAGGCTTAATGATACTGGAGGGAAGAAAAGTTTTCAGAGCTTCAAGTTCTTCAGCCAATAGATAGCCATCAACGTCTTTAGTTTTTTCCAAACCAAACCAAACCAAACCTAACCTGCGATTGCACTTTTCATAATATAACATTAATTTAGGCCACATGTCGCGGATCTACTTACCCGGGCGGAATGATTTGGCGGCGCCGGGCTGAAGGATTTGCCGACGGTAATGCGGTGCGTTCCCCAAAAGTAAAAACTACCCTATATAAGTATCCATGGAACACGAAAAATAATCATTATATTCAGAATCAGCTATTCCACCCACAAGCCATTTTTGATGCATTGTTTACATTCATGACAGCTGATCGTAGGCTAGACATATTTCCATTTCCATGGCTAATTTCGTACTGTTCTTATGTAGTCTTTCTCTATGATATCCCAAACACTCTCTAAAACTGTCATATCATTATCATGCACTAAATATATATAAATATCCATGGAACACGATAAATAATCGGTATATTCTGAACCAGCTGATCACTCACCAACCATTATTTCGTCTTCGGAGGCACAATATTCACACTGTCATATGTCATTTATATGGCTAATTAGCCCACTCTTTCTGTTTCGTTTTTTTCTATACACTAATGTTTTGTAAAATTATGTTGTTACAGCACAATATATCCTTAAATACGTGACAAAACACGATATATCCAAAGAGCAATGATACTCACTTGAAGAAAACAGTCTTTACACAATATACAAGGAACTTAAAGTACGACACATAAAAAATGAGAGAAAACGTGTTTTTATCGTAGAGTAATCTAAGCACAGACGAACTCTATCTTTTGGTACCCTTTTGGTTGAAAGACATAACCTTTTGGTTGTTGATAGAAGTGACATGGTGACAATTTTCTGTTAATATAGTAAGCATAATAAATTAATAATGTGAGGAATAAGAATTTCTCATTCTTCATTTCACGTTTTCAGTAGTGGTTTATTCCTCTTAGAATACAGAAAAGGCTTCAAACGGTAACTCTGTTGCCGCTGGCGCGGGGCCCCCTTAAGGTGCGGGGCCCAATTTGATAAAATTGGCAAATAGGCTTAAAACCGGCCCTGCTTCTGACTAAAGAAATTCCTCATCTCCTTTCTAAATATCTCCACACTTCTAATTAATCAGTCACTTCCTTGCGTAACCATGGAGAGAGCATTTGTGGTAGTAAAATGAAGGTCTTGCCCTCAAGATCAGCCCACAAGATAAGGATTAAAATCTTAAAAGGTGGTAGAAGCCTCAACTAATTGCTGAAGTTATCAAATTAGATATGAATGAATCCAAATTGGGAAGGTGCCTTTGAAAACAAAATAGACTCACTTTTTCAAATTGATAAGCAAACAAAAAATCATTTTGTTTCTCACTCCCTCATATTTCTCATCACTTTACATGTCCTGGTGTTCCATTACATTCATGATTCTGACAGGACATAGAGAGAAAAATATAATCTTGTGAGCTTCCTTTTGCTTTAGCTTACAAGGAGTTCATGGTTTTGCCTTCATTGGAGAGAGTGAAAGAGTGAACATTCAGTAGGAAGTTCCCAATCCCACTTTCCTTGCTTCTTCAGATTTTGCAGTTTGTATTTGGGAAATAATTTTCAGCTATTTCTTTTTCAAGTTCTCATGCGCTTCTCAAAACCTTCAAAAGATGTGGAAAAGATCACAAGAACAAGATGCCTGGTGCCTGCCCAGCCACTGGTCTAGAACATCTCAACTATGACACAGACGCTTCCATTACTTCACTATCCAAAATCAACCAGGCTTTGCCTTAAATATCCCCAGTAACTGAGCCTGCTGCACAATCTTCCATACGCACAGGAGAAACAATGTGAAACAATGTGAAAACAGGCCTTTCAGTCCACCGAGTCCACATCATCCAACAATCACCAGTAGAAAATAGGTGCAGGGGTAGGCCATTCGGCCCTTCGAGCCTGCACCGCCATTCAATATGATCATGGCTGATCATCCAACTCAGTATCCTGTACCTGCCTTCTCTCCATACCCCCTGATCCCATTAGCCACAAGGGCCACATCTAACTCCCTCTTAAATATAGCCAGAACTGGCCTCAACTACCTTCTGTGGCAGAGAGTTCCAGAGATTCACCACTCTCTGTGTGAAAAATGTTTTTCGCATCTCGGTCTTAAAGGATTTCCCCTCTATTCTTAAGCTGTGACCCCTTGTCCTGGACTTCCCCAACATCGGGAACAATCTTCCTGCATCTAGCCTGTCCAACCCCTTAAGAATGTTGTAAGTTTCTATAAGATCCCCCCTCAATCTCCTAAATTCTAGCGAATACAAGCCGAGTCTATCCAGTCTTTCTTCATATGAAAGTACTGACATCCCAGGAATCAGTCTGGTGAACCTTCTCTGTACTCCCTCTATGGCAATAATGTCCTTCCTCAGATTAGGAGACCAAAACTGTACGCAATACTCCAGGTGTGGTCTCACCAAGACCCTGTACACCAGTTCTATCCTACACACTAGGGATAATTTACAAATACCAATCAACTTACAAACCTGCACGACTTTGGAATGCGGGAGGAAACCAGAGCACCCAGAGAAAACCCACGTGGTCACAGGGAAGACGTACAAACTGTGCACAGACAGCACTCATAGTCAGGATCCAACCCAGGTCTCTGGTGCTGTATGGCATTAACTGTACTGCTGCGCCACTGTGCCAACCCACATCTGTCCTGAACCTCCGATTCTCTTTCTTAAGACAATCAGACAAGGTGCTGCACACCCTAGAAGAAACATTATCCTTAGACCTACACAAACAAGCACAGAGCATTTTGAACGTTTCAATGCAAACATCTCTGATTCTTTGTCCTCTGTTTAATCTCCTATCTTTGGAGATATCTGCCATCCCAGAAATCAATTTGCAGAATTTGTTGTACGCCCTCTATCACAAGTATATACTTCCTTAGATAGGGCCCAGACGCACATAGAATACTGCTGATTGACTCCAAAGAATCAGTCTTAAAAAGGGTCCAGAACCACGGCACTTTGAGTGCTTTAGAATACTTCAATGTTAGCTCACGAGGGGTGTATATAATTGAAGATTTTTCACTCAAATCCTCTTGCAGCAAAATGTAATGTATCTCTTCTTAATTGTTTGCTTTCTTGATATGTTAACTTTCAATGTACATGGACATCAGGTGTCAGGAGTTATGGGGAGAATGCAAGAGAATGGGGTTGAGAGGGAAAGGTAGATCAGACTTGATTGAATGGCGAAGTAGGCTTGATGGGCCGAATGGCCTAATTCGGTGCCTAAATTACATAT
This sequence comes from Amblyraja radiata, assembly GCF_010909765.2. Classification (NCBI taxonomy): domain Eukaryota; kingdom Metazoa; phylum Chordata; class Chondrichthyes; order Rajiformes; family Rajidae; genus Amblyraja; species Amblyraja radiata. Next base: position 1,511,054 of record NC_045968.1, on the reverse strand, counting down.
ACTTATCTGGGTTCCTCCAAACCTTTCAGAACAGCATTTAGAGATAGGTAGACAAAAGTGCTGGAGAAACTCAGTGGGTGCAGCAGCATCTATAGAGCGAAGGAAATAGGCAACGTTTCGGGCCGAAACTCTTTGGGTTTCGACCCGAAACATTGCCTATTTCCTTTCAGTTTTGGCCCGAAACGTTGCCCATTTCCTTCGCTCCTCAGATGCTGCTGCACCCGCTGCACAACGCATCACCGGTTCCTCGCTCCCCTCCATTGAGTCTGTCCAAAGCAAGCGTTGTCTGCGAAGGGCACTCAGCATCGCCAAGGACTGCTCTCACCCCAACCATGGACTGTTTACCCTCCTACCATCCGGGAGGCGCTACAGGTCTCTCCGTTGCCGGACCAGCAGATCCAGGAACAGCTTCTTCCCTGCGGCTGTCACTCTACTCAACAACGTACCTCGGTGACTGCCAATCACCCCCCCCCCCCCCCCGGACACTCCTCCCACAGGAAAAACAATATGACTGTATGCATGTAAATAGATTTATTTATTGAAATCATATTCTATGTCGCTCTTCCAGGGAGATGCTAACTGCATTTCGTTGTCTCTGAACTGTACACTGACAATGACAATTAAAGTTGAATCTGAATCTGAATCTGAATCTGAGTTTCTCCAGCACTTTTGTCTACCTTCGATTTTCCAGCATCTGCAGTTCCTTCTTAAGCTTTAGAGATAGATGGGTGCTGGAAGAGGTGTACTGGGTCTGTAATGCTGATCAGCGTATCCATTTGATACAGCGGAGGGTTGCTCTCAAAATAAAAGCTGTGATTTCAGGATTTCATGAAGCAAATAGGACTAACTGTGCTGTTGGTGGCCTTGGTGTACAAATCATCTGGGTCTTTTGTGTGGGTGACTCTAGCACGAGATGGCACAGAGCAAAACCAAGCTCGCATCTCTTAAAGGTCATTTGCGGCTATAATCAGTTGTGGAAGACTGTGTAGCTCATTTGGAAAGGCAGCAGAGCATGGGTACGACCATACTCGTCGATTCTGTCGTTCTCTCGCAAGACCTTGGTGGATGAGGAGAAATCGGAAACCCTCTCTGCACATGTTGACCTTTGCAATAGGGGAGGAATGACACTTTGCAACAGGCACAGTTGCAAAGGCAAGGTCATAGTTGCAGTTTCATAAGATGTTTCCTCTAATGTGGTTAAGATCAACAAAGAACATAGACCTTTAAACAATAGAGCACAGATACAGATCATTCAGCCCACTTGTCTGTATCGAACATGATGCCAAGATATACTGACCTTATCTGTCCATCTCATCTAAATGCCCATCTAAAGGCTTCTTAAACACCACTATCATATCTCAACATCTTAAGACAATCAGACAAGGTGCTGCACACCCTAGAAGAACCATTATCCTTAGACCTACACAAACAAGCACAGAGCATTTTGAACATTTCAATGCAAACATCTCTGATTCTTAGTCCTCTGTTTAATCTCCTATCTTTGGAGATATCTGCCATCCCAGAAATCAATTTGCAGAATTTGTTGTACGCCCTCTATCACAAGTATATACTTCCTTAGGTAGGGTCCAGACACGCATAGAATACTGCTGACTGACTCCTAGAGAATCAGTCATAAAAAGGGTCCAGAACCACGGCACTTTGAGTGCTTTAGACCAGTGGTTCCCGACCTTTTTTAGCTCATGGCCCCCTTGGGATCTTTTAATTTTTCTGTGGCCCCCCCTGACATTGTTAGCAGAAAAAAAAGTTCTTCAATATTATAATACCTTCCATAAAAATATCAGTGTCTATTAATTGCACATATATTCTCTTTTATTCTATTCCACAAACATCAAAAAATCAAACATCAACTACATAGATTTAAATTTATTAGAACTGAAATGTAGGAGGCAACAGGGTGGTAGCTCTGTGGCCCCCTTCATTGAAACTGTGGCCCCCTAAATGCCAAAATTTTTCTGTGGCCCCCCTGAAATTTGCCATGGCCCCAGGTTGGGAATCACTGCTTTAGAATACTTCAATGTTAGCTCACGAGGGGCGTATATAATTGAAGATTTTTTACTCATGCACTCAGATCCTCTTGCAGCTAAGGGTTATGTATCTCTTCTTAATTGTTTGCTTTCTCGGAATGTTAACTTTCAATGTACAAGGACATCAGGTGTCAGGAGTTATGGGGAGAATGCAAGAGAATGGGGTTGAGAGGGAAAGGTAGATCAGACTTGATTGAATGGCGAAGTAGGCTTGACGGGCCGAATGGCCTAATTCTGCACCTAAATTACATATACTTATCTGGGTTCCTCCAAACCTTTCAGAACAGCATTTAGAGATAGGTAGACAAAAGTGCTGGAGAAACTCAGTGGGTGCAGCAGCATCTATAGAGCGAAGGAAATAGGCAACGTTTCGGGCCGAAACCCTTCGGGTTTCGACCCGAAACATTGCCTATTTCCTTTCGGTTTTGGCCCGAAACGTTGCCCATTTTCTTCGCTCCTCAGATGCTGCTGCACCCGCTGCACAACGCATCACCGGTTCCTCGCTCCCCTCCATTGAGTCTGTCCAAAGCAAGCGTTGTCTGCGAAGGGCACTCAGCATCGCCAAGGACTGCTCTCACCCCAACCATGGACTGTTTACCCTCCTACCATCTGGGAGGCACTACAGGTCTCTCCGTTGCTGGACCAGCAGATCCAGGAACAGCTTCTTCCCTGCAGCTGTCACTCTACTCAAGAACGTACCTCGGTGACTGCCAATCACCCCCCCACCCCCCCCCCCCCCCCCGGACACTCCTCCCACAGGAAAAACAATATGACTGTATGCATGTAAATAGATTTATTTATTGAAATCATATTCTATGTCGCTCTTCCAGGGAGATGCTAAATGCATTTCGTTGTCTCTGAACTGTACACTGACAATGACAATTAAAGTTGAATCTGAATCTGAATCTGAATCTGAGTTTCTCCAGCACTTTTGTGTACCTTCGATTTTCCAGCATCTGCAGTTCCTTCTTAAGCTTTAGAGATAGATGGGTGCTGGAAGAGGTGTACTGGGTCTGTAATGCTGATCAGCGTATCCATTTGATACAGCGGAGGGTTACACTCAAAATAAAAGCTGTGATTTCAGGATTTCATGAAGCAAACAGGACTAACTGTGCTGTTGGTGGCCTTGGTGTACAAATCATCTGGGTCTTTTGTGTGGGTGACTCTAGCACGAGATGGCACAGAGCAAAACCAAGCCCGCATCTCTTAAAGGTCATTTGCGGCTATAATCAGTTGTGGAAGACTGTGTAGCTCATTCGGAGAGGCAGCAGAGCATGGGTACGACCATACTCGTCGATTCTGTCGTTCTCTTGCAAGACCTTGGTGGATGAGGAGAAATCAGAAACCCTCTCTGCACATGTTGACCTTTGCAATAGGGGAGGAATGACTCTTCGCACCAGGCACAGTTGCAAAGGCAAGGTCATACTTGCAGTTTCATAAGATGTTTCCTCTAATGTGGTTAAGATCAACAAAGAACATAGACCTTTAAACAATAGAGCACAGATACAGATCATTCAGCCCACTTGTCTGTATCGAACATGATGCCAAGATATACTGACCTTATCTGTCCATCTCATCTAAATGCCCATCTAAAAGCTTCTTAAACACCACTATCATGTCGGCATCCACCATCAACCAGCTGGGAACGGCTCCATCCAAGGCCGCAGGAAATTGCAGCAAATTGTGGATGCAGCCCAGACCATCACACAAACCAACCTCCCTTCTATCGACTCCATTTATACCTCACACTGCCTCGGCAAGGCCAGCAGCATCATCAAGGACAAATCGCACCCTGGCCACTCCCTCTTCACCACTCTCCCATCAGGCAAAAAGTATAAATGTGTGAAAACGCACAACGCCAGAATCGGGGATGGTTTCTTCCACACTGTAATCAGGAAACTGAATCATCCCACCACAACCAGAGAGCAGTGCTGAACTACTATCTACCTTTTTGATGACCCTCAGACCACCCTTGATTGGATTTGCTGGCTCCACCTTGCACTAAACATCAGTCCCTTATCAAATATCTATACACTTTAAATGGATTGATTGCAATCATGTATTGTGTTTCTGCTGACTGGTTAGCACGCAACAAAGAGCTTTTCACTGTACCTCGATACACATGACAATGAACTAAACTGAACTGAACATGATAATGCATTCCAGGCACCCACTACCCTCTGTAAAAAAAACTTGCTCTGCACATCTCCTTTAAACCTTGTACCCTCTCACCTTAAAGCCATGCCCTCAAGCCTTTGACATTTCCACCCTGGGAAAATGGTTCTGTTCTTCTGCATTGCAGCCAACGTACAGAAATTCTCACCCTTGAAGAACAATGACTGCACTTATTGATAAAAAAACTGCACTCTAAGATTTCCACACAGATGGATAGACTGAGAAGTTGTTAATGGTCTAAGCAGAGCTACGAGTAAATGTAAGTAGTAAATTTGGACCAGAGAGGGCCCGATTCTGTTACCTCTTTTGTATTGAGAGTGTTAATAATGCAACTGATGTAACATGACATTTGCATCTCTCACCCTTCAAAACGATTCCATTGTGTGAAAATGTCAAACCACACCTCCAAGCGACAAGAACCATCAAATAGAAGCAAGCCAAATAGTCAACAAAATAGAGAGAGTACAGAGGAGATTTACTAGAATGTTGCCTGGGTTTCAACAACTAAGTTACAGAGAAAGGTTGAATAAGTTAGGTCTTTATTCTCTGGAGCGCAGAAGGTTAAGGGGGGACTTGATAGAGGTCTTTAAAATGATGAGAGGGATAGACAGAGTTGATGTGATCAAGCTTTTCCCTTTGAGAATAGGGAAGATTCAAACAAGAGGACGACTTCAGAATTAAGGGACAGAAGTTTAGGGGTAACATGAGGGGGAACTTCTTTACTCAGAGAGTGGTTGCGGTGTGGAATGAGCTTCCAGTGGAAGTGGTGGCGGCAGGTTCGTTGGTATCATTTAAGAATAAATTGGATAGGCATATGGATGAGAAGGGAATGGAGGGTTATGGTATGAGTGCAGGCAGGTGGGACTAAGAGAAAAAAGTTGTTCGGCACGGACTTGTAGGGCCGAGATGGCCTGTTTCCGTGCTGTAATTGTTATATGGTTATATGTTATAAATACATTTGATATCATCAGCATCTTGACACATTGATGCCAAGTTGATAAGTCCATTAAAAGCATACAGGAACTTTAGCACTATAAATAGATATAAAGTTCACATAACTTCACATTGGATATCTACTGTTCACTCCATAATGTTTGTGACAAAGACGCAGATGCGATTATTCCAGATATAATTGTTTTTGCAGAACCAAACTTTAAAGCCAAGCATTGATAATAAAGCTGCTATATATGTATGTAGTCTGTTTTGTTGTGCTATTCTTATAACAAATGTAAAGCACTTTGGCCAACGAGAGTTGTTTTTTAAATGTGCTATATAAATAAATGTGACTTGACTTGACTTTTTTCTCCCCAGGAATATGCACATTCTTAATAGTCCTTTGTTGCAGACTGGCACAGGGAGAGGGGGAACCTGTGATATTTTACACTGACTTTTCCTGGTTTTGAAATCCTGTAGGTAGGTTTCCCATATGTATTCATTGTGCTGGCTGCACATTCCAGTACTTACTGTACATTTACTGTATTTGCATTCCTCACAACCAGTTTTTACAATGTAATGTAATAGTAACACACTTTCCTGTTCCTTGGAGGGATAAAGTGGCACATATTGATACAGGTTTAAGCGTGACCCAATGCTTCAACAGGCTAGAAATAAGAACACTGAGGGCTTCCAGCAAATATGGAAAGGCCGTTGAGAATCATGGCCTGCTGCTTCATTACATCTCTGGACCTACCCCAAGTTGCACCACAACTCTGTATACCATGGGAAGCTCTCAATCCTGAGAACCTACCTGAACGCAAAGTCTGCAGCTAGAGAAGAGGAGGAGTTATTGTGTAAAGAGGTTGGTCTATTGGTCTCCTAATGCCATGATGTGCTGAAAAAAATGTGAAATGGGCTGATGAACCCTACACCAGTTAGGAAAGACCAGGAAACAATGATAAATTGAAAACACTTTGAATTCTGGAGGTTTAGGCAAAGGAGAGAGAGGATTCACACTGCAGCTGAACATTCGATTCTTCAAGTGTGTACAAAGCGATGTCTTAATTGCACCCTCGATGTCCAGTTGGGGTTGAAGATTGCAACCTTCACGTGGCCCGCCCTGTTACGACGAATGCAATCAACCCGGCGTGCACAATCAAATAAGATCAAATAGAACAAGTTGTCCTACAACTTTAGGCTGTGCACGCCATATGCAAGAAGAAGAAGATGTCCAATTTAGCAACACCACCAAACATTGCAAGGAGATCTCAACATGTTGACGTTACCTGCTACCCATGAGTGACACCACGTTACCATTCATCAGAATGTAGATATTGTGCAAAATATCCAGTAATAAAGCAAAAATAATATTTTAAAAATCTCGTTCAAGGTCAATTAATTTTATTTAGTACTAATTTTTGTGCATCATTACTTCAAAGAGAGATTGCCTAGACCAGGTATGCATTGATCTAATTAGTCAGGCACTTAAGAAATGGCTTCCATTGAAACTATGGACAAAACTGGATAGTTGGTTATTCACAATTTAACAGAAATGTTTAGATGTTTACATCAGCCACCCTCAAGTCATCTGGTACCTCTCCTGGGGCTGAAGATGATGTGAATCTCTCTGCCAGGGCCCGAGTCATTTCTTCCCAGCTTCCTACAATGTCTGAAAACACACTTGGTTAGGCCTCGGGATTTATCCACCTTAATATTCTTTAAGTCTGCTGGTATCTAGACTGCTAGCCTCAAGGGTGTCACAGTGGGGTAGTTGTAGATCTGCTGCCTCACAGTGCAGAGACTCGGGTTCGATCCCGACTACAGGTGCTGCCTGTACGAAGTTTGTACATTCTCCCTGTGACCACGTGGGTTTTCTCCAGGTGCTCCGGTTTCCTCCCACATTCCAACGGCATGCTGGCTTGTAGGCTAATTGGCTTCTGTAAATTCCCCTAGTGTGTAGGATGCCAAAGTGGGATAACATAGAACTAGTGTTCAGGTGATGAATGATCGGCGTGAACTCAGCGGGTCAAAGGGACCATTCCCACACTGCATCCTTAAAACTGTCCAAAAACTAAAGCCTCTAGTGTAATCCGTATATGATCCAACACGTCACTACTCATTTATTATTATTTATTTATTATTAAACACATTCTGTTTAGTTTAGAGATACAGCACATTGTGTCCTTTAGAATAAGCCTGCATCTGCAGTTCCTAAAGTCTACATTGAAAATGGCCCTTTGACCCACCGATTCCGTGCAGACCATCGATCACCAGTTCACATAAGTTCCTTCCATAATCTTCTCCTCATTTAACACGGCTCATCTCCAGTAGCTTGGGCTATTTGGATCATTAAGAAGGATTATTCTCTCCCTAGTTATCCATTTGTCTGTTAGGATAGCTATAGAATCTGTTGGAATTTTCCTGTATCTTGTCTGTTAGAGTTGTCTCATGCCTCTTTGCTCTCCTGATGTTTCCCTTAAGTCTGCTCCTACATTTCTTATTTACCTTAAGGGCTTGACTTGATCCCCACTGCCAAAACCTTATCAATGCCTCTTTTCTTTCTGATTAGAGCTTTAATGTACCTTGCTCAACCAGGGCTCCCTAAACCTACCAGGCATGCCCTTCACTCTAGAGGAACATGCTGTCCAGTAGGTTTTCCAATCTCACCTTTAAAAGCCTCCCACTTGCCAGACACCCCATTCTGTGTAAACACCATCTCTCAACAAACCGCAGTAAGCTACTGTGTAGAAACAAATGATCGGCAGGTGCTGATTTATACCAAGGATAGACACAATGTGATCAAACAGCATCCCTGGAGAAAAAGGATGGGTGATATTTCAGATTGGGACCCATCTTCAGACCGCCAGGCCTTCAATTACTGCCTGTTCCTTCAAAGCTGGCCTTGCCCCCAACTGAGGGCTTTAAATAGTAGACCCACCCAATCTTTTATAGGTTAAATATTCTAGGAGATCACAATCACAATCACAATAATACTTTATTAGCCAAGTATTTCTTGCAACAGATAGGAGGAATTGCATTTGCCAAGTCACTCATCATACCAATAAAAAGCAACAGAACACACAAAATCCATTTTAACATCAACATCCACCACAGTGACTCCTCCACATTCCTCACTGTGATGGAAGGTGAAAAAAAGTTAAAATCTCTTCCCTTCTTTGTTCTCCCCACGGTCAGGGGCCTCCAGCCTTCCGTTGACAGGACAATCTTGTCATCAATTATCAATGCTGTTATTTAATATTAGACACAACTTACTTGCCAAGACCAAAGAGTGGCAGCCTAGGGCAGCACAGTGGTGCAGCGGTAGAGTTGCTGTCTTACAGCACCAGAGACCTGGGTTCGATCGTGACTACGGGCGTTGCTTTTACGGAGTTTGTACGTTCTTCAGTAACTTTTAAGGTAATGTTATAAGTGAATTGATCACACGTTCTGTTTAGTTTAGAGATATAGCACATTGTGTCCTTTTGAGTAAACCAGAATCTGCAGTTCTTAAAGTCTATATTGAAAATGGCCCTTCGACCCATCGATTCCATGCAGACCATCAATCACCCGTTCACATTAGTTCAATGTCATCCCTTTTTCCCCCACTCCTACACACTAGGGGCAATTTACAGGGACCAATGAACATACAAATCCACACGTCTTTGGGCTGTGGGGAAGCGACCCACGAGGTCACAGGGAGAACATGCAAATTGCACACAGACAGAACCCGAGGTTGGGATCAAATCCGGGTCTCTGGTGCTGGGAGGCAGTAACTCTACCATCTGCGCAAATGTGTTCTATATTAATCATTAAGACTAATAATACAAACAAACAAAAATGGATTTGGATTTAAATGATTACACAGTATATAATTCTGTCTTGGCGTTTTGTCTACCAGTCTTGTGGGTATGGCTTCAGTATTATGTACACCAAGGAATTAGTATACAGCACAGTATATCCAAACAAATACAATGAGTATTCTTCACTATCCATTAAATGTGCCATGGAAAATATACTCAGGCAACCAACCAATATAAGGATAAGACAACAAGTTCAACTCTGCCAGTTAGCCGGAATTGGAAGACAAAGTTTCCAAGGTGCTCATAATTTTGGATTTCCAGAATTCCTTAATGATCAAATAGTAATACATGACATCCAGGCAACAGTTAGTCGTTGCCAGACACTGAGAGACCTGGAGAAACACCCGCAGCGGCGCCTGGTATTCGACTGGCATGTAGCATTTCCTTGCCAAGAGGTACAGTAACATGGCGACGTGATACGGTGTGAAGCAGAGAAGGAACGTTGCCAGATTGCAGGATATTGTGTGCATAGATGTTCTGGTGTTTATTTCTTCTCTCTCTTCATCCACTCTTCGCAATGTTTTTAGAATCCGGACACTACAGAAAATAACAGCAGCTGCAGAAATGACAAATATAGTGAGCATGATCAGGGGAATTGTCAGACCTTCCCAGAATGTAGCAAAATGCGAAAAGCACGTTTTCTTCTGACGATCGCCAGTCCGCAAGTAATTGGGAATACTAGCAGACCAGACACAGAGCCACAGAACAGTGCAGGCGATGGCGGCTTTCTTTGGAGATCGGAGGGTTCTTGCCAGAATGGGATACCTGATAGCGATGTAGCGATCCAGAGAGATCAGCATGATTAACAGGATGGTCCCGTAGGTGTTGACAAAGTACAGGGACTCCACAAACTGACAGAAGCGGTGACCCAGATGCCATTCTCCACTTTTCTGGAAAGCGTGCATTTTGAAGGGCAGCGAGAAAAGCAGAAGCAGGTCGGAAAATATCAGGTTGGTCATGTAGATCATGGACTCTGTCCAATTCTTCAATCTGAAGCAAAGTATCCAGAGCGCTGTTAAGTTGATGACCAGTCCCAGGGCGAAGGTTGGGATGTGGACCACGTATTGGAAAGTCTTCACAAACTCGGAGTCGGTCGTGTTGTTCCGGCTACACATGGTCGTGGAGAGAGCAGCCGGAGTCAGTCTGATTCCTCCAACTTCACCCGCTCTTCTATTCTGTTCCAACCCAATTGCATCAGAAGTAGGAACGTCGAGCAGGTCTGGTTTTCTCACCTCAGCAGCCACACACACACACACACAACTATTGGTGATTTCCTGTGTGATTATTTAAGCACCGTTTCACCGGCTTGCTGCACACTAGCCACACTCGGCCTGGCGGCATCAACTTGACTCTCAGCCCCGGACATGTGCAGAAACTAACGTCATTTTAGTATATTTGTGGGAGAGGTAGAAGGGGGATGGGACTTTATTTTACACTTGGATAAGAACATTAACGATTCACAATAATATAGAATGTACGGCTTTAGAGTGGTCCAGTGAACTGTAGAGGTCATAGATTTTCACAAGAAGGGAAGTCCCCGTTTCCATCGTATGTAGAAACGGAGCTGCAATGAATCATATAATGTTATCTGCATACTTACTAACCAACATATCTACTTTTACACCCAAGTCATATATAATCTTATGGTGTTTTCTGTAGACCTACTAACAAACATGTCACCTTTACACCCAAGTTATATTTTATACTAGAACAAGTGCAGACCCGTTGGGTCTGTTCCCCCAACGCGCGTTTGTGTGTGTGTGGGGCGGGGGGCTGCGGCTTCACACACACACTAACCACCACCCCCCCCCCCCCCCCCACATGCACACACACACTAACCACCACCCCCCCCCCCCCCCACATGCACACACACAATAACCACCACCCCCTCCCCCCACATACACACACTGACCCCCCCCCCCCCACCAACACCAACACCAACACCAACACCAACACCAACACCAACACCAACACCAACACCAACACCAACACCAACACCAACCACCCCCCTTGATATTACATTACTATTATTCATTGGCTCCTTTTACCCCATCCCCATCCCATCGCGAGGGGCAAAGAGAGTGGGGAAGAAACAGAGACAGGGGGAGAGAGAGAGGGGGGGAGGGAGGGGAAGAGGGGGAGAGAAGGGGAGAGGGGGGAGAGAGGGGGAGAGAGGGGGAGAGAGGGAGAGAGAGGGAGGGAGAGGGGGGGGAGAGAGGGGGGGTGGGGGGGGAGAGGGGGGGGGAGAGGGGGGGGGAGAGGGGAAGGGGAGAGAGTGGGGAAGGGGAGAGAGGGGAAGGGGAGAGAGGGGGAGGGGAGAGAGGGGAGAGGGGGAGGGGGGAAAGGGAAGGAGAGGGAGGGAAGGGGAGGGCAGAAGGGAGAGAGGGGGAGGGGGAGGAGACGGGGAGGGGGAGGGGCGGATTGAGAGGGAGGATGGTAAAGAGGGCGTATGGTAGATAGGGACGGGGGTAGACAGGGGGGTAGGATAACTTGTTCTATTTGATCTTATTTGTGCACGCCAGACCATGTGAAAGTTGCAATTTCCCACACCTGTGATTGGACATCTGTGAGATGGCACTGTGACTCATGCAACAGTGTGATTTTAGTGGGACCACTTGAACGTTCCAATTACTAAAAAAGCGGGGAAATTAATAACCTATTTTTCTAATTTCCAAAACAAAATGTGGAGGAGGAAAAACTCGACAGGAATATGTAAAATATGGAGAGGGAGAGGGAGAGGGAGAGGGAGAGGGAGAGGGAGAGGGAGAGGGAGAGGGAGAGGGAGAGGGAGAGGGAGAGGGAGAGGGAGAGGGAGAGGGAGAGGGAGAGGGAGAGGGAGAGGGAGAGGGAGAGGGAGAGGGAGAGGGAGAGGGAGAGGAGAGGGAGAGGGAGAGGGAGAGGGGGAGGGAGAGGGGGAGAGAGCTTATTCTGCCTCCTACTTGTGAGTTAACTATACAGTTGTCACTAACATTCACAATGCAGACATACTGTGCAAAACATCAGGCCAAATAGGAAAAAGTGTTGAAATGACAAATGACTCAAAATTGTGGTCAATTATTTTTATTTACTTCCTTCTTCACATGCACCAGTACTTGAACATGATTGCCTAGATCAGTGATCTAGATCATTGATTTGATCAATCTCTGACTCTTGGGGAAACCACTCAGACCAGTTTTCCCGCTTCTATTGAAACTGTGGATAAACTGGATCATTTATTCACAACTGAACAGAAATATTTAATGTAAATAACTTCTGAAATTACATTTATCTTTTATCACCAAAGCTTTTACCATTTAACATGGAACGTCATCTTTGCCTTTCTCACAAACTCATTGGTGATAATCTGAAAGTTCAAGATATTTCTTCATCATAGTGGTCATATCTTGAACCCTCAAATAGCATTGCAATTTCACACTACCATTTGTTATAATATCCATGACCCTCTAGCAAACATGTCTCTGATACTTCTTCATTTGGCCACGTTAAAACATACACAAGTAGGACTGTATTGAAAGTCATCTTCAGTAAAGGCAGATACATTTAGACAGTACACAAAAATGCTGGAGAAACTCAGCGGGTGCATCAGCATCTATGGAGCGAAGAAAATATTTCCTTTGCTCCATAGATGCTGCTGCACCCGCTGAGTTTCTCCAGCATTTTTGTCTACCTTCGATTTTCCAGCATCTGCAGTTCCTTCTTAAATACATTTAGACAGTGTAAGATCAATGATTATTGATGCAGCTTAATCAGCTTTGGCTAGATTCACTTAAAGGAACAATTTGATACAAGTTTACACTTTATACAGAGTCAAGGGACAATTAGGGACAAGCTTCTCCGGATATGTGGTAAATGCACAACATTGCTCCAGTTTCACATTTGGCACATTTCACAATAAATTGTAATTTCTGATACAGATTTCCTGCTCTCAGGTTAATAACCGTCCGTGCTCCCATTTCGTATTAATATTTCAAAGTTGAGCCCAATGAATTGTGAATGTTAACATTTGTGATCAATAACACTACAGACAGCACGGTAGCGCAGCAGTAGAGTTGGTGCCTTCCAGCACAGGCGTTCAATCCCAACTATGGGGGCTGTCTAAATGGAGTTTGTATATGTTCCCTATGACTGCATTGGTTTTCCTCCCACATTCTAAAGATGTGCAGGTTTGTAAGTGTGTAGGATAGAGCTAGTGTATGGGTGATCGCTGGTCAGCGCGGACTCTGTGGGCCGAAGGGCCTGTTTCGGTGCTGTATTTATAAACTAAACTAACGAATCAAATAGATAATTAGTGAATGCTGACATTTACTAATAAGAATAATCCCTGACAAGATCTATCAACATCAGCATATTAATTTACAATCACATAAATGCTACCAATCTAACCAAGCAGGTCAAGCACACATAACTACATTATGTTGAGTTAATTTAAAAAATGTATTCATTATACTAACAGTTTATGTGTTGGAAATATACAAGCTAATAAGATGGACTTTGATTTTACAAATATCACACAATGTAATTCCCTCCCCATTTTAGCCTGTCAGCGTTGTCAAAATGGTGACCGGAGACCGTATGTCAAAATAAAATCGGAAGAGAACTTTCCGTATCCATTGAAGATAGACACAAAAAGCTGGAGTAACTCAACGCGTCAGGCGGCATCTGTGGAGAAAAGGAAAAGGTGACACTTTGGGTCGGCACCCTTCTTCAGGCTGATGGTCCATTATTGATCACGTAATGAAGGCAAGCAGGCAATCAAGCATTTGTCATTTTTGATTTCCAGTATTCCATAATGATCAAATAGTAATACATGGCATCCAGACAACAGTTAGTTGTTGCTAGAACCTGAGAGGTCTGGAGAAACACACGCAGCGGTGCATGGTAATCGTCTGGTATGTAATTATTCCTGACCATAAGGTACAGTAGCATGGCAACGTGACATGGGGTAAAGCAGAGAAGAAAAGTTACCAGGTTACAAGAGATTATTTTCATAGATGTGCTCATGTCTATTTCTCTTTCTTCAACCACTCTTTGCAATGTTCTTATTATCGTAATACTGCAGAAAATCACAGCAAAGGCAGCAATCAAAAATATAGCAAGCATGATCAGGGGAATTATACCACGGTCCCAAAATGTAGTAAAATTCGAAAAGCACTGCTGAGTTTTTGTCTGGGAGTAATTGGGAATACTTGCAGACCAGACACAGAGCCACACAATGACGCAGGCGACGGCAGCTTTCTTTGGAGACCGGAGGGTTCTTGCCAGAATGGGATGCCTGATAGCGATGTAACGATCCAGAGAGATCAGCGTGATTAACAGGATGGTCGCGTAGGTGTTGACGAAATACAGGGACTCCACGAAGTCACAGAAGCTGGGATGGAGATGCCAATCTTCTCCTTTCTGGAAGGCGTGCATTTTGAAAGGCAGCGAGCAAAGCAGAAGCAGGTCGGACAATATCAGGTTGGTCATGTAGATCGTAGACTCTGTCCAATTCTTCAATCTGAAGTAGAGTATCGAAAGCGCCACTGAATTGATGGCCAGGCCCAGGATGAATGTTGGGATGTGGATCACATACTGGAATGTCTTCACAAAGTCACGTTCCATCGTGCCATTTAAATAAGGCATCATTTGCGAGGAGCCAAAGAAACACTGTACCCGACTTAGTAAATCTGTTCTTAATGCTGCCACAAAGTCAATTGCTCTCAGTTTAAGAAACAAAAAAAACCTTTCATTGGATCACTTAGGTATTATAAGTGCACCTATAAAATTACCAATGGATTTCTTCAGCAAGTCATTACCCCCTTGTTTGTCAAACTAGCTTATAGCAGCGCCCACATCCTGTCTGATTATGTCCCAATATTTCAAGATATTTCATAACAAAATCTAACGATAGGTTGTGGGATGTAAGAACACTGTTCTCTTTGGTTAGGAAATATTTCAATATCTCTAAAATAAACTAAAAAAAAACAACCTAAAACCCCACTTTCATTGAGGGGTGACTCCTGGGCTACTGGAGGTGCTTCATATATCCCAGGGACATGTAATGGGCCTTTATTGCTGTGCGGTAGTGTAGTGTAAGGGTTGAACTGACAATTTCAGCTAAATTGTGAAATGGAGTTATCAGCGAAATTAGCAGCCATACATTACAGGGTCTAGGAAAACAAGTTGATCTCATCGCACCTGCGATCAGTGCATGGGAAAGGCAGCGTTGGCGAACAGAATACAGCAACGTTTGAGTAGATCGTCCCAAACAATGTCTGGATGAGCTGAGCAAAACGACAGCAATAGTTGGGATAGACAATATCGTGTCCCAGGTGGCACCAAGGAAATTGGTGAGACAGTCCAAGGTCTTCTCCGGTCAGGGGTTATCCGTCCCTCAGTTTCCTCCTGTAACAGCCCGGTTTGGCTCATGCGGAAGTCTGACGGATCCCGGCGCATGACAATCGATTACCGTCAGTTGAATAAAAATACCCCTCCCCTGACTTCCGCTGTGTCGGGTAGCCACCATTGTTGAGGATATCAGGAGCAGGGAGGGGAATAGAAGAGAATAGGGAGAGTATAGAAGAGAGATCGAGCGACTGTCCATATGGTGCCAGCACAATAACCTGGCCCTCAACACCAGCAAAACCAAGGAACCGATTGTGGACTTTGGAAGGAGTAGGATGGGGACCCACAGCCCCATTTATATCAACGGGTCGATGGTTGAAAGGGTCAAGAGCTTCAAATTCCTGGGCGTGCACATCTCTGAAGATCTTTCCTATTCCGAGAAGACTAATGCAATTATAAAGAGAGCACATATTAATAATAATAATAAATTTTATTTATGGGCGCCTTTCAAGAGTCTCAAGGACACCTTACAAAAATTTAGCAAGTAGAGGAAAAACATGTAAGGGGAATGAAATAAATAGTAGAGACATGACTAGTACACAAATTAAAGACAGAATTCAATTCAAAACACAATATGAGGCAATTAATGCACAGATGAAAAAGGAGGGGGACGTGGGGCTAAGGATAGGCAGAGGTGAAGAGATGGGTCTTGAGGCGGGACTGGAAGATGGTGAGGGACACGGAATTGCGGATCAGTTGGGGGAGGGAGTTCCAGAGCCTGGGAGCTGCCCTGGAGAAGGCTCTGTCCCCAAAACTGCGGAGGTTGGACTTGTGGATGGAGAGGAGACCGGCTGAAGTGGATCTGAGGGACCGTGAGGGTTGGTAGGGGGAGAGGAGGTCAGTGAGATATGGGGGGGCCAGATGGTGGAGGGCTTTGTAGGTGAGGACCAGGATTTTGTAGGTAATCCGGTGGGAGATGGGAAGCCAGTGAAGTTGTTTGAGGACTGGAGTGATGTGATGCCAGGATTTGGTGTGGGTGATGAGTCGAGCGGCTGCGTTCTGGACCAGTTGGAGTCGGTTGATGTAGGTGGAGCTGATGCCAAGGAGAAGTGAGTTGCAGTAGTCCAGTCGGGAGGAGATGAAGGCATGGATGAGTCTTCAGCAGCGGGAGGTGTGAGAGAGGGTCTGAGTTTGGCGATGTTGCGGAGGTGAAAGAAGGAGGTTTTAATGACATGGCGGATGTGAGGCTCAAGGGAGAGGGTGGAATCAAAGATCACGCCAAGGTTGCGGGCCTGGGGAGATGGGGAGGCAGTGGTGCCGTCGATGGTGAGAGTGGGGTTATTGATTTTGCTGAGTGTGGATTTGGAGCCTATGAGGAGGAATTCCGTTTTATCGCTGTTGAGTTTGAGGAAGTTATGTTGCATCCAGGTTTTTATAGCTGACAAACAGGAGTTGATATGGGAGAGGGGGGGGTTGTGGGGGGATTTGGTGCCGAGGTAGATCTGGGTGTCATCGGCGTAACAGTGGAAGTCCAGGTTGAAGTGGCGGAGTATATGACCAAGGGGGAGGATGTAGATGATGAAGAGGAGGGGGCCGAGTACGGAGCCTTGGGGAACGCCTTGAGTGACTGTGGCTGTAGCAGAGGTGTGGTTATGGAGAGAGATCAAAGGTATCAAAGGTATTTTATTAGTCACATTCACATACACCCAGGTGTAGTGAAGTGAAATGCTTTTTGCCATTTTGCAGCACACAAAAGAAAGAATACAGACATAACACCAATGAGAGTCATAAACACATAGAACATCCCCCCACAATGGCTCCCACCATGAGGGAAGGCACAAAGTCCAGTCCCCAACCCCAGTTCACTCATAGTCGGGCCTATTGAGGCCTCCACAGTTGCCTCTACGGAGGCCCGATGTTCCTGGCCGTTCTCGCCGGGTGATGTTGCTCCGGCGTCGGGAGAGTCCTCCCAGCGGCTTGGGAACCCTGGAATGGCCGCTTCCGTACTGGAGGCCGCGGCTTCCGAAGCCGAAAAGGCCGCACCGTTTGGAGCTCTACCACTGGCGATCTCATCTAGAGATCCCAGGCTCCCGGTGTAAAGTTCGGCGCCACCGCCCGCAGCTGGTCGCTCCGCAGTCCCGCAGCTCCGCGATGTTTTACCCGGCGGTCTCAGCTCACCGGAGCTCCAGCGCGGCGACCCAGGCAAGGCATCGCCCGCTCCACGATGGCGCTCCAGCGCTGTGCCGCCGCCGAAGCCGTGGTTCTGGGCGGTCCCCGACAGGAAACGCCGCTCGAGGCCCGCTGGCAGGCCACGAGGACGGGTCGAAGCTGCAGCCCAGAGAAAAGCTGCCTCTCCGACCAGGTAGGGACCCTGAAAGATAGTTTCCCCCTTCCCCCCCTGAAGTGGGATCTGTTGGAAAGGTAGGAACGGAGCCAGCTGAGTGCAGAACCTTCAATGCCGAGGTCTTTGAGTCTGGTGAGCAGGATGTTATGGTTCACTGTATCAAAGGCTGCGCTCAGGTCGAGGAGGATGAGGATGTTGAGGGAACCAGTGTCAGCAGAGGTGAGGAGGTCGTTGAGGACTTTGAGGAGAGCAGTTTCTGTGCTATGGAGGGGGCGAAAGCCAGATTGGAGGGGTTCAAGTAGGTTATACGCAAGGAGGTGGGAATGAAGTTGTGACGCAACGATACGCTCCAGGGTTTTTGAAAGAAAGGGGAGGTTTGAGATTGGGCGGTAGTTAATGAGAGAGGAGGGATCAAGACCAGGTTTCTTTAAGATTGGTGTGACAGCAGCAGTTTTGAAAGCGGAGGGGACAATTCCTTGGGACAATGAGGAGTTGTTGCCTCTACTTCCTGAGAAGATTACGGAGAGTCGGATTGTCAAGGAGGACTCTCTCTAACTTCTACAGGTGCACAGTAGAGAGCATGCTGACTGGTTGCATCATGGCTTGGTGCCCTGGAGAGGAAAAGACTACAAAAAGTAGTAAACACTGCAATATACACCCTTTAATTACTTGTTACTTGGCCCTCCTTGCTACCGAACAACTTACGGCAGGAGCGATAGTGGTTTTGCGTCCTCATTTACCTATTATGACCTGGGTTAAGTCCACCGACATCTCCCATAAGGAGTGAAGTGCACAGCACTCCTCTATTGTGAAATGGTACATCTATGATAGGGCTGAGAGAGGCCCCGCCCGACAGTGTTAGCCGTCTGCATGAGGAGGTCATGGCCCTCCTCTTAGGAGGTCACCCAGTACCTGATATTGACCCACCCCCTGCCTCCCCCATTTTCCGGCCTCTCCCCTGACGAACAGCAACAAGCATGCTTCACCGATGGCTCTAGTTGTTGAGTTACAGGCAAGGCTGTCAGGCAGGTGTCCATCTTCCAGCCTCCCACAATCCTCTGGCACAGGCGGCTCGAGCCAACTGGCCGAGCCTGTGGCGGCCACTCTTCCCTTGTCCGACGACGATTCCCCAGTCCGACTGTGCACGGACTCCTGGGCAGTTGCCAACGGCATGGCTGTACAGATGACACAGTGGCAGTCCCAGGGGTGGGAGGTACATGGTTGCCCGTTGTGGGGACAGTCACTGAGGATCAGGATATGGGAAGAGGCACACCGTAGAATCACACACACTGGTGGTGGAGGTGCCGAGACCTTGTTTAATGCTGCAGTAGATGAGGTAGGTGGATGGGCACGTGGCTGCTTGTGACCACCTGGGCACAGCGGGGACAGGTAAGTGGGCTGAGGGACAGTGTGGGGGGGGGAGGGGGGGTGGCCTTTTCCAGGACGAGGTACGAACAGCCCTCCAGACGTGTGTAGTATGTCAGGAAGTGAAGTCCCGGAGATGCCCTGCTGGGGCAGTGGGACAGATTAAGCGGGAAACGGGCAGGAAGAATTTGATGCCCATGTGTGAGAAAAAGAGATATGCGCTGATCCCGGTGGACACCTACTCTGGGGTCCTCATGGCTGTCCCAGCTTGAATGGCCAACCAAGACTACACGTTGTGTGGCCTGCAACAATTATTGGCTGTGTATGATACCCCATGGGAAATTCAGTCTGACAACGGGCCCCACTTTGCGGGTACCAAAGTACAACAGTGGGCATCTGATAATGGGGTAGAGTGGACCTTCCACATCCTGTATTACCCACAAGCGGCAGGCCCAGTGGAGCGTATGAATGGTCTACTAAAAGAGCAGATACGTACACTAACTTCCTCCCACATGCTCAAGGGATGGGCCTTGGTGTTACAGCAAGCAGTAAATAACTTCAACCTGTACCAGGGGAGGGGGTCTAGACACCCGTGAACCGACATCTGGCCGCTGCAGTCGAGCAAGATGACGCCACACCGACGAAAGAACATCAGGAAGACGCCGGAAGGTGCCGGTTTCGGCCCGCGGTTATTGCAGCAACGCAGGTCAATGCGCGGTGGCTTATGATGACTGTGGAGGATAAACCTATAGTCAGTATTCAGTATTCAGTTTATTGTCATTTCACCGAGTACTTGCATGCACGGAAGGAACAAAAAATTGTTTCTCATCAGTTTTTGTCGTCAGTGCAATTAATAAAAACAGAAATAAATACTTACAAGTTAAAAATTATCATCTCTAAAATAGACATTCAAACCAAACAATCGATCCCTAACATAGGAACAATCGATCCCTAACTAGGGACAATTTCAAGGTGACTTTACCTTGTCTACCTTTACAGGGTTTGACCAGGTGAGAGTGACCCTGCTCGGCCCACTCTCTACACAACACATCCTACACCTGTCAAATGTGGGACTTAATGATGTTTCAAAGACACAGATACTAATCTTCACGTGTGGTTGCAGCCACTTTAATTTGGCAGCACCCACACTTCACACCAGTAATTACACCTCACATAATGTTACAATAAACAGGTCAACCTCGTTCTATTCCCACAGATACTGTCCAACTTGGGAGTGTTTCCAGCCCCATGGATCGGCTTTTCTACAGTCGAGGTGCTACTCAAATGATTCAAACAGTATCAACCAACTCCACCCAAATTCAGTCTTCACACCAACCTCACTAACATCCAGGTTCCAAAAATAAAAGCACTTGCATTTACACCTCTTCACACTGTCATTTAAAAACAATGTTTAAATAGTCTCTAGTCTCAGATCCCAAAGATGTGAAGGTTTGTAGGCTAATTGTCTACTGCACATTGTAAATTGTCCCTAGTGTGTTGGATAGTGTTAGTGCATGGGGTGATCGCTGGCCGGCACAGACTTGATGGGCCGAATGTATCTCGAATGTCATTTCATGCTGTATCTCTAAAGGCATATTCGTTTACATAATCAATTAAAACACAATTCACATCAACACGAGGGTTTGGCACACTGATTATTTAGTTCATGTTATATGTGAATTGATCACACTTTCTGTGTAGTTGCGTTTAGAGATACAGTACGTTATGCCCTTTGGTGTAAGGCAGCATCTGCAGTTCCTTAATTCTACATTGAAAAAGGCCCTTCGGCCCACCGATTCCATGCAGACCACCCATTCATACTAGTTCAATATTATCTCTTCTTTCCTCCTACTATTCCTGGACACTAGGGCCAATTTTTGTGATGTGGGGGGGGGGGGGGGGTCAGGATCAAACCCAGATCTCTGGAGCTGCGAGCAGCAGCTCTACAACTTGCGAAAAGAAGCCAAATTAAAATGTTCTTTCCAAACATTCGCAATATCCTTGTAAAAGCTCGTGCCTGTGGTTTATGGCACTAATAAACTTCACAACATTTCACAAGTTTCCAGTCCTCTTACGAGCAGAGTTTCCTTCCTCTTTTCACAGAATATCACGATGAGATCCAGTTTAGTGGATAAAAGATGTTTAAGAAGGAACTGCAGATGCTGGAAAATTGAAGGTAGACAAAAATGCTGGAGAAAGTCAGCGGGTGAGGCAGCATCTATGGAGCGAAGGAAATAGGCAATGTTTCGGGACGAAACCCTGAAGGAAATAGGCAACGTTTCGGCCCGAAACGTTGCCTATTTCCTTCGCTCCATAGATGCTGCTGCACCCGCTGAGTTTCTCCAGCATTTTTGTCTACCTAATGGATAAAGAGGTCTATTTATTCTCTCACGGACTTACAACAATTGCATCTCCTCTCAAAACATCTCCACCCTCTTCACAGAAGCAAATGGTTGTAATCTCTCAAATTGCCAACTCGCCAGCATATCAACCACACTCACTGCCCTAACTGGAGAACTGCATTCCCTCTTCTCTAGTGTTTGGCTATTGCCTTATATCTCACTGCAAAATATATCCCAAACTCATTTCTACTTCTTAAAATTGTAATTTGAAAAGGCAAAGTAACAGGTTGGAGCTTCTACCCAAATCATGAACACTTAACTTACCGCAGTGGTCGATACAAGTGTATCAAAAATCATATTGCATGGTACTAATTGGTCACAGACAGATATATATAAACAGAGACTGTGCATTGTACTTTCATGCACAAATATAGCATCCCTGGCAAATTGTTGTAACAGTGGAACAAAGGAATTTGAGGGGACATTTGATGGAAGTGTACAAGATCAAGATTAGTTCAGTTTCATTTTTAGCTTAGACATACATCGTGGAAACTGGCCCTTCGGCTCAATGGGTCCACGCCAATCAATGATCACCAGAATACTAGTTGCACCCTATACACACCAGGGACAACTTATGCCCCTGTCCCACTTAGGAAACCTGAACAGACACCTCTGGAGACTTTGCGCCCCACCCAAGGTTTCCGTGCTGTTCCCGGAGGTTTTTGTCAGTCTCCCTACCTGCTTCCACTATCTGCAACCTCTGGCAACCACCTGCAACCTCCGGGAACCGCACGGAAACCTTGGGTGGGGCGCAAAGCCTCCAGGGATTTCCGTTCAGGTTTCCTAAGTGGGACAGGGGCATTACAAACCTGCACGTCTTTCAACTGTGGGAGGAAACAGAAGCACCCGTAGTCGGGATCAAACCCGGGTCTCTGGCACGGTGAGGCAGCAACTACCGCTGTACCACTAGTTTAGAAAGGACAACCAGAAGGAAGATGTTTCCATCAGCAGAAACTTCAAGGATAGGGAAATAGAAATGTAACAATTTGACTAAAGATACAAAAGGAATGAGAGGCAAAGGTTGTCGTCAGAAATTATGACTTCAGGAATTCAATACTTGTAATAAGATCAAAGACAAATAGGAGTAGGCCATTTGACCCTCTAATCTGGTCTGCTGTTAAATGTAATCATAGCTGATCTGAATTTAGAGTCTGGGGACAGAAATAGGCCCCTTCACCCTATCACTTCCATGATGACCATTCTACCCACTACACAAATCCCATTTACCAGCATTACATCTGTAGATTGATGCATCTAGGCCATTCAAGCTTTCATGCAGATGCTTCTTAAGTGTTGTGAGAGTAATTTCTTCAGGAAACACAATCCAAACTCCAACCACCTTCTGAAACAACATATTCCCTCAGATCCCCTTCAAATCTCCTACTTCACAGTTTAACCCTATGCCCTGGACTCATACACTAATATTGTCATTTCCACAAGTACAGTGACCGACAGTTACAATGACAATCAAACTCAGACAGCACACGGGAAAATTATACATTAATTCTACAAGACAGTGAGAATAACAAAACTACAAATGCACACATTATTAGTGCAAATAAACAACTCCATGCTAGTGCAAGATGTGATTAGTAGTGTTCCATTGTTGAGATACACAATAGACAATAGGTGCAGGAGTAGGCCATTCGGCCCTTCGAGCCAGCACCGCCATTCACTGTGATCATGGCTGATCATCCACAATCAGTACCCCGTTCTTGCCTTCTCCCCTAGGATTAGGATCATGCAGGTCAGTTCATGGGGAAGAAGCTGTACCTGAACCTGGCGTTTGGGACTTCAGGTTTCTGGATCTCCAGCCCACAAATAGCAACACAAAAAAGCATGGATACCTCTCAAATCTCCACTTGGCTTCCTCCGCTCCATGGAAACCAGAACCTAGTCTATCCAGTCTCCCCACTCTTCTCCGTTTTATTTCCAGTTTCCTGTCCAATACGCAATACCCTTGACTCGCCAAAAGCTCAAAAATGCAATGTCTCAGCCTCCACAGCTTTCTGAAAGCGAATATTCCAGCCACTCCTGTACCAAGTGTAGAAATTCCTTCATGTATCATGTAGGGAATTAAATTCAAAAAATGCAAAATGTTGAAGTAAGTCAGCAGATCAGCCAGCATCTCTGAAGAACATGGATAAGTGATGGTCTAGGTCAGGTCATCATCTATTCATCTTAACCATATAACAATTACAGCACGGAAACACGCCATCTCGGCCCTTCTAGTCCGTGCCGAACACTTATTTTCCCCTAGTCCCATCTACCTGCACTCGGACCATAACCCTCCATTCCTTTCCCATCCATATACCTATCCAATTTATTTTTAAATGATAAAATCGAACCTGCCTCCACCACTTCCACTGGAAGCTCATTCCACACAGCTACCACTCTCTGAGTAAAGAAGTTCCCCCTCATGTTACCCCTAAACCTCTGTCACTTAATTCTCAAGTCAAAGTAATCTTCTGCAGAGATGCCGCCAGACCTGCTGAGTTACTCAAAATTAGATCAACAGGATTACTCAGCTCAGGAGCAGCATACATGTTGATGGGCTGATGGGCCTCTGTCTCTGAGTGCAAGATTATGAAGTACAAGGGAGAGATGTTGTACAGGAGCCGAGTTTGAGTTACGTTTAGTTTATTATCACATGTACCAAGTTTTTGTTCTGGCTAACCAGTCAGCGGAAAGACAATAGAGGATTACAATCAAGCCATCCACAGTGTACACACACACACACGATAAAGGGAATAATGTGAATAATGTTTAGTGCAAGATAAAGTCCAGTAAACTCTGATCAATAATAGTCTGAGGTAGATAGTAGCTCAGGACTGCTCTCCAGTTGTCGGTAGGATGGTTCAGTTGCCAGATAACAGCTGGGAAGAAACTGTCCTTGAATCTGGAGGTGTGCGTTTTCACACTTCTATACCTTTGACCAACGAGAGAGGGCAACCTGAATGTTTTTGAGGAGTGACTGCAAGTGGTTCTTTACAAGACATTTGGTTTAAGTTTTCACAATGTAAGATCCCAATCTACATGTGTAGGAAAGAACTGCAGGTACAGACACAAAGTGCTGGAGTAACTCAGCGTGTCAGGCAGCATCTCTGGAGAAATGGAACAGGTGATGTCCCGGTTTTAGACCCTTCTTCAGACCCCCAATATTCTGAAGAAGGATCCCGACCCCTTTAATATGAAGGTGGGAAGTCTCAAAAAGTAATCATTTGGTTAGATAGGACTTAAATAACCTGCCCCTGGTGCCAGATAAATGCAGGAAGGGATGTTGATTTGGTAGAAAGACTGCAGACATGCATGATTCAGGGAAGTATAAGGCTCCCAGAACATACACCACTACTTCACTGGTAAACATGGAAATAAAAAGCATGACTTTTATAAAGATTGTAACCAACTGCAGTGTTCAGCCATTGTGAGAACCACCACCTCTGCTGTTAATTTGATTCTACAATGAACACAATTACTTAAAATTACCAATGGACAATTTGAATGTGTGAAATAAAAAACAGAAACTCATAAGTTTGTCAACTCCACCTTGGAATAGCTAGTTGAGCAAAAAACTATTCTAGGTACAGAAGAGGATTTCCATGATGCATTGAGCTGTATGACATTTACATTTGTAGGAAGTGGTTTTTGACATACATTCTGTATTACAAATGGCCATTTCTAGAAGCAGAGACCCATTTTCAGTTACGATTAGCAGAATAACCATTGTAAGTGCACTTCTGAGTAATAGCAGCATCGGTCTACATTGTGGGTCATTGGTGAGTCTATTCCAAATGGCTCCCTGCAAATGTTTGACCACATATTATGCAAATGGTTTTGCAGAACTAACACGAGCTTTCTACAGTGCTTATGGCATTCATTTGATCTGCAGGCTTTTCTGAAACGTTACCAAGTAAAGTGAACACAGCATTATGTTTCCCAGCGTGGGCTTTTTGTAATTGAGTACGTGAGCAATAGAACGATGTAACAGTAACACTGTTCTGACAGTGAAGCTTCTTATTCTGTATATTCAACATTAAAAAAAATGAAAAACGAAATGAGGTCAAAGTCATCTAAACCAGGAATGTCTTGGGTCAAAGAGAAACACAAAATGCTGGTGTAACTCAGCGGGATGGGCAGCATCTCTAGAGAGAAGGAATGGGTGACAATTCCAGTCAAGACCCTTCTTCAGGGTCATTTGGCCAACTTCTTAATCTTATTCATAGGACATAGAACAGTACAGCAGGGGTGGAAGATTGCAACCTTCACGTGGTCCGCCCTGTTTCAACAAATGCAATCAACTCGACGTGCACAAACGGAAGATCAAATAGAACAAGTTGTCCAACAACTTTAGGCTGTGCACGCCACACGAAAGAAGAAGAAGAAGAAGAACAGGACAGCACAGGAACTGGCTCTTTGGCCCACAATATCTGGACCGGACATGATGCTGCGACAAGCTCATCTGACCGCACTTGATGTACATCTTTCCATTTCCTGCATGTCCGTGTGCCCATCGGAGAGCCTCATTAATCCATCCCCATGGGAGGATGCATGAAATATTGCATTGGAAGTAAGGGAACATGCGTGATGGGGGTGGTGGGTGGGGGGGTGGTAGTGTGGGGGGGGAGTGGTAGTGTGGGGAGGGGGTGGTAGTGTGGGGAGGGGGGGGTAGTGTGGGGGGGTAGTGTGGGGGGGTAGTGTGGGGGGGGGGGGGTAGTGTGGGGGGGGGGGGTAGTGTGGGGGGGGTAGTGTGGGGTGGGGAAGTGTGGGGGGGGGGGGGTAGTGTGGGGGGGGGTGTGGTAGTGTGGGGGGGGGGTGATAGTGTGGGGGGGGGGTGGTAGTGTGGGGGTGGTAGTAGTGTGGGGGGGGTGGTAGTGTGGGGGGGTGGTGGTAGTGTGGGGGGGGGTGGTAGTGTGGGGGGGGGGTGTAGTGTGGGGGGGGGGTGATAGTGGGGGGGGGGCTGGTGCTAGTGGGGGGGGTGATAGGTGTGGGGGGGGGGTGATAGTGTGTGGGGGGGGGTGATAGGTGGGGGGGGGTGATAGTGTGGGGGGGGAGGATAGTGTGGGGGGGGTGATAGTGTGGGGGGGGGGGGTGGTAGTGTGGGGGGGGGGTTAGTGTGGGGGGGGGGGATAGTGTGGGGGGGGGGGTGATAGTGTGGGGGGGGTGGTAGTGTGGGGGGGGTGATAGTGTGGGGGGGGTTGATAGTGTGGGGGGGGGGTGATAGTGTGGGGGGTGGTAGTGTGGGGGGGGGGTGATAGTGTGGGGGGGGGTGATAGGTGGGGGGGTGATAGTGCTGGGGGGTGGTAGTGTGGGGGGTGGTGGTAGTGTGGGGGGGGGGTGATAGTGTGGGGGGGGTGATAGTGTGGGGGGGGGTGGTAGTGTGGGGGGGGGGTGATAGTGTGGGGGGGGGGGTGATAGTGTGGGGGGGGTGATAGTGTGGGGGGGTGGTAGTGTGGGGGGGGGGGGGTAGTGTGGGGGGGGGGTAGTGTGGGGGGGGGGGTAGTGTGGAGTAATAACAATAGCATTTACGGCCATCTTCTTCCCTGGAGTTTGTTTTCTTTAAATGCAACATATTGGATATTTCAACCTCCAGCTTTGACAACCAACCTGCAGTTCTTTTAAAAATATTGTTAATGCTAGGTGACAAAACTGATTCCAGAAAGTTAGATGGCAGTGTGTTTAACCAGTATATAGAAAGACTTCAGGGGATAAAGAGGGGGCAAGTGAATGGATTTTTAAAAATATATATATATTTTATTAGAAGCAATTGTACAAAAAAACCTTGACAATTTTACAACTCTGACACAGCTTCAGTTTTAACATTTTTCAAACAGAACCTTAAATTAGTAAGAGAAGAAGAAGAGAAAGGAAAAAACGAATAAAAAAGAGATATGTCTGTCGACCCAGCCCTACGCCCACACCCAGCCCTAGCCCCACTCGCCCAGCCCTAGGCCCACTCGCCCAGCCCTAGGCCCACTCGCCCAGCCCTAGGCCCACTCGCCCAGCCCTAGGCCCACTCGCCCAGCCCTAGGCCCACTCGCCCAGCCCTAGGCCCACTCGCCCAGCCCTAGGCCCACTCACCCAGCCCTACGCCCACACTCAGCCCTAGGCCCACTCGCCCAGCCCTAGCCCCACTCGCCCAGCCCTAGGCCCACTCGCCCAGCCCTACGTCCACACCCAGCCCTAGGCCCACTCGCCCAGCCCTAGGCCCACTCGCCCAGCCCTAGGCCCACTCGCCCAGCCCTAGCCCCACTCGCCCAGCCCTAGGCCCACTCACCCAGCCCTACGCCCACACCCAGCCCTAGGCCCACTCGCCCAGCCCTAGGCCCACACCCAGCCCTAGGCCCACTCGCCCAGCACTAGGCCCACTCGCCCAGCCCTAGGCCCACTCGCCCAGCCCTAGGCCCACTCGCCCAGCCCTAGCCCCACTCGCCCAGCCCTAGGCCCACTCGCCCAGCCCTAGGCCCACTCGCCCAGCCCTAGGCCCACTCGCCCAGCCCTAGGCCCACTCACCCAGCCCTAGGCCCACTCGCCCAGCCCTACGATCAGTTTCGAATTTGTATTGCTCAAGAAATTCAATAAAAGGAGACCATACCTTTAAACATTGTTCTAGTTTGTCATTCAATGAATGAATGAATGAATACGTTTATTGTCATTGCACAATACTGTGCAACGAAATTCCATTACATCTCCTCCGGTTAAAAAAATACAAACACGACAACCATTAACACATATGTACACTTATTAGTAAAAAATAAATAGGTATTTTAAAAGAATTTAAAAGAATTTGGCGGCATTTCTTGGAATTACATTTTGCTTCCCCAGCATTCTCTGTTGGAATTTAGCTCTTTTATCGCACATGGGTAGAAACTATTTTTTAGAATAGAATAGCCTTTTATTGTCATCCAGACCGAAGTCTGAACGAAATTTAAGCAGTCATACATACAATACAATACAATAAAAACCAACAATAAACACATATTAACATCCACCACAGTGAGTCCACCCAACATCTCCTCACTGTGATGGAGGCAAAAGTCTTAGGGCTGCAGTCTCTTCCCTCCTCTTCTCCTTCTGCGCTGAGGCGATACCCCCCGTGCGATGTTAAAACCTGTCCCACGGCTCAAACACCGCGGCCCGGGGTAGTCGAAGCTGCCGCTCAACAGACCTGCTGACGCAGCCGCTGGCCCGCGGCCGAACCCCCGGTCTCAGGCCACCGCCGCCAGAACTGCCGTCCAAGCCCCCGGAGCATCGTTCCAGCCCCGAGCCGGATCGCCCTCACGTGAGTACTGCCACCGTCAGCCTCGCGCCAGGCCGCCGCTCCTCCCTCGCGCCAGGCCGCCCCGACTGGGCGCCGCTCCTCCCTCGCGCCAGGCCGCCGCTCCTCCCTCGCGCCAGGCCGCCCCGACCGGGCGCCGCTCCTCCCTCGGGCTGGGCCGCCCCGACCGGGCGCCGCTTCTCCCTCGGGCTGGGCTGCCCCGACCGGGCACCGCTCCTCCCTCGGGCTGGGCCGCCCCGACCGGGCGCCGCTCCTCCCTCGGGCTGGGAACGCCGTACCTCCCCGAGCTCGGCCACTCCGACGGGAGCACCGTTCCTTCCCCGGGCCGGCCGTCACAGCCCCTCACGGAAGCCCTGTTCCAGCCCCGAGCCGGGCCGTCCTCACGGGAGCGAGCTCAGTGCGAGTCCTGGCGGGCTCTGCCTCCTGAGCCTCGAGGTCGCCAGCTCCGCCATTAGGCCTCAGCGCAGACGGAGGCAGAGAAGGGGAATACGACAAAAAAGTCGCATTCCCCCGCAGGGAGAGACAGCAAGCCCCGTTTCAACCCCCCCCCCAAAAAACACAAACTAAAAACCAAAACTAGACTAACCAAACGAAAATAAACAACCCAAAAACACAAAACAACAGGACTGCCGGAGTGCCGCTGCAGCCAGAGCCGCGCCGCCATTAGTCTACCGGTGCGAGCCTTCAGAGTCCTGAATCGCCTCCCAGAGGGTAGCAGAGTAAAAAAGGTGGTTGGCAGGGTGGGATGTGTCCTGCTTGATATTTGTGGCCCGGCGCAAGCATCGGGCCCTATATATGTCATCCAAGGAGGGCAGTTGGGTGTTTGTAATGTTCTGCGCAGTTTTTATAATTCCCTGCAACGCCCTTCTCTCAGCCACAGTACTGCTAGCAAACCACACCAGGATTCCATAGGTGAGGATACTTTCCACGGCGCATCGGTAGAAGGACAACAGCAGCGGCTGTGAGACGTTTGCTCTCCGCAGAGACCTCAGGAAATACAGCCGCTGATGTGACTTCTTCACGAGAGTGACGGTGTTCATTTGCCATTTGAGGTCCTGGGAGATGTTTATTCCCAGGAACTTAAAGCCAGTGACTCTCTCCACCATGTCTCCTTTGATGTATAAAGGAGCAGGTTCCTCTCTCCTCTTCCTCCTGAAGTCAACGACCAGCTCTTTTGTCTTTGATGGATTGAGTACCAGGTTGTTTTTGGTACACCAGACAGTCAGTTTTTGGACTTCATCCCTGTAGGCAGACTCGTCGTTGTTGTTTATCAGTCCCACCACAGTCGTGTCGTCCGCAAACTTAATGATCCTGTTTGTACTGTGTGTTGGTATACAGTCGTAAGTGTATATTGTGTACAAGATGGGACTCAGCACACAACCTTGTGGCGCACCTGTGCTGAGCGTCAGGACTGGGGAGTAATTGGACCCCATCCTGACAGTCTGTGGGCGGTCTGTTAGAAAGTCCTTAATCCATCCGCATGTGTTTGCATTAACACCCGGATCAGACAGTTTGTCCACCATTCTGCCGGGGATGATAGTATTAAATGCAGAACTAAAATCTACAAATAACATCCTCACAAATGAGCCAGGACGCTCCAGATGTGTCAGTGCAGAATGTAGAGCTGTGTTGATGGCATCTTCCGTTGACCTATTTGCTCTATACGCAAATTGATGCTGATCCAGGGTGGGTGGGAGTGAGGACTTAAAGACAAACCTAATTCTCTCTTGATGTAATGTATCCGTCATTTCAGTAACCCACATCTTCACTGGAGGGACTGCTGTCTTTTTATAGAATTTAAGTACAAGTTTTTTTGCTGATATTACACCATAATCGAGAAAGCATCGTTGAGAGACCGTTAGATTGCTACATGCCTCTGATATTCCCAGTATTATCAATTTTGGGTCTGGCTCCCCCCCCATCTAACTGCCCTTGTGCTGCAACATCCAATCCAACATGGTAGCAAAGATATGGCTGCGTTTCATTGGCTTTAATCAGTTTAGAATTGGCACAAGTATCAAATTTGAATCAGAGCAAACCTTAAGTTGTAGAACATTTTTCAAATTTATCTTGAGAATTAGAGCTACATGAGTCTGTGGAGCAGCAGAAGTCTTTTATGACAGGCTCAATAACCAGACAAGGTTACAATCTTGTGAATAAATCAGCTGCACAATAAATAATTGCTGGATTTCCTCCCTACGTTTTGAAATGAAAACTTAAAACTTCATCCTTTATCCAAATAAGATTTGACTTCCAGAGAGGATTCTTCAACTTTGATTGGTAATCTGAATCAACAATTAGATGCCAAACTGATCTTGAAATGGTTAATTTGAATACTGTCTAGGACTCGCATTCAGTGATAAAATTCACTGTCAGATCCTTATTAGGTAGATAATAAATAAAATCATGTCCTAATGGGCCTGTCCCACTTAGGCTATTTTAGGTGACCGCCGGCAACTGTCATATTTGTAGCAGGTCGCTAAAAAAACAGTGACTGGACCCCACCTTCGACATAAAATTTGAAGTAGAATCATCACTTTAACAATGACAAAAACACAAAGGCAGCACTGGCGACAACCTACGTTAACCTGGTGACAACCTACGTTAACCTGATGACCACTACGACAACACCTATGTCAGGAGAGGTCAAGCTACGCTCATTGGCATCAAACCCACTGTCGCCGACTGTCTCCGAACATGTTTCAACATGTTGA
The DNA here is from genome assembly GCF_010909765.2 of Amblyraja radiata. Classification (NCBI taxonomy): domain Eukaryota; kingdom Metazoa; phylum Chordata; class Chondrichthyes; order Rajiformes; family Rajidae; genus Amblyraja; species Amblyraja radiata. The sequence goes on along the minus strand of NC_045968.1, from coordinate 1,479,613 downwards.
AAATCCAGCGGTGACCGGAGAGACGCTACGAGTCTTTGGGCAACTGAAGAGACGATTCACGACCATACGGGCGACCACGTGGCAACAGCTTAGTCGCCTAAAAAATCACCCAAGTGGGACAGGCCCATCACTCACCAAATGCCTTTATCATCTCAGCTCTAAATCCCATTCCACTTTCTTCTTCTTCTTCGGAGTTTTACGGCAGCCGGCATCCACAATGTTGCATTGCTGCCACCTTCTGGCTTCACTCCACAGTCCTCATGTCTTTACATTATATCCTTTTATAAGGCCAGAGGCCCTCAAGAAATTAAACAACACCTTTAATGTTGAGGGAATTGAAGGCAATATCTCCAAGTTTGCGGATGACACTAAGCTGGGGGGCAGTGTTAGCTGTGAGGAGGATGCTAGGAGACTGCAAGGTGACTTGGATAGGCTGGGTGAGTGGGCAAATGTTTGGCAGCTGCAGTATAATGTGGATAAATGTGAGGTTATCCATTTTGGTGGCAAAAACAGGAAAGCAGACTATTATCTAAATGGTGGCCGACTAGGAAAAGGGGAGATGCAGATAGACCTGGGTGTCATGGTACACCAGTCATTGAAAGTAGGCATGCAGGTGCAGCAGGCAGTGAAGAAAGCGAATGGTATGTTAGCTTTCATAGCAAAAGGATTTGAGTATAGGAGCAGGGAGGTTCTACTGCAGTTGTACAGGGTCTTGGTGAGACCACACCTGGAGTATTGCGTACAGTTTTGGTCTCCAAATCTGAGGAAGGACATTATTGCCATAGAGGGAGTGCAGAGAAGGTTCACCAGACTGATTCCTGGGATGTCAGGACTGTCTTATGAAGAAAGACTGGATAGACTTGGTTTATACTCTCTAGAATTTAGGAGATTGAGAGGGGATCTTATAGAAACATACAAAATTCTTAAGGGGTTGGACAGGCTAGATGCAGGAAGATTGCTCCCGATGTTGGGGAAGTCCAGGACAAGGGGTCACAGCTTAAGGATAAGGGGGAAATCCTTTAAAACCGAGATGAGAAGAACTTTTTTCACACAGAGAGTGGTGAATCTCTGGAACTCCCTGCCACAGAGGGTAGTCGAGGCCAGTTCATTGGCTATATTTAAGAGGGAGTTAGATGTGGCCCTTGTGGCTAAGGGGATCAGAGGGTATGGAGAGAAGGCAGGTACGGGATACTGAGTTGGATGATCAGCCATGATCATATTGAATGGCGGTGCAGGCTCGAAGGGCCGAATGGCCTACTCCTGCACCTAATTTCTATGTTTCTATGTTTCTATGTTTACTCCTTTTCCTTCCCCTCCATATTCTAGAATGTTCTTTTCTGATATACCTGTCATTCCAATTTTCTTCATTTCACTGATCAAAACTCTTCTTTCTGTTTCATATCTTCTACATGCAACTAGAGCATGCTGAACTGTTTCCGGCTGATGGCATTCCTCACACATCCCAGTATGGTGTTTTCCCAACATTTTTAATGTGCTGTTCAGGTGAGTGTGTCCTATCCTCAATCTTGTTAATACTACCTGTTCTCTCCTGTTCCCCCCTCTTCTTGCTGTAATGCCCACTCTGTTTTGTAGCGAATAGAGGTGTCTCCCCTTTGTCTCCTGTTCCCAGTATTGTTGCCATTCCTGATTTATTTTCTTCCACACAATGTGTTTTCCTTCAGATTTGGATAATTGTAGGTTTACCTCTATGTTCTCTTTTTTAACGGCCTCTTTTGCTAATTTATCCACGTTTTCATTTCCTAGCACACCAATGTGTGATGGGACCCACAACTAAGTCACGTCACTGCCCTTCCTTGTTACATGGCTTAATTGTAGTAGAATTTCATACACTAGGTCAGGCCGCCTATGGGATGCACCAGACCCAATACTCTGGATTGCAGACAATGAGTCGCTACATATTAATACTTTGCATGGTTGCACCGGTTCTATCCACCGAACTGCCATCAAAATAGCGTACAGTTCCACTGTATACACTGCCAAATAGTTATTTGTTCTTTTGCAAATCTCAACATTCATCCCTTGCACTACCACAGCTGCCCCTGTTGTTTCAGCTACTGGGTCCTTTGATCCATCTGTGAAAATTAAGAGGTGTTCCCTGTATCTATTATATATATGGTTATGATATTCTGTTTTTAGGTCCGAATTTTTTTCCCTCCTTTTTGCCTCCCATATCTCCAGATCAACTTTTGGGATGTTCAGTAACCTTATTGGGACAGATGGCCACAATACTACAGGGCAGAACTCTTTGTCCTCTACTTCCATGTCCCTTGCCACACCTCCTCCAACCCAGCCGAAGCTTCCAGACTGAGCCACCCCTCTCTCCCAGCACTCCTGTACTACCTGTTTTGTTGGGTGGTTCTCTCCATGACCCTTAAGGCTTAGCCAGTAATTAGCCATTAGTTGTCTGCGGCGCAGTCTCAACGGCATCTCCCCCAGTTTCCACCTGTAGTGCACATACAGGTGACGTCCGCACACCTCCTATACAGATTCTTAGAGCTTCCGCTGGACTTTGTCCAACTCGGACAACACTGACTTAGATGCTGATCCATAAGCTATACTGCCATACTCTAGTCTGGATCTGATCAGTGATACATAGATATGTTTAAGAGATAATATATCTGCTCCCCACTCTAAGCCTGCTAAGCATCTCATTACATTGATGGCTTTTTTTGCATTTTCCAATTATTTTTGTAATGTGGACCCTCCATGTTAATCTGGAGTCAAAATGGACTCCCAGGAAACGGAAATCTTTTACTCTTTCCAAATTGTTGCCGTATAGTTTTAACTGGACATCCTCTTTAATTTTCTTCCTTGTGAAAACCATTGTCTTTGTCTTCTCTATAGAGAATTTAAAACCCCATTTCACTCCCCACTCTTCCACCTGGGCTATCCCTTGCTGCATTTTACCCACGATAAAATCTATATTCTTCCCCTTTCTCCATAGGCTGCCATCATCTGCAAAGAGTGATCGCCCCATCTCTGGTTGAATGTTTGCAAATATATCATTAATCATGATTGAGAATAGGATCGGGCTTATCGCACTTCCCTGGGGAGTTCCATTCTCGACTACACATTTACTAGAGATGTCTGACCCTATTTTAACTTGGATACTTCTACCGTTAAGAAAATCCATTATCCAGTTAAAAATATTTCCTCCTACTCCCATTAAATGCAGCTTTATTAGAAGACCTTCTCTCCGCAACATATCATAAGCCTTCTCTACATCAAAAAATACGGTAACTACAGATTCTTTTTTAACCTTGTGCTTTCCTTATATCATCTTCCAAGCACAGAACTGGATCATTAGTACCTCTCCCTTTTCTAAAGCCACTCTGATAATTAGCCACTATACCGTTTTCTTCCATTAGATGCATTAATCTTTCATTTACCAGTCTTTCCATCAGTTTACACATGTGTGCTGTTAAAGCTATAGGTCTATAATTTACTGGATTACTTGCATCTTTCCCTGGTTTCCTAATAGGCACAATGATTGCTTCCTTCCACCTCTCCGGTATTCGCCCTTCTTCCCACACCTTGTTATATAGTGCAAGTACCTTTTGGAGTCCCTCCTCACTTAGATGCTTTATCATTATGTAACAAATATCATCCTTCCCTGGGGCTGAGTTCTTACACTTGGCCAGAGCTCTCTTTAGCTCCCCCAAATTAAATGGAATATTGTACTTGTCCTCTGTGATACCTTTCCTTTGTAAGGCCTCAACATTTTCCTCTCTTGTTCTTTCCCTACCTCTTCTTCCTTCATCTGATAAGTTGTGGGAGCTGTGAACCCTACTAAAAGTGTTAACCATTAGTTCTGCTTTGTCTTTATTTGAGACTACAGTTTGATCTCCATTTGTTAGATAGGATAACTCCACTCCCTTTTATCACCTTCCATTTTTTTAATCATCCCCCATATCTCCCCTACCTGTGTTGTGTTTCCAATTGAATCACAATACTTCCTCCAATATGCTCTTTTTGTTTGTCTTATAGTCCTCCTTACAATTGCCTGAGCCTGTTTGTAATTAATCATGTGTTGGTAGTTATGAGTTCTTTTTAATAATCTGAATGCTCTGTTTCTATTCACCACCGCCTCTTTACATTTATTGTCCCACCATGGCACAGCTTTCCTTTTTGATCTTCCTTTACTTTTAGGTATGGAAACTAATGCTGCTCTTTTGATACCTTCTGACAATTTATTCTCAAAGTTTTCTATATCTGTCTCTTCTTGTATCGGTTTTACATATCTATCACTTTCCTCCTTAAATTTCTCCCAATTAGCCTTTCCAAACACCCATCGTCCACTTCTGTTTTCTTTACTCATAGTTAAAGTAATATTTATTTTGCATAGCACAGGATGATGATCACTTCCTATGGTACCCTTTTCATATACTTCCCAGTTACATTTAGCAGCAATCCTATTAGAAACAAGTGTAAGGTCCAACACAGACTCCTTCCCTGTCCTAACATCTACCCTGGTCTTCTTTCCATCATTTAGACATACTAGATTACCATCATTTAATAATTCCTCAATTACCTGTCCATTATTATCTGACTTTCCACTGCCCCATAATGTATTATGTGCGTTAAAGTCCCCACACCAAATAACATTAGATTTGCTCTGGCCTTCTACTTCCTGTAACTTATTGACCTCTAATCGCTTACATGGATTATAGTAATTTATTACCACTATTTTCTTCCTCTCAGACCACACTTCTATTACCACATATTCCTGTTCCTGCCCAATTCCTAATACCTTGTATGGTATCCCTTTTTTAATGAAAGTGGCACAACCCCCTCCTCCCCCATTTCCCCTATCACATCTCACTGCAACATAATCATATAGAACAAAATCTAAACTTGGTTTCAACCAGGTTTCCTGGATACATACGACATCTGGTTTTTCCTTCCTACTGTCTATGAATTGCTTAAAGTCTTGCCCATTGGCTAACAAGCTTCTTGCATTCCATTGTAGGATTAACATTAATATTATTAACCCACACATGTTGACTCTTGGCTCGCCTGGATACTGAGACCATCATGTATTTCCTCCCACTTCAATCCTGCCATGCCCAAGTGGTGGACTGCAGCCTTTACAATGATTTGGATCCTTTCTGTTTTGGATTTTACTTCTGCTGTCGCATTTATTACTCCTGCTATAAATATAACCAGGTTTTTCTTTTCTTTCCATATACTCTTTTCTTTTTCTTTTATTGTTTCCATTATGCCCATATCTTGCTCCCTCCTGATCCTTCTTTCATTCATCTGTTTTGTAGGGTCAGCCTTTTTTGCTGCCTCTGCATAGGAGACCTTTTCCTTCACTCTTATGTTTTGTACTTCAGCTTCACGTTTGATCACCTCACAGCTCCAGTAAGCCACACTATGCTCTCCTCCACAATTACAGCACTTTGGTCTGACCCCCTCTCCACACTGACCATATTCATGGTCCCCACTACACCTTGCGCATTTCCTCTCCCCCTTGCACATTTTAGCTATATGCCCAAATTTCTGACATTTGAAGCACCTCATTGGTTTGGGTATGTACTCTCTTACACTATATCGCATGAATCCAAAATGGACCACTTTTGGAAGGGATTCTGTCTTGAATTCAAGCAGGACTGACTCAGTTTCCTCTTTCTTTGCTCCTTTGGTCATTCTTTTGGCACTCATAATTAATTCACATCTCTTTCTGAGTTCCTGAACCAGTTCACTCATATTGACTTTGAGAGGGATTCCATAGATAACCCCTTTACACCCTGCCCTCCTCCGTTCTCCCACTCTCACTACTTTGATTATTTTGATTTTGTCAATCTTGTTCATTTTCATTGCCTTTTCAACTTGAGCCTCACTGTTGCACCCTATTAGCATATTTCCATCTTCCAGCACTCTTGCATACTTTACTTCCCCAACCTGGGCTCTGATTATTTTTGTCAGCTTCATTGGCTCTATCTTCTTTACTCCTCCTTCTCCTTCAAACCTCACCACTACATTTAACGAAATTTCCTTTTCTGGTTCCTTGTCTTCACTCTCCGATCCACCAATATTGCTTTTCCTTCTTTTACAGCTGCTCTTCCTGGGACTACCCCGTGTTCCCACGGTTTCCCACTCCTTCACAACATTTCCTTCATTATCCTCTCCTCCACTGGCCTCCATACCACTAGACCCACTCTCTCCTGTCATTTTGTAACCGCAGGGAATATTGGCAGAGCACCGTTTACCGGACCTCCCTACTAGTAAGTATTAGTAAGTATGCAGATGATACTAAGATAGGTGGGGTTGCGGGTAATGAAGTAGAGTTTCAAAGTCTACAGAGAGATTTATGCCAGTTGGAAGAGTGGGCTGAAAGATGGCAGATGGAGTTTAATGCTGATAAGTGTGAGGTGCTACATCTTGGCAGGACAAATCAAAATAGGACGTACATGGTAAATGGTAGGGAATTGAAGAATGTAGGTGAACAGAGGGATCTGGGAATAACTGTGCACAGTTCCCTGAAAGTGGAATCTCATGTAGATAGGGTGGTAAAGAAAGCTTTTGGTGTGCTGGCCTTTATAAATCAGAGCATTGAGTATAGAAGTTGGGATGTAATGTTAAAATTGTACAAGGCATTGGTGAGGCCAATTCTGGAGTATGGTGTACAATTTTGGTCGCTTAATTATAGGAAGGATGTCAACAAAATAGAGAGAGTACAGAGGAGATTTACTAGAATGTTGCCTGGGTTTCAGCAACTAAGTTACAGAGAAAGGTTGAACAAGTTAGGGCTTTATTCTTTGGAGCGCAGAAGGTTAAGGGGGGACTTGATAGAGGTTTTTAAAATGATGAGAGGGATAGACAGAGTTGACGTGGAAAAGCTTTTCCCACTGAGAGTAGGGAAGATTCAAACAAGAGGACATGACTTGAGAATTAAGGGACTGAAGTTTAGGGGTAACATGAGGGGGAACTTCTTTACTCAGAGAGTGGTAGCTGTGTGGAATGAGCTTCCAGTGAAGGTGGTGGAGGCAGGTTCGTTTTTATCATTTAAAAATAAATTGGATAGTTATATGGATGGGAAAGGAATGGAGGGTTATGGTCTGAGCGCAGGTATATGGGACTAGGGGAGATTATGTGTTCGGCACGGACTAGAAGGGTCGAGATGGCCTGTTTCCATGCTGTAATTGTTATATGGTTATATGTTATATGTTATTACTACTCAGTGTCTCCTCTCTCTCTCTCCCAACCTCCGGACCGGCGCGGTCCCTCCCTGCAGCTGCACTCAATCGACAGCCAAACTCCTCCGTTCCGGGGTTTAGTCCTTCAACAGAGGATTTAGGCGCCAGCTCACCAGCGTCAGGAGATCCTCGTGAGGCCCATCACTCACCAAATGCCTTTATCATCTCAGCTCTAAATCCCATTCCACTTTACCAGAACCCACTATAATTGATATCCCCGTGTTCTGCTCAGGTGATTGTGCTTTTCAGTTAATAAGGGCTGAGGTGAATCAAACGGTAGCCCAGTTCATGGAAGGATTGTTCAGAAGCCTGATAACAGAGGGGGAAGTGACTGCTCCTGAGTCTGGTAGTGCACACTTTCAACTTGTTAGTTTGTTTTCACAACTCTACAAATGTTTCAGCATTTTGTTTTTACAACTCTGTAGGTTTAGCAGTTGGAAGGTATTTAGTGTAAATGCTCAATCACTCACAATCCACACAATCACAAATTGTTTGTCGTGGTCAACTGTTTATAAGTGCTTGCATTTGAATGGTGCAAGTTGATGTGTGTGGGAATGGCCACACATTGCAACAGTCCCTGTGCTCTGATTACCTCAAACAACTTTTAATTTGTACCGATAACTGACCTTCAATTTCTAACTCTGATTGTGGGGTCCAAAGTCACACTAGTGATCAGATAAAGAAATTGCCTCATCTGTAAATGTTGAACTAAGCAGTCTGCAATTTATTTGCAAATTGTCGAAGTTAACATCCCAACAATGTAAACTGGATCCTTGGGTTAACTTTGTTAGTGAAAGTAAACAACTTTTCTTGAACAGTTAATTTAAATGATGCTTTGAAAAGGTCCAGTAGTTTCTCAAAGTGTGTTGCAATAGGAATTTCCTTTAATGTTGATCATTTATTGGTTTATCAGAGTAAAATGCACTTTTGTTTATTTTATCCACCCATACTCTATGGTGGCTGAGAGAAGATAGATAACTTGCCACAAAATCTGGCGCAGTCTCTGGTTGCAATAAGCAATGACTGGAATTTATTGCCTGTAGTTAGATACAGCTCTTCGGGCTAATGGAATTAAGGGATACGGGGAGAAATCAGGAACGGGCTACTGATTTTGGATGATCAGCTATGATCATATTGAATGGCACTGCTGGCTCGAAGGGCCGAATGGCCTACTCCTGTACCTAATATCTATGTTTCTTTGTTTCTAATATTTGCACACTCAGGGATTGATAGTATTACCTAGTTAATGCCATGAATTCTGCACGAACATCTGGGAATCCTATCATATTGTGAATGTTGTGATTGGCTGCAAACTGTGATTGGTGGCATTTAATAGTCAGTATGTCTGAATGATCCAGGAGCTACGTGGTATAGAAGCACTGACCTCTTTATTTCTAAGGGCTGTATTAGTCAGAAATGTCTCTGGGTCTGGGACTGTAGGCAGCAACACTTCACTTCCTGAAATGTCTAGTATGCGAAAGATATTTAGAGGCTCAGTCCTCCTTTGCTTCCCCTATCAGCCAGCCGCCATTGAATAGACACGGTGCCCGTTTAGCTGAACACCTATGCTCGGTCCGCCTGGGTCTACGGGATCTCCCAGTTGCTAACCATTTGAACTCCCCTCCCTATTCCCACACTGACCTTTCTGTCCTGGGCCTCCTCCATTGATAGAGTGAGGTCCCACTCAAATTGGAGGAACAGTACCTCATATTTCACTTGGGTAGTATGAACATTGAATTCTCTCATTTTAAGTAACTTCTACTTACACACACCTCCCACCCTTCCCCCCATCCCTCCTTAGGGGGCGCTGCTCTGGCGGCTGCCTTGTCAGCAGCGCGTCAGTTTTTTTCAACTTTTTCTTATTTTTAGTGTGTTTTAAAGTATGTATTTTGTGTTTCTCGGTGTGTTTTGTGTGGGGGGGTGGTGTGGGGGGGTGAGGGGGAAACCGCTTCGGTCGCCTCCTCCATGGAGAGGCGACTTTTTCCAGGTCGCCTCCCCCGTGGCCTAACATCAAGGATCGGCGCGGCCTTTCCCGGAGACGCGCCCGGGTCTTCAGCGGCGGGCGCAGCGTGGACTCTCGGCGTGGAGCGGGTGAACCCTCGCTGGGGCTCGCTGGAGGGGAGCGCTCCGTTTCGCTGGCCCGGGGCAGCCGGCAGCCTGAAGTCGCGGTCTGCAGAGCTCCAGCTGGTGCGGCGTCTACAGCCTCGTAGGGGACCCGGGGGAAGAAGAAGCCATCACTGCCGGCCCGCAGCCAACTTCTACCGCGGGGCCGGCATGGACTTACCATCACCCCTGGAGGGGAGCTTCGACCGCTGGCCCTGCAGTCTACGGTGCTTCTGGCTGCGGCGGGGACTTTAAATCTTGATCGCCGGCCTGCGGCCTACACCAACTTAAAGCCGCGGTCTCCGGTGAGGAAGAGCCGATCCTGGACTGACTCTGGACTCTGGTCCCGACCACGGGGGGAAATGGAGGAGGACTGGCCAAATTTTTGTGCCTTCCACCGCAGTGATGAATGCTGTGGTGGATGTTTGTGTTACATTTTGTGTGTTCTTTATTATTGTATCACTGCTGACAACCCAAGGGGCGGGGCGCTACTCAGTGAGCGACTCGCGGCGTGCTGCTCCCGTATGTTTGTATGTGGAGCCACGTCAAAGAAGATTTTCTGTTGCGACAGACAATAAAGTTTTCTGAATCTGAATCTGAATCCTTCCTAGTCATTTTACCAGTTCCACAGTTCTCCACATTGTTCCTCTCTTGAGATCACACCTTCCCTAGCCCCCAATGGACCCACCAGGCATCGCCCTGCCTGAGATCATTTGTGGGTGGTCCGGGTTGATCCTCCTCCAGCTCTTCACCTTGGCGAACATAGAACAGGGCTGTTTACTGGTTTTGGACCTGATTCCCTGTTTGAGTAAACCTCCATTGCCTCAAACACTCACTCACTTTGATGCACATATGCAAGTCTTGTGCCAAATGAGTGTTCCATGCATGTTGATATCAACATGCATGGAACACTGCAAAGAGTAGGAGTAAACGGGTCCTTTTCACAATGGCTGGGACCCCAGCTATTTACAATATATATTAATGATCTGGATGAGGGAATTGAAGGTAATATCTCCAAGTTTGCGGATGACACTAAGCTGGGGGGCAGTGTTAGCTGTGAGGAGGATGCTAGGAGACTGCAAGGTGACTTGGTTAGGTTGGGTGAGTGGGCAAATGTTTGGCAGATGCAGTATAATGTGGATAAATGTGAGGTTATCCATTTTGGTGGCAAAAACAGGAAAGCAGACTATTATCTAAATGGTGGCCGACTAGGAAAAGGGGAGATGCAGCGAGACCTGGGTGTCATGGTACACCAGTCATTGAAAGTAGGCATGCAGGTGCAGCAGGCAGTGAAGAAAGCGAATGGTATGTTAGCTTTCATAGCAAAAGGATTTGAGTATAGGAGCAGGGAGGTTCTACTGCAGTTGTACAGGGTCTTGGTGAGACCACACCTGGAGTATTGCGTACAGTTTTGGTCTCCAAATCTGAGGAAGGACATTATTAATAATAATAATAATACATTTTATTTATGGGCGCCTTTCAAGAGTCTCAAGGACACCTTACAAAAATTGAGCATGTAGAGGAAAAACATGTAAGGGGAATGAAATAAATAGTAGAGACATGACTAGTACACAAAGTAAAGACAGAATTCAATACAAAACACAGTATGAGGCAATTAATGCACAGATGAAAAGGGACGGGGACGTGGGGCTAAGGATAGGCAGAGGTGAAGAGATGGGTCTTGAGGCGGGACTGGAAGATGGTGAGGGACACGGAATTGCGGATCAGTTGGGGGAGGGAGTTCCAGAGCCTGGGAGCTGCCCTGGAGAAGGCTCTGTCCCCAAAACTGCTGAGGTTGGACTTGTGGATGGAGAGGAGACCGGCTGATGTGGATCTGAGGGACCGTGAGGGTTGGTAGGGGGAGAGGAGGTCAGTGAGATATGGGGGGGCCAGATGGTGGAGGGCTTTGTAGATGAGGACCAGGATTTTGTAGGTGATCCGGTGGGAGATGGGAAGCCAGTGAAGTTGTTTGAGGACTGGAGTGATGTGATGCCAGGATTTGGTGTGGGTGGTGAGTCGGGCGGCTGCGTTCTGGACCAGTTGGAGTCGGTTGATGTAGGTGGAGCTGATGCCAAGGAGAAGTGAGTTGCAATAGTCCAGTCGGGAGGAGATGAAGGCATGGACGAGACCTGGGTGTCATGGTACACCAGTCATTGAAAGTGGGCATGCAGGTGCAGCAGGCAGTGAAGAAAGCGAATGGTATGTTAGCTTTCATAGCAAAAGGATTTGAGTATAGGAGCAGGGAGGTTCTACTGCAGTTGTACAGGGTCTTGGTGAGACCACACCTGGAGTATTACGTACAGTTTTGGTCTCCAAATCTGAGGAAGGACATTATTGCCATAGAGGGAGTGCAGAGAAGGTTCACCAGACTGATTCCTGGGATGTCAGGACTGTCTTATGAAGAAAGACTGGATAGACTTGGTTTATACTCTCTAGAATTTAGGAGATTGAGAGGGGATCTTATAGAAACTTACAAAATTCTTAAGGGGTTGGACAGGCTAGATGCAGGAAGATTGCTCCCGATGTTGGGGAAGTCCAGGACAAGGGGTCACAGCTTAAGGATAAGGGGGAAATCCTTTAAAACCGAGATGAGAAGAACTTTTTTCACACAGAGAGTGGTGAATCTCTGAAACTCCCTGCCACAGAGGGTAGTCGAGGCCAGTTCATTGGCTATATTTAAGAGGGAGTTAGATGTGGCCCTTGTGGCTAAGGGGATCAGAGGGTATGGAGAGAAAGCAGGTACGGGATACTGAGTTGGATGATCAGCCATGATCATATTGAATGGCGGTGCAGGCTCAAAGGGCCGAATGGCCTACTCCTGCACCTAATTTCTATGTTTCTATGTTTCTAACTCTCTGTATTCTCCATACTTCAAATCGAAAGTGATTCCTCACTTTAAGAAAGGGACACATTTAGGGAAGAAAAGTTACAAAACTTGAAAAGATGAATCAAAATGCAATATGGATATTTTGGTACAATATATTCCTATGTGGAGTGCATGATTTGTCCATTAATCGAAGTTTGGTCAAGGAAACGTTCTGGAATTAAGGAATTTATGATTCTATTCAAAATACATTGCATTGGCCTGTGTTCCATAATACCACATTTTGCTGATCCTTAGAAAGTGTCGCCAATGCATTTAAGTTGGGGATGTGTATGTTTTACATCCTTTCAATGTACTTCTCCATGTCCCTTCAAGATGGCGGCAGTGGTGGGCAGAGGAGGGGAACGGTGCCAGTGAGCAGCCTGAGCACTCACCTCCCACACACGCTGGAGACACTCTGGGTGTTTGGAGCCTGGCTGTGGGTGCTCCAGCACAAAGAGGCTGTTCGGTGTTTGCAGGAGGCGAGGGAACGGCATGTTTGTGGGTTAAGATGTCAGGGGTGTGGGCTGCAACAGCCAAGGGTTTGTATGCAACTACTTTGTGCGTTTCAAGTTTCAAGTTCTCAAAATAGAGGCTTATCTTGGCCTTCAAGGCCCATTGTCCTGTCCTGGCGGCGGCAAGGGTTTGTATGGATTGGGCACCGCTGGACATCCCACAGAGGCTAGGCACATTGATTAGATACAGCCTGCAGCAGCATGGAGTGGCAGTGGAGGACATCGGCAGCATTACTAGGCCAGGTTGACCGTTGCAACACATACCAAGTGCTGCTGCCGCCAAGACAGGACAATGGGCCTTGAAGGCCAAGATAAGCCTCTATTTTGAGAACTTGAAACTTGAAACGCACAAAGTAGTTGCTAAAAACCTGGAGACTTTTCCGGCACTACCTCGATTAAGTCAACTGTCATTAAACTACAAATGTTGCATTCTTGTATATTTATGATTGTGCTAAGGTATGGTCGGATTTTACTGAACTGTATGTAAAACTATTAATTTCACTGTATCTCAACACATGTGACAATGAAGCACAATTGAAACATTGAACCTTAATCGAATTCTGAAAGTTGCACATTGTGTCACGTAGTTTGTGGTATTTCATGAAAATTAGCATCTGTATGTATTCTGGTTATTATGTAAATCATGAACTTTTGTTTTACATATGCTTTCCGTACAATAAGAGCAATGGAAATTTTAAAAAGTGGTTTACAGAATCTAATTACATGCTTGTGATTCTCGTAGAATATTAAGACATCTTATCAAATTGCATTTTAACCGTTCAACGTGTTGCTAAAATTGTGTTGTTTGGCACTGTGGTTAGATGAAGGTGCGAAAAAGAATATATATGTGAATTTCTCATTAACTTAGTTCAATGGTATAGATATTTACAAATGTTCAATTGTGGAAAAAAATGCTTCTCAAATGTTATTGAAAAAAAAAATCAAAGGTAGACAAAAATGCTGGAGAAACTATAAAAATGCTGGTAAGGCAGCATCTATGGAGGGAAGGAATAGGCAACAAAAACATTAATGTGCTTCCATGTTATTCTGCATCATTGGTGGTAAATGTTGGAGAGGTTGAATTACGGAGGTGTGATCAATATTTTGCCGACTCCGTCTACCTAGGCCTGCTGGATTAGTCGCCTGTTATTCCCAGCTAAAATATTTGCATGCATGCATCTCCTTTCATCATTACACCACCCAGCCAGCACTGTTTGCTCTGCTTTATGTAGTGCTGCACAGTCATAGTGAGTTTACGTTTTATACATTTTTGGGATATTAGACATGTTGGCAAGGACAGTATTTACTACTCATCTCCAGTTGATCTGGACTATGTGATCGTGAACTGTAACCTTACACCAAAGTGGTATTTCTCCATCCAGACTTCACGGTTATATTTAAGGCGTTAAGACACAGGCGCGGAATTAGGCCATTCAGTCCATCAAGTCTACTCCTCCATCCAATCATGGCTGGTCTATTTATTAATCCGTAAATTAATAGACAATAGGTGCAGGAGTAGGCCATTTGGCTCTTTGAGCCAGCACCTCCATTCAATGGGATCATGGCTGATCATCCCCAATCAGTACCCTGTTCCTGCCTTCTCCCCATATCCCCTGACTCCGCTATCTTTAAGAGCCCCATCTACCTCTCTCTTGAAAGCATCCAGAGAACCAGCCTCCACTGAGGCAGAGAATTCCACAGACTCACAACTCTCTGTGAGAAAAAGTGTTTCCTCGTCTCCGTTCTAAATGGCTTAATAGTCTTGGGCCCTCACAGCCATTCCCCGCCGATGAAATGTGTTCCCTAAAAATTAGTCATAATGGTGGCGCGGCTCTGGCTGCAGCGGCTCTCCGGCAGTCCTGTTTGTTTTGTGTTTTTTTGGGTTGTTTATTTTCGTTTTGGTTAGTCTAGTTTTGGTTTTTAGTTTCTGTTTGGGGGGGGTTGAAACGGAGCTTGCTGTCTCTCCCTGCGGGGGAATGCGACTTTTTTGTCGTATTCCCCTTCTCTGCCTCAGTCTGCGCTGAGGCCTAATGGCGGAGCTGGCTCAGGAGGCAGAGCCCGCCAGGACTCGCATTGGGCTCGCTCCCGTGAGGACGGCCCGGCTCGGGGCTGGAGCAGGGCTTCCGTGAGGGGCTGTGACGCTCCCGTGAGGACGGGCCGCGCCGAGTAAGGAACGATGCTCCCATCGAGTTGCCGCGAGCTCGGGTAGGTAAGCGTCGCTCCGCATCCCGAGGAGGAGTCGGCGCCCGGGCATCGGGTGGCGTCCCAGCCCGATGTAGGAGCGGCCCCCGTCGGGGCGGCCCAGCCGAGGAGAAGCGGCGCCCGTTCTTGTCTTCCCAGCCCTATGATAATCGTCTCCCTCGTCTTGTCTTCCCCACCCAGGCTTAGCGCTCGCCCAGTCGGCGGCCTTGGCTCGAGGCTGAGACGGTAACGCACTCACGTTAGTGGCGATCCGCCTCGGGGCTGGACTGTGTTCTGGCGGTGGTGACCTGAGTCCGTGCTTCGGTCCGCGGGCAGGAGTGGCTGCGTCAGCAGGGACTGGTGGGCGGCAGGCTACGACAACCCCGGGGCCCCGCGGTGTTTGAGCCGCGGGACAGTTGTAACATCGCCCGGGGGGTATCGCCTCAGCGCAGAGGGAGAAGAGGAGGGAAGAGACTGGAGACCTAAGACTTTTGCCTCCATCACAGTGAGGAGATGTTGGGTGGACTCACTGTGGTGGATGTTAATATGTGTTTATTGTTGTTTTTTTATTGTATTGTATTGTATGTATGACTGCTTCAATTTCGTTCAGACTTCGGTCTGAATGACAATAAAAGGTAATCTAATCTAATCTAATCTAATAACTGAAGCTGGGATTATTGTTGGAAAATGAGTACAAGCAGCTGTCCTCAGGCTTTCCTATTTCTACACAATTCCAAAAGTGGCTGACAGATCAGTGAGGAAGTAATGACAGGCACAAGGGGAACTGCTGACATTTTCCCACACAATTCAGGCCAGTCTTATTTTGTCTCTATCACAAGTTTCATGGAATAGATTGCTTCTGCATTTTTCCTTCAAACTCGATCATGTCAGAAACACCAATTAGTTCTTCCTTTACCCTTCTAAATTAACAGGAATACATACCCGGCTGATAAACTATGTATTGCATATTCAAATCGCCATTACTGTTTGAGGATCTAAAGTATATTTCACCTAGATCAAAATTAATTTCTATAGGTATCACATATACTAAGACTGTATGCATTACAAAAATAACATTATAAATAGCAGGTACACAAAAATGCTGGAGAAACTCAGCGGGTGCAGCAGCATCTATGGAGCGAAGGAAATAGGCGACGTTTCGGGCCGAAACCCTTCTTCAGACTGATGGGGGGTGGGGGGGAGAAGGAAGGAAAAAGGGAGGAGGAGGAGCCCGAGGGCGGGGGGGATGGGAGGAGACAGCTCGAGGGTTAAGGAAGGGGAGGAGACAGCAAGGGCTAGCAAAATTGGGAGAATTCAACGTTCATGCCATCCGGACGCAAGCAACCCAGGCGGAATATGAGGTGCTGTTCCTCCAATTTCCGCTGTTGCTCACTCTGGCAATGGAGGAGACCCAGGACAGAGAGGTCGGATTGGGAATGGGAGGGGGAGTTGAAGTGCTGAGCCATCGGGAGTTCAGGTAGGTTATTGCGGACTGAGCAGAGGTGTTCGGCGAGACGATCGCCCAACCTCCGCTTAGTCTCCCCGATGTAAATCAGCTGACATCTAGAGCAGCGGATGCAGTAGATGAGGTTGGAGGAGATACAGGTGAACCTTTGTCACACCTGGAACGACTGCTTGGGTCCTTGAATGGAGTCGAGGGGGGAGGTGAAGGGGACCGCGCTCCACATATTAGCATCAGCGATCCCCATATATTAGCATGCGCGATCCCCATATATTAGCATGCGCGATCCCCACATATTAGCATCAGCGATCCCCATATATTAGCATCAGCGATCCCCATATATTAGCACTATCCTACACAGACAATGCCTACATTTACCAAGCCAATTAACCTACAAACCTGTTCAAAAGGGATCTGCAGTTTCGCCGAACACCTCCGCTCAGTCCGCAATAACCTACCTGAACTCCCGGTGGCTCAGCACTTCAACTCCCCCTCCCATTCCCAATCCGACCTCTCTGTCCTGGGTCTCCTCCATTGCCAGAGTGAGCAACAGCGGAAATTGGAGGAACAGCACCTCATATTCCGTCTGGGGACCTTGCGTCCGTATGGCATTAACATTGAATTCTCCCAATTTTGCTAGCCCTTGCTGTCTCCTCCCCTTCCTTAACCCTCTAGC
This sequence comes from Amblyraja radiata, assembly GCF_010909765.2. Lineage (NCBI taxonomy): Eukaryota > Metazoa > Chordata > Chondrichthyes > Rajiformes > Rajidae > Amblyraja > Amblyraja radiata. The sequence goes on along the minus strand of NC_045968.1, from coordinate 1,462,593 downwards.
TGTCTCCTCCCACCCTCCCATCCGCCCGCCCTCGGGCTCCTCCCCCTCCTCCCCTTTTCCTTCTTTCTCCCACCCCCCATCAGTCTGAAGAAGGGTTTCGGCCCGAAACGTCGCCTATTTCCTTCGCTCCATAGATGCTGCTGCACCCGCTGAGTTTCCCCAGCAATTTTGTGTACCTAACCTACAAACCTGTTGTTCTTGTAAATGGAGTGTGGAGCATGGGAGAAAACTGAAGATCTCGGAGAAAACCCACGGGGAGAATGTACAAACTGCGTACAGACAGCACCCGTAGTCGGGATGGAACCCGGGTCTCTGGCATTCGCTGCAAGGCAGCAACTCTACCGCTGCGCCACTGTGACTGCCCTATAGTTTCCCATAATTACCCCCTTATTACTTGATTCCCTTATATGAAAAACATTATCAGACTCTGCCTTAAATATATCTGGTAATTGAGCCTCTACACCCATCCTTGGAAGTGATTTCAAAGATTCACCACCTTCTTCTCACCTTCCCAGCCCTGCCCCAAATGGCCAACCCTTTAGTTTGTTACTGTGACATCTGGTTTAGACCTTAGAGATACTGTGCATAAACATGCCCTTCAGCCCATCAAACCCGTGCCGGCCGGTAATCACCCTGTACACTAACCTACACACACACTAGGCACGGTTTATTACAACTTACCAAAACCAATTAACCTACAAACCTGCACATGCTTGGCGTGTGGGCGGAAACCGGAGCACCCAGAGAAAACCCACGAGGTTACAGGGAGTACGTTCAAACTCCATACAGACGGCACCCGTAGTCAGGATTTCATCAGGCGCTGTAAGGCAGCAACTCTACCGCTGTGTCACTGTGCCACCCATGGTTGTGGATTCCTCAGCCAGAGACACCATCAACTCTCTATCTCCCCTAGCAAGTAGCTTCATCAGAATGTTGTCCCCTTCCATCCGTATCCATCCCTCTGGCTTTACATTTCACTCCTCTTCTTCTTTCCTTATCTGACACCTTTTACCTTTCCACCTCTAACCCCTATCACTTACTCCACCCATCTGCCAATCACTTTCCCATCACCTGTATTCCCCCCCCCACCCCCCTCAATTTCAATCAGTCTGAAGAAGGGTCCTGACCTGAAACATCGCCTGTCCATTCCCTCCACAGATGCTACCCTGACCCGCTGTGTTCCTCAAGATTCGAGAATCTGCAGGCCATGTCTCTCGTAAGAATGTTGGATGTTTCAATGAGATCTACACCCACGCTCCTATCCTCACAGAGCAGGCTTTATCTCTTAACATCTGACAGAGCCGACATATCAGAATGATTATGGAGAACCTTTGCTATACCTCCTCGATTGCATTTTGGGTAGGGTGGTCAGACTCGCACATTATATTCCAGATTCCGACACATTCAGGTTCTATATAATTGGAGCAAGCTTCTCTGACCTTGTATTCAAATTTTGCAATAAAGATCCCGATATCCTTTACCTTCCTAATTGCCTTTCTTAGCTGCATCTTAAGTTCTGTTTAGTCGATTGTTTTAACTTAGTGATTGTTGTGCAAGGGGCACCCCAGTTTACAAGCTCTCTGAGCTTTCAGATTCATAGTCAATATTGTTGTTGTTGTCGTCACCAATTTCAATTAAACCACTTTTAGCTGGTCACCCAGTTACTGAGAGGATACGCTGTTTTCTGACTTGTTAAGGTAATTCTTTACAACAGTAATTCAAAATCAATCCAATACGTTTTTAAAATATGAACACATTTAATAGATTATTCATCAAAATCCACTCACCGTGTTCTCTGCAATGTATGTGCATTGTGTACTGACTGCACAAATTAAAGCTTTGCACACTGCAAGTGTGGTTACGGTTCTGGGTCAATCCAAATTGAATTATACTGTGCATTGACGTTACCATTGGAAACTTTTAAAGAGCAAATGTGTTATTTATTTAAAAGAACAACTTCATAATTTTAAACAATAAACTTCAAATTTTGTACAAATACTGCATCTAGAAAAGCAACCAGCTCTTTAGCGGAGCTAATTTCTGCTGTGAACATCTGTATTTGGGACATATAGACAGTCATTGCAAACAATATTAGAACAAGCAACCGCAGATGCTGGTTTGCACCAAAGTTCGACACAAAGTGCTGGAGTAACTCATCGGGTTAGGTAGCATCTCTGGAGAAAAAAGATGAGTGACTTTTTGTTTCCGGACCCTTCTTCAGTTTGACTTGGACCAAAACATCACCCATCCTTTTTCTCCAGGAATGCAGCTGTTATTCCAGCACTTTGTGTCTATTATAACGAACAATACTTCTTTCTCAGGCATTAGTGCACTGATCACATTTTCTTCTAAGTTTTGAAAGTATTGTGAGACAAAGTTATTTTTCCTCGTTGTTATACAGTGTGACCCGTTGACACAGCAGTTAGTGCAAAGCTCCAGGGATCAGGGTGCAGACCTTAGTGAGGAGTTTGCACGTACTCCAGGTGGATGGATGCTCCGGTTCCCCCCCACATTCCCAAAGACATGCGGCTTGGTAGGTTAACCTATTGCTGTAAAATGCTATTTTTGTGGGTACTTTTAAAAAAAAAAAAACGAATTTGCTGAACACCTGTGAAGGATTATATGTATAGGAAAGAACTGCAGATGCTGGTTTAAATCGAAGGGAGACACAAAATGCTGGAGTAACTCAGCAGGACAGGCAGCATCTCTGGAGAGAAGGAATGGGTTTGTGAAGGATTATACACTGTAATGCAAATGGGGAAACAAGAGGAGAGAGAGGAATAGGGATAATGGATAAATGATTCTTTAACTTACAGCGTGCTCTCATTGATAGGTAGAATTAACGCTATAAAAATGACTTTCTTACCACAATTAATATATTTGTTTCAAGCGATCCCAATATATATTCCAAAATATTTTTTCAAAAAACTAGATTCCACTATCACTAATTTTATATGGGATTACAGAACACATAGAATTCAACGAAAGCATTTGTGCAAATCTAAAGAAGTTGGGGGTTTATCATTACCTAACTTTATGTATTACTACTGGGCAGTGCATATTAAGAACATAATGTACTGGCTGGATAGTTCCACTCAGCAGTTGGAGTGGATAAGAATGGAGAAAGAGGAGTGCTATCCGCACGATATAGGAACGATCCTGCTCTCACCGATAAAATTGAATAGTATAATATATAAGAAGAACCCAATTATTCACAATATAATAAGAATTTGGAAACAAATAAAAGCATCCTTGAAATTAAATAATTTATCAGTACTAACCCCACTATTGAACAACCCCGCATTCAAACCTTCTCTCATCGACAACACATATCAACAATGGGATAGACTGGGGATTAGGAAAATAGGGGATATGTATGAATTGGGTAAACTGTTATCATTTCAACAATTAAAATTTAAATTTAAATTGAAGGATAATCAATATTTTAAATATATACAGGTATGTGACTTTATGAAGAAATATACACATAGATTTCAAACTATATTTTTAGACCCTTTAGAAGAAGCAATGAATATTAAGGCTGATTCACAAAAATTAATATCATACTTTTATAATAATATATTATATAGAGAATCACCCTCAACAGAAGCACTAAGGGAAGATTGGGAACATGAGCTAATGATAAAGATTTCGAAGGATAGATGGGAAAAGTATTTGATGAATACACATAACTGTTCTATTAATATAAGACATAATTTAATTCAATTCAAATTATTACATAGACTATATTATTCAAAAATGAGGTTGAATAAATTTTATCCAAACGTCTCTCCCAGATGCGATAAATGTTTGTTTCAAAACGCTAATATAGCACATTCATTTGTAGGATGTACAAAGTTGAATACATTTTGGAGTGATATATTTGATATATTTACAAAGCTCTTCAAGTCAAGAATAGAACCCAAAATGGAATGGATTATATATGGAATAATAGGAGAAGATACCAATTTAAATAAAGACCAAAATGTTTTTTTTAATTATGGGTTAATAATTGGAAAGAAATTGATACTTAAATTTTGGAAAAATACAACCATACCAACTGTTAAAATGTGGATTAGGAATATGATGGACATAGCACGCCTTGAAGAAATGAGACTCCGACTAATAGATAAATATGACCAATTCTTAAGGAGTTGGTCTCCTTTCATCGACTTTTTGGAATCATGTGATGCAGCGGTACCATAAAGATTGCTGATTTCAGTTCATGACGTGGATAGATCTACATCTCCGAATAAAGATTTGAAAATTTCTCTTTTAAGGGGCCTTCTCTTCTATTTCTACTTTCCACCTTTTCTTTTTTCTTTTCTTTTTTATATACACACTTCACATTTTTCTACGCTCTACCATCTATTTTTCCACTCTTTCCCCTTTCTATTGTTTTCTTTTTCTTGTCTTGCTTACTTCCTTCTCATAACATAAAACTAGAGGTTGTACATGGAATGGATTACGGTATGACATAGTTGGCACCTAAAATTAGGTGCCACTGTATTGTTTTGTATTGTATTAACTTCTAATAAAATAAACAAATTAAAAAAAAAAAACTTACAGCGTGGAAACAGACCATTCGGCCCACCCACATCCATGCCGACCATCAATCAGCTGTTCACACTATAGACAATAGACAATAGGTGCAGGAGTAGGCCATTCGGCCCTTCGAGCCAGCACCACCATTCAATGTGATCATGGCTGATCATCCCCAATCAGTACCCCGTTCCTGCCTTCTCCCCATTTCCCCTGACTCCGCTATCTTTAAGAGCCCTATCTAGCTCTCTCTTGAAAGTATAGAGAGAACTGGCCTCCACCGCCCTCTGAGGCAGAGAATTCCACAGACTCACAACTCTCAGTGTGAAAAAGTGTTTCCTCGTCTTCGTTCTAAATGGCTTACCCCTTATGCTTAAACTGTGGCCCCTGGTTCTGGACTCCCCCAACATCGGGAACATGTTACCTGCCTCTAGCGTGTCCAAACCCTTAATCTATATTACTAAAACTCTGTTCTTGACCGGTTTTGGCTTTCTGTGCTGCGGTTTCCGAGAGAACGCCGCCACTTACGGCCGTCATTTTTGGCCACCTCGCTCAGAGCCCCCCTCCGCCGCATGTGTGCCGAGGATTTTTCCCGTCGATGAAAATTGACAGAGATATTAATGTTTTTACAACATTCCCCATTCTCTCTGCTGCCCCCGCTGGAGGGAGGGGGAGCGACTATAAAACCAGGAAGTGGCGTGCCTCAGTCAGTCTCTGCAAGTGGTGTGCCTCAATCAGAGCTTTGAATGACACTGACAAATGTCGACAGCACTGTGAGTACCCTTAATTTGGTTTGAAAATGAAAATATGGTTAGAGGTAAAAAAAGCACTGCCTGCAAATGGTTGTTTGGATTTGGGTTGAAGTAAAAAGGTACTCTCTCCCCCCCCCCCCCCCTCTCCTCTCCCCCCCCCCCCCCCCCTCTCCTCTCCTCTCCCCCCCCCCCCCCTCTCCTCTCCCACCCCCCCTCTCCTCCTCTCCTCCTCTCCTCCTCTCCTCCTCTCCCCCCCCTCTCCTCTCCCTCTTCTCCTCTCCCCACCCTCTTCTCCTCTCCCCCTCTCCCCCCTCTCCTCTCCCCTCCCTTTCCCCTCCCCACCCTCCTCTCCCCTCTCCTCTCCCCCCCCCCCTCCTCTCCCCCCCTCCTCTCCCCCCTCCCCCCCCCCCCCCTCCCCTCCCTCCCTCCTCCCCTCCCCCCCTCTCCCCCCCCTTCCCCCCCCCCCCCCCCCCCCCTCTCCCCCCCTCTCCCTCCCCCCCTCCCTCTCCCCTTCTCCCCCTCCCCCCCTCCTCTCCTCTCCCCCTCCTCTCCTCTCCCCCTCCTCTCCTCCCCCTCCTCTCCTCCCCCTCCTCCCCCTCCCTCTCCTCCTCTCCTCTCTCCCCCCTCCCCTCTCCCCCCTCCCCCTCTCTCTCTCCCCTCTTTTTCCTCACATCCATCCCCTCCTCCACCGTCCCTCCCTTAACCCCCCCCCCCTCCCCTCCACACACCCCTACCCCCTTCCCTCCACCCTCCCTCCCCCTCCCTGCTCCCCACCTCTCCCCTCCCCTCATCTCACCCCCTTCTCAGCACACCCTCTCTCTCCCCCTCTTCCCCTCTCTCTCTCTCTCTCTCTCTCCCCCCCCCCTCTTCCCCTCCATTAGCGTGAGTGCGGGAGGGGGGGGGGTAGTTAGTGTGTGACGCTGCATGCCGCCCCCCCCCCCCCCCCCCCAACCCCCCGTTGGGGGAACAGACCCAACGGGTCTGCACTTGGTCTAGTAATCTTATGTTTCAATAAGATCCCCTCTCACCATTTAGATAATAATCTGCCTTCCTGTTTTTGAGGCCAAAGTGGATAACCTCACATTTATCCACATTAATCTTCATCTGCCATGCATCTGCCCACTCACCCAACCTGTCCAAGTCACCCTGCATTCTCATAGCATCCTCCTCACAGTTCACACTGCCTTCCAGCTTTGTGTCATCTGCAAATTTGCTAATGTTACTTTGAATCCCTTCATCTAAATCATTGATGTATATTGTAAATAGCTGCGGTCCCAGCACCGAGCCTTGCGGTACCCCACTAGTCACTGCCTGCCATTCTGAAAGGGACCCGTTAATCCCTACTCTTTGTTTCCTGTCTGCCAACCAATTTAAAATCCATACCATGTGCCCTAATTTTGCCCACTAATCTCCTACGTGGGATCTTATCAAATGCTTTCTGAAAGTCCAGGTACACTACATCCACTGGCTCTCCCTTGTCCATTTTCCCAGTTACATCCTCAAAAAATTCTAGAAGATTAGTCAAGCATGATTTCCCCTTCGTAAATCCATGCTGACTCGGACCGATCCTGTTACTGCTATCCAAATGTGCCGCTATTTCATCTTTTATGATTGGCTCCAGCATCTTCCCCTCCACTGATGTCAGGCTAATTGATCTATAATTCCCTGTTTTCTCTCTCCTGCCTTTCTTAAAAAGTGGGATAACACTAGCTACCCTCCAATCCACAGGAACCGATCATGAATCTGTAAAACATTGGAAAATGATCACCAATGCGTTCTATGTTACCCCACTCCCTCCACTCTAGGGGTAACTTACAGAGGCCGATAAACCTACACAACCACACTTTTTTGGGGGGATGTGGAAGGAAACCCGAGTGCCCAGAGGAAACCGACGCGGTCACAGGGAGAACGTGCAAACTCCACACAGACAGCACCCGAGGTCAGGTTCGAACCCGGGTCTTTGGCGCCGTGAGTCAGCAGCGCTGAGCCACTGTGCTGCACCGGCACAGAATGCGAGCTATGATATGAAGAACTTAAACCCATTCCAGCGACTTGGACCAGAAATAGCGACCGTGACTTTTAAATGGCAATTAATAACTTTTAAAGAGTAATTAATGACAAAGACGTTTTAATAATCTTGTTAATTTAAACTAAAGCAGTAAAATCGGATATAGGAAAATGACAACACAGTCCTGGGGGGGAGAGGGGGGGTTAATGCGAAGAAGGGTCGCGCAACTCGTTGACGGTCGAGCCCATTGATGTGTCGGCAACTTCCATTGGGACGGCCGTGCCGGATACTCGCTCTGCCCGCCGCAGCTCCTTGATGGCATAGAAATAGTAGATGGAATCAAGGCAGCAGTTGACGTTGGCCAGGTACAGGGTGAAATGTAGAGCGTGGCGCAGACATTCATAATATTGTTCCGAGATGAAGCCGTTCACAGCGGAAGCGTACAGCAGCAGCGCGGCGTGATAGGGCGTGAAGCAGATGAGAAAGGTGAACAGATTTGAAAGGAGGACCTTGGTACATTTCTCGTTGCCCCTGTCCCGCGGATCACTGGCTCTGTCTCTCAGGCTGTGGACAATCCCAATGGAACATAAGACCATAATCAAGGCGCAGACCACAAACACAACGCCGAGAGGGGCAATGAATACAATATCCAAGACGCGAGGGGAGAGGTGGTAAAAGCAGGATTCCGACTGACTCGTAAAGTAGATGTGAAGGGTACACGAACACACGATAATCCAGATCGCAGCGCAGACCCCCGCGATCGTTCTTGGGGATGAGATGGTCCTGGCGTTGAAAGGATGCACGACGGCCACGTAGCGGTCCACACAGATCAGGGTGATCACCAGGATGCTGGTGTACGTGTTCACAAAACACAACGACTCAAGAACCCGGCAGAAATTCTTCCCCATCTTCCGAGACCAGTCATTGTTGACGAAGAAGGCGTAGACTTTGAAGGGCAAAGCGAAGAGCAGAAGGCTGTCTGAGACGACAAGGTTCATCACGTAGATGAAGGACTTGGTCGGTTTCTTGACCTCACAACAGATGGTGTACAACGCCATCCCATTCAACGCCGACCCAGCGAGACACGTCGGCACACTAAACAGAAGCAACACTACTTGATGAGCCAAGTCCGAGTGATTTCGCGAGCTATTTTCACAATTCATTGCTAGAAGAATCTAAAATTGGACAATAAACCATCAGAGAGAGTCAAGGCAGATAGGCAAACACCCCTCATCATATACCTGCTGCCCAAAGTCTCCCCCCCCGACCCCCCGACCCCCCGCCCGATTGTACACAGCCCTTCCTCATCTGCACTTTCCTGGGGCCGCATACATTCGCTTCCTTCCCCTTACTTTGTCACCCCCCCCCCCCCCCCCCCCGGACCCCTCCTCGCCTTCAACAATTCATCTTACAATACTCCCCCCCCACCTGAAGTCGGATCTGTCCTCGGTATTTTTTGTAGAAGACGCTATAAATGGCACGTTTTCTCCCAGAAATAAAAGCGCCCGAATTGGCCGAGTGGTTTCACGCAGCCTCGACGGCCCCGCTCTCAATACCTTCAATGTTGTCCAGTCTTCTCTCAATTTATAACGATGACTTCCGATCAGAGACGGCGCGCACACACCGTGGTCGGAGTTGTCACATTCAATGAGCTAGATACCTGATGCGAAATCAGATAACTGGAGCACAAACCGATGTTTGTGGTCAACCTGCTGGAAAGTGGAGACCATACAAGTTCTCTTCCTCTTGGCTAATTATAGGTCACAATGACAATACTAATTGTGTTGTGTTCTATAAAATTAGCAATTTTAATTGTCAATTTATAAACTCACGTCGTTTTTTTTTTAAATTTAAGGCAAGCAAACCCCCAGAAAATTGTTGTGAGAATATAGGATATTCTGGTAGAAGATAAAAGTTTGAGAGAGTTTGTGGCAAATCCATGTAAACAGTTTTAACTTTGCACCTTGCTAAAGGACAACAATAATGACAACTGAAAGGAAATATTAATGATGGGCAGCCAATTTGAATTTATTTTTCACCCACCTTAGAATTAATCCCAGAGTAGGGTAAATAGATTGGAGGAACAACACCTCATGTTCCACTTGGGTAGTTTACAACCCAACTGTATAACCATTGAAGATAGATACATAGAAACATAGAAATTAGGTGCAGGAGTAGGCCATTCGGCCCTTCGAGCCTGCACCGCCATTCAATATGATCATGGCTGATCATCCAACTCAGTATCCTGTACCTGCCTTCTCTCCATGCCCCCTGATCCCTTTAGCCACAAGGGCCACGTCTAACTCCCTCTTAAATATAGCCAATGAACTGGCCTCAACTACCTTCTGTGACAGAGAGTTCCAGATGTACAAAATACAGAGATACAAAATGCTGGAGTAACTCAGAGGATCAGGCAGCATCTCTGGAGAAAAGGAGTAGGTAACGTTTTGGGTCAGAACCCTCCTTCAGACTGCTGAACATTGAATTCTCCAATTTAAGGTAACTATAACAGCCCCTCCTCACCCCCATTCTCTCCCCTCCCTTCTGTTCCTCCTCCACTGCACCCCACCTCGACTCATTCCTATTGCTCCCCTTCCCTTCCACCTACATTCCTTCCTCTAGCTTCACAATTGGCAACTCTTTAGTCCTTTTGTCTTGCACCTCCGTCTTTGCATCTCTGGACTTTGTCCAACCATTTGCCTATCAATAGCCCTCTCATCTGTTTCCACCTATTTCCTGCCACACTTTACCTTGCCCCTCCTCTCTTCCAGCTTTCTCCCCTCCCCACTATCAGTCTGAAGAAGGGTTCTGACCTGAAACATCACCTATCCATGTTCTCCAGAGATGCTGTCTAACCTGCTGAGTTACTCCAGCACTTAGTGTCTTTTTATGTAAACCAGTATCTGCAGTTCCTTGTTTCCACCGGGCAATATTATCCTTTAGTGTGAAAGTGGAGTGGCTGGGCTTAAATGTTAATGCATTTCCAATCACACAGTTTCCATTAATAACTATGCGGGCCAGGAAGCAAGTAATAATAATAATAATAATAAATTTTATTTAATGGGCGCCTTTCAGACATCTCAAGGACACCTTACATAGTAATCGGAATAACATATAATCGGAATATAACAAGTAATAAAGACATCACAGAGACACAAATTAAAACAGAATTCAATCCAAAAACAGAAAATCAAAAACAGTGTGAAGAGAGAGCAGCGGCAGCCAAAGCGCGCCAGCGTCCACTCTCTCTTCACGGCAGCCATCTTGGACACAGACCTACAGGACTACAATTAGACAAAAAAATCATCCCCCACAGTGGGTAGCACTGTGGAGGAAGGCACAATGTCCAGTCCCCACCCCATGTTCACCCCAAAGTCAGGCCTATTGAGGCCACCGCAATTGCCTCTACGGAGGCCCGATGTCCCTGGCCGTTCTCACCGGGTGGTCTTGCCCCGGCGTCGGGATAGTCCTTTCGGCGGCTGGGCCACCTGGAACGGCCGCTTCCTGGTTGGAGCCCGCGGCTGCCGAAGCCGACAAGGCCGCGCCGGTTTGGAGCTCCCAGGCTCCCGATGAAAAAGTCGGCGCCGCCTCGCCGCACTGCCGCCTCTCCGCACGCCGCCTCTCTGCGCTCCGCAGCCCCGCAGCCCAGAGATGTTGCTCTCGGTGGTCCAGCTCGCCAGGTAGACATGGCCTGCAAAACAGCCGGGTCTCATCTGTCCAACAACATCTCCTGTGAGAAGTGATTCCATCCATCAATGATATCTTTGCAACACATGTGTTGATCAGTGAGAAACAAAGAAACAGGTTGATGCGTCAAACACCAACCATCGTTGTCATCATTGGCAATCATCGATATAAACTAGAAGTCAGGGGGTGCCACCTGGAACAAGTGTGCAACACAGGAACCAATATATCACCCAAAATAGATGAATCATGATCTGTTCCAGCGTCCCTTGCTTTCAACTGGACAATCAATTGAGTTGCAATGGCATAGAAGGCTACAGACTAGCTGTCTGGAAAATGGGATTGGTATAGTTGGGTACTTGAAGGTCGACATGGAAGTTGGTGGACCAATGGGCCTGCTTCTGTGCTGTTTAAGTTTATGTCATAGCAGAATTAGGCCATTTAGCCCTTCAAGTCTAATCGATCATTCAGTCATGGATGATGTACCTTCCCCTCTCAACCCCATTCTCCTGCCTTCTCCCCATAACATTTGACACCATTACCAGTGAAGACTCCGTCAATCTCCATCATAAATTTCACAGATTTACCACCCTCTGACTAAAGAAATTCCTCCTCATCTCCTTTCTAAAGATACATCCTTTTATTCTATTCTCTATGATTCCATGACTCTAAAACAATGAAAGCAGTTGTACAGTGATCCCACCGTAAGTTGATGGGGAGTGCTACATCCAACATAGTCGGGCTGTGATCTCCACTATACAGACAGGCAGTAAACTTTGTAAAGTAATTGGGCAGTAATGTGACTAGACAGGTGAACTGGACCCCATCAAATGGGCAGCAATCATCTGAATGATTTTGCCAGTGGTCCACTCGAAACAGATAAGCATAACCCACATCCAAAAAACCCAATCGACGATCATCCTGAAGAGATGGCAGTAATCCACTCAGAATGGCCAGTGCCCACTGGAAAAAAAAGCAGATATTGATCACCCAAAACAAAGGACATTACTATTAGTAGAAAAATAGTGATGGAGAAATTAATGGAACTGGAAGATGGTAAATCCCAAAGGCCTGATATTCTGCAACACTCATGTATAGTGTGGAATTTTGATCAGCGCACCAAGGAAATAATATATTTACCACTGAAAGAGTGAAATAAAGATTCACCAGACAAATCACTGTAATGGAGGAAGTGTCATTTGAAGAGAGGTTGGATCGACTAGGGTTTAGAAGGATGAGAAATCTTATTGAAATGCTCAGGAGTGAGAAATGTATTCGCTGAGAATGTGTAATTCTCTGCTGCTGAAACTGGCATCAAGTCGCTGAATTTATTTAAGGATACAAAAGGCATTAAGAAATACAGAGAATGAAACGTAGTATGGTATGCAGAAAGACGATCAGCCAATGTCGTAACAAATGGTGGAAAATACACCAAGAGCAAAATAGTGGAGCACACTCAAAGAGTTGGTCTTTTCTCAATGTTTCCAAATGGGACAATTTCCCATTAAAAATGGGCAGGCAATGATCTCCCCAAAGGTGTAGATAATGGTCCATTCAAAGAAGGTGGATGTTACCTCAACAAAATGTTGTGGCCCATTATAATGGGAGAGGCAGCAAGCTATGCAAGGCAAGAGCTTGAAGTCAATGTTCTACCTACAACTAATAGGTGTGCTGCATCCAATAGTTTGAGTTTAGTTTATTGTCACGTGTACCCACAAGAGACAAGAGACATTTATTGTCACATGCACCAATTGGTACAGTGAGATTTGGAGTCACCATACAGCCATACGAATAACATAGCACACAACACGATAGTCTTTAACATAAACATCCCCACACAGCAGAATCAAAGTTTCCCATTGTGATGGAAGGCACCAAAGTTCAGTCAACTTCCTCTTTGATGTTCGCCCATGGTCGGGGCATCCCGAGCCCCCCGCAGTCGCCGCAATGGCGTCCCGATGTTCAGGCTCCTTCGCCGGGATAATGGAACTCCGACGTCGGAACGATGGAACATCCTCAGCGGCTTGGAGTTCCGAATCGGCCACTTCTTATCGGAGACCGTGGCTCCCGAAGTCCACAGGCCAAGCTGGGCGGAGATTCACGCTGGCGGCTCTCGGCAAAGGGATCCCAGGACTCCGTGATGTTGAATTCAGCGCCGCCCGTGGCTGGGAGCTCCACAAACCGCAGCTTCACGATGTTGAAGCAGCAGGCCCAACACCCCGGATCTTCAAACAGCGATCCAGGTAAGGCATCGCCCGCTCCGCGGTGAATCTAGTGCTGCGCTGCCGCTGAAGCTCTGGTCCGGTCTCCGGCAGGAAAGGCCGCGCCAATCCAGTTGGTAGAGCGCGGGGGGGGGCGAGGGCGCGACTCGGAGAAATAGTCGCATCCTCGCCAGGAAGTGACTGGGAAACAGTTTCCCCCTTACCCTACCCGCCTCCCCCCACATAAAAATACTAGGAAACTCCAACACATACTTTTTAAACAGACTAAAACATTTTAAAAGATGGAAAAACAGAGGGACTGCAGGCAGAGGCTGCCATTATGTGGCGCCCCCTAGTGGCCAGTGTACAGTGAAAAGAGTTTGGCATTGATCCCTCCCAAACAGAGGGTTGTTGACCAGGCTTTAAAGGTACCACAACACCATGGGCAAAGAAAACAGGGAATTAAACTTAAATTAAAATTAAAATGAGGAGTTTCCCTCATTGCTGATCATAAAGTTGAACCAAAGCATTTGATGAATTTGGAGCTCCGGCCCCCAGTTCCTGAGTGATGTGGAAGGATGCTTACAATCAAATTTATAATCGAGTTCGGTATTCCGAAAAACGCAAGGAATCATGGGATTTGTCAAAGGTCATTCGTGATAAAGAAAAAGCAAATGAAGCGCTGGCTGTATAAACTGTGTATTAATTGGTAAATATTCTACCAATGAATTAATCTAGAATTCTGTCGACTCAATAGGGGAGTTGTGTAGCGGAACGTAATTGAGCATCGCGTCACAATCTTTGATTATGGCTCATTGTTGACCCCTTAAACCTGAATCTAAATGCACGTCAATTGTAAAAGGAGCACGTTGCCTCATAATGATTCAATTTAGTTACTATGCAAATAGAAATTAATATTTCAGTGGTTGACCCCTTTTCCATCAACTGTAGAAGGCTAAGAACAATTTCCATTGATCCCTACAATTAAGGAACGTGTTTGTTTTTTATCCAGATGTTACTAATTATCATTTATACAAATGATTTCCATGCAATCATAATTGGTTACACTTTTTTTATGAATTATGCAGCCAACAGCGAAATGATGGTATTTATTGCTGAATCTGAAGCAAGTCGCCCACAAGGTTCCAGCAACCCTCTGATATGAACATCCCTTTCATGACACCCCCACTAGTGGTATTGGTTTGTTATTGTCAAATTTACCAAGATAACAGTGAAAGCTTTTATTTGTGTGCTATCCGGTCACATACTATGAATAACTACAATCAAACCATACACAAGAACAACAAGCATTGCAAAGAGAAAAGTACCAGAATGTAGAATACAGTTTTACAGCAACGTGGCATTACAGCTACAGAGAAAACGTCCAATGTCCCCAATGAGGTAGGTTGGAAGATTGGGACCACACCGTAACTTATTGGAGGAACGTTCAGTCGGCTGATAGCAGAAGCTGTTCGTGAATGGTGGTACGTGCTCTCAAACTTTTGTATCTTCTGTCCAAATGGGAGTAGAGAGAAGAAGAACAAGGGTGTCCGCATGGTTATCTTGGGACTTTAGGTTGGTCCGGAATTCCCTCTTGACATCCTTGATGGTTTTACAAAGATCATAAATAGATTTCTTGTATGGCTCTGGATTATTTGACTTGAACCCTGCAGACTTGGACCACACCTCAGAGTGGACCTCACGGTTCATCCATAATTTATATTTGGACATCACTCATATTGTCTTTTTTGGAATGTCAGAAAGGCTGAAGTGAATTCTTGCAGCAGGTAGTAGGGACAGCATTACACCATAGAATATTCTAGATCTCCTGAACTCTCCAGGACTGACTATCTGAGCACCATCCAGAGTTGATTGAGAAGTAGACTTCTCCAATCCTAATCTTGCCTGTGCTCGCCTTATGGTGAATGGAGAAACCCTTAGGTTATATAATTGCAGGCCCATAGCTTTAGCCAGCATATTGTCAAAAGTCCAAGAAAGAATTCTGCTGGATAGAGTAAATGAGTTTGTTAACTCCACAGATAACTAGTTTGGTTTTAAAGCTAAACTTGTACATATATGCCCTCAATTAGATTGTAAACTAATATAGAGGTAAAAACTCGTCAATTCTTGTGCTTTTTTGATGCTTCCAAAGCCTTTGATCGTTTTAATCATAGAAAGCTGTTTGTTAAATTGAGTTAAAGAGGGGTGCCTAAATACATTGTGAGAATTCTGGCCCACCAGACTATGCAAATAAAATGGGGCAATAGGGCCTCAGCCCCATTTGGGGTTAGCAATGGTGTTAGACAAGGGGGAATTTTGTCCCCAGTCCTTTTTAATCTTTATATTGATGATCTGTCCAAGCAATTGAAAGCCTGTAATACTGGGTGCATGATTGGTAATATTTTAGTGAACCATATTATGTATGCAGATGATCTTGTGGTCTTTAGTCCATCTAGCGCTGGTCTCCAGCAGCTCCTTACTATATGTTCTGTGTATGGTGTGGAACATGATATTAAATATAATGCTTGTAAGAGTGCTGTTACGATCTGTAGAACCAAAGAGGATAAAAGTCTAACATTTCCTGATTTTAAATTGTCTGAATAATCTTAGCGTATAAGGTAAAATATCTTGGACATTTTATTACATAACAAATGACAGATGATGAGGATATTTATAGGCAACGACGCATGCTGTATGTACAGGTGAATACTCTCTTGCGTAAGTTTGGTGCGTGTGCAGATGTGGTGAAGATGTCGCTATTTAGAGCATACTGCACACCACTCTATACTGCGCACCTGTAGTCAAACTATGGAAAGACAAGTTTGCAGAGACTAAAGGCGGCCTATAATGATGCCATGAGAACACTGCTAAGGAAACCTAGATGGTGTAGTGCCAGTAATATGTTTGTGGCTGCAGGAGTCAGTACTTTAGAAGCTAGCCTAAGAAATGATATGTATGAATTCATTTGCAGGATAAATGACTCTAAAAATGTAATTATCATGGCGTTGTCAAACATAAGGTTTAGCACTACACGCTACGAATCCCAGTTGTGGAGACACTGGTATCATTGTCTCGTTGTAGGACACTGATCTTTCTATTTTATTCTGGATTTTAAATTATGTATTGTGTTTTTGTATATAATTTATGATGCTTTTATAAATAATATACTAGGCTTTTATATGTATTTTATGGACTTTTTATATGCAATGTATTTTATGAAATGTCATCTCTTGTCTGGACCTTGAGGCTGAAATAAAGATTAATAATAATAAATAATAATATGACAGGGTCAGGTGAAGCAGGGATGAGCTATGTCTCTGTAACAGAGAGCAAATAGCAGTTTCTCACTTCTCGGAGGTAGGTGAGCCTAGCTTTAAGTTCATCCAGCTTGTGTTCAAAGCTTGGATGTTTACCAGGATTATGGTGGGGATGAGGCATTAGAAATCATGTTGATTCAGTCTCCCCTCAGTCCAGCTCATCACCCATGTTTTCTATACAAGCGGCTAAACCTGATTGGGACCAGGAGTTGGTGCATGGAGTCAGACGTTCTGTGAGTCAAGTCAGGTCAAGTCACATTTATTTATATAGCACATTTAAAAAACAACTCTCCTTTACATTTACATTTGTTATGAGAATAGTATAAACAAACAAACTACATACATATAGACATATAGCCCTCGCTCAGTGGAAGTCAGGAAAGGCTTGGAAGTATAGATAAGTTTTAGTCTTGACTTAAAGGAGTCGATGGAGGGGGCAGTTCTGATGGGGAAGGGGGATGCTGTTCCACAGTCGAGGAGCTGCAACCGCAAAGGCGCGGTCGCCCCTAAGCTTAGGCCGAGACCGCGGGATATTCAGCAGCTGTAAGGTAGGTGAGTGCACGTGATGTAGTTCGGGAGTTAAGTTGTGATTTATGTGCTCTGGAAAGTTGTGTCCTCATACTGCCCGAGTCTCGAAATCTGTTCACAGTGTTGGGCGTCTATGAGATTGCCAATTGCCATTGTTGGTCCAAGCGGTCTGGTCACGGAAATAACTGTTTTGGGTTGATGTTGGTTCCATCAGGTTAGTTGATAGTTCGAAGGCTTCTCTGACTTCGGGGAACATTGACGTGGAACAACCAGAAATAAACCTAAAATAAAACAGAGAATGCTGGAGTTACTAAACAGGCCAAGCAGTATCTGTGGAGGGGGAAATAGGGTTACTGTTTCAGGCTGATCATGTTTGTGATGTAAAGAAATGGATGAAATGTAGGTTGATTAGTACATTTTCAAATAATACAAAAAATAGTGGAGTTATAGAGAGTGAGGAAGATACTTGTGTAGCCACTTTCAGGGAGCCATGGACTTGCACTCCAAGATCCCTCTGTATATAAATCCGATTAAAGGTGTTGCCATATTTTCCTCTTATATTTGGACTCCAAAAGTCCAACACTTCACACTTACCCGGATTAAACTCCACCTGCCATTTCTCTGCACATATTTCCAACTGGGTTCAGCAAGATGTAGACTGGGGATGATGTGGAGCTTTCCTGCTTCTCTTTCATTCTTTGTTCTTTCATCGTCGCCTATATCTCTCGTTTCTCTCATCCCTAACCAGTCTGAAGAATGGTCTCGACCCAAAACGTCACCCATTCCTTCTCTCCAGAGATGCTGCCTGTCCCACTGAGTTACTCTAGCTTTTTGTCTCTATCTTCGGTTTAAACCAGCATCTGCAGTTTCTTCCTACACATTAGCTATGTGAAATTTGGATTGCTTTCTTTGGAGTTTCAGAGGCTGAGGGGATGATCTAAAGCAGTAAGAAAAGATGATATTATTGTAGACAAAAATATGCCAGTACACATGGTTACACATGTACACATGTGCGACATGACAAAAATAAAACAATGAGGTTTAAGTTCGTGGAGATACACTCTACTGGCTCATATCATCTAAAAAAAAAACGCCGGATAAAAATATATAAAATTATGAGCGGCGTAGATGGAGTAGATAGTTAAACATAGAAACATAGAAAATAGGTGCAGGAGGAGGCCATTTGGCCCTTCGAGCCAGCACAGCCATTCATTGTGATCATGGCTGATCGTCCACTATCAATAACCCGTGCCTGCCTTCTCCCCATATCCCTTGACTCCACTTTGCAGTTTGGTTCATTATTAAAGGTTTAACTGCTACTTTACTGTTATGAAGTATAATTTTCTTTGTATTTTATATAGTTTAGATCTTAAGTTATCAATAGAAACAAAAATAAAGCAGCAGATGTTGGTTAATACACAATAAGACACAAAGTGCTGGAGTAACTCAGCAGGTCAGGCATCATCTCCGGAGAACATAGATACTATTGGGCCACATCATGCTCCTATGATCAGTATTCATCAAAATGTCTGCAGCCTTGTTTTAATGTTGCATTGGGAACTACTTTAAGGAGTGTTTTACACTTTGGGATTATTCAATGATGTATTTTTGCATACAACATAGGTGATGTTTGGGGTCCAGATAGTACACAGTCTGAACAAAGGTCTCGACCCAAAGACATCACCAATCCATGTTCTCCAGAGAAGCTGTCTGACCTGCTGAGCAGCTACAGCACTTTGTGTCCTTTTAAAATCTTAACAATTGATTGAAACGGCAAAGGTGGCCAAACAGCACCTCCTGTGGAGGATCAATGGCAACAACTTCTGGAGTTCTTCAATTCAGGTATACATGCATTACTCCAAATGTTGCTGTCATCATAAAATGAACATGATGTCAACATTGCACCAGGCACAGGGGGGCGCTGTCACCTTGAGGGAATGGTAATATATTAGCTAGAGAACTTATACCTCAGTGACCAATTAAGTCTGGAATTGTTAGCTCACATCCATAGTAGTGACTGTAAATGCCAGGTCGTTCAAAATGTCCGTGGGTTCAGTCATGTCCTTTAAGGAAAGAAACTTGCCGTCCTTATGGAACTAACCTTTATTTCACACCTATGTTGACTCTACCTATCAGCTCAGGCAGTTTGGGATGGGTAATAGCAAAGTCTGCCCCCCATGAATGCAAAGTGCAACCCATTTGCTCTCTAAACCTATACAAATGATCCCTCTTTTGACAGGTGTGTATGGAAGTCGGCACTGACTGTAATCAGTCCTTAGATGCATCTAAAACATGTTGTGGAATTGATATTAAGAAAATAGTAAACATAGAAACATAGAAAATAGGTGCAGGAGTAGGCCATTCGGCCCTTCGAGCCTGCGCCGCCATTCAATATGATCATGGCTGATCATCCAACTCAGTATCCTGTACCTGCCTTCTCTCCATACCCCCTGATACCTTTAGCCACAAGGGCCACATCTAACTCCCTCTTAAATATAGCCAATGAACTGGCCTCAACTATCTTCTGTGGCAGACAGTTCCAGATAATATTCCTATATAATAATGTAATAAAAGAACCTGCTTACTTTTGCAGGTGATGAATTGTTTATCGGGTGAGACTGTCCGCCACAAACCCTCTGTTCAAGGTGAGCTTTAAGGTGAGAGGGGCAACTATTTAAAGGAGATGTGCTGGGGCAAGTCTTGTACACAGACGGTGATGGGTGCCTCTCATCTTAAACCTATGCCATCTAGTTCTGGACTCCTCCACCCTGGAACAAAAGACTGTGGCCTTTCTTTCATTTTATCTACACCCCTCATGATTTTACATATCTTTATAAAGTTATCCCTCAGCTCCTACAGGCCAAGGAAATAAGTCACAGCCGATTCAGCCTCTCCTTACAACTTCAGCTCTCCTGCCCCAGTAACATCCTCGTGAATCATGTCTACGCCCTTTCCAGATCAATGGTATCCCTCCCAGTCTGAAGAAGGGTCACAACCAGAAACAGGGTCTCCTCCTCCTCCTCCTCCTCCACTAACTCTGCCTGACCTGCCGAGTTCCTCCAGCACTTTGTGCTTTGTTCAAGGTTCCAGCATCTGCTACTCCTTGTGTTTCTTTCCATTAGCTGGGTGACCAGAACTCCAAGTGTGGTCTTACTTTAGGAAGAAGAAACTTTGGCAGAGTGCGGTGCAGCAGCTTACTTCACTGATATTGCGTTGTGTGTATCCACATGGAGACATGGGGTCTCCCAGTATTAATGAGGAGTCTGGAATTAAGGAACGAGAGTTGGAAATGTAGTGCTCTGGGCCTGAGTAAAAGGATTGCAGATTGGGTGGGAGGTTGGGGAGCATGTTCCATGAAAGATAAAGTCTGGGTGCAAAGATAAATGGAGGAACTTGGCTTATATACGAGATCAGCCATGATCATATTGAATGGCGGTGCAGGCTCAAAGGGCCGAATGGCCTACTCCTGTACCTAATTTCTATGTTTCTATGTTTCTATACTTTCTGCATAGTGTCACTTAAATATTTCACGCTGCCTCGGGAAAGCAGCCAACATAATCAGATACGTCACAATGCTGAGGACTATATTCTGCACTCTGTATCTTCCCCTTTGCTCTATTTATTGTACTTGAGTTTGAATCGATTATGTGTGGTATTTCTGATCTGTTCGGATAGCATGCAAAATTAAGCTTATTGTAGTATCTCAGTACATGTGACATTAATAAACCTGAACTTAAATCTATACGTATATCCTGGAGTCTTTGATACTTTCACCCTTGGAATAAAGGTCGCGAATGTCTACTCTATTTATGCCTTTCATAATTGTATACACTTCAATCATGTCTTACTTCAACCTGATCATGAGAAGTATGCCAGTCACAATGAATGCTCTCTACAACAGCCAGAGCCACTGTACAGGTTACTGCCATGGAGAGTCTGGAATGTGTGGGTGAGGGACATGTGGTTTTCATCGTATCTAACCACCTCCCCGTCTCCCACCATAATGCAGTCACAGCTACATATCTCCTGCTGAGCTCTAAGTGGCCACACACTTTGATAAAGGGCCGGGTCATGAAACAAGGGGAGCTCAGAACAGTGGTTATTGAAGAGAAGAACGTCTGCAGGAAATGGCACCCGCAGAGTTCTGCAGTTGCACATGTACCTGCCTCAACTGCCCCATCTGGTAACTTGTTCCTCTACCCACTTCCCTCAGTGTGAACAAAGTTTCCCCTCAGGTTCTTATTCTTCTCCTCCTCCCCCTCCCCCACCTCCTCCTCCACCCCCCCTCCCCCCCCCTCTCCCCCCCTCCCCCTCCACCTCCCCCCTCCTCCTCCTCCCCCCTCCCCCTCCTCCTCCCCCTCCTCCTCCCCCTCCTCCTCCCCCTCCTCCTCCTCCCCCCTCCTCCCCCCCCCTCCTCCACCTCCTCCTCCTCCTCCTCCTCCTCCTCCTCCTCCTCCTCCTCCTCCTCCTCCTCCTCCTCCTCCTCCTCCTCCTCCTCCTCCTCCTCCTCCTCCTCCTCCTCCTCCTCCTCCCCCTCCTCCTCCTCCTCCTCCTCCTCCTCCTCCTCCTCCTCCCCCTCCTCCTCCCCCTCCTCCTCCCCCTCCTCCTCCTCCTCCTCCCCTCCCTCCCCCCCTCCTCCTCCTCCTCCTCCTCCTCCTCCTCCTCCTCCTCCTCCTCCTCCTCCTCCTCCTCCTCCTCCTCCTCCTCCTCCTCCTCCTCCTCCCTCCTCCTCTCTCCCCTCCCCCTCCCCCTCCCCCTCCCCCCTTCCCCCTTCCTCCTTCCCCCTTCCCCTCCCCCTTCCCCTCCCCCTTCCCCTCCCCCTCCCCTCCTCCTCCTCCTCCTCCTCCTCCTCCTCCTCCTCCTCCCCCTCCCCTCCTCCTCCTCCCCCTCCTCCTCCCCCTCCCCCTCCTCCTCCTCCCCCCCTCCTCCTCCTCCTCCTCCTCCTCATCATCTGCCGTGTACGACAGTGATCGTAACTTTTATTGAAGTGTGGATGGCTGTTGACTCGCTAGGAGCTCATCCGCCCTTTGATAGGTCTTGTTTTTGGTCCTGCTGGCAAACCAGGTGGTTTGGTCACCGACTATCCGATCATGGAGCAAGTAGCACAGGATTACATGGTGCGCGTGGCGGGGGAACTTCCCCCGACCGGCTGATATTTGTGTTGTGTCTTGGTTCTTTTTCTTGTTTGTATGACTGCAGAAACCAAATTTCGTTTGAACCTCAATGAGGTTCAAATGACAACAAATAATTGTATCATAAATCCCCAGGGCCTGATGGTCTGCATCCCAGGGTACTTAAGGAAGTGGCTCTAGAAATTGTGGACGCATTGGTGATAATTTTCCAATGTTCTATTGACTCGGGATCAGTTCCTGTGGATTGGAGGGTAGCGAAAGTTTTCCAACTTTTTTAAAAAAGGCGGGAGAGAGAAAACAGGGAATTATAGACCAGTTGGTGGGGAAGATGCTGGAGTCAATTGTAAAAGATGAAATAGCCGCACATTTGGATAGCAGTAACAGGATTGGTCCGAGTCAGCATGGATTTACAAAGGGGAAATCATGGGGAAATCATGTTTGACTAATCGAAAATGGACAAGGGAGAGCCAGTGGATGTAGTGTACCTGGACTTTCAGAAAGCATTTGATACGGTCCCACATAGGAGATTAGTGGGCAAAATTAGGGCACATGGTATTGGGGGTGGGGTACTGACATGGAAAGAGAACTGGTTGGCAGACAGGAAACAGAGAGCGGGGATTAATGGGTCCCTTTCAGAATGGCAGGCAGTGATTAGTGGGGTACCGCAAGGTTCGGTGCTGGGACCGCAGCTATTTACAATATACATCAATTATTTAAATGAAGGGATTCAAAGTAGCATTAGCTAATTTGCAGATGACACAAAGCTGGGTGGCAGTGTGAACTGGGAGGAGGATGATATGAGAATGCAGGGTGACTTGGACAGGTTGGGTGAGTGGGCAGATGCATGGCAGATGAAGTTTAATGTGGATAAATGTGAGGTTATTCACTTTGGTAGCAAAAACAGGAAGGCAGATTACTATCTAAATGGCGTCAAGTTGGGAAAAGGGGAAGTACAGCGGGATCTGGGGGTAGATCAGGCAGTGAAGAAAGCGAATGGCATGTTGGCCTTTATAACAAGAGGAATCGAGTACAGGAGCAAAGAGGTCCTTCTGCAGTTGTACAGAGCCCTAGTGAGACCACACCTGGAGTATTGTGTGCAGTTTTGGTCCCCTAATTTGAGGAAGGACATTCTTGCTATTGAGGGAGTGCAGCGTAGGTTTAAGTTAATTCCCGGGATGGCGGGACTGTCATATGTTGAGAGAATGAAGCAGCTGGTGAAAATCTTTCTGCCATGGATACAAATAATGTCATACACAAGAAAGGGCAGATGCTGGTTGACAAAAAGTGAACACACAGTGCTGGAGTAACACAAAGACGTAGCAGAATTTTGGAAACGTCATCCCGTCACCCATTCCTTCTCTCCAGAGACGCTGCCTGTCTCGCTGAGTTAAAGTGCCCACGGTAGACTCACGAGTCACTACGGTAAACTCACGGGCCACTACGTTCTTACAACGAGTTTAAAAGTTTTAAATTTTTACTTCAAGAGTAAATTTGACTCGTGGAAACCTTTCATCATGTTGAAAGATTTTCACGAGTTAACAAGTTTCCCGAGTACCTGCCGTTAGCGTTACGAGTTCTGACGTTCCCGCTACGTTAATTCTACGTGATTACCACGAGTTTGATTAGTTTTAAACTCGGTTGAAAACTTGAACAACTTGAACCGCCTGTTCAACCTGTTTTATAACTAATAATCTATAATCCAGGCAGAATTCTGGTAAATCCTTTCTGCAACCTCCCCTAAACCTTCAGATGTGGCCCTTGTGGCTAAAGGGATCAAGGGGTATGGAGAGAAGGCAGGTACAGGATACTGAGTTGGATGATCGGCCATGATCATATTGAATGGTGGTGCAGGTTCGAAGGGCCGAATGGCCTACTCCTGCACCTATTTTCCATGTCTATGTTTCTATGTTTCACATCCTTCCTGTAATGGGGTGACCAGAACTACAAGCAATACTCCACATGCAGCCTGACCAAATTCCTATAAAACTGCTGGTTGGCTTCCTGACTCTTATACTTGATGCCCCGACCAATGAAGGCAAGCATATCGCATACTTTCTTACCACTCTTTCTGCTTCATTTTTAGGGAGTTGTGGACTTGGACCCCAAGATCGCTCTGTATATCAATGTTGTTAAAGGTCTTACCATTAATTGTATACGTTCCTCTTAAATTCGATCTCCCAAAATGTAACACCTCAATGAATGTATACTACAGCAACTAAAGCAGGATTTTAACCCACAGATTTGAGATAGTAGAGAGTTCTAAACTTATACTGCAGTCCACACCGACCAGCGATCCTTGTATACTAGCACTATCCTACACACTAGGGACAATGTACAATTGTTACCAAAGTCAATTAACCTACGAACCTGTACGTCGGAGAAAACTAACGCGTTCATATAGAAAACGTACAAACTCCATGCAGACAGCACCCGTGGTCAGGATTGAACCTGGGTCTCTGGGGCTGTAATGCAGCAACTCTGCCACTGCACCAGTGTGGTGCTCTCAAACTGAATGTTGTGTGTTTACTTCTTGTTGCTGTGGGACACAGACAAGTGTGGAACTCTGGAAATCACACAGCAAGCGACAGGTTGCAGTATGAACTAGGTTTTGAAAGTAAGCTGTCAGGCACGGTGAGATATATGTTTAACTTGGCATGAAGAATTGCAACTTCAGTGGAGGGGCAACTAAAAATGCCCCCATAATTCCACCCTTCTGTGGCGTATATTTATGCCAATACATCTTGTGGGCATTGAAAGTATTACATAGAAACATAGAAACATAGAAAATAGGTGCAGGAGGAGGCCATTCGGCCCTTCGAGCTAGCACCGCCATTCATTGTGATCATGGCTGATCTTCCCCTATCAATAACCCGTGCCTGCCTTCTCCCCATATCCCTTGATTCCACTAGCTCCTAGAGCTCTATCTAACTCTCTCTTAAATCCATCCAGTGACTTGGCCTCCACTGCCCTCTGTGGCAGAGAATTCCATAAATTCACAACTCTCTGGGTGAAAACGTTTTTTCTCACCTCAGTCTTAAATGGCCTCCCCTTTATTCTAAGACTGTGGCCCCTGGTTCTGGACTCGCCCAACATTGGGAATATTTTTCCTGCATCTAACTTGTCCAGTCCTTTTATAATTTTATATGTTTCTATAAGATACCCCCTCATCCTTCTGAACCCTTGTCATCATGTGACACAAGCACTATATGTTTTATAGTCGCTGATGTTATTACCAGTGTTAGCGATAGGTACCACTCTAATTATACTTCAAGATTTATCCACAATACTTTACACTCATAGTAAGTTCAAGTGTTCTAAAGTAATATGCACTTTATTCCAGAGGCATATTCTGTTATAAATTGGCAGAAACAAACAAAATAAAATAAAGGATAAATTTTCCTTTCGTCCATTGAAATGCTTTTAGCTGCTTTCCAGTTTGTAACCTACTGTAATAGAGTCAGACTTTACAGGCACTCCCTGACTTACATAATAGGTGACTTACATAAACTCGCACTTACATAAGCAATTCTTTAAGGCTACTGATGCCCATGTGGTATCTGTGTTGGAACTCCCACATGGTCTCCATGTCAGAGTTCCTCATGGTCTCCACCTTGGAGCTTCCTGGTGGTCTCCACGATGGAGCTTTCACATGGTCTCTGCATCAGAGCTCCTACGTGGTCTCCACCTCGGAGCTCCCAGGCGGTCCATGCATCGGAGCTCCCTCCTGGTCTCCCTGTCAGAGCTTCCTGGTGGGCTCCATGACGGAGCTCCACCATGGTCTCCCCTTCGGAGCTCCACCATGGTCTCTAACACTAACAGTAAATTTGTAGCACTTCCATTTCCGACACGTAACATTCGACTTGCACAAGGATCTGCAGGACATCAACCATGAGTAAGTTGGGGAGTGACTCTGTATTCTATTTATAACCTCTTTCCCCATCTGAACTGTGCCAATTGTTTAGGCTTCTAAACCCCTCTCCTTGCGTGCACATTTCTGCTTCATAACTCTGGTTAACTTTCCTCACTTCCCCATCCAGCAGTGAGTGCTCCCCAAATGTAGCTGTGACCGCAAGCTCGATATCCATTTGCAGAAATTACTGTAAAATAACCTCTCAGGCCGCACTCAGTTTGTACAACTTTAAAATGTCCAATCGCAACCCTCCCCAGTCACCAGTGAAGTTCCCCAGGGCTCAGTCCCCGGGGCTCAGTCACCAGTGGAGTTCCCCAGGGCTCAGTCCCCAGGGCTCAGTCCCCAGGGCTCAGTCCCCAGGGCTCAGTCCCCAGGGCTCAGTCCCCAGGGCTCAGTCCCCAGGGCCCCTCCTTTTTATAATTTATTTACTTCCCCTTGGTTTTATTTGCAGGAAATACAACATTCAATTTCACTGCCATGTGGGTGACACCCACTACCAGCTCTACCTGTCCACCAAACCCACTCCCATGCTTCCTCCCTCATCCCTGTCGACTGTTTAGTGGAAATTAAAACCTGGTGGATTGCTCACAACTTCCTCAAACTCAACAGCGACAAAACTGAAATTCTCCTTGTTGGCTCCAAATCCACCCTATCGAAATGTCCCGATTTCTCACTCACCATTGACAATTCCATAGTCCCTCCTTCCCCTCAGGTCAAGAGTCTGGGGGTCATCCTTGATTGCACACTTTCTTTTGAACAACACATCAATAATCTCACTGGGTCTGCTTACTTCCACCTACGCACTATCCACCATCTTCGCCCATCACTCACCCCTAACAGCGCTGCTACTCTCACCCCCGCCCTCGTCACATCCCGTGTAGATTAGTGTAACTCTCTCCTCACAAGTCCATCCACAAAGTCCAATGGGTCCAGAACTCAGTTGCCCGCATTATCACCAGCACCCCATCCCCCGAACACATCACTCCCATCCTCAAACAACTGCACTGGCTCCCTGTCCAATACCGCATTGGTTTTAAGATTCTCCTCCTCACTTTCAAAGCCCTCCACAATCTCGCTCCTCCATACCTCTCTGAACCCCTCCAGCCTTATGCCCCTGTCCCACTTAGGAAACCTGAACGGAAACCTCTGGAGACTTTGCGCCCCACCCAAGGTTTCCGTGCAGTTCCTGGAGGTTGCAGGTGGTTGCAGGAGGTTGCAGGTAGTGGAAGCAGGTAGGGAGACTGACAAAAACCTCCGGGAACCACAGGGAAACCTTGGGTGGGGCGCAAAGTCTCCAGAGTTTCTGTTCAGGTTTCCTAAGCGGGACAGGGGCATTACACTCCATCCCGAACTCTCTGATCCTCTTCTACCTCCCTGCTCTCCACTCCATCTGCCCGCCTGTCCACGATGGGGTTCAGAGCCTCCAGCCGTTCTGGCCCTCACCTCTGGAACACTCTCCCACTATCCATCCGTACCATAGAGTCTCTCCCCACCTTTAAAACCTCCCTCAAAACTCACCTCTTCACACTGGCCTAACCCAATAACTCCACTTTCTATCAAATTCATGGATATGTTGCTTTTGTTTCAGTTTATTTATGTATTTGTAATTTGCTTGTTTTAACTGTAAGGTGTCCTTGAGTGTTCTGGAAGG
The DNA here is from genome assembly GCF_010909765.2 of Amblyraja radiata. Lineage (NCBI taxonomy): Eukaryota > Metazoa > Chordata > Chondrichthyes > Rajiformes > Rajidae > Amblyraja > Amblyraja radiata. The sequence goes on along the minus strand of NC_045968.1, from coordinate 1,434,868 downwards.
CACCCATAGATAAAATGCATTATTATTATTGTTATTGTTGCTGGTCAGGGTTGCATTTCACACCTGCCCATGGCAGCTTTTGAGAAGTGATGTTGACTCACCTTCTTGAGACACTGGTCCTTCTAGTGAAGATCTTCCTCAGCTGCTCTTGGGAAAGAAGATCCAGAACTTAAATGAAAGGCCGAGACACAGAAGAAAGGGTGTTTCCAGGAATGGGAGAGTCTAGGACCAGAGGGCACAGCATCAAAATAAAAGGATGCACCTTTAGAATGGAAATGATGAGGAATTTCTGTAGCCAGGGGGTGGTGAATCTGTGGAATTTATTGTGGAGGCCAAGACATTGGGTATTTTTAAAGCGGAGATTGAAAGATTCTTGATTAGGAAGGGAATCAAAGTTTAAGAGGACATGACAGGAGAATGGTATTGAGAGGGAAAAGCAGATCAGCCACGATTGAACGACGGAGTAGACTCCATAGGCTGAATAATCTGATTCTGCTCCTAGGTCTTTTGGTCTTATGGTCTAAATCCAGTGATGATGAGGGAAAACTTCTCAATTTTAAATACAGAGATGGTGATGTGGCAGGGAACTGGATGTGCACAAGTACTTCCTGGCTTTTTTATTTCTCAGTGGTGGAGGTCCCAGGTTTGGAAGGGGCTATTGCAACAGGCCAGGCAAATAACAGCCGTGCATTATGTAGCCGGCACACACAGCAGCTATGCTGTGCAAATGCTATAGAACACAGATATGCAAGAAAATACAAGGGGTACCAGTCCACTGTACTGGATGGAATTGAATTATCTCAGTTCTGCCTCAGACCTCACAGCGATCTCAGCCACCCATTCCTTTTTTCCAATGATGCTTACTGACCCGCTGAGTTACTACAGCATTTTGTGTTTATCTTCGGTGTAAGCCAGCATCTGCAGTTCCTTGCTACACGCAATGTTCATCCTGTTGGGTTGTAAGGTAGCCAAGCAGTATATGAGGTGCTGTTTATCCAAGCAGAGTATGAGGTGGCTATAAAAATGTATGTGGCCAATTCAGTTAACTTTCACCACTATGTTGAACCCACTTTGTTGATGGGGAGAAATTCAGTGATGGAGAAACCACTAAATTCAATAGGGAGGTGATAGATCCTTATGGGTATGGCAGCTAAATGGAGCAAATGTTACTACCATCAAAGGCCAAACCTAGAATGTTCAGACTTTGTTTCATAATCCGAAGAGTATTGAAGGGAAGTAAACATTGTGCAATCATCAGCAAATATCCTCCCTTCTACTGAGAAGGCCATTAATAACACATTTAAAAGTAAATGGATCTTGGATGCAGTTGACGAACTGCAATAAAAAACCTAGAACAGAGAGGAAAGATACAAACCCAACCTAGTAAACAATTAAAACGGCAGATGCTGGAATCTGCAACAAAAAAAACAGAAATGCTGGAAGAACTCAGCCAGTCAAGCAGCATTTGTGGAAAGGAACTCTAGGTCAGGAACTCTACCTCAGAGACCTGGCTTCCATTCAGGGGAAGAGACCCCGACCTACACTATTTTCCACAGATGCTGCTTGGCTAACTGGTTCTTCCAGCATTTCTCTTTTTGTTACATTCCCAAGCTATTGGAAGAGGAATAAGTTGTTAAAAAACATCCTTAAATAACAGAAATAGAACTGTATATGGGAGATCTTACAAAAAAAATGGAACATAATTGTGCTGAGTTTAGATGATGTGATGCTGGTAACTATAAGGTAAATATAATACCCAAGTTATCACACTAATCCAATCACTCCCACACTAACATTGTCTATTCTTCCTGTCTGCATATGTTTCCTGGTTCACCTCAGGTTTAAGGGCACAGACAAAATGTTATTAACAGGACCATTTTAACTTTGCAGCAATTTGAAAGCTCTGCATTTGTTGCAGTTTGATTACGTGGAGAGCAGTAAAGAGTGGGAGAAGAATACGTGTTCCGTGTTTGACCCCCTCAGTCCAACTACTGCAGATGGTTTCAGCGGTTCAGGGTTTGAGAGGTCAAACCAACCACTTTTGCTTTTTGTCAAGGGCACCGTGTGGGAATATCCACTATGTTCACCCAGTGGTACAGCACGTGACTCTAGCGTTCAGTGTGGTGCTGATCCATGCGGTCAGATGCCTTCAGCAAGAATGTATGACTCAAGGAGAATCCAAAAACTGTCCAAAAGAACTGGCTGTCATTTCCATCTCAGTGTATTTTGGGGAATTCATAGTAACATAGAAACTAGGTGCAGGAGGAGGCCATTCGGCCCTTCGAGCCAGCACTGCCATTCATTGTGATCATGGCTGATCGTCCCCTATCAATAACCCGTGCCTGCTTTCTCCCCATATCCCTTGACTCCACTAGCTCCTAGAGCTCTACCTAACTCTCTCTTAAATCCATCCAGTGACGGCCTCCACTGCCCTCTGTGGCAGGGAATTCCATAAATTCACAACTCTCTGGGTGAAAAAGTTTTTTCTCATGTCAGTCTTAAATGACCTCCCCTTTATTCTAAGACTGTGGCCCCTGGTTCTGGACTCGCCCAACATTGGGAACATTTTTCCTGCATCTAGCTTGTCCAGTCTTTTATGATTTTATATGTTTCTGTAAGATCCCCCTCATCCTTCTAAACTCCAGTGAATACAAGACTAGTCTTTTCATTCTTTCCTCATATGACAGTTCCGCCATCCCAGGGATCAATTATAAAATTATCAATCACGTATTCAATTCAATCAAACTCAATGTCATGGATGAATTTCCAAACAGGCTGAAAACTATGAAGGAAATTCTAAACTAATTTCTTAAACTAATACGGGCTTTTCTTCTGGACCCCTAACAGTGACAATGTTATCCAAATCGCAAGATAATTGCATAAATAATATGCTGAACTCCAAAAATTGCTGCACGAGAAATAATCACACCCACATACATGAAATTCTCACGGGCACATACAGACCCCAATCAAGCTGGTGATGGGTTTATAGTCATGGTAGTCCAAGCAGAGAATTGTTGACACCACTGGAGGTTTGGTGAAGGTAGAGGTGGGGGTGGGGGGGGTGGGGAGACTTTTGCTGGGAAGTTCGAGTAAGTGAATCAGTGATTTGGAGAGAATCACTGCCTTCCATCAGCCTACCCGGACTCGATACTCGACCCCACAAAGGAAGAATATTTGTACGTTACATTACAGTAGTATCCAACATATCAACATCTTCCGGAATGTCGGCTGTACAAGAACGGGATCAAATTTGGCTAAAGGGCCTGTCCCACTTTACAAGCTAATTCAAGAGTTCTCCCGAGTTTCCCCTGATTCGAACTCGGAGATTTATGGTAATAGCCGCTCGTAGGTACTCGGGGCCCCAGTGGACATTTTTCAACATGGTGAAAAATCTTCACGAGTCTTCACGAGCTTACCACGTTTCCCGAGTACCTGCCATTAGCGTTACGAGCCGCTAAGAGATGTCCCCGAGCTCCGACGTACCCGCAACGTACATTCTACATACTTACCACGAGTTTGATTTTTTTTTTTAACTCGGCAGAGCTCTTGAATTACCTCGTACAGTGGGACAGGGCCTTAAGACGGGCAACTTTGCCCAGATGGCCATTTTTAACCAAAGATCTGTTGGCATCCTAGAATCTCTCATTGTAGGAAGAACTAGAGCTTCCAGGAAAGGTTGGAAAAGAAGAGGGGAAACAAACAGCAAAATAAAACTAGTACCCGTAGTTGGCACTGAAATTCAAAGTTCATTTCATTCCACTCCTTGGGGAACAGTTTGTTGGGATATCTATTAGTTGTGTTAATCCTGGCTAAATTGGACCAGTTAGGACTTCAAAATGGGGTTAGGTTTCAGAGTTGTTGGGAGATTTGGTCAAATTGGAATTACCCTCTGCAGAGCTGGGACAGGCTGCGAAAAGGTGCCAGAGTGTTTGGAGCTTAGATACAATTTGCAAGCAAAGAATGGGAAGCCCTGCAAACCCTGTCGATCTGGTGCAAAATGCATAGAATGGATTGGATGGCTGCACACCAGACATACACCTTGTAAATAGTTGTAAATAATGTTGGAGAGTCTGGCTTTGCTATGTGATGATTGGATGAGGTGTTGAGCCTTGTCTGAGTTTTCTGTCAATCAGGGTAAATGTTTCCAAGTTGACTTCGTCTCGAAGTCCGTTGTGAAAACAATGTATTGAACTGTTGTATCATTGGGTTAGGGAAATGCCTGCTATGTATGGGGTTAATCAATATCTGTAATTGGGTGATTAAGAGACCACCCCCATGTGGTTCGGCCGTCGAGGTCCCGGGACCTATAAAAGTCCACGACCACGAGGCTCAGCGTCGATCTTCTGGAAGAGCGCTCGGGACCGCGTACCCTTCTGGAATGCCGCTGTCTGAGCGAGGCCTAGAGGGCTTGAACAGGCAGACACAAGGATCGAACCTGCGGTGGGATAGATACAGTGTGTGATCTGTGACACGCTTTTGGTAAAATAAAATGTAGTTGATTCAAGTGCTTGATTCAGTGTTTTTACTGAAACTAGACTGGGGGGGAAGCTTATAAACGAGCAATTATCAGTTGAACATAGAGCAATCATCAATTAATTCAATTTTTACATTAATGTAAATTGAGGTGGTGCAGACATATAAATACCTTGGAGTACACCTTAATAACAAACTGGACTGGTCTGTCAACTCTGACTCCCTCTACAAAAAAGGACAGAGCAGACTCTTTTTCCTCAGAAGGCTCAAATCCTTCAATGTGTGTAAGGATATGCTGCACATGTTTTACAACACTGTGGTTGCAAGTGTTATTTTCTACGCTGTTGTCTGCTGGGGCAACAGCATTAGTGCAAAAAACAACAAGAAGCTGGACAAACTGGTTAAACGAACTAGCTCAGTGCTGGAGGGGAGAGTAGACTCTGGGATGGATGTGCTTGAGAGGCGTATGAGGCACAAGGTGCAGGTCATCCTGAAAAACCCCGGGCATCCGCTCCATTTAATTCTGGAGAGTCAAAAGAGCACTCGGAACAACAACCGTCTCCTCTCCCTGCCCTGTAGAACGGAGCGGTTCAGGAGATCCTTCACCCCTGCAGCCATTAGATTTTATAATTCGGACCGCTAGGCTGTAGGGGGATGCATTTTGCAATTTTTAATTTTTAACTGTTAATTATTGGTCTTTTTAAGTATTTATTGCTCTCAGGTAGTGTCCACATTGTATTCTAGGTATTTTCTGTCTGCGTTCGTTTTGAATCTGTGGGTTTGTTGGTTGGGGGCTTCTGGACATCTGAATTTCCCTGAGGGGATCAATAAAGTATTTATTATTATTATTATTATTATTAGGGTAATGCAGTGGATGTTGTATATATGGACTTCAGTAAGGCCTTTGACAAGGTTCCTCATGGAAGGTTGGTTAAGAAGGTTCAATTGTTGGGTATTAATGGTGGAGTAGCAAGATGGATTCAACAGTAGCTGAATGGGAGATGCCAGATAGTAATGGTGGATGGTTGTTTGTCAGGTTGGAGGCCAGTGACTAGTGGGGTGCCACAGGGATCTGTGTTGGGTCCACTGTTGTTTGTCATGTACATCAACGATCTGGATGATGGTGTGGTAAATTGGATTAGTAAGTATGCGGATAGGTGGTGTTGTGGATAATGAAGTAGATTTTCAAAGTCTACAGAGGGATGTAGGCCATTTGGAAGAGTGGGCTGAAAGATGGCAGATGGAGTTTAATGCTGATAAGTGTGAGGTGCTACATCTTGGCAGGACAAATCAAAATAGGACGTACATGGTAAATGGTAGCGAATTGAGGAATGCAGTTGAACAGAGGGATCTAGGAATAACTGTGCACAGTTCCCTGAAGGTGGAATCTCATGTAGATAGGGTGATAAAGAAAGTTTTTGGTGTGCTGGCCTTTATAAATCAGAGCATTGAGTATAGAAGTTGGGATGTAATGTTAAAATTGTACAAGGCATTGGTGAGGCCAATTCTGGAGTATGGTGTACAATTTTGGTCGCCTAATTATAGGAAGGATGTCAACAAAATAGAGAGAGTACAGAGGCGAGTTACTAGAATGTTGCCTGAGTTTCAGCAACTAAGTTACAGAGAAAGGTTGAACAAGTTAGGTCTTTATTCTTTGGAGCGCAGAAGGTTAAGGGGGGACTTAATAGAGGTCTTTAAAATGATGAGAGGGATAGACAGAGTTGACGTGGATAGGCTTTTCCCGCTGAGAGTAGGGAAGACTCAAACAAGAGGACATGACGAGAGTTAAGGGACAGAAGTTTAGGGGTAACATGAGGGGGAACTTCTTTACTCAGAGAGTGGTAGCTGTGTGGAATGAGCTTCCAGTGGAGGTGGTGGAGGCAGGTTCGATTTTATCATTAAAAAAAAAATTGGATAGTTATATGGACAGGAAAGGATTGGAGGGTTACTGTCTGAGTGCAGGTAGATGGGACTAGGGGAGAATAAGTGTTCGGCACGGGCTAGAAGGGCCGAGATGGCCTGTTTCCGTGCTGTAATTGTTATATGGTTATATGGTTAAACAATGTGAGAAATAGATTTTAATTTAAAATTGCCTTCTCGGGTCAAATTGTTTCATAGAGAATTTGTAGAATCGTGGAATTTTAAAGCTTAGAATGAGCCCATTCAACCATTGAGCTGAATACTTGAGCTTTTAAGGCATTACCTACCTATCCTTCAACTACCAAATTATACATCAAAAGGATACAGGAACATGTCTAGCAGAAGCTAAATGCCACATAATGCCCAACATGAGCAAGATATGTCTCTATCTTGCTTTCATATAATGGTTAATTTTAGCTTAGTTTAGTTTAGTTTAGAGAAACAGCGTGGAAACAGGCCCTTCAGCCCACTGAGTCCACATTGACCTGTGATCCCCGCACAACAACATTATCCTACACACACTAGGGACAATTTACATTTATACCAAGCCAACTAACCTACGAACCTGTATGTCTTTGGAGTGTGGGGGGAAACTGGAGATCGCGGACAAAACCTACGCAGGTCACGGGAAGAACGTACAAACTCCGTACAAACAAGGCTAATGTGATGGCAATGGACATAAAACAGCACTTCACTGGCCTCATCTTGAAGGTCAATGATCTGGACAATGTTAGCATGAAATGCAAATGATGTCTTGAAATGTTGAAATGTCAAGCTTCTTTCTCTCAAAATAATCCACCGCAGACATACAAATTACATCAGGGTTGCCAGAAAGCAGAAGAGGTGACTAACTGCTCCAATGCTTTCAATGGCAGAAACTGCAACAGGGCAGTTTTAAACCAAAAGAACTTACTACAAGACTGAGCAACCAGCCACAACACTTACTTTTCCAAGCAGCCATGGTAGTCTTTCGGTAAGAAAAATTAGGAAATGATACCAATACAGGGTGCACTGATTTAGGGAAGTACTGAGACAAGACTCAACAACACGCTGAAATGCACACACACCCCAAGTCAATCATTTGCATTTCATGCTAACTTTGTCCAGATCATTAGTTTCTGGAGGAGCAGAATTTAAATATAAATATAGAAAAATGCAGTGGGCAATTTGCTACAGGATACTGGGACAATAGATAATATATGGAAGGAGAGTGGGGAGAGAACGCAGGCGATTTGCTGAATTCTGCTTAATGAGCACGTGCAACCTGAAATGTGTGACCTAAGGCAATCTTTTATATTACTTATAGTTGTGTGGAAGTTCCTCAAACATACTAGCCATACCCACCCTCTCCCCACTCACGCCTCCCCAATCAACGCCATCTACACTTCCCTCTGCCTTGGGAAACCACCCAGCATAACAAATGGCCACTTACACCCAGTCATTCTCTCACCTCCCCTCTCCTGTCTGAAGATACAAAACCCTGAAAGCATTTACCACCAGACTCAGAAACAGCTTCGTGCCAACTGTTATTAGATTAGGAAACAGTCCTCTCATAAGCTAAGGATGTAATCCCGATCTCCCAACCTACCTCATTGCTGCCCTTGCACCTTTTAAAACATCTGCACTTTCTATGTAGCTGTAACATTGTATCTCGATATTCTGCACTGTAGTATTTGGATCTTTGCACAAACTGTCGTGCTGGGGTGTGGTTTAATTGTACTCGTGTCTGGTTATGATTCAACTGGATGGCAGACTAACAAAGTTTCTCACTATATCTCAGTATGTGGCAAAAATAAACCAATACCAATACCAGGAAATGGCTGCCCTTGATTGTGACAGAGGAGTGTTAGACTCTAATCATAACTGACAATTGAATGGGAGATGTAGTTAGTTCAGCAGTCATGGCTCCTGTCACTGTAGAAGTAGCTGAGTGTGTAAAGGTGAACTATTACTAGAAATGCTTATGAACAAGAATGACTCCATCTCTTCTTAGAAAATCTGGTATTACGACTGGATAAAAAGCAGAACTAGGATCCATGATACTGCATATTGCTCAAATACAAGTGGTTACAGAAAGAATACTGTTAATGGAATTGAATGGGCAAGAGTAGAAGCAAGAGAGAACTGTCTCAAGGAGCTGAAGATGCTACATTCAGCTAGGTTGCAGGCAGTGGAGAGGTTAAAGAGAAATAATGCAACATGATCGTGTCTGAAGGGAAAGTCTTTTTTCTTTTTTGGCTGTTTTGGGATCCATATACTTTTAAATGTAGGGTATTGGCACTGAGATGAAAGATGATGCAAGTGATAACTGGCTTGGCTTCAGTGTTGTTCAACAAGACTAAGCTGTGAACTATTCTGCCACCTAATTCACTGCTCAATTCCACACTCAGATTGGGATGTGCTATCTCTCGTCCCGAGCATTTGGCAGGGGTGGTCTGTCAGGTCTTCCATTTTGGTTGTGAGCAAACGATACTCTTGGACAAGTAACCATGGGTAACGACATATGAAAACGTAAACCAGGTGATTTGGACTGCCTCACAAAAATCATTCATAATTTTCTGAAAGTCGAATAGAAATGCTATCTTAAGATGGATATAGTTTGTTACTTTATATCAATGTACAGGGACACATCATATATTTTTCTGGTCTGTGATGGAATATGAACGGGAAGGCCAGCATTAATTGTCCATGTGTTATTGCCCTTGACAAGGAGGTTGGCGAAACAGACTTCACTGTGATAATCCATGGCTTTAAGATGAGAGGAGCAGGATTTAAAGAAGTTAGCTGGGCAAGTGCTTGGAATGAAGCTGTGGGTGATAGTGGTGGAGGCAGATATGATGGTGGCATTTAAGGGGCTTTTAGATAGGCACATGGATATGAAGGGAATGGAGGGATATGGATGAGATACAGGCAGCTGTTTAACCATGATGCTCGGTCACAGTTCGATGCACTGCCTGTGCACTCTTTGGCAACTGATTAGAGTGACACTGATCACTACTGCAGCTGTGTGTGTGTTCATTTACTATGTTATTTTTAATTAGTTTCATCATTACGAACCTGATTGAATGTCTTACAAATCTGATTGAGCTTTTTGAAAAAGTAACCAAAAAGGTAGATGAGGGTAAAGCCATAGACATTGTCTATATGGACTTCAGCAAGGCATTCCCCTAGAGATGAGGAGAAATGTCCTCACTCAGAGATTGGGAAATCTCTGCCTTGGAAGGCTGTGGAGATTCAGTCACTGAATTCATTGAAAACAGAGATCAATAGATTCCCATCAATTAAGGGAAAGAAGGGATAAAGGAATGGTGCTGATGTTGACAAATGGTGGAGCCGGCTTGAAGGACCCAATGGCTCACTTTTGTTCCAGCTTCTTATGTTTTTATTTACCCAGTATCAGTATGTACAACATGCATCTCACTTTTGTGTTCGAGTGAAAACTAACAGCCACATTGTTTTTTAACCAAACATGTATTTATTGAACAGAAAGAACCCTGGCACAAATGGTACTTGCACTATTACAATTGGCCTATTCGTACAATACAACTCTCAGTCAAGTGATTGATTTGATGTGGGCAATGCCTTATTGATCAATACATGATCAGCCCATCAAATAATCTTCTGCAGTAAGTGTGGCAATGTTCACGAGGCGTTTAAGTGTATAACTACCTTGGCTATTTGACCAAAATGTCCATTAGTCTTTGTGTGGATAGATGATTCTGGTATTTCAATGGATTAACATCACTACAATTCAATTGTCCTTGATACATGCCATAGATATCCAGACAGTTATGTTGTCCAGCCCCAAGACTCCATCCACACTTCAGTGACATACAGCTGTGCTTCATGTCATCCAGCGGTTTAGTTAGCAGCTTTATCTTTCTCAGTGTTGCCAATTACCTGACTGGATGCAGCATGAATGGTAAAATGAGGAGAGGACACAGAGCAGAACAAACTGCCTGACAAAGAAGGAACAGGAATGGCTCATGGGCTGTAAGCTAGGCTGTTCTTATTTATTTTACACAACCTAATTGGCAGCGTTAATAGAACAGCCGCCTCAGCGCTCTGACGACCTTGCTGCAGTCCTAACCTCCTGTGCTGTCGATGTGGAGTCCGCACGTTCTCCCTGTGACTATATAGGATTTTTCAAGTCTCCTCCCACATCACAAAAACATGTGAGTAGGTAGGCCAGGCGGACTGAGTCTGAAGAAGGGCCCAGACCCCAAATGTCACCTATCCCTTGTCTCCAGTGATGCTTCCTAACCCGTTAATCTATTCCCACACTTTGTGTCCATCATTGGTAGAAACCTGAATCTGCAGTTCTTTGTTTCTACATTAGTCCCTAAATATGAACCATGTTCCTTTCTCTGTAGATGCTGCCCGATCTGCTGACTATTTACAACTTTTCCATTTTATTCCTCCAAAATCCATAGTATTTTTTATGTTAATTTACATCAAAGAGCATGATTAAAATCAAAATATACAGCAAATTCACAATCATATAAAAGAAAGTCACACTATCCAAGCCTTCCCAAAGGCACTCATAGAGTCATAGAGCATGGAAACAGGCCCAATGTCCCAACTTGCCCACACCGGCCAACATGTCCCATCTACTCTAGTCCCACCTGCCTGCATTTGGCCCATATCCTTCCAACCCTAACCTGTCCATCTATCTGTCTGAATGTTTCTTAAATGTTTTGATAGCACCTGCCTCAGCTACCTCCTCTGGATAGCACCTGCCTCAGCTACCTCCTCTGGCAGCTCATCCCATATACCCATGACCATTTGAGTAAAAATGGTAACCCTCAGGTTCCTATTAAATCTTTCCCTCCTCATCTTAAACCCATGTCCTCCTATTCTTGATTCCCATTCTCTGGGCAAGAGGCTCTGTCCATTTACCCGATCTATTCCTCTCATGATGTTGTACACTTTTTATAAGATCACTGCGCTTCATGGAACAGAGTCCTAATCAATCTCTGGGTAAAATAACTTGCCTTTTAAATCTCCTTTAAGTTTTTTTCCCCCTCTAACCTTATAGCCGTGCCCTCTACTTGACAGTTTCAGCCTTGGGAACAAAACTTCAGAATAAGGCTAAATTATTGGATTTGTTTTTCGCTCGATTGCCGGAGCTTGAGAGGAGACTAGATAGAAGCTTATAAAATAATGGGTAGAGCTAGGGTAGAGATTCAGAGTCTTTTCCCCTAGGGTGGAACTGACAAATACCAGAGGGCATAGCTTTAAGGTGAGAAGGAGAAAGTTTAAAGGCGATACAGGAGGCAAGTGGTGAATGCCTGGAACCCATTGTCCAGGGTGTAAGGGGAGCAGATACAATAGCAGTGTTTAAGATGCATTAGGACAGTCACACAAACAGGTAGGGAATTGAGAGCTATAGACCAGGACAAGGCAGATATGCAGTTTCAATCGCCATTAAGGTCAGCACAGATGTGATGGGCTGAAGGGCCTGTTCCTGCGCTGTACTGCTCTCGGTAGAGACACGGAACTGCAGATGCTGGTTTACCAAGGAAAGGCACACGATGCTGGAGTAACTCAGCAGGTTGGGCAGCATCTCTAAGGAATAGGTGATGTTTCGAGTCGAGACCCTTCAGACTGAGAGTCGGGGGAGTGGGAAACTAGTGGTTTGAAAATGTACAAACAGATCACAACCGGCACTGTTGACACTAGAAATGCGGAGGATAGCTGATGTTTTGGGTCAGGACCTTTCTTCACACCTTCTGAAGAAATGTCACCTATCCGTGTACTCCAGAGATGCTGCCAGACCCGCTGAGTTACTCCAGCACTCTGTGTCTGTACGGCTCTTATATGGTCAGAAGTGATAGGAGCAGAATTAAGCCATTCGGCCCATCAAGTCTACTCGCCCTTCAATCATGACTGATTATAGGCACAAACTGCTGGAGTAAAGCCCCTGTCCCACTTAGGAGAGCTAAACAGCAACCTCTGGTGACCTTGCCCACCACCCAAGGTTTCCATGAGGTCACCGGAGGTTTTGGTCACTCTTCCTAATGGTCGAAAGTGGTTTCCGCGTGGTTGAGGCTTCATCTAGGTTGCTGCTATTTTTTCATCATGATTAAAACCAGCCTCGACTAAAAATAGGTTGCCCGTTATAAAAATCAATCATTTTTTAGTTGAAGCCAGTTGCAACGCTAGTTGAAGGTAGTCAAGGGAGGTTGAAGGAGGTTTTCTTCATAGTTGAGGAAGGTTTTCAACATATGCGTGGGAGGTGGTAGGAGGTTGCAGGTCACCTTGACCTTGATTTTTTTTTTGGGTTGCGGGCAAGGTCACCACAGGTTGCTGTTTAGGTCTCCCAAGTGGGACAGGCCCTTAACTCAGCGGGACAGGCAACATCTCCGGAGAGAAGGAATGGGTAACGTTTTGGGTCGAGCCCCATTCTTCAGACAGAAGAATTCAGTCTGAAGAAGGGTCTCGACCCGAAACTCCAGAGATGCTGCCTGTCCCGCTGTTACTCCAGCATTTTGTGTCTATCTTCAGTTTAAGCCACTACTGCAGTTCCTTCAATCATGGCTGATCCCTCTCTCCTTCCTAACCCCATTCTCCTGCCTTCTCCCCGTAACCCCTGACGCCCGACATATCATGTACACTGCTCTCTGTTGTTGCTCCTTCATCGGTCAGTCGGAGAATGTTTATGGGACTTCCGAAACTCTTTGAATACAAAATAGTAATATATGGCATCCAGGACGCAGTTAATGTTTGCCAAACATAGACAGATCTGCAGTGCGTTGCGCACAGTCGTCAGGTATTTTGCATGTATCAGCGATTTCTGCGCCAGGAAATACAGCAGCATTGCCAGGTGGTAGGGTGTGAAACAGACCAGGAAAGTGGACAGGTTTGAGAGGACAATGTTGACGGACTTGCTGTTGTCCCTGCACCCCTCTTTTGCCCCGTTTATTCTCCGCAGAGCCCTGACGATCTGCACGGAGCAGAAGACCATGACGAGAGCCGAGAGCACAAACAGGGTCTGGATGAACACAACCACCGGCAATTTCCAGAGGGACGGGCTGTGGTTAAAAAAGCAAACAGACTTTGCGGTTTTGGTGAAGTAAATGCAGGCGCTGCAAGACCAGACCACGATCCAAACCGTGGCGCAGGCAGCGGCTGTTTTCTGGGGTGACCTGAAACTCCTGGCCAAAAATGGGTGTTTGATGGAGATGTAGCGATCGAGGCAAATCAGCACAGTCATCAGGATGCTGGCATAGGTATTCACATAGTACAGGCACTCCAGAAACATGCAGAACGCCGGCCCCAGGGACCACTCGACTGTCTGGTACGCATAGATTTTGAAAGGCAGCGAGGAAAGCAGTAGGATGTCCGCCATAATCAGATTCATCATGTAGATCACAGACACGTTGCTTCTTCTGAACCGAAAGCACAGGCTCCACAGGGCAAAGACGTTGAAAACCAGGCCCAAAATAAATGTGGGTACGCTGACGAACAGCTGGAAACGCCTCACAAACTCATCCACTGTTCTGTTCCCTGTAGGCACCAGTAGTGGGGAGAGAAAGGCAATGACAAAGTGATCTGTTAACAAGACAAACACACGCCCAAGCCCACAGTAAAACAACAACAAAAATCACACCATCAGTCACAGGAGCAGAATTGGCCTATTCGGCCCATCGATGCTACTCCATCATTCAATCATGACTGATTTATCTTTCCCTCAACTACATTCTCCTGCCTTCTCCCCATAACTCTTGGCACCCAATCTTCACCTGAATAACAGCCTCCACAGCTGCCTGTGGCAGTGAATGGAACAGATTCACCATCTGACACAATTATTTCCTCCTCATCTCCTCTGTAAATGTATGTCCTTTTATTCTGAGGCTGTGCCCCGTGTGTATGGGGTGACTCTCCCACTAGTGGAAACATCCTCTCCACATCCAACATTTCCCTATTTGGTAAGTTTCTATGAGGACCCTCTCATCCTTCTAAACTCCAGCGAGTATAGGCCCAACGCTGTCAATGCCAATCTAATGTTAACTTAATCATCCCCTGGATTGCTCTAGTAAACCTCCTTGGGACCCTCCAACCCCAGCTCATCCTTCCACAGATCACTGCGTCACAATCTGCAAAACACACCCAAAGAAGTTAAACATAGAAACATAGAAAATAGGTGCAGGAGGAGGCCTTCGAGCCAGCACCACCATTCATTGTGATCATGGCTCATCGTCCCCTATCAATAACCCGTGCCTACCTTCTCCCCATATCCCTTGACTCCACTAGCCCCTAGAGTTCTATCTAACTCTCTCTTAAATCCATCCAGTGACTTGGCCTCCACTGCCCGATGTGGCAGGGAATTCCATAAATTCACAACTCTCTGGGTGAAAAAGTTTTTTCTCACCTCAGTCTTAAATGACCTCCTCTTTATTCTAAGACTGTGGCCCCTGGTTCTGGACTCGCCCAACATTGGGAACATTTTTCCTGCATCTAGCTTGTCCCGTCCTTTTATAATTTTATATGTTTCTATAAGATCTCCCCTCATCCTTCTAAACTCCAGTGAATACGAGCCTAGTCTTTTCAATCTTTCCTCATATGACAGTCCTGCCATCCCAGGGATCAATCTCGTGAACCTACGCTGCACTGCCTCAATCGCAAGGATGTCCTTCCTCAAATTAGGAGACCAAAACTGTACACAATACTCCAGATGTGGTCTTAAAGAGCCCTATACAACTGCAGAAGAACCTCTCTACTCCTATTGTTATGAAGGCCAACATTCCATTAGCTTAAGCTCCAAGCATATAAAAGCCTGGTATATTGCTGCTCCGTGTGAGATCCTTTCACTCAAGGGAACATCAATAAGATCCAGGCAGTGCAAAACAGAGCAGCAAGGTTCATATCTAACAAGTACACGTGGCAGAGCTCAGTCTCCAGCATGAAAAAGGACCTTCAACTTCATCCACCTACTACTTGTCGCAAGTTCATCAGACTGACAACATTCCACAAGATCAAGAATACCACTACTGATTTAAAGATGAAGGACCACATCCAGTTAATCCAGCACCCATCGGCACGTCAACCAGAAGCGACCAACTTGGACATTATTTCATTCCACACGGCATTTCATTAGCACTTTCTAACTCGTTTTTCTTCAAGACAGCAAGGAATTGGAATACCCTACCGGCCAGCATCAGAGATCTCCAAAACATCAACACATATAAAGATGCATCTCCAAAAGCATCTCCATCTTGACTAGTGCGTCCACCGCCATCATGGTGCTGAGTGATGTTCTACCTAGAGCGTTTCAGCGTATTACATTCAGATCCAGATCCAGATCCAGACATGTGGCCCCAAACTGCTCACAATACTCAAAATGCGGTCTGACCAGTGCTCTATAAGGCCTCAGCATTACATACTTGTTTTTATACTAGAGTCCTCTTGAAATAAATTCTAACATTTAATTTTCCCTCCTTACTACTAATTCATCTTGCAAATTATTTTGTATTTGCGTTTGGGCAAGTACGATTCTCCTCTCTGTCAATAGACTGAAAATGCCTAACATTGGTGACGAAAATTTCAGGTAGATAAAAAATTTTTTTTAAATGGAAGATTTCTGAAATCCCCATCAATTCTAAAGGAATGACGTGCCAAAGTTATAAATCTGACTTAGATAAACTGATAACTAGATATTAATCTGTATGATCGGTTATTACAAAAAGGTATACTTGTTGTCATTACCAGATATTGTGAGGTTTGATAGCCATTGTGCAGATTTTTGGAATTACTTGTGTACGAGTTCTTGTTCCTAATTCTCTCTTCTGTAAAACCCCTGTCCCACGGTACGAGTTCATTCCAAGAGTTCTCCCCAGTTTGCCCTGATTCGAACTCGGAGATTTACGGTAATGGCCACTCGTCGGTACTCGGGGCTCTCGTGGACATATTTCATCATGTTGAAAAATCTTCACGAGTCTTCCCGTGCTTACCTGCTGTTAGCGAGTCTTCCCGAGTACCTGCCGTTAGCGCTAAGAGACGTCCCCGAGCTCCGACGTACCCGCTACGTTCATTCTCCATGCTTACCACAAGTTTTTTTTAACTCGGGAGAGCTCTTGGAATGAACTCGCACCATGGGACAGGGCTATAAGCAAGCCTGTTTTACACTGGAAACCTCCTTTGTTCTACCCAGTCACGCTGTATACAGTAACAGTTCTGGAGTAAACAAATCTGCCCATTGTACTTAGTAAGGGGGGTCCATAAATTAGCCAAAAAACCCACTCCCCTTATAACTAACTCACCCCTCGCAACTGCAAAATCTGTCTCTTAAAACAGTGCAGAATAAAAAACCTACCACTTGCGCCGGTTTGGTTCATTTTCCCTCCGTGGTGACAACCTCAGACGGCTTCCTGCTCGATGTGCTCTGTAAGTGAAATGCACGCAGGCTTTAAATTAGCAGAAGCTTGCTTTTCCTTTTTGGCAAACTGTAACCCCACCACAGAAATGAGCTGACACCCAACTGAAAACCGAGTTTATACTTAAAGCAAAACCGACACTATTCAGCAAAACGGTCGTTCCGACGTCCGTCTCATTCAAAATGTTTTGTCCTCGATTAACATTAATAGACGATAGCTGAAAAGTAAGTGCTTGAAAAACACACATCATTATTAACTGTATATTAATCAGCAACTTATAGAGAGGAAGTGACACTGCATAATTTATATACATTAATTAACATATATTTGTATGTTTTTTTTTGGTTTAAAAAAAATATATTTTTATTAGAAGTACAGTAAATTACAATAATACACATCAGATATATCTTATTACATTTGTTGTACCACTTCATTTTTCGAGCTTTAAAAAAGAAAGAAATAAAAGAAGTAAGGAAAGTGAACAAGAATCGTGAAGGTGCAGGCAAGTGTTGGGAAAAGAAAGCCCCTTAGGGAAGAAGTTAGAGAAGGAAGTAAAGAAAGGAAATAAGACCCTAGAAAGAAAAGAAAAAAAAGGAAAAACAATCGCTCTATTGTAACACAAAACTCGCAAAAAAGGATATACCAACCGTGTTTTTTTTAAAAAGTTTATTTTATACCCCCCGTTACCAGATCCTGGTACCATTTATATTTTAAATTACTATTGCACCTTATGCTTGTAATAGTTCCATAAATGCAGACCACGTCTTTTGGATGTGGTCTGCTTTGCCTGCTAGGAGGAGTCTCATCTCTTCCAAGTGTAGTGTTTCGAACATGTTTGAAATCCACATTTTTATTGTTGGCATTGGAGCATTTTTCCAAAATTTGAGTATAAGCTTTTTTCCCCATTATTAGCCCGTAATTAAGTAAGTTCTTTTGAAACACGTTTAGTTCGGGGTTACCTTCTGATATTCCAAAAATGTTCAATTCTGCTTTTGGTACAAGTTTTATTTTAAATAATTTTGTGAAGATTTCAAATATTTCGTTCCAAAATCGTTTGGATTTTTATACAAAAAACAAAAGAGTGCGCTATGGTAGCTTCTTGTGACTGACATTTATCACAAATGGGTGAGACATTGGGGAAAAGTTTATTTATTTTAGTTTTTGAATAATATAGTCTATATTGAATTAGAGTATGTCGTACGTTGATCGAGCATTTATGCACATATAGTAAGTGTTTATCCCAGCTCTCTTTTGAAATTTTTATAGCTAATTCTTGTTCCCAGTCTCTTCTAATACCATCGGTTGTAGGTATTTCTATATTTAAAATAATGTTGTATAAGTATGATATTAGATTTGCTGATTCAGCCTTTATCTTCATGGCTTCATCCAATAAGTCTGGGGACATGTTATGATAGTCTTTTGTGTATTTTTTCAGATAGTCACGGATTTGAAGATATTTAAAATATTGATTATTTTTCAAATTATATTTCAGTTGTAATTGTTGAAATGATAATAATTTTCCTAATTCATACAAGTCTCCGAGCGTTTTAATTCCCATTCTTTCCCATTGTGTAAATGATTTATCTATAATTGAAGGTTTAAACGACGGGTTATTGACTATTGGCATTAAAAGAGATAGATTTCTTAATTTTAGATTCTGTTTTATTTGTTTCCAAGTTCTAATTGTGCTATGTATCATTGGATTTTTATTATAATTTTTGTTATTCAGATTCATTGGTGAGAGGAGAGTCACTCCTGTATTACACGGAGAGCAGTCCTCTTTCTCCATTACAATCCAGTCCACCTGCTGGGCAGAATTGTCCAGCAGGTGAATCATATTTTTAATATTTACTGCCCAATTATAGTACATACAATTAGGGAGCGCTAGACCACCCATCTCTTTTGATTTACTAAGGTGTGCTCTTTGTATTCTGTGGGATTTATAGTCCCATATAAAATTTGTAATGTCTGAGTCTAGTTTTTTGAAGAACTTTTTTGGAAGATATATTGGAATTGATTGAAATAAATATAGGATTTGTGGTAAAAAGATCATTTTTATAGCATTTATTCGAACTATTAAAGACATCGGGAGCGTTTTCCAGAATTTGATTAGATTATTTAGTTTCTTAAGTAAGGGGCTATAATTGGCATTAAACATAGCATGATAGTTTCTAGTGATTTCAATTCCTAAATATTTAAATTTTTCTGTGGCTATTTTAAAGGGGAATTTCAAAAGATGTGTTGAGTCTTTCAGTTTTATCGACATAATTTCACTTTTGTTCCACCTTATTCTGTATCCTGAGAAAGATCCAAAGTCCTCAATTAGATTTAATATGTTTGGTATACTGATTTGGGGTTTTGTGATATACAGTAATACATCGTCTGCATATAAGGATATTTTGTTATTTGAATATTTAGTATTATAACCGTAAATATCCGGGTGTGTTCTAATTTTTTCAGCTAAAGGTTCAATTACCAGAGCGAATAACAGCGGTGATAATGAACATCCTTGTCTATTGCCCCTTGTTAATTGGAATTTCGTAGATAGTATATTATTAGTTAATATTCTAGCCGTGGGTTTGTTATATAATAATTTTATCCATGCAATGAAGTTCTCTCCCTTTTGAAATTTTTGCAATACTTTAATCATATAATCCCATTCTACTTGATCAAACGCTTTTTCTGCGTCCAATGAAATGATAGCTAACTCTTGTTCTTGAGGTTTGTGAGAGTGCATTATGTTAAGCAGACGTCTCAGGTCATTAAATGAATGTCTCTTAGGTATAAATCCCGTTTGATCCTCATTTATTAATTGACTAACATATTGACTTAGTCTTCTAGCTAGTGTTTTCGCTAATATTCTTTGGTCCGTATTTAACAAAGCAATAGCTCCAAATGAGCCTGGTTCTTCTATATCTTTATCTTTTTTAAGTATTAATGTGATCGCTGATTCTGCTAGTGTTTCAGGTAAGATTTGTTCTTTAAAAGCATATGTATACATTTTCTGTAGGCGTGGTGTAACTATGTCGTAAAAACATTTATAAAATTCATTACTGAATCCGTCTGGTCCTGGTGTTTTTCCAATCTTAAGTGAGTTTATTGTGTCTTCTATTTCCTTAGCTGTAATTTGTGCTCCCAGTTCCTCTTGTTCCTTCAGTTCTAGTTTTGGAAGGTTACAATTGTCTAAAAATTCTGAAACTTTATTATTGTCTATTAGCATTTTTGATGTGTATAAATTCTTGTAAAATTGAGCAAATCTTTTATTGATATCATTAGGTAGTGTTAATAATTCCCCTCTATCTGATTTAATCTTTAAAATTGCATGATCTTTTTCCCGTTTTTTCAGTTGGCGTGCCAAAAGTTTATGGGGTTTATCCCCAAATTCGAAATGTTCTTGTTTTGTAATTTGGAATAATCTTATAACCTTCTCTGATAATAATTTATTTAGCTTAAATTTCAGTATTAAAATTTTATTATGTTTATCCATAGTTGGATCTTTAGCATTATCTATATCTAGTTTTCTGATTTGTTCTTCTAATTGTCTTTGTTCATTCTTATTCTTTTTGTTTTGAAAAGCTTGATACGAGATAATAACTCCTCTAATAAATGCTTTGAAGGATTCCCATAATAAAGTGGGCGATATATCTGGTGTATCGTTTGTCTCAAAAAATAGGTCCATCTGTTTTTTTAGATATATACTCCCTTGTGGGTCTTTCAAAATTTGCGAGTTAAACCTCCAGAACGATTTGTTCGTAGACATTCCTTCTAATTTTAGAACGAAAGTTAGCGGGGAGTGATCTGAAATCGTATTGATGTGATATTTAGGGTTCATAGTATAAGGGATTAGTTTTGTATCCACTAGGAAGTAGTCTAAACGTGAGTATGTTTTGTGTACCATTGAATAAAACGAGTATTCCCTTCCAGTCGGATTCGCGATCCTCCAGACGTCTGCTATATTTGTATTTTTTATATATGTATTTAAGAGTTCACTAGTTTTAGATTTCATATTACCTCTTTGTTTTTGCATCAATTTATTTAAGTACGGATCTAAAACACAGTTGAAGTCTCCTCCAATTATAACATTTTGGTAGTTAAATTCTGCGATTGTATTCAGGATTTTATTAAAAAATTGAGGATTATCAAAATTGGGCGCATATATATTTACCAAAGTGATTGACGTAGCATGGATTTCTCCTGTAACTATAAGGTATCTCCCTTCCTTATCTGATATAATGTTCTTTGATTTGAATGGTATTCCTTTGCGAATAATAATTGCGGTGCCTCTGGATTTCTAAGTATATGAGGAGTGAAATGTTTGGCCTATCCAATTCGCCCTCAATCTGATCTGATCTTGATATTTAAGGTGCGTTTCTTGTAGAAAAGAAATGTCCGTGTTATATGATTTCAACTGAGCTAGTATTTTGCCCCTTTTAATTGGTTCATTAATACCCCATATTCCAGCTACACAATGTGATTCCTCCCATTTTCTTTTGTTTATCATCTAGCATTTTCTCTGATTTTAATACCCTTATTTATTACGGTGCATCCATACCTCAGGACTCTGGATATTTGGGGGGCGTTTATATTACTAACTTCCTTGGTAGATCCTTTTTGCGATTTTCCTTGAAAAAAAAACACATAGTAGTGACATATTGTGATTAAAAAAAAATTTGAACAAGTAAAATAGTAAGATTAAACGAGAACTTACCAGTTTGAAGTTTGATCTGTATTTTATGAGGAGTTACGATGAGGGATTACGTGAAGAACCCGCTCAGTGCGCAGGCGCGGCATACTTCCAAGCAGCGGTGTGGAATCACAGATAGACACAGTTATTTTGAAGTAAACATAGTAAAGATAAGGAGACATCAATTTACTAGTTTGATCCATATAATGAGGGTGGGAGCGGAGGGCACGTAATCCCTCATCGTAACCCCTCATAAAATACAGATCAAACTTCAAACTGGTAAGTTCTCGTTTAATCTTACTATTTTACTTCGGAGTCACGTGAGTGACTACGTGAAGATTTCAAAGCTCTGTGATTTCAAACCGTGTAACAGTTTCATTTCACTCACTGCCGAAGTTCTTGAGGGAGGAAGTGTTATCGTAATGAACCAATGAGTCTATTTGTAGAAAAACACAATGGTATTTTTTAAACAATAACAACAAAGAATTAAGTTGCTCCCCTGGGCTTAAATTAAATATTTGCAGTTCGTAAATCTTTACTGCAAATAAACCAGGTTTTGCCAACGGCTTATTATAAAATTTCTGAACGGTCTTTTCCCTTCCCACCATCCTGCTGTAGCCAGGATGTGGTCTATAGGCATGTCCATTCTTTAGCCGTCGACATGGATGCTGCCCTGGTGGAATAAAATTTGTACATGTTAGTGTTTATCCCAGCAGTTTCTAGCACCTGCTTGAGCCATCTCGCAATGGTTTGGCTCGTACCCCACCATAAGGTTTTTGTGACTGACCCACAAGGCTTTTCATCTCCCTCGAATATTCTGGTTGTGTCTATGTAGGATAGTAGGTGGGTCATGGCACATAACCGTGGTTCTGGTGGGTAAGCCACGACTGGATTAGGTGTTCCTGGTCTGCTCTGTTTGACCAGTCGCTGGATAACGACAGATCTGGTCTGGAGCTGTGATCATGTTGTCCAGTCGCAATAGGTGTAGTGACTGGACCCTCTGAGCGGATACAAGTGCCATCAACATGAGCGTCTTTAGTGTAGCTTGCTTGAGGCCGGGGGATCTGGCTGGTGGCCATTCCCTGAGATATGTCAGGACCACACTGATATCCCAAATATGGGTATACCTGGGCTTAGGGCTTGATATTGTAAATGCCCTTCATCAGTTTTACCACCAGTGGATGGGATCCCATCGCCTGTTGTCCTGCCGCTGGTTTGAGATAAGCAGAAAGAGCACTCTGCGCTGTGTTGATGGCACTGTAGCTGATCCCTACATCGTGGTGTAGATGGCCAGGAACTCCAGTATGTTGGTGGCTGTAGCTGTTGCGTATGTTGTCCATGTTTCCTGGCAGTACTTCTCCCTTTTTTGATGCTGGTTAAGTACTGCCTCTTGGTGGATGTTCGAAGGGATGCCGACATGGTGGTGATGGTTTGTTTGGACAATCCCAGTTCCAGGTAAGGTCTGTTCAAACTTGCAAACCAGGCGTTTAATTTTCTCATGGCATGGGTGTTTAGCTTACCTGGTAGGTAAGTAGCTGATAGCCAAATATGTCTTTCGACATACCATTGCCAAATCATGTTGACCAATTTGTCGCATGATAATGATTTTATGCCACCCATATGGTTAATATAAGCCATCACCGTAGTATTTATCAATTTGTAACCGAACATGCAAGTGCTGCATATTAGATAAATATGCTTTTAAACCATAAAAGGCGCCCAACATCTCTAGATAGTTAATGCCCAGTGTAAGTAGTAATGATGACTCTAGTTTAGTCCATCTACCACTTGTGCTGGATATGGAGTTAGTCGCTCCCCAGCCTTGAGCACTGGCATCTGTTTGAATAACTAAAGTAGGGTTAGTGATAAAGATAGGGCTGAAACTATGCCAAACGTTTTCTGCCCACCACTGTAGCTCTGATATTGCTTCAGTGGGTAAGTTCATGACATGATCATAGTGACCTGTATGTCGTTTTATTGCCCGTACCTTTGCTCTCTGTAAATTTTTTGATAGTGCAAAGGTCCGAATTGTGTAGCTGGAAATGCTGCTACCATTTCCCCAATTACTCTTGCTACTTGTCGAATAGTTGGTCGCTCGTTGACCATTCATTTGTTGCATGATTGTGCTAATTCAACCATTTTTGCCTTTAGCAAGGTAACAGTCATATGGACTGAGTTAATTGTGAAGCCCAGGTAGTCCATGATAGTGGATGGCTTCAACTTAGATTTATCTGGATGTAGGACGAACCCCAGAGTTTCGAGGAGCTGTTTTGTAGCTGATACTGCTGCCACAGCCAATTCCATCGTTTTCCCTACTATGAGAATATCCTCCAGATATGCCATGACAATATGTTTTTGTTTTCTTAGTATTGCCATGGCTGGGTTCAATATTTTGGTGAATAATCTTGGGCTGAAGTTCGCCCATAGGGCAATGCTTTGTACCATCCAGATAAATTTTAGGTATCTGCGATGATCCTTGTATATGGGTACTAGATAGTAAGCATCTTTAAGATAAATCCTTGCCATGAAGTGTCCTTTGGAATTCAGTTGTTTGGCAGTAACATATGTCTCCATTTTGAAATGTATATACTTAACAAATTTGTTTAGTGATGTTAAGTCAATGATGATGCGACAGACACCATCTTTTTTGGTTTTAGTGAATATATTTGATACAAATTCCAAAGGTTCATGTTTGGTCTTTTCGATGACCCCCTTTGTGATAAGTCTCACCAGTTCAGCTTGTCCCTCACGTTTCTCTTTGACGGAGGGAGAAATACCCTTTGGGGCCATTGTTGAACTGGCGGCGTTTTTTCTGACATGAATTGTATTTTATATCCTGTAATGTTGTTGAGTATATACTTGTCACTCGGGACCATACCCCATGCTTCTTTAAACAAGTGTAATCTCCCCCCTGTTAATAAAGCATCCTTATTCTCTATATGCTGGTAGGGACCAGACCCACCTACCTCCATGGTTATTGGCGATTCTGTTTCTTCATTTTCCTGAAGATTTTGTTCTGACGTGCTGGCGATGTTGGGGGGAGGCGCATTTTCCAGAGGGTCCGCTGCGGGCCCTGATCTGAAAGATCTTTGGGGATAATGTGCGGACCCCAAGCGTTCACCAGTCCCATATTGCGGACGTCGACTGGTGGATGCCGTGGGGTGCTGCCGCTTGGGTATCGGAGGTCTTGGTTTGCTCGTCCCGGGGCCTGCCCTCATTAGGCCGAAGGTTTTTGATGCTTCCTGCATCTCCTTCAGTTTTTTATTGAAATCTTTCCCAAATAGCAGCGCGTCCGTCTCCGCAGCTGGGGCTTTACACAAGCCAGCAAATTTGGGATTGAGGGCAGGTCTTATGTTTCCCTCCGGAGATTGTTGATCTCAAATTGTGTGGTACACATTAATGCCAGCACATCCTGCTGGCAGGTATCCATCTCCGTGGTCTCCACGGAACGAGCAAAGGCTGTGATGGCTGACGTCAGGAGCCTTAGGATCCGCTGTAGCTTGAGTTCTTGGGTCTGGATGTGTTACCCACATGCCCCCAGATTTGGCTGTTGACACTTTTTACTTTGAGGGCCTCACCGTTTTCTGGTGCTGTGTTGTTTCAGCACCTCAGCGAGCACCTTTTCCAGTAATGGTTGATGCTGGCCGCCATTCTTGGTTCCAGCGGTGCTCCAGCCCGTGGGGTTGCTACAAGCGGTCCATCACACCCAACAGCTCTTCATGTTCCTGCACCCCTGGCATACTCCCGAATTCGTCCGCCTGCCCCTGTTCCAGACCAGCCCAGCCCTGGTCACCAATGCTAGCCTCCAGTAATGAGGGAGCAGAGGGCAGTGTACAGAACACTGTGGAGGGGGTACCTGACCTCCCTCCGCGAGAGCGCTCTTTCTGCGCATCTCGCTGGAGCTGCTCCAATTGCTGTTGGATGCAGCTCAGGCGGCTGTCTCTCCTCCATTTAGGTGGAGACATGTCCCCGTCCGACGAATCGGACGCCACCGGCCAGATGCCTGTTCGGATGGCTAGACATCCAGCCCGCAGTTCAGTCACTAGCGGGACTGGGCTCGGCGCGGTGATGGGGATAGCGGGGCGACCGGTAATTGTTCCTACCGCCTGTTGCTGCCCCCCCTGCAATGGAACGTTCCTCCGCTGGAGTCGAGCGGGGGACAGGTTCTTCTGGAGCTTTTGTGCCTTGTAGTAGCGAGAGCGCCCCTCAAGCAGCGCGTCTCGCAGGCACCTGCTCCGTGAGCCGCTCCAGCGACTCAGGCGGCTCTCTCTCCCCCCGTGCGGGTGGAGAGACGTCCCGTCCGACATCGGGAACACCTGCCGGATGCCTCTCGAGTGGCTATGCGTCCAGCCCGCTGCTTCAGGTACTAGCGGGCTGGCCTCGGCACGGTGTCGGGGAATTACGGAACACCGGGTAACGCTCCTACCGCCTGTTGCTGCCCCCCTCCCCAACGGGAAAACGGGGGACAGTTTTGTTCCAGAGCCTTTTTCTCTGCCTGTAAAAAACACAAGCAGAAAAAGGCTCACCTGTAAAAGAAAACCCGACCTCAGGGTACTCACCTGACGGTCCGGTTCATCCTGTAACGGGACAGCCTAACTCCCGTGGCAGCCGCTGTTGCACTGCTGGCGTAATGCCGCGCCTGCACACTGAGCGGGTTCTTCACGTAGTCACTCACGTGACTCCGAAGTAAAATTACAGTGTCTGAAGTATTCAACACTGTAGTGCGTGTCCCACCCGTCTGTGGGATTCGACATCTATTCGACTTCCGAAGTTGATGTTGTACAATTAGCTCCGCTCCTTTTATTACTCTAAACCTAGGAGGGCGGTACCATTTCAAAATCAATTATATTTCATCCAATTACACCATATATATTTCATTCAGACTTATCAGATCTGTGTTCAACTACTGTGAACTTTATTTATCTAACACTTTCATCTACTAATTATTTATAATTAGTTATACTTTTGATAATAGTAAGCTGTTAACTGTAAGGGTTAACCTGAAACAGGCTCCTGGAATTATGCCAGGTGCCTGAGTCTTCTCCCTTCCCCACACAAACTACACCACTTACACATTCAGTATTATCTACTTTAATTCTAAAATTTGTTATCTCTATATACGCGCTAGTCAGTCTTTTTAGCACATTATTACATTTTGCCCATTATATAGTTCAGGTTAGTTTCCATTTATATTTCTATATTAGTATTGTTAATTATTGTTAATTCTCTATATTTTGTAAAGCTGTTTTAAGATCTTAAACCGCCATTTGTCCTTGTGATGTTTTTCACATTCGGCTCTGCTGTTCGTCTCTGCGTTGCTTATCAGTCTTTCCTTCATTTTGAACAAAGAATTCCTTGAGTTGAATTACAAAGCGTCCAAAGGAGATAAGGTGTCTAGACCGGCGCACGTGGAAATGATCTTCCATTTTAAACTTTTAGAGAATAGTATTTCTTCCCTTATCTTCAGGTATTCTCTGTGAGGTAATAAAAGGAAATAAATTGTCCATATCGTCCCGCTGCCTTGATTAATCTTCTGTTTCTGCCACAATCTCTTGGGCATATTTATAAGATGCGTCCGAATTAGTGAAAGTTTTCTCTTTTCCCTTGAAAGTAATGCGCATCCTGGCCGGATAAAAAACGCCACATCTGACATCTTTAACTCCATGGAGAATCTGTCTTGTCTGTGCAAACTTTCTTCTCTTTTGCACGATCTCATAGGGATAATCCCGGAGGAGTTTGATAGTGTCGTTTCCAAAGGTCATCTTCACTCCATATTTGATTTTTTTCATCAGCTCTTCAAGTGCTGAAATGTCCCGAAGTTTGACTATGATCTGTCGTGGGTGGGCTGGATCTGCTTGTGATCTTGGCTTAAATCTAGGTATTCGATGTGCCACTTCAATTTCCGGTTCCACAGGTAAATTGAGTACCTTTTTGATTAAGTTTGCAGTGAACTCACGGGCGTTATTTCCCTCTGCTCCTTCAGTTACTCCCAGTATTCGTAAATTTTGGCGCCTTGAGTGAGGTTCGAGATCAAGACATTTATCTGAGACTTTTGCCAGTTGACTCTTGAGGCTGTCTAGTTCTAGCTTCATTCCCTGCATATCTTCAGCCATTTGTTCAACATTTGTTTCCATGCCTTTCATTTCAGTTACATGTGAAGAAACAATTACATGCACAGCCTCAAACTTCTTCTTAGTTTCTTCTTCCCCTTTATTAATTCTCCCCATTAGCTCTTCATGCACATCCTCAATTCGTTTTTGTATAATGCCAATGCAGTCAATAACTTTTTGATTACCAGCATTAATGTTCGACATATTTTCCATCAATTTAACATTAATATTTTCCATCATTTTTGAGTTTCCAGCCTCAATATCTTTTCTCAGTTCTCTTACCGAGTTCTTTATCTCATCCATTTCATTTTTCTCCTTAGTAGCTGTAAAGAAGCGTGTGACAACGCACTGTGTCTTTACTTCACTTTATTCATACTGTAACATACATTACTGCACTAGCTGTACGTGGTCTGTCACGGGAACTAGAGAGAGATCAGTGGGTGGGGAGGTTGTAATTATACGTGATATGGGGAGTGGTTAGTAGTGGTGAGGTCACTATGTTAAAGGTACATGCACATATCATCTACATCCTTCCCCTTAGAAACAAAAGGCAACAAGGTAGTGACAGGGCGACCACGTCACGTGCGCTATGAGCAGCTACGCAAAGTTGCCATAACGGACAGGCGGCTTGACAACACGTCCCGACCGGGTACGCATCTCGCCATCTCCCCTCCCTGCAGGAAGAAAAGGAGCAGGTGCAGGTGCAGGTGACCGAACCGGAACGGGGGATCCGGGAGGGGATGGACAAGACGGAGAAGAAGGAGGGGACGCGGGCGCAGCAGCGGGCAGGCGGGCAGGCGAGGGAGGGTGAGCCGGGGGAGAAGTCGGCCGATAGAGCTGAGAAGGCAGGGACCGAGGCATGCGAGGAGCGGCGGGAGGAGTGGAAGACTGCAGCGGCGGAGCAAAAGGGTCCGCTGGCGGTGGTGGTGGCTCGTTGACAAGCCGCAGGTGCTGTCGTGACCGGCGGTAAACGGTGCCGTCATGGTCGACCAGATAGGACCGAGGTGAACCTGCGGAGCCGATGACGGTGGCGAGCCTGGAGTGACCGGAGGGGGACTGCATTCGGACAACTTGACCGGGGAAGAGACTCGGGAGGGGACGGCAGGACTTATCGTGGGAGCGCTTTTGGATTTCGTGCTTAAGGGCAATGCGCTCCTGGACAGCAGCCGGCTTGAGGACGGAGGGCACGAGGGAGAGCTGGGCCACCGGGATCGGGGGCCTTGTGGTGCGAGACATGAGTCGCTGCGCAGGGGAGCCCATGGCAGGGTCGCGGGTGATGTTGCGAAGGTTAAGGAGGGCAAGGTAAAAGTCAGAGCGAGACAAACGGCAATGTTCCAGCAAGTCTTTAGCCATCTCAGTCTTGGCTCTTGTAGCCATTCCAGAATCCACTTCAGAGGTCTGTTCTTCAGTTTTCTGTGTTTTCAGCAGTTTTGTTATTGTTCTCTGTGGGCTCTGAGCTGAAGACGTTTTTTTCATTTTAAAGCCTTTATCCTCCGTTTTAAATCGCAGCGCTTACTGATGGCGTCGTCAGCGCGACGTCCCGGGGCTCCGGTGAGTTTTTGAATCGGTCCCGACCTCCAGACCCGATTTTAACGCGAAAAATCGCGATTTTGCAGGAGCGGAGCTAAAAGTTGCGGCTGCTAGTCCAGCATGGCGCCACCGGAAGTCCTATATGTATGTTTTAAAAAACATATATTTGCATGATGGGTGTGGATGATTTCAAAGGGTGTAGAGGTGGTTTATCAGAATGAAGCCCAGATTAGGCGATGTCATTTACAGGGAGAGTTAGGCAGGCTTGCATTTTTTTATCTGGAATGCCGGGGGCCACGAGGAGACCTGATAGAAGTATACAAAGTTACATGAGGAATAGATAAGGTAGACAGTCAGAATCATTATAGACACAAAAACTGGAGTAACTCAGCGGGACAGGCAGCATCTCTGGAACGAAGGAATGGGTGACGTTTCAGGTCGAGACCCTTCTTCAGGCTGTTTAGGGATAAGGGAAACAAGAGATATAATAATAATAATAAACTTTATTTCGGACTCAAGGTCCAGACAAGGGGCAACATTACATTAAAAATGCATTGCATATTAAATATCATAAATATATATAAAATCATGGTATATCACATAAAAACATCATAATTTATATTTAACAAAAACCCACAATACTTAAGTTAAAAATCCAGATTAAAAGATGATCAATGTCCTACAACGAGACAACGATACCAGTGTCTCTACAACTGGGATTCGTAGCGTGTAGTGCTAACCCTTATGTTTGTCAAGGCCACAATAAGCGCATTTTTAGAGTCATTTATCCTGCAAATGAATTTATACATGTGGTGTCTTAGGATAGCTTCTAAAGCACTGACTCCTGCAGCCACAAACATATTACTGGCACTACACCATCTAGGTTGCCTTAGCAGTGTTCTCATGGCATCGTTATATGCCACCTTTCGTCTCTGCATACTTGTCTTTAAATAGTTCGACCACAGGTGCTCAGTGTAGAGTGGTGTGCAGTATGCTCTAAATAGCGACATCTTCACCACATTTGCACACGCACCAAATTTACGCAAGAGGATATTTGCCTGTACATACAGCATGCGTCGTTGCCTATAAATATAGAAGATGATGCGGAGAGATAAAGAACAATGAATAAAAGATATGCAAAAAAGTAACAATGATAAAGGAAACAGGCCATTGTTAGCTGTTTGTTGGGTGAAAACGAGAAGCTGGTGCGACTTGGGAGGGGAAGGGATAGAGAGAAGGAATGCCGTGGCTACCTGAAGTGAGAGAAATTAATATTCATACCACTGGGCTGTAAGCTACAAATGCTAAATATGAGATGCGGTTCCTCCATTTTGTTTTTAGCCTCACACTGACAATGGAGAGACTGACCTAGGACCATTATCCCAGGATGCAAAACTCAAATACTAGGGGGAATAGCTTTAAGGTGGGAGGGACAAAGTTTAATGGAGATGCCTGGAGCAACCTTTACTTTTACACAGAAGATGGTGCGTGCCTGCAATGTGCTGTGGGGGTTGGTGAATGAAGCAGTAAACCTTCCCCGCACTCTTTCCAGCTTAATGGTGTATTTTCCGAGTTGACAGCAAGGTGACCAAAAGTGAACACAACACTCCAAATGGAGACTCACCAACATGCACAACTGTGCTTAAATGTTCCAACTTAAGGGCCTGTCCCACGAGCATGCGGCTTGCATGCGGCAAGCGCGACCAAACCGGAAGCGGGGGCCGCGTGGAGGTCGAGTGAGTGACAATAAGTTCAAGCGAAGTCCGCGGGAGGTTCGCGCGTGACGTACGGCATCGAGACGCTGCGCACGCTCGTCAAGGCAGCTGCGCACGCCCATCGAGGTGGTGCGTACGGCGTTGAGGCGGCTGCGGGGCGGCAGGCCATTGCTGCGCGGAATTTTTGTACACGGTCAGTTTTTCGGAGCCCCGCGCGATGTCGGGACCAGCTCCGCACAACTCCATACGGGTCCGGCGATCGAAGTGGGACCGGCCCCGCGAGGCCGTATGGCTCAAGCGACCACGTTAGGTCACGCTCGCCGCATGGAGTCGCACGCTCGTGCGACAGGCCCTTAAGAGTCATAGAGAGATACAGTGTGGAAACAGGCCCTTCAGTCCAACTTGCCCACACAGGCCAACAACTTCTATAATCAATGGAACACAAAGCGCTGGAGTAACTCAACAGGTCAGGCACCATCTCTGGAGGACATGGACAGTGAACATTTGAGTTTGGAGCCACTCTTCAGACTGTTTGCAGGGGACAAAGCTGGCAAAGAGGTGAGGGGCGGTACAAAGCCAGGCAATTGATATGTGGATACAGGTGAGGGGGGTTTGTCTGTTAGTTGGGTGAGAAAAGGCCAGAGCTGAAGGGGAGATGAAAGGGTGACAAAAGGTGACAAAAAGGAATCATGATGGTGTCAAATAAGGAGAGAAGACGAGTCCAATTGTAGAGGAGGATGGGGTTTAAAGAGTTAATGTGTACATGACAGATTGCATGTTGCGTGTGGTGAACCTGCTTTACTTTACTTAGTATTGCTAGCTAATGAGTAACAGGTGCTTTTGTAGATTGTGACTAAAAAGGGAAGAGGCCCGATACCAAGTAGTATCTGAGAGAAATAAGTCTGTTCTAGACAATAAGTACTGGTGCAGAAATGTGTTGCTTGTGTGATTAGCTGGACCCATGACCACTCATGTATAAATATACTGCCTGTGCACAGAATAATTCAGTGGGACCGCGAGGAGCTGGCAGGTACGTGACCATAAATGCAGCGACTCTCCCACTCCCGCTAACGTAATAAAGTTGTGTCTTTACTATGAGCATCAGTGTCTGATGGTGGTGTTATTCCAGAGCGCGGGCGAGCTTTAACACAATGCAAAGTCAGAGGGAGGGATATAGGTACAGGTGGATGGAAGGGGGGAAGGGGGGCAGTGTAGTGCGAGAAAAGGCTGGTGAATCTGTGGAACTCGTTGCCACAGAAGGCTGTAGCCTCCCTTTGATCTGGTATTTTGTTGGTTCACATGCTTGATCAATGGTGTTTTATCATTAATGTTTTATTATTATTAATGTTTAGTGTTTTCTGAGTCATTCGTCACTGTCACTGTATGTCATGTTGTTACTTGCGTGCGGAGCACCAAGGCAAATTCCTTGTATGTGAATACTTGGCCAATAAACGTACTTACTTACTTATTTACTTAAGGCAGTAACTCTACCGCTGCACCACCGTGCCATCCCAGTGCATGAAGTGTATCAAGTGCATCAAGCTTGCTGTAATTCTGACCAGGTTCCTTCTGCTATTGTCAATGAGATATGATGCATGTATTTTGTATTGTAGCTTTTGTTCTCAAACTGCTTTTGAATGGCATTTTTTTCTAATTTATAGTGATGGATGATCACTCGAGATTGGAGTTTTCATTTCTCTACAGCAAACACTTCAGAAGTTGCAAGACTCTTCAGCAGGACCGGCCTTGGGAGGTGCGAGGCACAATTGGGAACAATTTAGGTGAGGCCCAGGTTCCCAGCCAAGGTCTGTAGAATCATAGAAATACAAATGAAGTCTATTATCTATATAATTAAAAGTTTCATCTTTACCACTTCCTGTTGCACTGTGCTTTGATTTTAGAAAAAACGCTACCACATATGGCTGTGATTTTTTGGCCATCTTACTCAGAGCCCTCCTCCACTGTGCAGGCCCCGAGGATTTTTCCCATTGATGAAAAATAAAAGACTTATTAGTGTTTAAATATTCTTGAGATTTCATCTCCTGTCATCACCGCCATGAAAGCCACTTAGAGGGACTATAAAACCCAGAAGTGTGGGCGTGGCTCAGTCTGTCTGCAAGATGGTGAGGGAGAGGTCACGACTCTCTGTCTGAGCTGGGAAACCACAGAACACTGTGAGTATGCAATGTACTTGAATAAATGATTTGTTAGCCCTTCATGAAAATGAAATGAGTTGTTTGGCCTGCCCTGTGCTTGAAACTGCAATGCAATAGAAATGTAGTGAAAATGCAATGAGCTGTTTGGCTTGAGCCTGCCCTGTGCTTGAAAATGCAATGAAGTGAAAATGCAATGAGCTGTTTGGCTTGAGCCTGCCCTGTGCTTGAAACTGCAATGGCAATGGAAGTGAAATGAACATGCAATGAGCTATTCGGCCTGCCCTGTGCTTGAAACTGCAATGCAATTGGAAATGAAATGAAATGAGTTGTTTGGCCTGCCTGAAACAACTAATTTCAGCCCACAACTCCCTTATTAGCCAAGAAACCAGTCTCTTTTGCCCAAAATGCCCGTATTATCCCAGGAGGAGCATTTTGGCCGAAAAGGCCCGCGCCATGCCAGGAAAAATCCAGAAAATGTACCTTTCACTGAGATTTCACTCAGATTTGTTTTAAAAGAGCCCCTTCAGCCCATCAGGATAGACTTTCCTCCTCAGCTTCGGCCAGCTGCTGTCAACCTTCTACCGCTGCACCACAGAGAGCATATTAACGTATGGCATCTCTGTGTGGTATCTCAGCTGCACGGAGGCGGAGAGGAGAGCTCTTCAGCGTATCATCCACAGAGTGCAGAAGATCATTGGGACACAGCTACCAGCCTTGGAGGGCATCTACCACACACGATGCCTCAGGATGGCCATCAACATCCATAAAGACTCCTCACACCCTTGTAATGGACTGTTTGAACTACTTCCCTCCGGCAGACGTTACAAGGCCTTCTTCGCCAGAACCCCCACCCCCTTGGACTGTCTCCCTCGGATGGTCACGTCGCAGACACATCTGCACTTTAGTCTGTTTGAACTGTTTTGACTGTTTTACTGTTTTAATGTTCTTTTTACAAACCATGTTCTCGGGGTATAAGTTATGACATCAGATGGAAGCTGCATACCAAATCTCATTGCGCTTATGTGCAATGACAATAAAATATATTATTATTATTATTATTATTATTATTATTATTATTATTATTATTATTCATTGCTGTGATCTGCAGAAAAAGATGAAAAATATCTAAAATTGATTCTCCACACTCTCTCCCTTCTCTCTCACACAGTCTCTCACCTGTTGTGGGCAGAATTTCTGGCAGTTTCTGAGCTGCCAGTCCACCAGGCCTGAGTGACTGAGCTGTGTGTGTGTGTGTCTTAGTTGCATGTGTGTTAGTTGTCTGTGTGTGATGTGTGTGTGGGAAGGAGAGAAGGGAGGGAGAGAAGGGAGAAAGGAGAGAAGGGAGGGAGGGAGGTAGAGAAAGAAGGGAGGGAGGGAAGCAGCGAAGGGAAAAGAGAGAGAGGAAGGAGAGAAAGAAGGGAGGGAAGGAAGGAGAGACGGGAAAAAGAGAAAGGAAGGAGGGAGAGAAGGAGAGACGGGAGGGAGGGAAGAAGGGAGGGAGGGAGGGAAGGAGAGAAGGGAGGGAGGGAGGGAAGGGAAGGAGAGAAGGGAGGGAGCAGATGCCGGGGTCCGGGCGGACGGGTGTGAGCTGAGGCCGAGGTTTGTAAACGTTGCACCAATCCCTGGCCCGGCCCCTCCTGTATTGTTCACTGCGTCTCCCGGGGAGAGAGAGGGGTGGAGCTGGGGCTGTGTGCGTGAAGCACGGCGACTGGAGGGGCGGGAGCGCTGCCGTGATGATGCACCACCCCCTCTCCCCCTTCTCCATTCCCCCTCACACCCCCTCCCCCTCCACCCCTCTACTCTCTCTCCCCCCCTCCACCCGGGGTAGATCTACCTGAGCTGAGAGTAGATTACTCTAGCGCGGGGCCCCCTTAGGTGCGGGACCCATTTGGGAGCAAATTGTCCAATCAGCTTAAGGCCGGCCCTGCTCTTCAGGGATATCTTGGTGAGAATCTGCATTCATTGTGATAGTTTTTTTTTAAATGTTTTCTGGAATATACAAAAGCACCAGATTTGTTTTCCATTTGGAGTAAGTAGGCACACTGCAGTGGTGATTTGTTGTGCTAACAATCCAAAACTCTTGCCAATCCATAACGAAGGAGATTACTTTAGTCAGAGAGGATGGTGAATCTGTGGAATTCATTGCTGTGGAAGCCAAGTCAATGGATATTTTCAAGGCAGAGATAGATAGATTTGTGATGAATGATTATGGGTGTCAGGGGTTATGAGGAAAAGGCAGGAGAATGGGGTTGAGAGGGAGAGGTTGATCAGCCATGATTAAATGGCGGAGTGGATTGAAGGGCGGCAAGGTGGTGTGGCAGTACAGTTGCTACCTTACAGGTTCGATCCTGACTATGGGTGCTGTCGGTACGAAGTTTGTACATTCTCCCCGTGACCGCCTGGGTTTTCTCCGACATCTTCAGTCTCCTCCCATACTGCAAAGGCATACTGGTTTGTAGGTTAATCGGCTTGGTATAATGGTAAATTGCCTCTAGCGTTCGTAGAGATTGCTTGCCAGTGCAAACTCGGTGGGCCGAAGGGCCTGTTTCTGTGCTGTATCGCTAAACTAACTTAAAAAAAGTAGGTAGACAAAAATGCTGGAGAAACTCAGCGGGTGCAGCAACATCTATGGAGCGAAGGAAATAGGCGACGTTTCGGGCCGAAACGCTTCTTCAGACTTAAAAAAAAGTAGACTTGATGGGCCAAAAGGCCTAATTCTGCTTCCATCACCTATGAACCTATGAAAGATCGGCAGAAGCGGGGTGAAGAATGACAGCTGATGCCCGCTGATGCAAACACCAGGAGATCATTGGAGCATCTATCAGAATCTGAAACGCCTTTTCTTTTTGCACGGACTTTAATTGACCTGCTGATAGACACAAAATGCTGGAGTAACTCAGGCAGCATCTCTGGATAGAAGCAATGTGTGACGTTTCGGGACGAGACCCTTCTTCAGACCGACTGCTGAGCTTTTCCTACATTTTCTGCTGTTATATCTAATTTCCAGCATCCTCAGGTTTTTCTAGAACCAAAAACGGCAGATGCTGGTTCACATTGTGTCTTTTTTTTTAATCCACCAATTACCACCAGCAGTTATCGCTTGCCCTGTGTTTCACCACTCTCAGGCCTCCACTAGAGAGCAGCTTAAGCCCACTGTGCTGCAAAACTTTGCAAGTACTTTTCGTTTATTCCACTGGGCAATTAATTTAACCCTCGGGATGAAACATGAAAAGGTTATATTATTAATTGAAGCAACATATGCATTCTGATTAAAGAAAGAACAGATGCGAAAGGAATCTTATATATTATGGAGCCAAGAAACAAGGAACTGCAGATGCGGGCTTGCAAAGGAAAAGAGACAAAGTGCTGGAGTAACCCAGCAGGTCAGGCGGCATTTTTGGAGAACAGGGATAGGTGACGTTTTCGGTCGGAATCCTTCTTGGTTTCTTGGTCCTCCAAAATATTCCAAATGGAATTTAAACTGGAGGTGGTGGAGGGAGGACTTCAGACTGTATCTGCGAAATTCTCCAGAGATGCTGCCTGACCCGTTGAGTTACTCCAGAGCTTTCTAACCACATTGGCTCGCTAAGTAGCACAGATTCCCAGCAATAACAATGAGGCATATTTGGAAACGAAACGGAAACTAACTCCTGATAGCTGTGTGCCACTGATTAGGTTGCAGAGTTGGACGCGTTTACAATCGGGATGTATTTCCTGCAGAAGTGACAGAGCGCTGCGGTTGTGCCTGGTCTCAGACACTGCGAATCTCAGCAGAGGAAGTGTGTGAGTTGAACTCCCAACACCCGGAGCGTGGCTAAAACCACTGCCCATTCACTCGCTTTGTTTAATTTCAGACTGACAACAAGTGTCGGACTAAGAGGGGAAAATCGTAAAAGGAAAGAAATGAGGAACAGCGGAATGCGAAACAATGCAAATCCCACAGGTAAGCGACAGGACTGCAACGCTATAGTGTACTATCCAGTACTTAATCGAGGGGCAATGATGATTCTACTATTGACCTATCCCCATATGCACTTGCACCGAATGGCAAATAATATAAACGGGCCGGAGTTAATGAAAAGCCTCTTCTACCATAAAGCCCACCTACCTGCACCATGAATGCACTAATCTGGAGAAATTCAGTTTAGGGTGGAAACAGCCCCCAGCTGGTCAGCTACTTATTTGATAAAATAATAATTCTCACAATTATTCTCATAATCCTCCATTCAATTTACAACAAACATCTTGACCATCTGTTTAATTGTGGTTTGGAAACAGGCTCTTCGTCCCACCGAGTCCACGCCGACCTGTGCACCCTGGTTCTATGTTGTCCCGCGTTCTCATCCGCTCCATACACATTAGGACCAACTTCCAGAGGCGAATTATCCTGCAAAGCCTGGGGTGTGGGAGGAAAGCCTGGGCCTGGGGTGTGGGAGGAAACTGGAGCACCATATTATTTCTAGTGACTACCCCCGACACACATAAACGCACACACACAGCTTATTGTTTCTGCTGCATCCTATATATGATCGGTGTTAACAATGCTCTTATCGTTGATTAGGATTTGTCGGGATATATAACCAGGGGGCCACATGCTACCTGAACACGTTGCTTCAGACTTTCTACATGTCTCCTGAAGTGAAGGATACTATCATCAGGTTTGTACACTCAGTAATAAATAAGAATCAATATGCCAGCCACATTTCATTCAATTACTTTGATGTCTCATGTGCGTGAGTGTTAGCTGGTTATGTACAAAATGTAGGTGCTATATAATGTCAAATCCACACTAACAGCTACAGGGGGTGTCGTGGAAATTGACAATTTTATGTCCCTTCCCTTAGATTAAATGAACAACGATTTAAAAAGATCAATAAGGAAGCCAGCATCACTTATCAACTTAAGGAACTGTTTGCGAAGCTAGATGCAAGAGAAACACCAAGGACAGATTTGATTACAAGAAATCTGGGCATGAGCAGAGATGATGGTAAGTAAGAATGCGAGAATAATTCTGCAAATTTCTGACTGGAATACAGTGTGTAAATTATATAACAATGACATGTTCAGCATCAACATTGGTCATAAACAAGAATGGGTATTCAGCCCCTCGTGTCTTCTCTGGCATTCAGTAATATTATGCCCTCAATTATACCTCAGGCTGCCTCGGCAAGGCCAGCAGCATCATCAAGGATGAGTCGCACCCTGGCCACTCCCTCTTCTCCCCCATCTCCCATTTGGCAAAAGGTATAGAAGTGTGAAAACGCACACCTCTAGATTCAGGGACAGTTTCTTCCCAGCTGTTATCAGGCAACTGAACCAGAGAGCAGTCCTGAACTACAATCTGTCTCATTGGGAACCCTTGGACTATCCTTGATCAGACTTTATCGCTTTACCTTGCACTAAAAGTTATTCTATTATCATGTATCTATACACTGCGAATGGCCCAATTGTAATCATGTATTGTTTTTCCACTGGCTGGTTAGCACGCAACAAAAGCTTTTCACTGTACCTCGGTACATGTGACAAAATAATAAACTGACTGAACTGACCACACAACCAATCTTTCTGTACCAACTCCATTTCGTTGATTATTTTACAATATAAAAATCCATTAATCTGTCATGAATAAACCTAGGAACTCTGCTTCAGGAGTCCTCTTGGGCACGGTGGCACAGTGGTAGAGTTGCTGCCTTACAGTGCTAGAGACAGGGGTTTAATCCTGACTACGGGTACTCTCTATATTGCATTTGTATGTTCTCCCCATGACCTGTGTGAGTTTTCCACAGAAGCTCTGGTTTCCTCCCACACTCCAGGGATGAACAGGTTTGTGGGTTGATTGGTTGAGTAAAATTGTAAATTGTCCCTCGTGTGTGTGTATGACAGTGTTAGTGTGCGGGAATCACTGGCCGTCGCGGACTCGGTGGGTCAAAGGGCCTGTTTCCGCACTGTATCTTGAAACTAAACTTAAAATACTTCCAAATACTTGCTACCCTTTGTCTGAAGAAATTTCTTCTCATCTCAGCCCTAATTTGCTGACCCGCTTACTTCATGACTGGTTCTTGGTTTTGGACACCAGAGTGAAGAGAACAAAAAAGCAACAGGGTCAAATCTTCAGATCCAGTCTGAAGAAGGGTTTTGACCCAAAATGTCACCTACTCCTTTTCTCCAGAGATGTTACCTGACCCGCTGAGTTACTCTGGCATTTTGTGACTATCTTAGGTTCAGATTTATCCTGTTGTGCCCAACAAGAATGTTATACATTCCAATAGATCACTTCTTAATCTCAAAATGTTACAGGCACTGAAAATCTGAAACAGAAAATGTCTGAAATATTTAGAAGGACAGGCAGATTTTATGGTAAAATTGAACTAATCTGAAACACTTTTTTTCTTCCTGCACAGAGGCTGCATAATTTTCTGAATATTTTCTATTTTAATTTAATTGAAAACCTTATTTATGAGTTGCCAGAAAGGTGTCGTGTGTTAGTACATGTGAATACATGAAACCTTTTAAAATGTTAATCTGAACTTGCATTTGTACTATTTTGGCAGTATCATTATGCATCTCAGGCCATTGCAGTAAACATTGTTATGCCAATGTTCGATAAGATAAATTGAAGGCCATAGAAGGCTAATTGAAAGTCTGCTAATCGTAACAGAGATTCTGCAGCTCATTATTCAGAGAAAAACATTTAAAACATTAATCATAACATTTAATCATTGTGAGCAGAATGCAAGATACACTATACATGCAAGATTGAGAACTTACTGCTAGAAATTCGTCAATAGTCCAACGGTGCTTTATTGTCACACGTATGAAACACAGTGAAATTATTTTTTGAGTCGCCAGATTTGGGGCCATTTCCAGTGTCCGGACTGTGCACTAGGTCTTATGGAGCGGAGCCCGATCCAGGCGAGTCTCAGGCTGCTGCCGGGCCTCCAGCCTTCACCTGGATCGTTCAGCGAACCGACATCCCTCTCCTCTTCAGAGTTGAGAGTAGGATTTTCTTTTCTTTTACAAACATGGTTTTCGTTATTTCTTCTCCCTGTCCCCCTTGAGTGTTCCTTCGCTGAACTCTGATGGGATCTCAGGCTGGTGTTTAGCGTTCCAACGGCATTTCCAATGCTCCATCCACTGTTTCCAACATTGTTGTCACTTCCTATAGTTTTTAACAATGAATAACTTTTTATTATTCAGAATTAAGCAACAAAAGATAATTTTGTTTTATCTTTAAGTTTACAAACAACAAGACGCAGAAGAATATTTCAGACGGTTAGTGAACAAGGTCAGCAAAGAAACTGAAGGGGAGACCTGTAACATATTGCAGGTAAGATGTAATAGATTTCAAACACTTATTCAGGCATGCAATAAAATCAATCTGTGTGGGATCTGATACTGATTTATCTCTTTGGTTCATATGCAAATAGTTTATGATGCCTGACCAAATTTGAGGAAGGCTGGCATAGAATTTGGAATATGAATGTACCTTTACCATATCAGGTTTTTACTGTACATGTTACAATAAAGTAGAGCTTGAAAATTGTTGTCATTGATCTTATCATCTGAGGCAAAAGATGAGGCATTAGTCAATAAGTTAATAAATTCCAATTCCCTTCCCTACCATCCAGTCCCTTCATATTGTGAAGATGACAACATTTACACAGTGATTCTGTATTGAAGGGAATGACTTGTAACAGGGCTGCACATTATCATTGCTGGTAGATAAAACAATATATCATAAAACAAATTCAATAATCCCACACTGGCTGGGGTGAGCCTGCATTTAAAGGGACAACTGCCCGGAAGCCTAGTATCCCACTTGACACAGAGAGATTCCATTTGTAACATCCCTGTAAGAGGAGTTGAGAAATTTCTCCTGTAATATAAATGGGGTGAGCAATAGGAAAATAAAATTAATTGAAGGATCCCAGTTTTGTTGATTGATAAAGGATCAGTGTGAATTTTATGTGGAGGAAAGAACTGCAGATGCTGGTTTAAATCAAAGATAGACACAACATGCTGGAGTAACTCAGCGGGACAGGCAGCATCTCTGGCGAGAAGGAATGGTCTCGACCTGAAACGTCACCCATTCCTTCTCTCCAGAGATGCTGCCTGCCTCGCTGAGTTACTCCAGCATGAGTGTGAATTTTATGGTGAGAAAACAACAGGTAGGATTTAGCTAACTTTGTTCCTGAATAAGTTTATTGGCCAAGTATATATTCACATACAAGGAATTTGCCTTGGTGCTCTGCTCGCAAGTAACACGACATACAGTAACAATTAAGAATAACACATAAAACATTAAACATTAATAATAAAATATTATAGTTTAAACATGTGAATGAAATAAAATACCAGAGTAAAAGGAGGCTACAGATTATTGGTTATTGAGAAGAGCTACTACTCATGGAAAAAAAGCCGTTTTTATGTCTAGCTGTGGCGGCTTTGACAGTCCGGAGTCGCCTTCCAGAAGGAAGTGATTCACAGAGTTTGTGGCCGGGGTGAGAGGGGTCAGAGATGATCTTGCCCGCTCGCTTCCTGGCCCTTGCAGTGTACAGGTCATCAGTGGGGGGAAGGTTGCAGCCAACAACCTTCTCAGCTGATCGAACTGCAGCCTCCAGGTGTCGTGCTTGGTGGCTGAGCCAAACCAGACCATGATGGACACGGTGAGGACAGACTCTACGATGGCCGTGTAGAATTGGACCATCATTGCCTGTGGCAGATTGTGCTTCCTCAGCTGCCGCAGGAAGTACATCCTCTGTTGTGCATTTTTGACTGTGGAGTCGATGGTGCCCCCCATTAAAGGTCCTTGGAGATGATGGTTCCCAGGAACTTAAAAGACTCCACAGATGTGACTGTGGCGTTGTTGATGGTGAGTGGGGTGAGGGGAGGGGGAGCTCTCCTAAAGTCTACTATCAATCCACTGTCCTAAGAGTATTGAGCTCCAGGTTATTACGAAGGCACCAGGACGCCAGCTGTGTCACTTCCTGTCTGTAAGAATCTGTGTTCACTGTACCACAAGGCAATTGTTTGCGTGAAAAAAAAGACTTTTGGCGTATCAGAGAAGAGTGAGAAAATGTTCATAAACTAAGAATAATTTTACTTGTAGATATATCGGGCT
This sequence comes from Amblyraja radiata, assembly GCF_010909765.2. Taxonomy (NCBI): domain Eukaryota; kingdom Metazoa; phylum Chordata; class Chondrichthyes; order Rajiformes; family Rajidae; genus Amblyraja; species Amblyraja radiata. The sequence continues at coordinate 1,392,780 of NC_045968.1, read as the reverse complement.
AAAGACATGAGAAGGTTAGTGGGATCTGTAATGGGACAATGATTGTGAAGAAATAAATAATGTAAAAATGAAAATTATAACATTTTCCACCCAGATCTACCAAAGTAAAATGATTAATAGCCAGAGGTGTTTGGAATGCAAAGTTGAAGACACAACACAATGCGATCTTTTGGATATTCCTTTGCCAGTTCGCTCAAATGATAGAGGTATCCACATCCAAAATGTGGTAAGTGGCACGTAAATATTTTTACATGGTTCCGACAAAACATGCGTTAGAATAGGATTGCAAGGAAGGTCAAAGCAGAGCCTAGAAATAAAAAAACACAGTACCTTAATTGGTCACAGAAAACCATGGAGTCCTTCTGTTGGCAGATAAGGATTTCATGCAAAGGTCTTCAATAAGGATTCTTTCCAGTGGTATCCAATGGAAAGAACCACTGATCCTAGTTGTGAAGGGCTCATTTGTTTTGGAAGATGAGCATCAGATGGTTTACCTTGCCAGTAATGAACCAGATACCAAGCGACATGTTAAGCTGCAGGGAATATACTGAAGCAGTGAGAGACTGTTGCTGCTGCACTTTCCCTTCCAATGGGTTGATCTGCCAATGAGACAGGATGTACTTGGTGACTTTCAACAAGAGGATAAAGGTGTATGGGAAAACGACATCCCATGGTTTGCCCTCCTATTTCCTTGGTGTTGCACGGTGGTGCAGCGGTAGAGACGCTGCCTTACAGCACGAGAGACCCGGGTTCGATCCTGACTACAGGCTCTTTCTGTACGAAGTTTGGACGTTCTCCCAGCGACTGCGTGGGTTTTCTCTGGGTGCTCCGGTTTCCTTTCACATTCCAAAGACATCCTGGTTTGTAGGTTAATTGGCTTCAGTAAAAATTGTAAATTGTCCCGAGTGTGTATAGGATAGTGCTAGTGTACGGGGACTGCTGGTTGGAGCTGGGCCGAAGGGCCTGCTTCCGCGCTGTATCTCTAAACTGAACTAAACTAAATTTGAACATTATCCCCACTTAGAAATATATCCCTGGTCCTTGGTTTCTAAGTCTAATCCCCAATCTAGAACTCACATCCCAACAGCACAATGGAAGAACCTTCATCCGAAAGACTGCAGCGATTCACGGTGGCAGGTTACAAGGGCCATCTGAAGGGCAATAAGAAATGGGCAATAAACAATGACTTTGCCAGCAGCTTGCAGATACCAAGAATGTTTTTTTTTTAATGGGTAACAAGAGAACATGGGTTGTTACAGAACAAGTTCTGCAGGTATGATTTGTGGTAGGCCATCTTCTTGCGAATGAAACACAAACCAAAGGAATAGTTAGATCTCAAGCCGTGTGTTGAGCAGCCAGGTTGTTGTCTCTGTGCCAATGTGCCAGGCCCTGAGCACCATTTGGTGGGTGGTAGAGCGGGCACCCAGAGATGACATGGTTGGTTATTAATCAGTGGAACAGTATACCCAGTTTTAGCGCAAGGAATCACATCTTACTGAGAGGTTTGTGGGGTTAACTGAGCTCACTCTGCCTTTGATGACCCAGTGGATACCAAGTGATCCATTCATTGTTATTATTGCAACTCGTATTGACTAATGCTACAGAGGACTTTTCACAATGGGGACCCAGCGTGGAGGGAGCTGCCAAGAGAACAAATGGGGACCTGGTGTATGTGGGGGGATGGGACCGCCACGAATAAAGAGGGATTATTGGAGACTGTAATGAATAATCTTTGCAGGCCTTGCGTACGGTCTGCAAAACAAAGAATTTAACTGGGATCTGTCACATGTGATAATAGCGTAGGGAATATTAATAAATCAATTATTGCATTACTATGAATTTGAAACCTTCACCAAATTTGAGTTTATCTTTTTGACAATCCACCAGTTACTTGGTCACCTTTGATTTCTGATTTCTTTGGCCAATCAAATTTAAATTCCCCCGCTCTTTTTGGGAATTGAACTCATGATTCCAGCATTACTCGACAGATAATGAAACCAGCCATCCCAGGTTCCCTCTCTCTGCAGTCTTGTCAAATATTCTGGGCAACTGAAATAATTGTTGTTACTTAAGTGGAAATGTTAATAATGTTACATTGCTGCTGATGAACTTGCTGAAGAACTGTTTTGTAGTCTTAGCAACCAGTTTCATTATGAATTTATTGAATTAAATCACATTTATAATGCAACTTTTAATCTTTCTTTACAGAATGCCACCTTTCAAGACTTCTTGAAAACTTCCATTTTGGATGGAGATAACTTGTGCTATTGTGACAGGTGTGATAAGAAAACAGAATTTGAGATTGTGAGTTAATTCTTTGTTCCTTTGATTCAGCCATCCAATTCCTGCTCTTGGTGATAGACATAAAATGCTGGAGTGGGTGATGTTTTGGGTCAAGGCCCTTCTTCAGTCTGAAGAAAGGTCTCAACCCAAAACATAACCCATTAACTTCTATCCAGAAATACTGCCTGTCCTGCTGAGTTACTCCAGCATTTTGTGTTATCTTCAATGCAAGCCAGCATCTGTAGTTCCTTCCTACACATTTTGTCCTGCTCTTGGTGGCCAGTTTTTCATGTTGGTCAGAAGATAAAGGCCAGAATCATTACCTACACCCAATGGCCTGTTTTTCTTTTATGTCTTTTCTCCTCTCTCTTCCCCCCTCGGGCTCCCCCGACCCCTTCTCTTCCTTCCTCTCCCTGTTACTCCTCATGTAGCTAATTTGTCAGTAATGCCAAATTCAGCCTTTATTATTGGCGTTGCTTGAGATGGGCAGTGTTGTCAAATGTAATTCAATGTGTGTTTAAAGTCACATGAGCATAATTCTCCTGGGCATCTTCCTCGAGGTACAGTGAAAAGCTTTTGTCTCCTCTGACTGGTTAGCAAACAACAAAAGCTTTCAACTGTACCTCGGAACACGTGACAATAAACTAAACTCTGCATCAGTCCCATGGGAGTGAGGATAACTTGGCCCCCTCTGGTTTTGTGGATTCTGAGATAACTAATGAGGCCAATGTGGGAACTGCATATTGTTCTAGATGGAGTCAAGTTTGGTGGTATTTTCCAGATACCTGCTGTTCTAAGGAGGATTTGCAAGGGCAGATGTTACTGCTGCTGGGTGTGTACTTTTGCAAGAACACTGAAGCTGGACTTTGGGCCAGCTTCAGAATTGGTTAAAAGGTCCACCTTATGTAAGATGTTGTTGAGGATTCTCAGGCAACTTCCAACCAGTCACCTTCGTAACATCTGTCCATCGCTGCTTGCCCCCAATTCCACCTCACTGCCCCCTCTCCCACTATTGTTCTCACTATCTGCCGAATCACAAATATGACCATTTGTCTGACTCTCATTAGCAATCTTACAAAATTTTGATATTTTAAAAATCAAGTCTTTAATTTATCCCATCAGATAAAGCATAAAAATAAGTTTAATTTGACACCTAATTCACTTTCATCTTCAGTATTAAAAAAGTTATGGCCATTTTCATACTCGGAAATTGGCATCTTGTTCCCTATTGCTTTTTCATTGACTTAACACAAAAGCTGTGATCGAGAACATTTAAAGGCCGATAACTTTCTTAACATTTAAGAGAACTGAAATAAATTTTCAGTTATTATAGATTGAAGCATTCTGAAACAAATATGAAACAATCTTACTTAGATTACTTGAAATTAAAGCATATAATTAGTTAGTTACCTAATTGTAGCTAATTACAAACTTCAATTACTAGATCTAAACATCTATCCATTTCTTAAGAATAGATTAACATTTTTAAATAGCCTAAGTGTCCAAATAACATTCACACAAGAATTCAGAATATAACATAATTTTTAAATCTCATTGTCATGGGTTTATAGGCCAAATGGAAGGAATTTAATGTTTAATACCTGTAAATTAATGGCCATTTAAATCAGCTTGTGAGTGGGTTTTACTGGAACGGGACCATTTAGAACGTTCAGATGCGGTGAATTTATACCCCCATATCTGAAGCAAATACACTGCCGGTTCTTCGGGGGGAAAAATCACCGTTTCGCAACGTAAAATGTGAATTAAATACATCTTAAGCAACACTTTTATACATAAAAATAAACTACTTTATTTTACCTGGGCCTGCATAAAATCCGTCCCAGTTGTCGACATTGACGGCTTCAGAAGCTGCTTTTAAAATCATTCCAGCGATTAACTTGTCGGATGAATTTTTTTTTAAAACACACAGAACGGCTGTAGGAACGATTCTTTAGCAACATCTTGCACTCCAACAAAATATAATTCAGGACCAGGTTGGGGAAAAAAACTCGTTTTAACCCCCCCCCCCCCCCCTCAAACGCGCCAAAATCGCGCACACGGCCAGTGGCAGAATTACAGCGCCGCTGAAGGTAAGTTTGTAACATACCTACTCTCATCTCTACTTCTCCATACTTTGATATTTTTCTAAAGTGGTGCCAATAACAGTTTGGCTGTTGAGGTCCATCAAGAGTTGCTGATTAGTTTAGAGATTTAGTTTAGAGGTACAGCACGGAAACAGGCCCTTCGACCCACTGGGTCCGTGCCGACCAGTGATTAACACTATCCTACACCCACTTGGGGCAATTATTTTTACATTTACCAAACTAATTAACCTACAACCCTGTATGTCTTTGGAGTGTGGGAGGAAACCAAAAATCTTGGCGAAAACCCATGCAGGTCATGGGGAGAACGTACATACTCCGTACAGACAGCACCCATAGTCGGGATCGAATCTGAGTCTCCGGCGCTGCATTTGCTGGAAGGCAGCAGTTCTACCGCTGCGCCACCGTGACTGCCCTGGCCATCTGATGTGTGTTTTAGTTATGCAGTATCACCCAACACATAATTCCGTGAAACAATGCATCAGAAAAGTCACCAGTGTAATGGTGGGCCAGAACTTCGCACCTACTGATACCTCTAGCCCTAATTAAATACCAGATCATCCATGTACACAAATTGCCTGCCCCCTCATGTCCATTGATGCAAGTGGGCCTTTACTGAAGTATTGAACTTGTCTTCTTAGTTTCTTCAACCACTCTTTCATTTACATCAGAGAATCTTGAAAATGGGATATTTGTCCAGATGGACAAAGAAATGAATGCAGATAACATTGTTATCTGAGTGTTAGAATAAGACCCACTTCTTTTAGATATTAATTAATTAATTAATACATACTTTATTGATCCCCTCAGGGAAATTCAGATATCCAGAAGCCCCCAACCAACAAACCCACAGATTCAAAACGAACGCAGACAGAAAATACATAGAATACAATGTGGACACTACCTGAGAGCAATAAATACTTAAAAAGACCAATAATTAACAGTTAAAAATTAAAAATTGCAAAATGCATCCCCCTACAGCCGAATTATAAAATCTAATGGCTGCAGGGGTGAAGGATCTCCTGAACCGCTCCATTCTACAGGGCAGGGATAGGAACCGGTTGTTGTTCCGAGTGCTCTTTTAACTCTCCAGAATTACATGGACAGGATGCCCGGGGTTTTTCAGGATGACCTGCACCTTGTGACCTGCAGATATGTAGTTTCTCTGTCCAAATGATACATATGAAGGCAGTAGAGATCAGACCAAACTTTAGAGTCACTGCAGACACACATTGGTCCTTGATGGAACTAATTTAGTGTTGACATTTACATTAATGATAGTTTGCCTTTCTTTTATTTCAGAGATACTATTTTGAAAAGCTGCCACAGATATTGGTTCTACAGTTGAAAAGATTTGAAATTGATCATTTCACAATGTCCATGAAGAAGATGCACGACAATGTAGAGATTCCACTGAAGATGACATTTCAGAAGAAGCGGGTATATATTTACAGTACATTACACTTTAAGCTATTTTCGAATGTTGTCTTCCCATGGATTTTTTTATTTGAGTGGAATCAGAATAGATTTTCTCCTGTAATAATCCCCCAAATAAAGATTTGCTTCCTGCAGTATAGAAAGGAAACCCACAAATGGGCCATTCTTTGGAAAGTGAACCCAAAATGTCACACACGTTACCAAAAGGCATCACATGAAGTAATACATCAAAAAATATAGTAAGAGATTAATCTTATTCATTGCTATTTTCCTACCTACATGACTGCTAAAGATATGAACATTATAGCTTTTTAAAATTCACGAGTTTGTAAGATAAAACCGAGTTATGAAGAAAATGTGTCCGTGTGAGATCACACACGTGACCAGTTTGACCTCTGACCCTAAACAAACATTGTCGGCATAACATAAATATTTCACTTGATAAACCAAAAAAAAAATGAATCGTACATACAGTACAAAACAATATACCTGTAATGCCTTCAGAATGCCACAGCTTTTCATAGTTTTGGTCACACACGTGACTAAGAATGGGCCAAATGTGCCATATTTTACTGCTTGCTAAAATTGCCCTCTCTGAGAGGAATATGTTAGTTACACCCTGTCTAAATCATCGACCCCTTTGGCTAGAAAGAAAAATTATACATCTGATGCATTTAGTTTTTATGGGTTTTGGGAGAGAGGGCAGAAACAAGTCCTACGGCTGCACTCTAACTATCCTACACACTAGGGACAAATTACAATTTTACCAAGCCAGTTAGCCAACAAACCTGTACGTCTTTGGAGTGTGGGAGGAAACCGGAGCACCCGGAGTAAACCCATGCGAGTCACGGGGAGAACGTACAAACTCCGTACAGCCAGCTCCCGTAGTCAGGATGGAACCTGGGTCTCTGCCGCTCTATCTCTAAACTAGTACTCTACCTCTGTGCCACTGTGCAGCCCTTTACAAGTGATGTGTCGTTTGCCAAATATTTCGGGTTAGGGAATATTTCTTCATGCAGAGAGTGGTGAACCTTTAAAACTCTCTAAGACCAGAGGGACTTGTGGGTCAGTCATTGGATTCACTCTTCAGAGTGATGCATAGAAATTGGAATATTCAGGGAATCAAATTATATGGGAGTGAATGCAGGAAAAAGATATAGAGGAAGGAAATCAACCTTGACTTGGTCCTGAAGAATGTCAGAAAAGGTTTGAAGGCCAAATGACCACTACCTATTCCTATTTCTATTATGTTTTCATACAACAGAATATTGATGCATACTTGTTCAGTTGTGAATTGATAAATCGATGGTTACAATCGACAGGCCAATGTGTCTGTCCACTCTTGGCAACAGCGTCGTTCAGTGAAGAATGGCTCCTCTTTGTCCTTCTGCTGTCCTTTTGATCAACAGTAACACAGGGCTTGCATCACTATTCTCCTTGGTTTGAATTTCAGCACAAAACCAAAAGAACCAGTGCCAGTCAGCCAGGATGTTCAGGTAGAAATAGATCACGAATTACAAGTCTCTGAATCTTGCTACTCAATTTAAAACCCCACTGGCTTCTGATTAGAAAACATAACAACACAGGGACAGGCAGTTCCGTCAACAATGTCCGTGCCGAACGTAGTGTTAAGACCGACCCTTGTCTGTCTACACATAATCCATATCCCTCCAATCCCTGCGTGTCCATGTGACTATGCAAAATTCTCTAAGGCCACTATCGTGTCGGCCTCCACCACCACCCCTGGCAGCTTGTTTCAGGCACCCACGATTCTCCTTGTCAAAACATCTGCCCCGTAATTCTCCATTTAAAAACGTTATCCCTCTCACCCCATGGCCATGCCCTCTAGTATTTGATATTTCCATCCTGGGAAAAATGTTCTGACTGTCTACCCTATCTATGATAGGTGCAGAATATGGCACAGATCCCATAAATATATACATTTCTATCAGGTCTCCCCTTGCCTTCCTCTGTATTCTAGAGAAACCAATCCAAGTGTCCAACCTCTTCCCAGTGGCTAATACCGTCCGTCTAATCCAGGCATTATTCTGGTAAACCTCCTCTGCACCCTATCCAAAGCCTCCACATACTTCCTGTTATAATGTGACCAGAACTATATACAATATCCCAAATCTGGCCAAACCCAAGTCCTATGAAACTACATAATGACTTCCTGACTCTTACGCTCAATATCCCGACCAATGAAAGAACAAATCTCCTCTTTGATAAATCTATCCTCTTTAGCCTGCAAGGTTTATTAGGAGCTTGATGCTTTGGACTTTAAATTATCCATTAAACTGGTTGAGAAAATTTGCAACTGGCAAGGAAAGTATAAAAATGATCTTAACCAAGGTATAATTGTTAATTGAATGCCAAATAATTGCTAAGGTACTCGTGCTATGAAATGCCATGCTTCCAGGCAGTGAATTTTTGTATGATATTTTTTAAACGACCCTTTATTTATTTCCATATCTTTTCTCCTCTTTCTCTATCCTCCCCCACCCGCCTTCTCATGCCTCTTCTCCCTGTTATTATAGGTCTTGCAACCGCAAGAAATGCAACACCTGTCCCTTCACCTCCCCCCTCGACTCCATTCAAGGTCCCAAGCAGTCGTTCCAGGTGCGACAAAGGTTCACCTGTATCTCCTCCAACCTCATCTACTGCATCCGCTGCTCTAGATGTCAGCTGATTTACATCGGTGAGACCAAGCGTAGGTTGGGCGATCGTTTCGCCGAACACCTCCGCTCAGTCCGCAATAACCTACCTGACCTCCCGGTGGCTCAGCACTTCAACTCCCCCTCCCATTCCCAATCCGACCTCTCTGTCCTGGGTCTCCTCCATTGCCAGAGTGAGCAACAGCGGAAATTGGAGGAACAGCACCTCATATTCCGTCTGGGATCCCTGCGTCCTTATGGCATTAACATTGAATTCTCCCAATTTGGCTAGCCCGTGCTGTCTCCTCCCCTTCCTTAACCCTCTAGCTGTCTCCTCCCACCCTCCCATCCGCCCACCCTCGGGCTCCTCCTCCTCCTCGCTTTTTCCTTATTTCTTTCCCCACCCCCCATCAGTCTGAAGAAGGGTTTCGGCCCGAAACATCGCCTATTTCCTTCGCTCCATAGATGCTGCTGCACCCGCTGAGTTTCCCCAGCAATTTTGTGTACCTTCGATATTCCAGCATCTGCAGTTCCCTTTTGAACCATTTGCAGGCAGTGCTTTTTTACTTCAAACTAACTATATTTTCATTTTCAGACCAAATTAAGGGTACTCACAGTGCTGTAGACATTTGTTCAGTGTCATTCAGAGCTCAGAGTGACAGAGACTAATTGACAGAGCTCCAGCTTGCAGAGACTGATTGAGGCACACCACATCCTGGTTTTATAGTCCCTTCCCCTGCCTCCAGCGGGGGCAGCAGAGAGAATGGGGAATTTTGTAAAAACATTAATATCTCTGTCACATTTCATCGACGGGAAAAATCCTTGGCACACATATGGCGGAGGGGGGTTCTGTGCGAGGTGGCCAAAAATGACGGCCGTAGGTGGCGTCGTTCTCTCGGAAATCGCAGCACAGATCGCCGAAACCGGTCAAGAACAGAGTTTTAGTAATATAGATATATAAATAAATAGTTCACTGTAAAACATGTGATTGTATTGAAATTCTAAGAGGAAAAACAAGTTGTATAAGATTCAATCTTTGTATTTTAATTTGCAGAATAAAAACAATGACAAAACAGAGTGGTGCCTGAGTTCCTCGGTAAGATATTTTATTATTTTCTAATTGTTTCTGTGAACATGAGACAATATTTCTGTTGCTTTGATATTAGGAGACTATATTGCTACATGCAGAGCCATTGTATAATCCTAGGCAGATTGAACCAATAATAAGGATAGTTTCAAAGTAAGTGTGTAATGGTTTTGTACACCATAGAACAAGAATAAATGTTGTTAGGCTGTGAAACTCTCATCCTTCTATGTTATTGAGTCCTTGATCTCACAAGCTGACTGACTCTTTAGGTACATTTCCATTTATTTAGCATTTACTTACTTTTACATTTGTTACATTTATTTATATTTATATGTAAGTACTATCATTCATGCCCGTATCATAGCCCCTAGTGTGTAGGATAGTGTTAGGTTATGGGGATCGCTGGTCGGCACGAACTTAGTGGGCCAAAGGGCCCGTTTCTGGGCTATATCTCTAAATTAAACCAAACTACATTCACCACATTCACTGGGTGGTTCTCAACCCAAACCTGGAGCCCACAATTTGCTAAGTGAGACATCTCACACTTGCTCCCCAGACTTTTTCCAACAACCTTTGGACCAAAGCTGATTTGCCAAACAAGTTGATGAATTAGCAATATGCTTATTATTATTTTTTTTTTAAATTTCAAGTGATTTTCAGAATATTTGTGCCATGACACAACAATGATTAGGTCTGAAGGAGGGTTTCAACCCGAAACGTTGCCTATTTCCTTCGCTCCATAGATGCTGCTGCACCCGCTGAGTTTCTCCAGCACTTTTGTCTCCCTTTCCAGAATCTGCAGTTCCTTCTTAAAGCCCAACAAAGATTAAATGATAAATGATTTGATGAATATTATTCACGCAAGCGGACAATGTAAAATGCTGTTACAATCCTCAACACAACTTTGGATATTTTAAAAATAGGGATCCAACGAAGCATCGGAGAAACGACAATCTAGTTCATCACGATCTGGAAGATCTCGAAGATCTAGAAGTTATGAATCTGAAGAAAGCCTGAAATTACAGAGGAATAAGAATTTGCAGGTAGGGTTGCTGAGCTTGGCTTGCGGACGCTTTGCTCATGAGGAAATCTGCAAAGTCGTCTCTTGATGTTCCCTTCGGCAGTCCATTAGGATTGAGGATCATTTCTTCTGCTCCAGTTCTGTCGATTATGAAATTGCCTGCTGACGTCAATGTGAGGTATTTAAATTCATTCTCATTGGGGCAGACAGCGATTGATGGGTAGATTTTGAAGGCAGTGCACTCCTTTCAATATTTCCCATCGGTTTCATGAGTTGGACCTAGAATGTCAAGGAACATAGAAACATAGAAAATAGGTGCAGGAGTAGGCCATTCGGCCCTTCGAGCCTGCACCGCCATTCAATATGATCATGGCTGATCATCCAACTCAGTATCCTGTACCTGCCTTCTCTCCATACCCCCAGATCCCTTTAGCCACAAGGGCCACATCTAACACCGTCCTAAATATAGTCAACAAAATGGCCTCAACTACCTTCTGCGGGAGAGAATTCCAGAGATTCACCACTCTCTGTGTGAAAAATGTTTTCCTCATCTCGGTCCTAAAAGATTTCCCCCTTATCCTTAAACTGTGACCCCTTGTTCTGGACTTCCCCAACATCGGGAACAATCTTCCTGCATCTAGCCTGTCCAACCCCTTAAGAATTTTGTACGTTTCTATAAGATCCCCCCTCAACCTTCTAAATTCTAGCGAGTACAAACCGAGTCTATCCAGTCTTTCTTCATATGAAAGTCCTGACATCCCAGGAATCAGTCTGGTGAACCTTCTCTGTACTCCCTCTATGGCAAGAATGTCTTTCCTCAGATTAGGAGACCAAAACTGTACACAATACTCCAAGTGTGGTCTCACCAAGACCCTGTACAACTGCAGTAGAACCTCCCTGCTCCTATACTCAAATCCTTTTGCTATGAATGCTAACATACCATTCGCCTTCTTCACTGCCTTAATGACTGGTGTACCATGACACCCAGGTCTCGTTGCATCGGCCACCATTCAGATAATAATCTACTTTCTTGTTTTTGCCACCAAAGTGGATAACCTCACATTTATCCACATTATACTGAATCTGCCATGCATTTGCCCACTCACCCAGCCTATCCAAGTCACCTTGCAGCCTCCTAGCATCCTCCTCACAGCTAACACTGCCCCCAGCTTCGTGTCATCCGCTAAGTTGGAGATGTTGCATTCAATTCCCTCGTCCAAATCATTAATATATATCGTAAATAGCTGGGGTCCCAGAACTGAGCCTTGCGGTACCCCACTAGTCACTGCCTGCCATTGTGAAAAGGACCCGTTTACTCCTACTCTTTGCTTCCTGTCTGCCAGCCAGTTCTCTATCCACATCAATACTGAACCCCCAATACCGTGTGCTTTAAGTTTGTATACTAATCTCTTATGTGGGACCTTGTCGAAAGCCTTCTGAAAGTCCAGATATAACACATCTCCCTTATCCACTCTACTAGTTACATCCTCGAAAAATTCTACAAGATTCGTCAGACATGATTTACCCTTCATAAATCCATGCTGACTTTGTCCAATGATTTCACCACTTTCCAAATGTGCTGCTATCCCATCTTTAATAACTGATTCTAGCAGTTTCCCCACTACCGACGTTAGACTAACTGGTCTGTAATTGCCCGTTTTCTCTCTCCCTCCCTTTTTAAAAAGTGGTGTTACATTAGCTACCCTCCAATCCTCAGGAACTACTCCAGAATCTAAAGAGTTTTGAAAAATTATCACTAATGCATCCACTATTTCTGGGGCTACTTCCTTGAGTACTCTGAGATGCAGCCTATCTGGCCCTGGGGATTTATCGGTCTTTAATCCATTCAATTAACCTGACACCACTTCCCGGCTAACCTGGATTTCACTCAGTTCCTCCATCTCATTTGACCCCCGGTCCCCTGCTATTTCCGGCAGATTATTTATGTCTTCCTTAGTGAAGACAGAACCAAAGTAGTTATTCAATTGGTCTGCCATGTCCTTGTTCCCCATGATCAATTCACCCGTTTCTGACTGCAAGGGACCTACATTTGTTTTAACTAATCTTTTTCTCTTCACATATCTATAAAAGCTTTTGCAGTCAGTTTTTATGTTCCCTGCCAGTATAGGCAGGGAACATACAGGATAGGATAAGACAAATAATGTAAGCCAGCCACCAATACTTTGAGCTGAATGTAATGGGAAGCCTAGAGAGGAGGACGGAAAATGCAGACGAATGAAAATAGAAAGTAAGAAAATACAGAGTTGGTAGAAAAAATATATTTTCTCGAGCGGTCAGTTTGACATTTTGTAATGTTGCACAATATTCAGAGATATTTCATAGGATTTTTCATCCTAACAAATAGAATGTAAAATGTTATTACTATTTAATGAACTGATCTGTATAACATTTTCTTTATAGGAACCCGAAGAGGCAAATTTATCAAGGCAACAGTCTTTGGGGGGATCGAAACGAGGCAGAAGCTCAGAACCCAGAGTAAACCCTGAGGTAAGGTGATCGAAACACGATGAATCGAGAACGTCCTAAGATGAGTTCAGATATTTAAAAGGAAGGAGGATTCAAAGGGAAAAAGAATGATCTATAAGAGGCCGATAAGGTAACCTAGAGTCTTGCATACAATTCTAAATGAGAACCTTATGGTTGCCTCCAACAGAGATGGATGACACTGCATCAACATTATGGAGAAAGAGAATGAGGTAGTGGATATGATAAACATAAAGAGAAACAATATTAACAGGTCCATCATCTTATAAATGGAAATGCCAAGAATACAAAGAAAGACAGAATGTGCTGGAGTAACTCAACGGGTGAGGCAGCATCTCTGGAGAACATGGATAGTTGGCATTTCAGGTCGGCACGCTTCTTCAAACTGAATGTGATGGTGGGGGGTGGGGGGGGGGAGAATTTTGGGAGGAAGGAGAGGCAGATAATGGGGGAGTTTAGGCAAGGGTTTTCTTGTAATAGGCAGATGGTTGGAACAATGGCCAGAGATTAACACAGAAGGTTTGAGACAAAAGGGTTGTAGGGGAAGGGGAGCAGTAAGTGTAACACCAGGTGGGACAGTAAAGAGCAAAGATCTTAGAGCAGAGCTTGGTAAAGAGTGTATGAGGTCTAACCATTATTTTCTGATCATCTTTGGTTACATATCTGTAATTGGAGAACTAGAGGAGTGCCAACATGGCATTGTTCTTTAGAAAGAGGGATGTAGCCCAAATAATTACAGGGTGGTCAGGTGGGCAAATTATTACAAAACAAATTGACGACGTTTCGGGTCGTGACCCTTCTTCAGACTGATGTCAGGGAGGGGGTAGGACAAAGCAAGAATGTAGGCAGAGACATTGGGACTAGTGGGAGGACTGGGAAAGGGGGGTGGGGGGGGGGGATGAAGTGAGAGAGCAAAGGCTATCTGAAGTTAGACAAGTCAATGTTCATACCACTGGGGTGTAAACTACCAAAGCAAAATATGAGGTGCTGTTCCTCCAATTTGCGCTGGGCCTCATTCTGACAATGGAGGAGGCCCAGGGCAGAAAGGTCAGATTGGGAATGGGAGGGGGATTTGAAGTTCTGGGCAACCGGGAGATCAGCTTGGTCAAGACAGACTTAGCGGAGGTGTTCAGCGAAACGATCATCAAGCCTGCGCTCGGTCTCGCCGATGTAGAGAAGTTGACACCTGGAGCAGCGGATACAGTAGATGAGGTTAGAGGAGGTGCAGGTGAACCTCTGCCTCATTTGGAAAGACTGTTTGGGTCCCTGGATGGAGTCGAGGGGGAGGTAAAGGGACAGGTGTTGCATCTCTTGCAGTTGCAGGGGAAAGTACCTGGGGAGGGGGTGGTTTGGGTGGGAAGGGACAAGTTGACCAGGGAGTTACAGAGGGAACAGTCTCTGTGGAAAGCGGAAAGGGGTGAAGATGGTCCAGAAGATGGTCCAGAAGGCTTTCGACAAGGTCCCACATAAGAGATTAGTTTACAAACTTAAAACACACGGCATTGGGGGTTCAGTATTGATGTGGATAGAGAACTGGCTGGCAAACAGGAAGCAAAGAGTAGGAGTAAACGGGTCCTTTTCACAATGGCAGGCAGTGACTAGTGGGGTACCGCAAGGCTCAGTGCTGGGACCCCAGCTATTTACAATATATATTAATGATCTGGATGAGGGAATTGAAGGCAATATCTCCAAGTTTGCGGATGACACGAAGCTGGGGGGCAGTGTTAGCTGTGAGGAGGATGCTAGGAGACTGCAAGGTGACTTGGATAGGCTGGGTGAGTGGGCAAATGTTTGGCAGATGCAGTATAATGTGGATAAATGTGAGGTTATCCATTTTGGTGGCAAAAACAGGAAAGCAGACTATTATCTAAATGGTGGCCGACTAGGAAAAGGGGAGATGCAGCGAGACCTGGGTGTCATGGTACACCAGTCATTGAAAGTGGGCATGCAGGTGCAGCAGGCAGTGAAGAAAGCGAATGGTATGTTAGCTTTCATAGCAAAAGGATTTGAGTATAGGAGCAGGGAGGTTCTACTGCAGTTGTACAGGGTCTTGGTGAGACCACACCTGGAGTATTGCGTACAGTTTTGGTCTCCAAATCTGAGGAAGGACATTATTGCCATAGAGGGAGTGCAGAGAAGGTTCACCAGACTGATTCCTGGGATGTCAGGACTGTCTTATGAAGAAAGACTGGATAGACTTGGTTTATACTCTCTAGAATTTAGGAGATTGAGAGGGGATCTTATAGAAACTTACAAAATTCTTAAGGGGTTGGACAGGCTAGATGCAGGAAGATTGCTCCCGATGTTGGGGAAGTCCAGGACAAGGGGTCACAGCTTAAGGATAAGGGGGAAATCCTTTAAAACCGAGATGAGAAGAACTTTTTTCACACAGAGAGTGGTGAATCTCTGGAACTCTCTGCCACAGAGGGTAGTCGAGGCCAGTTCATTGGCTATATTTAAGAGGGAGTTAGATGTGGCCCTTGTGGCTAAGGGGATCAGAGGGTATGGAGAGAAGGCAGGTACGGGATACTGAGTTGGATGATCAGCCATGATCATATTGAATGGCGGTGCAGGCTCGAAGGGCTGAATGGCCTACTCCTGCACCTAATTTCTATGTTTCTATGTTTCTATATGGTTAGTAGTGGGATTTATTTACAGGTGGCGAAAATATTGGAGGATTACACGTTATATACGACAGGTGATAGGATGGAAGGTGAGGACAAGGGGGACTGTCCTTGTTATGAGAGAGGGGAGGGGGAGTAAGAACGGAGCTGTGGGATATCGAGGAGACCCTAGTGAGAGCCTCATCTATAATGGATGAGAGCCTCATCTATAATCCTGCCCCCCCCCCCCCCCACAAAGGCGCTAAAGTTGCGCACACGACCAGTGGCAGAACTGCAGCGCCGCTGAAGGCAGGTATTGTAACATCGCTACTAATTGCACAGGAATACATTGGTGAAAAAATGTTTTTAATTTTAAAGTGTGACATATTTTGCTTTCTTAAATTGTTGCCAATCTCCCTTCAGAATGACACAACGTACAACCTGTTTGCAATCTGCAATCACGCTGGAGAATTTGGTGGTGGCCATTATGTTGCTCACATTAGACCAGAATCCTCCAGTAAATGGTACTGCTTTGATGATTCACATGTCGCTGAGGTAAGTCTTATTTTGCCTTTGTTGAGAAAAGTGTCGTGATTTTTAGAACAAATTATCAGTCCATTTAGATATTCCAAAATGCATCCAAAAATTAATAGTTGACAATCATTTCGGGCAAAATTAGACACAAAGTGCTGGAGTAACTCAGCGGGTCAGGCAATATCTCGGGAGGAGAAGGATAGGTGATGGTTTGGGTCAGGGCCCTTCTTCAGTCTGAGGAAGGGTCCTGACCTAAAACACCACCTTATCCTTTTCCCCTTTGGCATAAGCCAGCATTTGCAGCTATTTGTTTCTACATTGTTTTGCACATATTGCATAGGATGAAGTTACAGAATTCATTTTGATTATATTGCACCAATTCTAAGAAGCATGATGGGAAGGTTAAAAGTTAACTTCAGTTGTCATTCTGTAATATCTATATGCTACTTGGCACCTATTTGACTCTAAATGAATATAGTGGGCTGCAGATGCAGTGTAGATACTTCCGCACTGGAGATGCAGTGGAATCTCGTAGTGCCATTATTCCACTGTAAGAGGCAGTGAGTTGGGCCACAGATATCAAATGTTGTATTTATCTGAGATTCTCTGTGTAGTTCATGTTATAGGAACAGAATTAAGCCTACTGGCCCATCAAGTCAACTCCGCAATTCAATCATGTCTGATTTATCTATCCCTATCAACCCCATTCTCCTAGCTTTGCTCCAAGTCCCCTGACACCCTTACTAATCGAGAACCTGTCAATCTCCCCCTTAAAAATATCCATTGACTTGGCCTCCACAGCTGTCTGTGACAATCCCACAGATTCACCACCCTCTGACAAAAGAAACTTTTCCTTATTTCCTTTCTAAAAGTACATCCTTTAATTCTGAGGCTATGGCCTCTAGTCCTGGACTTGCCCATTAGCGGAAACATCCTCTCCACATCCACTCTATCCAAGCCTTTCACTATTGTTTTCGTAAATGTGAAATTGTGGGACCATTTTCCCACAACATCCAATAACGTTGCAGTCTCCACATATTATGGTTCTACCAACTCTCTCAATTGGACACAATGAACTACAGATGTAGCAATCTTGCATTGAATACAAAGTGCTGGGGTAAATCAACAAATCTCCACGTATTTATATTTCTCTCCTCTTCTATGCTTATCTGACACCCTTTTGTCGCCTTTTCATATCTAGCCTTTTGTTCACGTATCTGCCAATCAAACTTCCTTCACCTGCATCTACCTATCTATTGTGTAGGAAGGAACTGCAGATGCTGGTTTAAACCGAAGAGACACACAAAAAACTGGAGTAACTCAGTGGGACAGGCAGCATCTCTGGAGACAAGGAATGGGTGATGTTTTGGATTGAGACCCTTCTTCAGACTACAATCAATCGCCAGGCTTTGTCCTACCCCCACCTTCCAGCTTCTTCCTGCTTCAATTAGTTTGAAGAAGGTTCCCGACCCTTCCACAGGTGTTGCTAGACCCATTGAGTTCCTTCTGCATTTAGTGTTTTGATCCAAATCTATGTCTCTGATTGAGTCACATTTTGTGTCAGTTTCCTCTGACTTTTTCTCAGTCTACACCAAAGATTTCTGGTACTTTTGTGCAGTTTAACATTTTTTGAAAATTTCAACAATGTTCTGTCTTTGGATTGTTTAAACCAAAATACTTTATCTGACATTATCTGTGAAATTAATGGACTAACACTTTTACAGGTGGAAGACTTTGTTTATGAAGCGTGCCGTGGCAATGGGGTGCCCTGCATAAGGTACAGATGCAGTTTTGATGTTGTTTAATTTAGAGTTACAGGGATAGGCCATTTGGCCCACACAGTCCTTGCCAGCCATCAGTCACCCATTCACACTAGTTCCATGCTATCCCACTTTTGTAGCCACTCACCACGTGCGGAAGGCAATTAACAGATGTCAATTAACATACAAAACTGCATGGCTTTGGGATGTGGGAGGAAACTGGAACACCTACAGGAAACCCACAGGATCATGTGGAGAATGTGCAAACTTGGCACAGACTGCACCCAAAGTCAGGATCGAACCCCGGGCCTTTAGTGCTGTGAGGCAGTATCTCTACCACTGTGCACTCAGTTGCTCGCTGAGTTTCTTGTGATCTATGCCAGATCTCTGCAGAATAGAATATACCAAGATCTAACTTGAACCATTTATGTATTTTAACTACAGATCATCTACAGCATATTTGTTAATGTACAGAAAGGAGAAAGCCAACATCATGGAAGGTAAGTGTTTTTTCACAATGCCATTGAGGTTTTTATTCAGCAATAATGAAGCTGTTCACATTCTAAATGCAGCAACACCTAGACACTATCTAGGCAGGTAACATTACCACAAAACTAGTGACGGGCAATGATGATATTCAACAAGAGAATGTTCAGCTATCATCCTGACATTCAGAGTCATTCCCATCACCAAATCCCTCGCTATCAATATGCTGGAGAGTACCATTGAGCAGGCAACTGAGCTGGAGTAGTTTACGGCATACACTATGTCTAGGAATACTGTGGTGAATAATCCACCTCCAAACTCAACAAAACCTGTTCACCATCGACAAGGCTCAAGTCAGAAATGTGATGGAATACTCTCCATTTGCCTGGAAGAGTGCAGCTTCAACAACACTCAAGAAGCAATGACACCAGATAGGAAATAGCCCAATTGCCAGGCACCCCATGCAAACCATTCACTCACTCCACCACCAGTGTCCAGTCACAGCACTTTGTACCATCTATGGGTTGCATTGCAGCAACTTGCCGAGAGTCTGTTGGTCAGCACCTTCCTAATCCATGACCTCTACCAACTAGAAGGGCAAGGGCAGCAAAAGGGTGGGAATCCCATCAATTGGAATTCCTTGCAAGCCACACACCATTCTGATTTGGAAATATATCGCTGTTCCTTCACAGCTGTTGGATCAAAATCCTGGAACTCCCTCACTAACAGATTTGTAGGTATGAGATCACAAGCGTGAGGTACAGTGAAAATCTTTTGTTATGTGCTAACCAGTCAGCAGAAATACATGATTACAATCAAGCCATCCATAGTGTACACATACATGACAAAGGGAATAACATTTGGTGCTAGATGAAGTCCAGGAAAGTTCAATTAAAGAGTCCTAGGGTCTTTAATGAGGTAGATAGTAGCTCAGGACCACTCTCTAGCTGTTGATAGAATGGTTCCGTTGCCTGATAGCAGCTGGGAAGAAGCTGTTCCTGAATCTTGAGGTTTGTGTTTTTTCTCCTGTTCCTCTTGCCTGATGGAAGGGAGAAGAGGGAGTGACCAGGGTGAGACTAATCCATGATAATGCTGGTAGCCTTGCCGAGGCAGCGTGAGGTGTAAATAGGGTTGATGGAAGGGAGGTTGCTTTGTGTGATGGTCTGGGCTGCGTCCACAATTCTCTGCAATTACTTGCGAACTTGGATGGAGCTGTTCCCAAACCATGCTGTGACCAAACCAATGTTTCACCTTATTGGCCTTTTCGCCCATTCTCTTACATACTGTAGTTATCTGAAGAAGGGTCTCGACCCAGAAAGTCACCTATCTATGTTCAACAGGGATGCTGCCTGATCTGCTGAGTTACTCCATTTAGTGTATTAACCAGCACCTGCAGTTCTTTGTTTCTGCATATCTAAACTGTTGTATCTGTGTTAAATCCTGGGGGCTGCAGAGTGCCGCATCGGAAGATGAGAGACTGTTCTCTGACTTTATGTTTTGTGGTATTGGAACGGTGTGTTATTGAAGTCAGACACTAAATGGGACGAATCATTGCGGTGACAGACAATGGGAAACTCAGTGCCACTGTCGGGGGCTGCACTGTTCAACACCTGCTGGTTCCACCCAGTCTGCACATGGCTTCTCAAACATAGACAAGATCATATCATGAGAAGTGACTGCAATTCGACAGAGTGGAAACGATACGTGAATTGCTGGTTCAGCAGCGTGGAGGGTTTGAATCTGGGGATGGTTGGAAGGGATGGCGTTGAAGGGCAGGTGTTGCATCCCCTTGAGATTGCATTGGAAGATTTCACAGGGAGAGTGCGTGTTGGTGTAAACAGAAAACTAATCCAGGGAGAGTAGACTGCTTGAAGAAGGCACGGTTTGTATGTTGTTGACGTCATGTCCAATGTGGTGAAGGGGTACGGAGGGTGATTCCTTGAATGTGGAGGCAAGTGGGGCAGCATTTGAGGACCACACCAATTCTACCCTGGCTGGAGTAGATGGAATAAAGAGTTAGGAAAGCAATAGGGGACCCATTGAAATTTGGAGAAAATGCAGAATCCATTCATTCTATGACTTCCTCGACATGTGTTCATCATTATAGCAGAATTAGGCCATTCGGCCCATCAGGTCTACTCTGCCATTCAACGATGGCTGATCTATCTTTCCCTTTTAACCCCATTCTCCTGCCTTGTGTGCATAACCCCTGACACCCATGCAGCTGCTCAGTTGCCCCATCCATAACACAAAGAGGAAAATGACTGGAGAGGGGTTTGGGGGGTGGATAGATTCTGCTAGATACTACTGAAGGAAGTTCAACACCAAGTAGTTTAATTTTTATGTCTTGTCTTCTCAGCCCAAAGCTTTTTCTTTACTCGCATTAAGGATGCCTCTTTGCCCTTCCTCCCAGATACAAGTATGCAAATTTTTAAAACTGCTGGTACAGGAAATCTGAAAATAAAAACAGAGCCAGTTGGAAAATTCAGCAGATTAGGCGGCATTTGTGCGAGGTGAACCATTCAATATGTCAAGTCTGGGACCCTTCATTTAGTTGTTCCAGCATAAGTTTACAAGTGCTAGGAGTAGAATTAGGCCATTTGGCCCATCAGGTCTACTCTGCCATTCAACTATAGCTGATCTATCTTTCCCTCTGCTTCCTGCTCCCCATAACCCCTGACATCCTACTTTAATATCCACAGTCTTCTGTGGCAATGAATTCCACAGATACACCACAGATTCATTTGGTTTTGATAAAAAAGCTAGATGGGATAGCAGTTCTTCACTCAAGTTAAATGCGGTCACATCCCCATTGAGTTAATTTGAGTTCACATTCGCACAGTTTTATGAAATCTTCCCTTCTCTCCAGAGATGGTGCCTGTCCCACTGTGTAACTCCAGACAGTTTGTGTCTATCTCAGGTTTGTAGGCTAATTGACTTGGTATAAATGTAAAATGTCACTAGTGTGTGTAGGATAGTGTTATTGTGCGGAGATCACTGGACGGCACAGACTCGATGGGCCGAAGGGCCAGTTACCATGCTGTGGAACTAAACTAATGTGTGTGAGGTAATATTAAAATTAATCTCCTATTAATCTCTTCCACCTTGCAAGGTAAGATAATTAACAATTTTTTAAAAAGACACACAGTGGAGGCGTAACTCAGTAGGTCACTGGGGAATATGGATAGGTGATGTTTCAGACCGGGAACCTTATTCAGACTATTTGTAGTAGTGGGGAGAGGTGGGGGCAGGACAAAGTCTGGCAAGTGACTGGTGGATGCAGATGAGGTGGGGGTTTTGAAAGGGAGTCGGTCAGACAAAGACCAGAGATGAAATGACAAAAAGTGTGAGATAAAGAGATAAGTATAGAAAAGGCTAGAAATGTGAATCTAGTGGAAGAAATGTATAAAAATATAGACACAAAGCTGGAGTAACTCAGCGGGACAGACAACATCTCTGGAGTGACAGTTCAGTTCGAGACTCAAAATATAGATGGAAGGGGGCGGGGAGAAGGGGAAAGGAAGAAATGGGTGTGTATCCAGGTGGGACACAGGGAAGAGAGGGATGAATAGTGGGGCAGGGGTGCAGTGCCTAGTTTAGAATTACCAGCCTTTGCCCATCTTGAATATTCGTGTTATGCAGTTTAATTACTGTTTAGCCATGTAATTATTATGTAAAGGTGTATTTATGCCATTCACTATTATATTTCTAGAATCTGTTGGGGACACTGATACAGATGCAAAAGCTCAAAGGATCAAGACGCAACGAATATGTGATGGAGGTAACAGAGGTCAACAGAGCGATGAAACTTTCTATCCAAATTTACAAGGTCCTCCAGGCAAGAATCGTACACCAGCAAAAAACAGAGATGAAATGATAAGAACAAGAGATGGCAGAAACCAGACTGAAACTGTGGTAGATAATAGGGACAAACCAACTGTAGGTGACAAGTCAGGTGAAATAAATATTAAAAGCAGCAAAGAAACAAGAGCAGAGAACACAATAAGTCAGAGTAGCAACAAAGTGAAATTAGAACAAGCAGAACTGACCGATGTAATAAGTGAAAGGAATGATAATGAAAAGATTCAATTGATAACAAATACAGCAATGGAAACCTGCACTGAGGCAGAATCTGAGAAATCGGTAGAAGGATTATCAGTTACCAACAGCACAGAAGCAGATGACTCCATGTGTAACTGTGGATGTTTCCAGCTTAACTTTGCACCTATGTTCCAAACTATCTCAAATTTACTGAACTGACTTTTTTGCTGTCGGGCAAAAAATATCTGAAGGGAAGATGAAATTAGTAACAATCAATTAAGCAAAATAAAACCCTTTCATTCAGTTTTCTAAAATTAGTTTGGTTATAAATTAGTTTTTGTGAATTCAGAAGCACATTATTTGCATATCTGCAATGTGGATTGTCAAGTCAGATCTGTGTATTTTATTCGGGTTTATTCATAATTTTAGTTTCAGTTTTTAGTTTTTGAGATACAGCGCGGAAACAGGCCCTTTGGCCCACCAAGTCCGCACCGACCAGCGATCCCTGCACACTAACACTATCCTACACACGCGCGCACACACACACGAACACACACACGAACACACACGCGCACACACACACGAACACACACGCATATGCACGCACACACGCACACAAACACACACACCAAACATACACACTACACACACACACACACTATACACACACACATACCCACACACGCGCATTCACACATGCACACGCACACACGCACGCACGCACACACACTAGGGACAATTTTACGTTTACACCAAGCCAATTAACCTACAGACCTAATTAACGTAATCTTTAAAATGTGGGAGGAAACCGAGGATATTGGAGAAACCTCATGCAGGTTACGGGGAGAACATGCAAACTCCATACAGACAGCACCCATAGTCAGGATCAAACCCGGGTCGCTGACGCTGTAAGGAAGCATCTCTCCCGCAACGTCACTGCGCCACCATAATTAATTTATGCTGCTCCTTGTCTTTCACATACAAGTTACTGGTTTGGCAGAATATCATTTTCATGGGCTATTTTTAAGGTGCAGCCTTTATTATCAATGACAAAGCTGCTGAACCTTTGGCCAGATATCTCCTTGGATGGTACAGTGTGAATATATTGTTTGAGGGTATCCTGTGAGATGTTATCATGTTTTGCACATTATGGAATTAGTGGTGTATTTATTGGTTGTGGGGAATTGACTCATACCCCTCCCACCCCCCTCCTTTATGAAAATATACTTGTAAAATATGCTTGAATAAGTCACGTTATTTAACAATGTGTTTCTTCCATATTCTCTTGCATAATGCACAAAACCTTCGAGATTTGGGGGGAAAGATTAAATCGGAACCCGAGGGGTAACCTTTTCACATAGTGGGTGTATAAGCTGCCTGAAGAGATAGACAATAGGTGCAGGAGTATGTGATCAAGGCTGATCATCCACAATCAGTACCCCGTTCCTGCCATCTCCCCATATCCCTTGACTCCGCTATCTTTAAGAGCTCTATATGACTTTCACTTGAAAGTATCCAGAGAATTGGCCTCCACTGCCTTTTCACCCAGAGAGTTGTGAATTTATGGAATTCCCTGCCACAGAGGGCAGTGGAGGCCAAATCACTGGATGGATTTAAGAGAGAGTTAGATAGAACTTTAGGGGCTAGTGGAGTTAAGGGATATGGGGAGAAGGCAGGCACGGGTTATTGACAGGGGATGATCAGCCATGATCACAATGAATGACGGTGCTGGCTCGAAGGGCCGAATGGTCTCCTCCTGAACCTATTTTCTATGTTTCTAAGGCAGAGAATTCCACAGATTCACAACTCTCTGGGTGAATAAGTTTTTCCTCGTCTCAGTTCTAAATGGCCTACCCCTTATTCTTTAACTGTGGCTCCTGGTTCTGCACTCCCCAACATCAGGAACATGTTTCCTGCGTGTCCAATACCTTAATAATCTTATATGTTTCAATAAGATTCCCTCTGATCAATCTAAAATTCCAGTGTATACAAGCCCAGCTGCTCCATTCTTTCAACATGTGACAGTCCAGCCATCTTGGGAATTAACCTTATGAACCTAAGCTGCACTCCCTCAATAGCAAGAATGTCCTTCCTCAAAGTTGCAGACCAGAACTGCACACAATACTCCAGGTGTGGTCTCATCAGGGCCCTGTACAACTGCAGAAGGCCTTCTTTGCACCTATACTCAACTCCTCTTGTTATGAAGGCCAACATACCATTATCTTTCTTCACTGCCTGCTGTACCTGCATGTTTACTTTCAGTTACTGATGTACAAGGGCACCCAGATCTCATTGTACTTCCACTTTTCCGAACTTGACACCATTCAGATAATAATCGGCCTTCCTGTTTTTGCTACCAAAGTGGATAACCTCACATTTATATATCAGCCATGCATCTGCCCACTCACCCAACCAAGCCAAGTCACTCTGCATCCTCATAGCATCCTCCTCACAGTTCACACTGCCACCCAGATTTGTGTCATCTGCAAATTTGCTAATGTTACTCTTAATCCCTTCATCTAAATCATTAATGTACATTGTAAATAGCTGCGGTCCCAGCACCCAGCCTTGCGGTACCCCACTAGTCACTGCCTGCCATTCTGAAAGGGACCGTTAATCCCTACTCTTTGTTTCCCGTCACCCAACCAATTTTCTATCCATGTCTGTACCCTACCACTAATACCATGTTCTCTAATTTTGCCCACTAATCTCCCATGTGGGACTTTATCAAAAGCTTTCTGAAAGTCCAGGTACACTACATCCACTGGCTCTCCCTTGTCCATTTTCCTAGTTACAACCTTAAAAAATTCCAGAAGATTAGTCAAGCATGATTTTCCCATGCTGACTCGGACAGATCTTGTTGCTGCTATCCAAATGAGCCTCAATTTCATCTTTTATAATTGACTCCAGCATCTTTGCCACCACCAATGTCTGGCTACCTGATCTATAATTCCCTGTTTTCCCTCTCCCTCCTGTCTTAAAAAGTGGGATAACATTAGCTACACTCCAATTCACAGGAACTGATCCTGAATCTATAAAACATTGGAAAATGACCACCAATGCATCCACGATTTATAACCCCCTCCTTCAGTACCCTGGGATGCAGACCATCAGGTCCTGGGGATTCATCAGTCTTCAGTCCCATCAGTCCACCCAACAACATTTCCTGCCCAATGTGAATTTCCTTCAATTCCTCCGGCATCCTAGGTCTTCTGGCCACTAGTACATCTGTAAGATTGTGTGTGAGTTCCTTAGTGAATACAGATCAAAAGTACCAGTTCAACTCGTCTACCATTTTCTTGTCCCCATAGTTGGGGAACAAGGAAATAGTTGGGACTGGTACTACAACAATTTCTAAAAGCCATTTGGATGAGGAAAGGTCTAGAGTGATATGGGTCAAACATGTGCAGGTGGGACTAGTGCAGATGGGGCATCTTGGTCAGCATAGGCAAGTCGGGCCGAAGGGCCTGTTTCATTGTTGTATGAATCTGTGACTCTAAAATCATATTCCTGACACTACATCATCCTGTGAATCATGAACAGATGTTAAAATAGCTGCTCAAATAACTTTTGCTATCTCATGAAGGAGATCATGTCGATCTGTGTCCTTTCTTGTAATACTCCAAACTGCACATTTTTTACAAATTGAACTGTTGAGCTGCATGTAAATCTTTCATTTTATTGATTTAAAATATATTTACAAATAAATGAATGCGTGGTCATTTTGTCTTAAGCTTGTATGTGTCATTATCAAGGTAGACATTGTAGTTTAGTTTAGAGATATAGCATGGAAACAGGCCCTTCAGCCCACCGAGTCTGTACCGACCAGCGATCCCCGCACACTAACACTAACCTAGTTCACTGCATTCAGTGCTCACAAATGGCTTGCTCCGGTGAGGAATCCAACCATAGACTAGGCGACCATTTTGTGAGGCACCTGTTATGTCCATTACAACTGTCTCAAGCATCTAGCTGCATACATTTTTAACTGCTATTTTAATTCCTCTCCGCTCCCATTTCTGACTATCCTTGGCCTTCTTTATTGTTACAAAGAGAGCAAATGCAAACTGGAAGAATAGCATTTCATATTCCGCCTGGATAACTTAGAACACAATGATATAAACACAGAAAAATTCCAATTTCTGATAACTTATACCCCAGATTCTACTCCCGCACATACTCAGCTGCCCATCCAGTTTTCTTTTCCCTTTGTTAATTTCACCCACTTCCTCCCCCTCCCCCACCTGGTTCCATCTACTCCTCATCCACTCCCCATGTAGCTCCACTTATCACCTAGCAGCCTCTGTCCACATTCCCTCCACACTGCTCTAGCCTGGCCATCCTTCCCCTTCCCTGTCAGTCCTGATACGGCAGAGTCTCGTCCAGAAGTGTCGACATGTCTTTTGCCTCCACAGCTGCCACTTGACCTGCTGATTTAAAAAAAAAATCCAGATACCAGCATCTGCAGTCTCTTGTCCCCATTAACTTAAAGATGGTCATAGTGTAGGCCTGGTTCTCATTTTAATATCAACAGAGACCTTAGTGATGTGGATTATCTAGTTCATTTTCAGATTGTTTCTGGGGAGAGAAATGGCTGGAAAACAGTAATTGCAGCTGAAACTGGGGTCCAATGGTTTCAACCTTCCCTCTATATATTTGGAGAGAATTCCTTATCGTTCATTATTGAATGTTGGACAAGCAAATTTGGTTAGCCCACAACAAAAGCTTTTCACTGTACCTCACTACACGTGACAATAAACTAAACTTAACCAGGCATTTGAGGATGTCACTAGCTGAGTGGATAATGGGAGCAGGAGGAAATAGTACATGCGTATTTGTAAAAGGCATGTGATGGGGTACCTCAAATTTATGTTACATTTGAGGCTGCAACATAAAGTTGCATAACTTTAAGAGATGAGAGGAAGATTGTCACTTCAAATCAGTTGTGAGACATGCTTAACATAACATTGGAACATTTTTTAACTGGGTGTGGATATTTTTAGTTGCACTTTTGCAGATACACATACATGAGCTATTAACAAACTAGTTTCTGTGCAGATTGTTATCAAGCAGCAGTAAGTCAATAGTATTTCCTTATCTGAAACTCAGTGAATTTTGGCTTGTGGTTTTGCATAATTTGATTGAATGAATGTACAATATTTATCGGTGGGGACCTGTGCTGGACTACATTCATGAGTTGGGGAATGGGACGGACCACGATGGAGGTGGAAGTGTGGGGTTGCATGCACTAGCGAGGGCTGGGTAGGTAAATTACTTAAAGGAGACCTATCAGAGGTAAGTTCTCAACATAGGCTGATTTTCATCAACAGGTATGGTGAATGGATGGTGCAAGGTATTCATGCTCGGAGCTACTTAAAGAAGATGTATCCAAGTATAAGCTTCTACTCTTTCTATTCAAATGTCCTCATACATTATGAGATACAATGCATGGAGGATCTAGAGGATAATTTTCACTTTGCCATCCATATCTTGAATCTCACATCTTCCATTATATTTCATTCGAGACATACAGCTATGCAGCAGAGAAACAGACCCTCCGGTCCATCTCGTTTATACAATCAAGTTGTCAATCTGAGCTAGTCCCATTTGTCTGCATTTGACCAATGTCCCTCTGAACCTTTTCTGTCCATGCATCTGCCAAATGTCTTTGAAGCGTTGTAATTGAACCCAACTCTGCCACTTCCTTTGGCATTGTGTTCCACAAACCAACCAACCGGTGAAAAAAAATTCTCCATCTGGACCCATTTCAATCTTTCATTTCCCAATTTAATCTATGCCTTTAGTTTAAGCGACTGCTACCCTGGGAAAAACAATTCACCCTATCTATGCCCCTCATCATTTTCTATATATATAGTACCTCGATAAGGTCACTCCCCAGTTCACTTCACTGGGGAGAAAATTACCAGAACTTACACTGTCTCTCATTATAAATCCCACCCTCCACTCCCAGTAACATCCTTGTGAATCTTTCCTGCACCCTTTCCAACTTAATTAAATTAGATTTGAAAACATTTCTGAGCACAAATATTTTTATTTTTAAAAATACATTTTAGAATAAGCATATAAAAAGCATTGTGGAAACACCATATAGAAACATTATCCATAAGGAACAGGAAATTAAAAAAAAATTGTGACATATCCTCCTTACAAAAGGAGTGCACCGCATTTGATTTATGTTTCGCTTGAAGATAATTTTTAATCTGCGAGGCCTAATACTCATCTCCCATGGATGTCCGTAAGTAATGCTAAACATTTTATAATAGATACAATTCTTGCATTAATATAGCTACATTAACATTATCGCAGGTAGTAGAGCCATACTTCATCTTAAATGCAACAAGAATTTTCAGCCAGTTCATTACAACTACCTATTATTCCTATGAGTTTTAAGATAATATCAAAATAAATTCAGAACATGAACAATTAACCACATCTGTCACACTATTTGTGACTTGTAGCTGTGTTCAACAATTCTTTGACTCCTGTATCCTGTATCCTGGGTCTTGTGTTTGACACTGCTCGGGTGTTGTGGCATCAGACCCTGGCAGTTAAAAAACATCAATATTAATTAAAATAAATGACATAGACCATGGAAGTGTACAGAATAGTATCAGGTCCTCAGCCCACAAAGTTCATGCTGAACATGATGCCATGTTAAACTAAACTCTACGGCCTTGATGTGATCCATGTCTCTCCATTTCCTTGTCTCCTAAACGCCCCTGTTGTCATATGATCATAAGATGCAGGAGGAGAATTAGGCCCATCAACTCTGCTCAGCCATTCGATCATGGCTGATCTATTTTTTCCTCTCAACCGCATTCTCCTGCCTTCTCCCTGTAACCTTCGATGCCATGGAGGCACAGTGGCGCAGCGCTAGAGTCGCTGCCTTACAGTGCCAGGGACTGCGGTTCGATCCTGACTACGGTGCTGTCTGTATGGAGTTTGTACGTTCCCCCTGTGACCACGTGGGTTTTCTCCAGGTGCTTTGATTTTCGCCCACACGCCAAAGACATACAGGTTTGTAGGTCAATTGTCTTCTGTAAATTGTCTATAGTGTGTAGGATAGCGCTAGTGTACGGGATGATTGCTGGTTGGCAGGGACTCGGTGGGGTAAATGCCTGTTTCCACGCTAAAGCCCTTACTAATCAAAACCTACCAATCTCCACTTTAAAAATACCCAATGATATCCTCCATCCCTGTCTGTGGCAATGAATTCCACAGATTCACCGCCCTCTGGCTAAAGAAATTCTTCCTGGTTCCATTTTAATGGCATGTCCTTATAATTCCGAGCTGTCGCTTCTGGTCCCGAACTCTAACATGAATGGAAACCTTCTCCTGGTCAACTCTGTCTCGGCCTTTCATTATTCGCTAGGTTTCAATAAGATCGCCCATCTAAACTCCAGCGAGCGCAGTCCTGGAGCCATCAAACGTTCCTCATACATTAACCCAATCATCCCCAGGATCATTCTCATAAATCTCCTTGGGACCCTCTCTGTCACTAATGCAGCCCTCTTTAGTAATGGGGCACAAAACTGCTCAATATTCCAAATGTGGTCTGACCAATGCCTTAAAAACCTCAGCATTATATCCTTGCTATTATATTCTAGTCCTCTATCATTGCATTTGTTTTCCTGACTACAGACGCAACCTGTAAATTAACCTTCTGGGAATTCTGCACCAGTCCTTTAGCCATCTTAATTTCTGAATCCTCTCCCCATATAGAAAATACTCTACGCCTTTATTCCTTCTATTGAAGTGCATGATCATATAATTTGCAACACTGTAGTCCCTCTGCCACTTCTTTGCCCACTCTGCCAACCTGTCCAAGTCCTTCTGCAGACTCCCTGCTTTCTTCACACTACCTGCCCCTCCAGCTATCTTCGTATCATCCGCAAACTTGGCCACAAAACCATCAAATTTCATCATCATTATATTAACATACAATATGAAAAGTAGCAGACCCAACACCGATCCCTGTACAACACCATGAGTCACAAGCAGAGGAAGCCCCCTTTATTCCCACTCTTTGCTTTTTACCAGTCAGCTAATGTTCTATCTATGCTAGTACCTCGCTTCTAATGAAATGACCTCAAAATATTCCAAATGCAGTCTGGCCACATTGAAGGCTGCAAAGCCTCAGCATTACATCCTTAGTTTTAATTTCTAGTCGAAATGAATGCTTCAGCCCAACTTGCACCTGCCGACCAAGATGCCCCATCTACACTAATCCCACCTGCCTGCGTTTGGCCCATATCCCTCTAAACCTTTCCTACACATGTCCCTGTTCAAATATTTTTTAAATGTCATTATAGTACAAGTACTACATTTTCTGTTCTTGTGAAGAAGATCCAAAAATGACTTATGGTCTCAGATAGGAAGCAGTCCTCTTTATTCCCCATCTCTCTCACTCAGCTGCTGAAACTAGTGCTGATCTGCATGGATCCATCTACTCCTCCTGTTGACTGAAACTATGAGCGTGATGCCCATTAACAGACATCTTCTTTCTCTAGTTGAGCTCTGCAGTGTGTCCAATAAGATAAACACTGGACTCTCTTTTTATGGAAGCCCTCAAGAGAATTTTACAACATAAATGCTCAAAGAGTATTCAAAGATTGATGATATGCATAAGGTAGTCAGCTGTGTCTCAAAAGTATTTTTCATGCATCCAGCAAAAAGATATTTGTAATTAACGTAGCCTAATAAAGCCATTGCATCGTGTATGTACGTCAATGATTTGGTGAAATAAAGGGATTACTGTTGGATTGCACAAATCATCATACCTGCTTCCTTGTTTGTGTCTACCAGTCTGTACATAACCATGTAGGCACTTGTGGACCTAGAAAATATCAAACAATTACGTTTTTTTTAAAAGAGCAGAATATATGTCATGTCTAATCCCAATATATATCAATATGCACATTGTTCCCATCAGAAGGTACACAAAATTGCTGGAGGAACTCAGCGGGTGCAGCAGCATCTATGGAGCGAAGGAAATAGGCGACGTTTCGGGCCGAAACCCTTCTTCAGACCCATGTTCCCATCAGGTTCGTTAATCACCCTTTTTCCTGCCCTTCGATTTGGTTTGCAAGTGAATTTAAAGATTTTGCAATTTCTCCAACACTAAGTAACTGATTACATTATTGGAGTAACAACACCTTATATTTTGCTTGGGCACCTTACTACCCAGCGGTATGAATATTGACTTCTCCAATTTCAACTAACCCTTGCATTCCCTCTCTCTCCATCGCTCCCCACCCTAGTCGCACTGTTAGTTTCACTGTTCGTACCCCTTCATTATCACCTCTTCCACAACCAACAATGAACCATTGTTGGCTCCACCTATCCTTGGTCATCGGTGCTGGCACTTATTTTGTTCTGTACGTTTTCATGCCTCTAGTTTCCCTCTCCCCTGACTCTCAGTCTGAAGAAAGGTCTCAACCCAAAACATCACACATTCATTTTCTCCAGAGTTGCTACCTGACCCGCTGAGTTACTCCAGAACATTGTGTCAATGTCAAAAGTCAAAGTATCCTTTATTGTCATTCAGACCGCTCGGTTTGAACTAAATTTCGTTGCTTTGCAGTCATACATATAATAAAAATAACAAAACATACAATAAACACAAATTTAACAACCACCACAGTGAGTTCACCAGGCACCTCCTCACTGTGATGGAAGGTGATCTTTGATTACATTATGAATCTATCCAATGGACAAGGCTACAAGTTCATTGGGTGATTTCTAACAAGTCTCTTGCAAAAATAATTTGTACCAATACATGTTAACGCAAACATTTCTTAGAAAAGGGATTATGTGTTAAATTTGCTCATTACCTTGGATTGGTATTTTTTCCGATCTTCATGATGATGAATAAATATTCATTGAAGACGTGAAAAGGAGAACATAAAAATGTCATTAGCTGGCAGGAGGTTGTTATGTGAAGCAATTCAGAAACCATAAACATAATGTAAACAATACTAAAACATAATTGTTAACCAATTCAGTGGTGGTGGGAGATTGCAACATTCACGGGGTCCGCCCTGTTTTGACGAATGCAATCAACCCGGCGTGCACAATCAAATAGTTGTCCGACAACTTTAGGCTGCCCAAGAAGAAGAAGAACAACAACAATTTCAGTGCAGTAGTTAGTGAGCCATCTTAGCTCAGGGTACGTTTATTTGTATATTCTTTACAAGTGGAAAGTACAGCAAGCACACGGGGATGTCCGCACTTACATTTGCTTGCAGTCCACAGTAGGAGTGCTAAACACAAGGCTGGAGCAATATCAGACTCAGGAACAGTTTCTCCCCCTCTGTTATCAGACTTCTCAATGGTCCTTCCATGAACTAGAGTGCGTTTATTCTCCTCCACCTCACAGTTCGTTGTTGGGAATAAACTATTCTTTAAGCCAAGTGATCTCCCAACCATTAGATTGGTTCAAAGATTTATGGTCGTGAAACATCTAGTGATGAATGGTGGTGGACAGTAAAACAGCTAACAAGGAGAAGAGACTACAAGAACATCAGGGAAAGTGCAGCCCAGCATGAGGGATCTCTGGTTTCCTCCCACAATCCAAAGACGTACAGGTTTGTTGGTTAATTGGCTTGGTAGAATTGTAAAAATGATCACTAGTTTGTATAGGATAGTGTTAGTGTGCGGGGATCACTGGTCGATGCAGACTTGGTGGGCTGAAGGGCCTGTTTCTGTGGTGTATCTACAAACTAAACTGCACCGGGTTCTCTCATGGTGGACATTTCAGGAGGCAATCAAAATGTATCTTCTGGCACAGGATTACAAGTGCTTCAACTATATCTTTAGTGCCCCCAGCTGGGTTGCCCTATCACTGTTGGTCTTGGAGTGACCTCTTGGTTGGGAGTTCACTTAGCTTCAAGAATAGTGCAAAGCCTGGAAATAGTGGATGTATAGAGGATGTTTCCACTAGTGGGACAGTCTAGGACCAGTGGCCACAGCGTCAGAATAAAAGGACACAGCTATCGGAAGGAGATGAGGTGGAATTTCTTTAGTCAGAAGGTGCTGATTCCATGGA
This sequence comes from Amblyraja radiata, assembly GCF_010909765.2. NCBI lineage: Eukaryota > Metazoa > Chordata > Chondrichthyes > Rajiformes > Rajidae > Amblyraja > Amblyraja radiata. The sequence continues at coordinate 1,359,199 of NC_045968.1, read as the reverse complement.
ATTCATTGCCACAGAAGGCTGTGGAGCCAGTCTATGGATATTTTTAAGGCAAAGATTGATAGATTCTTGATTAACACGGGAGTCAGGTGTTGTGGAGAGAAGGTCGGAGAATGGGGTTGAGAGGGAAAGATAGATCAGCTATGATTGAATGGTTGAGTAGACTTGATGGGCCGAATGGCCTTATTCTGCTCCCAACACATATGAATAGCTTATTCCTAACAACCACAGGTTCTTGAAGACTACACCATACTCACCGATGAACTATGGACCGTAATAAATAGGAACTGAGATGTTGGTTTATTCCAAATGTAGAGACAAAATGTTGGAGTAACTCAGCGGGTCAGGTAGCATCTACGGAGAAAGTGAATAGGTGACGTTTTGGGTCAGGACTGAAGAAGGTTCTTCATGTGACTGAAGAAGGTCCCGACCTGTAACGTCACCTATCCAATATCTCCAGAGATGCCCCCTGACCCGCTGAGTTACTCCAGCGTTTTGTGTGGAACTGTGAACTGTCTTGGGTTGCTTCAGTCTTTAGTTGTGTACTGGTATGGGGTTATTAATTAATAGATATTTTTTATTTATTATATATTATTGATCTGTATTGTGATACAGGGCTGTTATAATGCTGAATGTAAGAATTTCATTGTTCCGTGGTTGGGTAATATGACTATTAAACATTCTTGCCTCTTGACTGTAACTTGTACCTGAAAAATGGGTGGGGGTCAGCTTTGAAAACCGTGACAAATATTCCACCTCAGCTAACCCACTTACTGCACTGAATCACATTCATATTTAGCTGTTACTTTGATCCTTTTTCAAGGAACAGTTTTATTGCAGACATAAACTAAGAAAATGGCCTGACTCTTGGATTCTATGCTGTCCTTTCCAGGAATCGACAAACGGACTTCCCATTCGTGCTTTGGAGAATTTATCATTCCATGAACAATTTTTACCTTTTTAACAAAACTATCATCAAAGGAGTACCAGTCACCAGAGCCTGATTTTATTTCAGCAATATAATGTCCGCTTCCATAACTTCCAAAGTGGTGCCAGATTGCAAATAGTTCATATTTTTTCAGCTAAAGTAGAGAAATGAGACAGCGTTATATTTTTCATGCTATATACATTTCTTATCAATAGTTTAGAAGGTTGAGGGGGGACCTCATTGATACTTACAGAATAATGAAAGACAGAGTGGATGTGGAAAGCATGTGTCCACTGGTGGGAGAGTCTAGGACCAGAGGTCACAGCCTCAGAATTATAGGGCATTTGTTTAGAAAGGAGGTGAGGAGGAACTTCTTTAGTCAGGGTAGTTGATCTGTGGAACTCATTGCCACAGAGGGCTGTAGAGGTCAAGTCAGTGGATATTTTTAAGGCAGAGATGAACAAATTCTTGATTAGAACGGGTGTGAAGGGTGATGAGGAGAAGGCAGGAAAATGGGAATAGGAGGCAGAGATCAGCCATGATTGAGTAGACACTCAAATGGCCTAATTCTCCTCCTATAACTTGTGAATGTACGACGTTTGTGCCAAACATGATGTCAAGATAAAATAAACTCATCTGCCTGCACACGGCCCATTTTCTGCTATCTAAAAGCCTCTTAAAAGCTTCATCATATCTGCCCCCACCAACAAACCCGGCAGCATGTTCCAGGCACCCACCAACTTCTGAGTAAAAAATCTGCCCCGCACATCTCCTTTAAAATTTCCCCTCTAATCTGTGACATTTCCACCCTGGGTAAAAGTGTGAAACTTACATTAAAAATCTGGGAAGGTAGAAGTGCTGAGAGGGGCGGCACGGTGGCGCAGCGGGAGAGTCACTTCCCCCAGGTTGTTTGACGAGTCAAATAGGTGCTGACCTCAGGAGCTGTCTGTGTGGAATCTGCACATTCTCCCTGTGACCGCATTAGTCCCCTCTAGGTGGTCCCATTTCCTTCCACTTCCCACAGATATGTAGTTTGTAGATTAATTGGGATCTGTGAATTGTTCACAGCCACAGAGAGGACTACTTCGTTTCTTCAGTGAACTATCCCCATTGCAAAGGCAGCCCACTCCAAAGCCACATAGCTTGCACCAATAAAGTGTTAGTGAACTGAAGGCTCAGTTTCCCCATCCTTACAGGGAACATAATTAGGTACATTTATGCAATGTGTTGAGATTAGTTTAGTTTAGGTACAGTGAAAAGCTTGCCTGCTATCCAGTCCGTGAAAACACTGCAAGATGAATAGAACCAAGCCTTCCCCAGTGTACAAATACAAGGTAAAGGGAATGACATTTAGTGCACGATAATGTCCAATTAAAGATAGTCTGAGGATCTCCAAAGGTGATAGGATGGTTCAGTTGCCTGATAACAGCTGGGAAAGATACTGTCCTTGACAGTTGGTTAGCCCCAAAATGTGTTTCCGCGGCCCCTTCAGCCTGTCTGTCTTTTTTTTTTTTTAAATGTTGTCTAGTTAAATGTAGTTGTTCATGTTTTTAATAGTGTTTTTAACTGTGTATATGTGGGGGGCGGACGGGGAAACTTAAAAAAATCTCTTCCCAGCACGGGAGACCCGACCTTTTTCCTGTTGGGTCTCCGTTGTCGTTGGGGCCTAGCACCGTGGAGCGGCCTGCAGCCGGAACGACCTGGGAGCTCCAGTCGCAGAGCCTGCAGACTTACTCACCATCGTGGGGCTGGCCGGCCTTGGAGCGTGAGGAGCATTGGAGGCTCCAGCTGCAGGTCCGGTGGACTGGGATATCGGGAGCTCGCGGGTCTGGGTGGAGAGACCGCTTCCCAGAGCTCCCGCAACGCAACTTCTCCAGCCCGTGTCGCGGGGTTGGAATGACCCGGAGCGGGGCCATACATCGCCCGGCGCGGCTTCAATGGCCGCGGGACATTCCAGCGCCCGCTGGGGGCTCCAACTTTGTGACTTTTAGACCTGGAGCGAAGCCGTACATCGCCCGGCGCGGCCTTAAATGGCCGTGGGACTTACAATCGCCCGCCTGGGGCTTCAACATCGGGAGAGAAATGGTGCAGGGGAGAGGAAAGACTTTGCCTTCCATCACAGTGAGGAGGAGATTCACTGTGACGGATGTTTGTGTGAATTGAATTGTGTGTATGTCTTGTAGGAATTGTCTCTGGTTGTATGGCTGTGGAAACAAAGATTTGTTTGAGCCTCACTGAGGTTTAAATAACATGTAATAAATATTCAATTCAATTTTCAATTCAATTACTAGATTGCAATGATGTAAACGACGCATTGATGAAATTCAGCTCAATATATCTTGGAGCAGTTGTGTACGCTAACCTCTAATGCAGGAAAGTAACTTTACCAATCGCACGCCATTCAGCTTTTAGAATTTTGAACGTCACCTTAATGCCTCAAAACCTTTTTTGTTGCCTTCACTGTTGAAATTGTAATCATGACAAGAAGACTGTGTGTGGTGTCAAGGGGCGAGTTACTTGCTGCGGGCTAACTGAACGCTGTCAACATTTAAATGCGTCAAAGCCATTCTTTTCATTTGGTATCTGCAATGATCTCCTTGTAGTACCACTTCCAGGGTGTATTTCTACAAAGCACATTGAATTAATTGGGCACAGGTGGATTCCATTGACCTGGTTACTGTGGGAGAAAGGATGAATTATACTAGGGACTATGTGCGAATGTAAAGAAAAGGTAAAAGGGCACTGGGCCATGTTCAGTATTTGTTGCTTCCTTACCTTGTCCTCTGTGGAAACTTGCTCTGACTGATCTAATGGAGAGAATAAAATAAACACATCAGAAGAGGGGCACAGAGGGGCACAGGGGGAGCACAGCACAGTGGTGCAGCAGTACAGTTGCTGCCGTACAGCGCCAGAGACCCGGGTTCGATCCTGATACGTGTGCTGTCTGTACTACGGAGTTTGTACATTCTCCCCGTGACCGCGTGGGTTTTCACTATGTGCTCTAGTTTCCTCCCACACTCCAGATGTACAGGTTTGTGGGTTAATTGGCTTTCGGTAAAGATTATAAATTGTACCTGGTGTGTTGGATAAGCAAGTGTACGGGGATCGCTGGTTGGCACAGATTCAGTGGGCCACATTGTATCTCTAAACTAAACTAAGAAGAGATTTGTAAACTAAGAATTTAGGCAAAGGAATTAAATGTATAATCTCCAAGTTTGCAGATGACACAAAGCTGGGTGGCATTGTGAGCTGCGAGGAGGATGCTATTAGACTGCAGGGGGACTTGGTTGGGTGAGTGGGCAGATGCATGGCAGATGCAGTACAATGTTAATAAACGTGAGGTTATCCACTTTGGCGGCAAGAACAAGAAGGCAGATTATCTGAATGGTGTCAGGTTAGGAAAAGGGGAGGTTCAACGAGACCTGGGAGTTCTTGTACATCAGTCACTGAAAGTAAGCATGCTGGTACAACAGGCAGTGAAGAACGCAAATGGCATGTTGGCCTTCATAGCAAGAAGATTAGAGTACAAGAGCAAGGAGGTCCTACTGCAGTTGTACAGGGCCCTGGTGAGACCACACCTAGAATATTGTGTGCAGGTTTGGTCTCCTAATTTGTGGAAGAACATTCTTGCCGTTGAGGGAGTGCAGCGTAGGTTCACCAGGTTAATTCCTGGGATGGCGGGACTGACATATGATGAAAGAATAGATCGACTGGGCTTATATCCACTGGAATTTAGAAGAATGAGAGGGGATCTTATAGAAATGTATACAATTCTTAAGGGATTAGACAGGCTAGATGCAGGAAAAATGTTACCTATGTTGTGGGAGTCCAGAACCAGAGATCACAGTTTAAGAATAAAGGGCAAGCCATTTAAGACTGAGATGAGGAAAAACTTTTTGACCCAGAGTTTGTGAATCTGTGGAATTCTCTGCCACAGAAGGCAGTGGAAGCCAATTCACTGGATGTTTTCAAGTGGGAATTAGATTTAGCTTTTAGGGCTAACGGAATCAGGGGATATGGGGAGAAAGCATGAATGGGGTATTGATCAGGGATGATCAGCCATGATCATATTGAATGGTGGTGCTAGCTCGAAGGGCTAAATGGCCTACTCCTGCTCCCATTGTCTATGTTTCTATGTAAAAGATAGTCGTATAATTGTAATCACATGAGATCAGTCAGGTGTCTCGCTCCGATGTGGATGATTATCCCTGATGGTTCCAACAAACCTTGAACTGTCCACGATGTTCCCCCTTCACAATTCTCAGAATTTCCATTCTGCCGTTGCAGAGTTGGAGTGGGACTTTGTTCTCCCGGCACCTCAACACAGCATTTACTTGGGGAATGATTCTCCTGAAAGAGAACAGAATGTGCAAAGGTCATTAATTTACTTAATCTTTCACATTGCCAGATCATGGAGTCATGTTTAGCTGAAGGAAATTTGTAGTTCAAGTTGCCATTGTGTGTCAGACATGTGATCTATCAGATGAAATTGAGGAGTTTTCAATCTGAGAGGAGGTGGAAATATTGCATTAGTGCACTTGCTGTAACAACAGGCATGTCAACACACATTCACACTGATGGATAATAAACAAGATCATACAGATCAGAGCAGAGCAAACTGATCCAGTGCTGGAGATATTCTCAGTACAGATGCATTTGAAATGATGGAACCAGGCAAGACAGAATTTGGTTGCATTTGTTTAAATACATATTGCAATGTCATTGACAGGGAAAGCTGACGGAGGCTGGAGGCAGATCAGCAATTTACATGAGTGGGCTAATAGAAATCTAATCCACTTCAGTGCCATTAACTATGAGACAAACATGGGATTGATTGATTGCTTGTTGGATTCAAACATACATCATAGAAACAGCCCCTTTGGCACACAGAGTCCATGCTGACTGTTGATCAGCCATTTGCACCAGTTCCATGTTATCCCACACTAATATTTACTCCTGACAGTTTAAGAACAATTTACACAGGAACGCCAAACCCGAATGTCTTTGGGATTTAACCCACAGGTCTGCTTCCTTACCTTGTCCTCTGTAGAATCTTGTTCTGACTGACCTAAAAGATAATGAAATAAACACATCAGAGAGTTTTTGATACCCCCATAATTACATTCACATGAGATCAAGCAAGCCCCTTGCACCGAGGTGATTCGAACAAACCTTCAGCCTCAGTTGGTCTCTCTTCATCATTCACAGAATATTCTTCCTTAAGAATAACTCTCGCTTGCAGAGTTGAAAGATCACCTTGCCCACGTTCCACGGCAGTAAAAATGTGGTTATTCCCGGAATTATTCTCCTGTAAAAGAGCAGGATATCAAAGGAATAGTGTTGCTGTTGGCAGGGGCTAGAGAAGATGCAAAGATCAATGTTCCCGCAATCTCCTCTCTTCCCTCTCGTAATAGCCTGGGATGGATCCCATCAGGACCTGGGGATTTCTCCACCTTAATGCTCGCCAACACCTCCTCCTTCTTAATCTCAAACTGCTCTTGCACATCAGAATTGTCAACACTGATATCCCTGTCATCTGTGTCCTTCTCCTTGGTGAAAACAAATGCAAAATACTTGTACCATGCCTACATCCCCAGACTCCAAACACTAATTACTTCCTTTATCATTGAGTGGTCCTATCTTCTCCCTGGCTTCCCAGGACATTGAACAAGAGGATTATAGGCACATTATGCACATTGCTGTAGCATAAGTGAACCCTGTCAACATTGAAATGTGTCAAAGCCATTCATTTAATTTACCATTCATATCACCAGATCGGGCCCTAATGCTTAGCTGAAGGAAATTGTGGTTCATTTTGCCATTGTATTTCACACATGTGGTCCATCAGAGGCACTCGAGGAGAGGTAGAAATTGAGCATTAACATGCATGCAGAAACAACAGGCATGATCATGTCTATAGACAAGGAAGAAGATTAATAATACATCTTTGAAATTCTAGAGGAAGCTGATCCAGTGATGGAGATGCTCCCGATAGAACTGGATTAGTAAAACGGAACCAGGCAAGACAAAGTTTGGTTGCAAGGATTCAAATACAAGATGCAATAAGTCATTGTTTGGGAAAGAACGTTAACAAAAACTGAAGGAGCCCGGCAGCAGATCAGCAATATACATGAGAGTGGGCTGAGAGAAGTCTTAATCCACTTTAGTGCCATTGACTATGAAGCAAGCATGGGATTGATTGATTGTGGAATTGAAATATGCAGCACAGACACGGGCCTTTGGTACACCGAGTCCATGCTGATTGTTGGTCACCCATTTACGCCAGTCCTGTGTTATCTTGTATAAACATTCACTCCTTACAGTTTGGGGGCAATTTACAGATGCTAATTAACCTACAGACCCACATGTCTTTGGGATGTGGGACAAAGCCAGAGCACCCGCAGGAACCCTTAAGGTCACAGGGGGAATGTACAAACTGTATACAGACAGCAATCAAGGACTGATCAACCCTGGGTCTGATGCTGTGAGGCAGCAGCTCTACCACCTGTGCCACTACGATGCCCAGGATGTCAGCAGTCAAAATTCCTTTCATTGTGTATCTGCAATGATTTTTGATGGTATCACTTCTCAGGTGGGAATTTCCACAAGGGTTATTGAATTAGTTAGACACAGGTGGATTTCATTCAACAGGTTACTGTGGGAGACAGAATGAATTAGACCAGGAACTATAAAGGATTTCAAAAAGGTAAAAGGGCCCTGAATCTTGGTCAGCATTTTCTGCCTCCATACCTTGTCCACTGTTGAGTCTTGCTCTGACTGACCTGAAAAATAAAATGAAATAAACACATCAAAAGAGTTTATGAAAGTCCCATAATTGCATTCACATGAAATCAAGCAAGTCTCTTGCATTGATGCAGATGATTTGTCCCCGATTATTCTAACAAACCTGGAGCTGCCTCAGTCATTTTCCCTTCACCATTCACAGAAGATTCTTCCTGCCCTTGCAGAGGTGAAGTCTCACTTTGCCCTCGTTCCATGGCCTCTAAACTGTGGTTATTCTGGGCATTACTCTCCTGTAAGAAAGCAGGATATCAGTTGTTTAACAAGGGAATAGTGTTGCTGTTGCCTGTGGCTGGAGAAGATGCAAAGATCAATGCTCCCGCAATCTCCTCTCTTACCTCGCTCGGTAGCCTGGGATAGATCCCTGGGTGTCCTGGGGATTCATCCACCTGAATGCTCGTCAACAACTTCTCCTCAATCTTCAACTGCTCTTGCACATCAATATTGTACACACTGATCTCTCTGTTCTCCATGTCCTTCTTCTTGGTGAAAAACAGATACAAAAAACGTGTTTAGTACCTCGATACATCCCCAGACTCCAAGCACTAATTCTGTCCTTTACCCTTGAGTGGTCCTACCTTCTCCCTGGTTTCTCTGGACAATGATGAAGAGAATAATAAGGACATTGTGCACATTGCTGAAGCATAATTGAAGCCCAAGTAAAAAATGTAATTGCCAAAACTATTCACTTAATTTACCATTTACATTGTCAGCTATGTGCTTGCTCACATTGTCAGTAATGCTTAGCTGAGGGAAATTGTGGTTCAGTTTGCCACTGTGTGTGTCAGATATAAGGTCCGTCAGAGGCAACTGAAGAATTGTCATTCAGAAAGGAATTGGAAATTGAGCATTAGAGCACACGCAGAGACTTGGACATGTTAAACATGATCATGCCTATAGACAATGAACAAGATCAAAAATACATGTTTGAGATTCTAGAGGAAGCTGATCCAGTGATGGAGATGCTCCCGATAGAACTGGATTAGTAAAACGGAACCAGGCAAGACAAAATTTGGTTGCAAGGATTCAAATACAAGATGCAATAAGTCATTGTTTGGGAAAGAACGTTAACAAAAACTGAAGGAGCCCGGCAGAAGATCAGCAATATCTGATCAGGGAAACTTCTAGTCAGTTATTAAAGATGGGATAGCAGCACATTTGGAAAGTGGTGAAATCATTGGACAAAGTCAGCATGGATTTATGAAAGGTAAATCATGTCTGACGAATCTTATAGAATATTTCGAGGATGTAACTAGTAGAGTGGATAAGGGAGAACCAGTGGATGTGTTATATCTGGACTTTGAGAAGGCTTTCAACAAGGTCCCACATAAGAGATTAGTATACAAACTTAAAGCACACAGTATTGGGGGTTCAGTATTGATGTGGATAGAGAACTGGCTGACAGACAGGAAGCAAAGAGTAGGAGTAAACGGGTCCTTTTCAGAATGGCAGGCAGTGACTAGTGGGGTACCGCAAGGCTTAGTGCTTGGACCCCAGGTATTTACAATATATATTATTGATTTGGACGGGTGAATTGAATGCAACATCTCCAAGTTTGCGGATGACACTAAGCTGGGGGGCAGTGTTAGCTGTGAGGAGGATGCTAGGAGGATGCAAGGTGACTTGGATAGGCTGGGTGAGTGGGCAAATGCATGGCAGATGCAGTATAATGTGGATAAATGTGAGGTTATCCACTTTGGTGGCAAAAACAGGAGAGTAGACTATTATCTGAATGGTGGCCAATTAGGAAAAGGGGAGATGCAGCGAGACCTGGGTGTCATGGTACACCAGTCATTAAAAGTAGGCCTGCAGGTGCAGCAGGCAGTGAAGAAAGCGAATGGTATGTTAGCATTCATATCAAAAGGATTTGAGTATAGGAGCAGGGAGGTTCTACTGCAGTTGTACAGGGTCTTGGTGAGACCACACCTGGAGTATTGCGTACAGTTCTGGTCTCCAAATCTGAGGAAAGACATTCTTGCCATAGAGGGAGTACAGAGAAGGTTCACCAGACTGATTCCTGTGATGTCAGGACTTTCATATAAAGAAAGACTGGATAGACTCGGCTTGTACTCGCTAGAATTTAGAAGATTGAGGGGGGATCTTATAGAAACATACAAAATTCTTAAGGGGTTGGACAGACTAGATGCAGGAAGTTTGTTCCCGATGTTGGGGAGGTCCAGAACAAGGGGTCACAGTTTAAGGATAAGGGGGAATTCCTTTAGGATCGAGATGAGGAAAACATTTTTCACACAGAGAGTGGTGAATCTCTGGAATTCTCTGCCACAGAATGTAGTTGAATGCAGTTCATTGGCTATATTTAAGAGGGAGTTAGATGTGGCCCTTGTGGCGAAAGGGATCAGGGGGTATGGAGAGAAGGCAGGTACAGGATACTGAGTTGGATGATCAGCCATGATCATATTGAATGGCGGTGCAGGCTCGAAGGGCCGAATGGCCTACTCCTGCACCTATTTTCTATGTTTCTAATATACATGAGTGGGCTGAGAGAAGTCTTAATCCACTTTAGTGCCATTGACTATGAAGCAAGCATGGGATTGATTGATTGTGGAATTGGAATATGCAGCACAGACACGGGCCTTTGGTACACCGAGTCCATGCTGATTGTTGGTCACCCATTTACGCCAGTCTTGTGTTATCCTGCATAAACATTCACTCCTTACAGTTTAGGGGCAATTTACAGATGCTAATTAACCTACAGACCCACATGTCTTTGGGATGTGGGACAAAGCCAGAGCACCCGCAGGAACCCACAAGGTCACAGGGGGAATGTACAAACTGTATACAGACAGCAACCAAGGACTGATCGACCCTGGGTCTGATGCTGTGAGGCAGCAGCTCTACCACCTGTGCCACTATGATGCCCAGGATGTCAGCAGTCAAGATTCCTTTCATTGTGTATCTGCAATCATTTTTGATGGTATCACTTCTCAGGTGGGAATTTCCACAAGGCTTATTGAATTAGTTAGACACAGGTGGATTTCATTCAACAGGTTACTGTGGGAGACAGAATGAATTAGACCAGGAACTATAAAGGATTTCAAAAAGGTAAAAGGGCCCTGAATCTTGGTCAGCATTTTCTGCCTCCATACCTTGTCCACTGTTGAATCTTGCTCTGACTGACCTGAAAAATAAATGAAATAAACACATCAAAAGAGTTTATGAAAGCCCCATAATTGCATTCACATGAAATCAAGCAAGTCTCTTGCATTGATGCAGATGATTTGTCCCCGATTATTCTAACAAACCTGGAGCTGCCTCAGTCATTTTCCCTTCATCATTCACAGAAGATTTTTCCTGCCCTTGCCGAGGTGAAGTCTCACTTTGCCCTCGTTCCATGGCCTCTAAACTGTGGTTATTCTGGGCGTTACTCTCCTGTAAGAAAGCAGGATATCAGTTGTTTAACAAGGGAATAGTGTTGCTGTTGCCTGTGGCTGGAGAAGATGCAAAGATCAATGCTCCCGCAATCTCCTCTCTTACCTCGCTCGGTAGCCTGGGATAGATCCCTGGGTGTCCTGGGGATTCATCCCCCTGAATGCTCGTCAACAACTCCTCAATCTTCAACTGCTCTTGCACATCAATATTGTCCACACTGATCTCTCTGTTCTCCATGTCCTTCTTCTTGGTGAAAACAGATACAAAAAACTTGTTTAGTACCTCGATACATCCCCAGACTCCAAGCACTAATTCTGTCCTTTACCCTTGAGTGGTCCTACCTTCTCCCTGGTTTCTCTGGACAATGATGAAGAGAATAATAAGGACATTATGCACATTGCTGAAGCATAATTGAAGCCCAAGTAAAAAATGTAATTGCCAAAACTATTCACTTAATTTACCATTTACATTGTCAGCTATGTGCTTGCTCACATTGTCAGTAATGCTTAGCTGAGGGAAATTGTGGTTCAGTTTGCCACTGTGTGTGTCAGATATAAGGTCCGTCAGAGGCAATTGAAGAATTGTCATTCAGAAAGGAAGTAGAAATTGAGCATTAGAGCACACGCAGAGACTTGGACATGTTAAACATGATCATGCCTATAGACAATGAACAAGATCAAGAATACATGTTTGAGATTCTAGAGGAAGCTGATCCAGTGATGGAGATGCTCCCGATAGAACTGGATTAGTAAAACGGAACCAGGCAAGACAAAGTTTGGTTGCAAGGATTCAAATACAAGATGCAATAAGTCATTGTCTGGGAAAGAACGTTAACAAAAACTGAAGGAGCCCGGCAGAAGATCAGCAATATCTGATCAGGGAAACTGCTAGTCAGTTATTAAAGATGGGATAGCAGCACATTTGGAAAGTGGTGAAATCATTGGACAAAGTCAGCATGGATTTATGAAAGGTAAATCATGTCTGACGAATCTTATAGAATTTTTCGAGGATGTAACTAGTAGAGTGGATAAGGGAGAACCAGTGGATGTGTTATATCTGGACTTTGAGAAGGCTTTCAACAAGGTCCCACATAAGAGATTAGTATATAAACTTAAAGCACACAGTATTGGGGGTTCAGTATTGATGTGGATAGAGAACTGGCTGACAGACAGGAAGCAAAGAGTAGGAGTAAACGGGTCCTTTTCAGAATGGCAGGCAGTGACTAGTGGGGTACCGCAAGGCTTAGTGCTGGGACCCCAGCTATTTACAATATATATTATTGATTTGGACGGGTGAATTGAATGCAACATCTCCAAGTTTGCGGATGACACTAAGCTGGGGGGCAGTGTTAGCTGTGAGGAGGATGCTAGGAGGCTGCAAGGTGACTTGGATAGGCTGGGTGAGTGGGCAAATGCATGGCAGATGCAGTATAATGTGGATAAATGTGAGGTTATCCACTTTGGTGGCAAAAACAGGAGAGTAGACTATTATCTGAATGGTGGCCAATTAGGAAAAGGGGAGATGCAACGAGACCTGGGTGTCACGGTACACCAGTCATTAAAAGTAGGCATGCAGGTGCAGCAGGCAGTGAAGAAAGCGAATGGTATGTTAGCATTCATATCAAAAGGATTTGAGTATAGGAGCAGGGAGGTTCTACTGCAGTTGTACAGGGTCTTGGTGAGACCACACCTGGAGTATTGCGTACAGTTCTGGTCTCCAAATCTGAGGAAAGACATTCTTGCCATAGAGGGAGTACAGAGAAGGTTCACCAGACTGATTCCTGTGATGTCAGGACTTTCATATAAAGAAAGACTGGATAGACTCGGCTTGTACTCGCTAGAATTTAGAAGATTGAGGGGGGATCTTATAGAAACATACAAAATTCTTAAGGGGTTGGACAGACTAGATGCAGGAAGTTTGTTCCCGATGTTGGGGAGGTCCAGAACAAGGGGTCACAGTTTAAGGATAAGGGGGAATTCCTTTAGGATCGAGATGAGGAAAACATTTTTCACACAGAGAGTGGTGAATCTCTGGAATTCTCTGCCACAGAATGTAGTTGAATGCAGTTCATTGGCTATATTTAAGAGGGAGTTAGATGTGGCCCTTGTGGCGAAAGGGATCAGGGGGTATGGAGAGAAGGCAGGTACAGGATACTGAGTTGGATGATCAGCCATGATCATATTGAATGGCGGTGCAGGCTCGAAGGGCCGAATGGCCTACTCCTGCACCTATTTTCTATGTTTCTAATATACATGAGTGGGCTGAGAGAAGTCTTAATCCACTTTAGTGCCATTGACTATGAAGCAAGCATGGGATTGATTGATTGTGGAATTGGAATATGCAGCACAGACACGGGCCTTTGGTACACCGAGTCCATGCTGATTGTTGGTCACCCATTTACGCCAGTCTTGTGTTATCCTGCATAAACATTCACTCCTTACAGTTTAGGGGCAATTTACAGATGCTAATTAACCTACAGACCCACATGTCTTTGGGATGTGGGACAAAGCCAGAGCACCCGCAGGAACCCACAAGGTCACAGGGGGAATGTACAAACTGTATACAGACAGCAACCAAGGACTGATCGACCCTGGGTCTGATGCTGTGAGGCAGCAGCTCTACCACCTGTGCCACTATGATGCCCAGGATGTCAGCAGTCAAGATTCCTTTCATTGTGTATCTGCAATCATTTTTGATGGTATCACTTCTCAGGTGGGAATTTCCACAAGGCTTATTGAATTAGTTAGACACAGGTGGATTTCATTCAACAGGTTACTGTGGGAGACAGAATGAATTAGACCAGGAACTATAAAGGATTTCAAAAAGGTAAAAGGGCCCTGAATCTTGGTCAGCATTTTCTGCCTCCATACCTTGTCCACTGTTGAATCTTGCTCTGACTGACCTGAAAAATAAATGAAATAAACACATCAAAAGAGTTTATGAAAGCCCCATAATTGCATTCACATGAAATCAAGCAAGTCTCTTGCATTGATGCAGATGATTTGTCCCCGATTATTCTAACAAACCTGGAGCTGCCTCAGTCATTTTCCCTTCATCATTCACAGAAGATTTTTCCTGCCCTTGCCGAGGTGAAGTCTCACTTTGCCCTCGTTCCATGGCCTCTAAACTGTGGTTATTCTGGGCGTTACTCTCCTGTAAGAAAGCAGGATATCAGTTGTTTAACAAGAATATAGTGTTGCTGTTGCCTGTGGCTGGAGAAGATGCAAAGATCAATGCTCCCGCAATCTCCTCTCTTACCTCGCTCGGTAGCCTGGGATAGATCCCTGGGTGTCCTGGGGATTCATCCCCCTGAATGCTCGTCAACAACTTCTCCTCAATCTTCAACTGCTCTTGCACATCAATATTGTCCACACTGATCTCTCTGTTCTCCATGTCCTTCTTCTAGGTGAAAACAGATACAAAAAACTTGTTTAGTACCTCGATACATCCCCAGACTCCAAGCACTAATTCTGTCCTTTACCCTTGAGTGGTCCTACCTTCTCCCTGGTTTCTCTGGACAATGATGAAGAGAATAATAACGACATTATGCACATTGCTGAAGCATAATTGAAGCCCAAGTAAAAAATGTAATTGCCAAAACTATTCACTTAATTCACCATTTACATTGTCAGCTATGTGCTTGCTCACATTGTCAGTAATGCTTAGCTGAGGGAAATTGTGGTTCAGTTTGCCACTGTGTGTGTCAGATATAAGGTCCGTCAGAGGCAATTGAAGAATTGTCATTCAGAAAGGAAGTAGAAATTGAGCATTAGAGCACACGCAGAGACTTGGACATGTTAAACATGATCATGCCTATAGACAATGAACAAGATCAAGAATACATCTTTGAAATTCTAGAGGAAGCTGATCCAGTGATGGAGATGCTCCCGATAGAACTGGATTAGTAAAACGGAACCAGGCAAGACAAAGTTTGGTTGCAAGGATTCAAATACAAGATGCAATAAGTCATTGTCTGGGAAAGAACGTTAACAAAAACTGAAGGAGCCCGGCAGAAGATCAGCAATATCTGATCAGGGAAACTGCTAGTCAGTTATTAAAGATGGGATAGCAGCACATTTGGAAAGTGGTGAAATCATTGGACAAAGTCAGCATGGATTTATGAAAGGTAAATCATGTCTGACGAATCTTATAGAATTTTTCGAGGATGTAACTAGTAGAGTGGATAAGGGAGAACCAGTGGATGTGTTATATCTGGACTTTGAGAAGGCTTTCAACAAGGTCCCACATAAGAGATTAGTATATAAACTTAAAGCACACAGTATTGGGGGTTCAGTATTGATGTGGATAGAGAACTGGCTGACAGACAGGAAGCAAAGAGTAGGAGTAAACGGGTCCTTTTCAGAATGGCAGGCAGTGACTAGTGGGGTACCGCAAGGCTTAGTGCTGGGACCCCAGCTATTTACAATATATATTATTGATTTGGACGGGTGAATTGAATGCAACATCTCCAAGTTTGCGGATGACACTAAGCTGGGGGGCAGTGTTAGCTGTGAGGAGGATGCTAGGAGGCTGCAAGGTGACTTGGATAGGCTGGGTGAGTGGGCAAATGCATGGCAGATGCAGTATAATGTGGATAAATGTGAGGTTATCCACTTTGGTGGCAAAAACAGGAGAGTAGACTATTATCTGAATGGTGGCCAATTAGGAAAAGGGGAGATGCAACGAGACCTGGGTGTCACGGTACACCAGTCATTAAAAGTAGGCATGCAGGTGCAGCAGGCAGTGAAGAAAGCGAATGGTATGTTAGCATTCATATCAAAAGGATTTGAGTATAGGAGCAGGGAGGTTCTACTGCAGTTGTACAGGGTCTTGGTGAGACCACACCTGGAGTATTGCGTACAGTTCTGGTCTCCAAATCTGAGGAAAGACATTCTTGCCATAGAGGGAGTACAGAGAAGGTTCACCAGACTGATTCCTGTGATGTCAGGACTTTCATATAAAGAAAGACTGGATAGACTCGGCTTGTACTCGCTAGAATTTAGAAGATTGAGGGGGGATCTTATAGAAACATACAAAATTCTTAAGGGGTTGGACAGACTAGATGCAGGAAGTTTGTTCCCGATGTTGGGGAGGTCCAGAACAAGGGGTCACAGTTTAAGGATAAGGGGGAATTCCTTTAGGATCGAGATGAGGAAAACATTTTTCACACAGAGAGTGGTGAATCTCTGGAATTCTCTGCCACAGAATGTAGTTGAATGCAGTTCATTGGCTATATTTAAGAGGGAGTTAGATGTGGCCCTTGTGGCGAAAGGGATCAGGGGGTATGGAGAGAAGGCAGGTACAGGATACTGAGTTGGATGATCAGCCATGATCATATTGAATGGCGGTGCAGGCTCGAAGGGCCGAATGGCCTACTCCTGCACCTATTTTCTATGTTTCTAATATACATGAGTGGGCTGAGAGAAGTCTTAATCCACTTTAGTGCCATTGACTATGAAGCAAGCATGGGATTGATTGATTGTGGAATTGGAATATGCAGCACAGACACGGGCCTTTGGTACACCGAGTCCATGCTGATTGTTGGTCACCCATTTACGCCAGTCTTGTGTTATCCTGTATAAACATTCACTCCTTACAGTTTAGGGGCAATTTACAGATGCTAATTAACCTACAGACCCACATGTCTTTGGGATGTGGGACAAAGCCAGAGCACCCGCAGGAACCCACAAGGTCACAGGGGGAATGTACAAACTGTATACAGACAGCAACCAAGGACTGATCGACCCTGGGTCTGATGCTGTGAGGCAGCAGCTCTACCACCTGTGCCACTATGATGCCCAGGATGTCAGCAGTCAAGATTCCTTTCATTGTGTATCTGCAATCATTTTTGATGGTATCACTTCTCAGGTGGGAATTTCCACAAGGCTTATTGAATTAGTTAGACACAGGTGGATTTCATTCAACAGGTTACTGTGGGAGACAGAATGAATTAGACCAGGAACTATAAAGGATTTCAAAAAGGTAAAAGGGCCCTGAATCTTGGTCAGCATTTTCTGCCTCCATACCTTGTCCACTGTTGAATCTTGCTCTGACTGACCTGAAAAATAAATGAAATAAACACATCAAAAGAGTTTATGAAAGCCCCATAATTGCATTCACATGAAATCAAGCAAGTCTCTTGCATTGATGCAGATGATTTGTCCCCGATTATTCTAACAAACCTGGAGCTGCCTCAGTCATTTTCCCTTCATCATTCACAGAAGATTTTTCCTGCCCTTGCCGAGGTGAAGTCTCACTTTGCCCTCGTTCCATGGCCTCTAAACTGTGGTTATTCTGGGCGTTACTCTCCTGTAAGAAAGCAGGATATCAGTTGTTTAACAAGAATATAGTGTTGCTGTTGCCTGTGGCTGGAGAAGATGCAAAGATCAATGCTCCCGCAATCTCCTCTCTTACCTCGCTCGGTAGCCTGGGATAGATCCCTGGGTGTCCTGGGGATTCATCCCCCTGAATGCTCGTCAACAACTTCTCCTCAATCTTCAACTGCTCTTGCACATCAATATTGTCCACACTGATCTCTCTGTTCTCCATGTCCTTCTTCTTGGTGAAAACAGATACAAAAAACTTGTTTAGTACCTCGATACATCCCCAGACTCCAAGCACTAATTCTGTCCTTTACCCTTGAGTGGTCCTACCTTCTCCCTGGTTTCTCTGGACAATGATGAAGAGAATAATAACGACATTATGCACATTGCTGAAGCATAATTGAAGCCCAAGTAAAAAATGTAATTGCCAAAACTATTCACTTAATTCACCATTTACATTGTCAGCTATGTGCTTGCTCACATTGTCAGTAATGCTTAGCTGAGGGAAATTGTGGTTCAGTTTGCCACTGTGTGTGTCAGATATAAGGTCCGTCAGAGGCAATTGAAGAATTGTCATTCAGAAAGGAAGTAGAAATTGAGCATTAGAGCACACGCAGAGACTTGGACATGTTAAACATGATCATGCCTATAGACAATGAACAAGATCAAGAATACATGTTTGAGATTCTAGAGGAAGCTGATCCAGTGATGGAGATGCTCCCGATAGAACTGGATTAGTAAAACGGAACCAGGCAAGACAAAGTTTGGTTGCAAGGATTCAAATACAAGATGCAATAAGTCATTGTTTGGGAAAGAACGTTAACAAAAACTGAAGGAGCCCGGCAGAAGATCAGCAATATCAGATCAGAGAAGCTGCTAGTCAGTTATTAAAGATGGGATAGCAGCACATTTGGAAAGTGGTGAAATCATTGGACAAAGTCAGCATGGATTTATGAAAGGTAAATCACGTCTGATGAATCTTATAGAATTTTTCGAGGATGTAACTAGTAGAGTGGATAAGGGAGAACCAGTGGATGTGTTATATCTGGACTTTCAGAAGGCTTTCAACAAGGCCCCACATAAGAGATTAGTATACAAACTTAAAGCACACGGTATTGGGGGTTCAGTATTGATGTGGATAGAGAACTGGCTAACAGACAGGAAGCAAAGAGTAGGAGTAAACGGGTCCTTTTCACAATGGCAGGCAGTGACTAGTGGGGTACCGCAAGGCTCAGTTCTGGGACCCCAGCTATTTACGATATATATTAATGATTTGGACGAGGGAATTGAATGCAACATCTCCAAGTTTGCGGATGACACGAAGCTGGGGGGCAGTGTTAGCTGTGAGGAGGATGCTAGGAGGCTGCAAGGTGACTTGGATAGGCTGGGTGAGTGGGCAAATGCATGGCAGATGCAGTATAATGTGGATAAATGTGAGGTTATCCACTTTGGTGGCAAAAACAGAAAAGTAGATTATTATCTGAATGGTGGCCGATTAGGAAAGGGGGAGATGCAACGAGACCTGGGTGTCATGGTACACCAGTTATTAAAAGTAGGCATGCAGGTGCAGCAGGCAGTGAAGATGGCGAATGGTATGTTAGCATTCATAGCAAAAGGATTTGAGTATAGGAGCTGGGAGGTTCTACTGCAGTTGTACAGGGTCTTGGTGAGACCACACCTGGAGTATTGCGTACAGTTTTGGTCTGCTAATCTGAGGAAAGACAATCTTGCCATAGAGGGAGTACAGAGAAGGTTCACCAGACTGATTCCTGGGATATCAGGACTTTCATATGAAGAAAGACTGGATAGACTCGGTTTGTACTCGCTAGAATTTAGAAGATTGAGGGGGGATCTTATAGAAACTTACAAAATTCTTAAGGGGTTGGACAGGCTAGATGCAGGAAGATTGTTCCCGATGTTGGGGAAGTCCAGAACAAGGGGTCACAGTTTAAGGATGAGGGGGCAATCTTTTAGGACCGAGATGAGGAAAACTTTTTTCACACAGGTGAATCTCTGGAATTCTCTCCCGCAGAAGGTAGTTGAGGCCAGTTCATTGGCTATATTTAAGAGGGAGTTAGATGTGGCCCTTGTGGCTAAAGGGATCAGGGGGTATGGAGAGAAGGCAGGTACAGGATACTGAGTTGGATGATCAGCTATGATCATATTGAATGGCGGTGCAGGCTCGAAGAGCCGAATGGCCTACTCCTGCACCTATTTTCTATGTTTCTATTAGGCCAGGAACTATAAAGGATGTCAAAAAGGTAAAAGGGCCCTGAATCTTGGTCAGCATTTTCTGCCTCCATACCTTGTCCACGGTTGAGTCTTGCTCTGACTGACCTGAAAAATAAAATGAAATAAACACATCAAAAGGGTTTATGAGAGCCCCATAATTGCATTCTCATGAAATCAAGCAAGTCTCTTGCATTGATGCAGATGATTTGTCCCCGATTATTCTAACAAACCTGGAGCTGCCTCAGTCATTTTCCCTTCACCATTCACAGAAAATTCTTCCTGCCCTTGCGGAGGTGAAGTCTCACTTTGCTCTCGTTCCATGGCCTCTAAACTGTGGTTATTCTGGGCGTTAATCTCCTGTAAGAAAGCAGGATATCAGTTGTTTAACAAGGGAATAGTCTTGCTGTTGCCTGTGGCTGGAGAAGATGCAAAGATCAATGCTCCCGCAATCTCCTCTCTTACCTCGCTCGGTAGCCTGGGATAGATCCCTGGGTGTCCTGGGGATTCATCCCCCTGAATGCTCGTCAACAACTTCTCCTCAAACTTCAACTGCTCTTGCACATCAATATTGTCCACACTGATCTCTCTGTTCTCCATGTCCTTCTTCTTGGTGAAAACAGATACAAAAAACTTGTTTAGTACCTCGATACATCCCCAGACTCCCAGCACTAATTCTGTCCTTTACCCTTGAGTGGTCCTACCTTCTCCCTGGTTTCTCTGGACAATTATAAAGAGGATAATAGGGACATTATCCCATATTATCCCAGATATGCAATTTGCTTGAGACTGGGCTGATACAAGTCTTAATCCACTTTAGTGTATATTAGCTTTGAGATAATCGTGGGATATTGTCAGGGAAGAATCTTTACATTTTGTATCTGCACTGATTTATTGGTATTATTATTTCTAGGGTATATTTCCTTAAAGCTTATTGAATTAAACCAGCAAAGATGGTTTTTATTGATCTGGTTACTGTGGGGAAAAGGACGAGGTATTACTAGTGATTTCAGTTGGGGAGGACAAGGCATTACATGTGATTTCAAAGAAAAGATAATAGAACTCGAGACCGTGTTCAGCATTTTCGGCTTCTTCAACTTTTGCTGTGTAGAATCTTGTTCTGACTGATCTAAGGGAGAGAATGAAAGAAAAAACCCATCAGAAGTGATTTTGAAAGTCGCAGAATTGTAATCACAAGAGATCAACCACGTTCCTTGTCCCGTGTGGGTGAATTGTCCCTCGTGGTTTCAACAAACCTTGAGCTTCCTCTGATCTCCCTCCACAATCCTTAGATGTTCCTCCCTGGAACTGCTGGGTTGGAACGGAACCTTGTCCTTCTTCCATAGCATCATGACTCCGTTTATGCGAACCAAGTTGCTCCTGAAAGAGAGCAGGATATCACTGAGGAAGGATCCCGACACAAAACATCGCCTACCCATGTCCTCCAGAGATGCTGCCTAATCCACAATTACTCCAGCAACGTGCTCTATGTAAGCTTCCAGCATCTGATGTGTCTGAAGAAGATCAGTTGTTTAACTGGGGCATAATGTTTCTGAACAGTATCTGCTGTTCACTTCATTGTTCAAGATTGCAAGCCCAGATAACATCCTGGTGAATCCCTTCTTCTTCCTTTCCAGATTAATCATATTCTTTTTATAGTTTGATGTCATCTGCAAATTAACTAATGATGTCTCAAAACCAAAACTCAAATTGCCTTGTTACATTCATTGACATGCTGTTAAACCATTTCCCTGACACCATGTACACTCACCAATAAACCAGCCTTGCGCAGTCACACATAGTTTTTATGATTATGATATTGCCGTTTGTGGAAGAAATCTGTGCTGCACTTCAAGATTAATGCAAGTTGTTTTTCCTAAAAACATCTGACTATCTTCAACCTGTACTGGATTAGCTTCTGTTGTATTCAGAAAACATATGTAGAAGATGCTGGAGTGGCCGTGGTGTCCTTGGCCACCATTGAGTCCATGCTGACCATTGTTAACCTGTCCACACCAGTTCTACATTACCCCACATACGTATTCACTCCCTACACTTTAGGGGCCATTTACAGAGGCAAATTCACCTTTTACTCATTCCCTAATCATTGTCAATCTTCCGAGTGGTTCAGCAGAATGATGACATCAATGTTGGACAATTGGTCCCCTGGATAGACAACTTGATAGAGCCACCATTGTTGTACTTGGAGCAAAGGACAACTTGTTGCCAATTCAGGTGGCACCCTTCCTCCACGTGCCATCTACCAACTGACTGCCCCTTGGGATCAGAGGGGCACCAGAAAGGGAGATGAGGGCCACAGGCAAATAACCAGTTACTAAGGCTGGTCTCCACTAGTCAGCTTCACTAAAACTCAGCTGGTAGTCAGCCTTTGCCCAATTAACCAACCAGCTCATGGGCCCAGCACCAGCAACAAATAGGAAGTAATTCCCTGGGCTGGATGCCAACTAGCTGGCTGCCCTAGTTAACTATCGCAGATGTGCACCACGACAGAACCACAGCTTTCTTATTAAACGTTTCCAATTCCCACACTTCTTGAAGCCCGTCAGTCAACACCTCACCTCTTTTCAAACTTGTTTTCCGTGTCCTTATTTTATGTCCCTTTATGATTATGCTTTGACCTTTTTCTACATAAACTGTTCCTATGCCAACTTGTAGCTACAAGATCTGAATAGGCTATGTAAAGATTCAATCTCAAAGACACTGTGCTAAATAGGATGTTATACGTTTCATTCCATGTATTTAGTATGAATGTAGAGTAATAGATTGTGGTTCCGAATAATGGCTAAATTTATACAAGTATACAGTAGGAGGCTGGAGGCAGATCTCAGTAATTTGAAGAGAGTGTGCTGATAGAAGTCTTAATCCACTTCAGAGCTATTGGCTTCGAGGCAATCATGAGATGTGAGCAGGGAAGATTCCTTTCATTGTGTATCTGCAATGATTTCCTGACTATCGCTTCTCGGTTGTATTTCAACACCCAAGGCTTATTGAATTTTTTTTCTGCCCTTGCATGGTTAAAATGGGACATGGTCTTCCATCTGTAGCTTTTACACAATAGTTATTCTGGGAATTATTCTCCTGTAAGAGAGCAGGATATCAGTTATTTAACTGGGGAATCGTGTTGCTGAATGAGATCTACTTTCACTTCACTGTTAGATTAGATTAGACTTTATTAATCCCCTTATTCAGGGGAAATTAAGATGTCCTTGCAGCACACTAATAAAAATACAACATAGTATTCATGAAGAAATTCAACACCAAAACATAAAAACATCCCCCCACAGTGATTCCCACTGTGGGGGAAGGCACAAAGTCCAGACCCCATCCCCTTGTCCACCCAAAGTCGGGCCTATTGAGGCCTCCACAGTCGCCGCCACGGCGCCCGATGTTCTCGCCGGGTGATGGTGCTCCGGCGTCGGGAGAACCCCCAGCGGCTTGGGGTGCCAGGAACGGCCGCCTTCCCACCGGAGACCGCGGCTTCCAAGCCAACAGACCGCGCCAGACGGAGCTCCGCACACTGGCGATCTCGGTGAGAGATCCCAGGCTCCGGGATGTAAAGTTCAGCGCCGCAGCTGGCCGCTCCACAGAACCGCGGCTCCACGATATTTTCATCGGCGGTCCCAGCATACTGGAGTCCCAGCGCGGCGACCCAGGATAGGCATCGCCCGCTCCACGACAGTGCTCCAGCGCTGCGCCGCCGCCAAAGCCGATGTTCTGCGCCGCCGCCAAAGCCGATGTTCTGGCCAGGTCCCCTCAGGGAAACGTCGCTCCAGGACCCGCTGGTAGGCCGCAAGGACAGGTCGAAGTCGCTGCTCGGAGGAAGGCAACCCCTCCGACCAGGTAGGGACTCGAAAAGCAGTTTCCCCCTTCCCCCCCACCACCCCCCACACATAAAAAGATTTAGTCCCCCTGACTGTACACTTAACGAACTAAAAATAATAAAAATGAAGGGAAAAAAACGGACAGCTGCAGGACAGGCAGCCGTTCAAGACAGCGCCTCCTCCGGACAGTTCAAGGACAGTTTCCTCCCAGCTTTTCACTGTATCTCGGTGGGGTCAAGGAAAGAGCGTTCAGTTCACAGCCCTGTTTCCACCAATCTTTCCACCACCACGCACAAGAAGACAGACACCATTGTGCAGATGCCGAGACATGTGCTCAGCTCTGGCTGAATAATTTCTAATCTTGCGTGTGGACTCTATAAGAAGACTGTATCTTGGTACACGTGACAACAAATGAAACGCAACTCAACTCAAGCCTGCAAGCCTAGGTAACATCCGGGTGAATCTTTTCTGCACTTGTGGCCAAGTTAAGACTAACATTTTTAAACAACTCACAACTTGAAGGGTACAAGAAGGCACCAGAAATGGGCAGCTTTGCGATCTGCTATTCTTACATTCTTGTACTCCAGTATGATTATTACTGAACTGTATGTTTAACTGTACCCAGGTACATGTGACAATAATGTGCCATTGAACCACATAACAGAAAAAAGATACACCAGAGCTGAGACAAACTCCAGCAAAATTAATGCTTTTATGCATTACCTACCTTGTTCTCTGGTAATGTTGGGCACCATTCATTGTAGTCATCCTAAGCAAAAACAAACCTGCTGTTAAACAGCGAAACTACCGGTAATATGATTGCACTGACCAGGGGAGACCTTCATCTCTGATGACTAAAGATAACAGCAGCTGATCATGTCATCATGTCGCAGAGAGTGGTGAATCTGTGGAACTCTCTGCCACAGAAGGTAGTTGAGGCCAGTTCATTGGCTATATTTAAGAGGGAGTTAGATGTGGCCCTTGTGGCTAAAGGGATCAGGGGGTATGGAGAGAAGGCAGGTACAGGATACCGAGTTGGATAATCAGCCATGATCATATTGAATGGCGGTGCAGGCTCGAAGGGCCGAATGGCCTACTCCTGCACCTACTTTCTATGTTTCTATGAAGAAGGGTTTCGGCCCGAAACGTCGCCTATTTCCTTCGCTGCATAGATGCTGCTGCACCCGCTGAGTTTCTCCAGCATTTTTGTGTACCTTCTATGTTTCTATGTTGTCTTCAATGTTTAGATGGATGCAGTCAGCAGTCACTGATCTTGCATGAGTTTAATATGAGCAACTCAACACAGTTTTGTCTTTGATAGAATATGATTTTGAAAGCAGTTTTGTTTGGTTTAGTTTAGAGAAACAATGCAGAAACAGGCCCTTCGGCCCACCGAATCAGCGCCGACCAGCGATTCCCCGCACACTAACACTATCCTACACACACTAGGGACAAGTTACAATTTTACCAAACCAATTAACCTATAAACCTGTACGTTTTTGGAGTGTGGGAGGAAATCGGAACTCCTGGAGAAAACCCACACAGGTCACGGGGAGAACGTACAAACTACAGACAGACAGCACCTGTAGTTAGGGTCACACCTAGGACCCTGGCACTATAAGACAGCAACTCCACTCCACCCCTGTGCCACCATGCTGTCAGTTTGATCCTTTTCCTTTTAGAAAGGAAAACCGATGCACATTGTATAACAGATTCCAACACTATGCCAATAGTATTACACCAGAAATATATGTTAACCGTGGAATTAAGCTGTCTAATGCTGGGAAGTGCCTACTTGAAGTCACAGTTCCATATATTTGCTGTTTTAACACTCCTTGACACAGGCACAGACTGCAGAGCCCAAAACCTGTAACCACACAATCCATTGGTGACGCTAGTCGGTTCTTTATCACCTCTCCCAGAGTTTGCGGTGCTGGCTCGAAGGGCCAAATGGCCTACTCCTGCACCTATTGCCTATTGTCGATTGGCATGGCTTTAGTGAAAGTGAAGAATATAATGACTGTATTGTCTAGGTATCATCATTGTGGGAGCCAGACTGGATTGATCAGAGTATCTAGAGCTATCTACCACTCGATGCATCAGAGCCACAGACATGACCCCAGATCAAACATCGTGCCAAACATGCCGAAACTAAAAACCCAGTGAAAACCCAAAAGACCTGCAAGCTGTAACTTTTTGGCATAATATTGAAGCTTGTTTCTGCATAATATATTACATGCTAAAATCTCAAATAAAGCAAAAACAAGGAATGGAAGGGCAACAGAAATTGAGTGAGAGTTAGCGACCTCAGTGAGATAATGTGGAAAATTTAAAGTTTGTGTTTTAAACAAATGAATGTTGCTAATAGTTACTACAGGGAATGTTTTTAATCTCCTTCGGTTTTGTAAATCACAGCAAAAATGTCTAGTGTAAATGGCAATATTGCAGAATGCACCATAAATTAAAACTCATTGCTAATTGTAACTAAAATATAAGCACTAATGACAAGCATCTTACCTTGGATTTCTTAAATACCAAATCTGATGGAAGACTAATGTAATCTTCAATTTTCCTATATCGCATACAGTAGTAGTCAAATTCAAATCGTTTTAGTTGAAATGTAAGAATTTGTGGCAAATTCGTAAAATAATATCTCTGCAAAATGCAAGGTGGAGATTCATCTTTATTTATTTCTTAATTTGCATAAATATTTGCATTTCAAATGACCCAACCACCCACTGCTTTGTATTATACATCCTTGGCCTAGATAGAGTGGGTGTGGAGAGGATATTTCCACTAGTGGGAGAGTCTAGGACCAGAGGCCATCGCCTCAGTATAAAAGGACAGACCTTTAGGAAGGAAATGAAGAGAAATGGAGAGCTAGATAGGGCTTAAAGATAGCGGAGTCAGGGGATATGGGGAGAAGGCAGGAGCGGGGTACTGATTGGGGATGATCAGCCATGATCACATTGAATGGCAGTGCTGGCTAGAAGGGCCGACTGGCCTACTCCTGCACCTATTGTCTAGTGAATTCCTTTAGTCAGAAGGTGGTGAATCCGAGGAATTAATTGCCACAGAAGGCCGTGGAGGTCAAGTCAATGGATATTTATAACCATATATAACCATATAACAATTACAGCACGGAAACAGGCCATCTCGACCCTTCTAGTCCGTGCCGAACACGTATTCTCCCCTAGTCCCATATACCTGCGCTCAGACCATAACCCTCCATTCCTTTCCCGTCCATATAACTATCCAATTTATTTTTAAATGATAAAAACGAACCTGCCTCCACCACCTTCACTGGAAGCTCATTCCACACAGCCACCACTCTCTGAGTAAAGAAGTTCCCCCTCATGTTACCCCTAAACTTATGTCCCTTAATTCTCAAGTCATGTCCCCTTGTTTGAATCTTCCCTACTCTCAGTGGGAAAAGCTTATCCACGTCAACTCTGTCTATCCCTCTCATCATTTTAAAGACCTCTATCAAGTCCCCCCCTTAACCTTCTGCGCTCCAAAGAATAAAGCCCTAACTTGTTCAACCTTTCTCTGTAACTTAGTTGCTGAAACCCAGGCAACATTCTAGTAAATCTCCTCTGTACTCTCTCTATTTTGTTGATTTATAAGGCAGAGATTGATAGATTCTTGATTAGAGTGGGTGTCAAAAAGGCAGGAGAATGGAATTGAGAGATAGATTAGTCAAGATTGAATGGTGGAGTAGACTTGATGGGCCGAATGGCCTAATGCTGCTCCTATAACTTATGAACTTATGTGAATATATTATGAATGAACCTACATGCTGTAGTTACACAGACCCTGCCAGTGAAGACATTTGTTCACAACCAACAATAAATGAGGGCTAAGAACTGATTTCACCTTGAACTAATATAATTTTCTGCCAGTCACCTGCTTCTATTACTTCTCCCTTTAACAGCTAATGAAGAATTAGAAATACCAGGATGATCAATTTGAAAAACGTACGGATGTTGATTCAGTTTTTTCCTCACAGGCGTCACAATAACATTTGTTGTCGCCTTCCATCTTTTCCACGTCCAAAAACGCTCGAAGAGAATCTTCCTTTACCAAGAAAGAAACAGATTAGAATAGAAATGTTCCTGTACATGTGTAAAACATGAGGCGTGGATAACAAGAATTGGACATTATGCCTCAGGTGTACAAGTTGCTGAGACTACAGCTACAGTATTGTGTGGAGTTTTGGTTGCCATAATATGGGAAGATTGTGATTAAGCCAGAGGTGGTGCAGTAAAGGGCGTTGCAGGGACTGGAGGGCTGGAATTATAAGGTAAGACAAGAGGGGATGGGATTCTAGATAGACACAAAAAGCTGGAGTAACTCAGCGGGTCAGACAGCATCTCTGGAGAAAAGGAATAGGTGACATTTCGGGCCCTGACCCTTTTCTTCAGACTGAGAGTCAGGGGAAAAGGATGGGATTGTCTTCCCTGGAGTAAAGGAGGCTAAGGGCTGACCTTAGAGAGATTTAGACAATTATGATGGGCATGGAAAGGTAGAGAGTCACAGTCTTCTTCCCAGGGTAGGGGAGTCTAAAACTAGAGTATATAGGTTTTAGACAGGAGGGATTAGATTTAAATAGAACCTGAGGGGCATGTGGTGGAATACAGCACGAGCTGTTGGGGAAAGTTGGAGAAATGGGAACTATTGCAATGTTTAAATGGCATTTGTTCAGGTATGTGTATTGGAAATGTTTTGAAGGATATGAGCTAACCACAAACAAATGCAACCATCTCAGGCAGGCACATTGGTCCACGTTGATGAGTTACAATAGGTTGAAGGATCTTCCTGTAAAACATACTGTATAACCCTATGCCTTAGATATTTGTATTGTCTAAAACATGCTATAGCTGGTGTCTAAAACATGCTATAGCTGGTGTCTAAAACATGCTATAGCTGGTGTCTAAAACATGCTATCGCTGGTGTCTAAAACATGCTATAGCTGGTGTCTAAAACATGCTATAGCTGGTGTCTAAAACATGCTATAGCTGGTGTCTAAAACATGCTATAGCTGGTGTCTAAAACATGCTATAGCTGGTGTCTAAAACATGCCATAGCTGGTGTCTAAAACATGCTATAGCTGGTGTCTAAAACATGCTATAGCTGGTATCTAAAACATGCTATAGCTGGTGTTTAAAGACACATTAAGCTGTGAGAGATTGCAAATAGTTCTCATCTTTCATGGGCAACTGGGAGATCAGGTAGGTTAAGGCAGACTGAGCGAAGGTGTTCAGCAAAACGATCGCGAGACCAAGCGCAGGCTTGACGATCGCCTCCGCTCAGTCCACCTAAACCTACCTGATCTCCCAGTTGCTCAGCACTTTAACTCCCCCTCCCATTCCCACTGACCTTTCTGTCCTGGGCCTCCTCCATTGTCAGAGTGAGGCCCAGCAGAAATTGGAGGAACAGCACCTCATATTTCGCTTGGGTAGCTTACACCCCAGCGGTATGAACATTGACCTCTCTAACTTCAAATGGTCCTTGCTTTCCCTCTCTCTCCATCCCGTTCCCCTTCCCAGTTCTCCCACCAGTCTTACTGTCTTCAACTACATACTAATCCTGTCCCATCCCCTCACCTGACATCAGTCTGAAGAAGGGTCTCGACCCGAATCGTCTCTCCACAGATGCCTCCTGTCCAGCTGAGTTACTCCAGCATTTTGTGTCTATCTACTGATCTCTGATCCGTTACTTTGCATTACAATGGTACTCACTCTATTTGGATTTTTGCCAAGTCTAACCTCATGCAGGTCAGTGATTACATTTTCAAGCATAACTGCTGGGAAACTCCAAATATTTAACACATGTGTCTTGCACTGTTTAACTTACCATACACGTAAACTTCACAAGCGAATTAGCTGAACACATAGATAGAGGTATATCCAGGAAAAGATTCTCTTTGTCCAATGGCGTCTTGCATTTTGAACACTTCATTGAGTGAACCATTGTGACCTGATAAATCTGAAAGACACAAGACAATGAAGAAAATTGGACTTATGATCCATGAGTAGGAATTAAATAATACTGAAAAGAAAACCAATATTTAAAAACAAAAAATCACATTATAAAAAAAGCAATTGATCATTTTTATTTCTTCAAGGTGTACAATATAATTTATTAAGGAATAAAATTACTTGGGAACAAAACTCCTTGTCCGTGCTTGTGGCACAGTGGCGCAGCTCTAGAGCTGCTGCCTCACAGCACCAAAGACCCCCAGTTTGATCCTGATCCCGGGTGCTGTCTGTGTGGAGTTTGCGCGTTCTCCCTGTGACACCGTGGTTTCCTCCGGGTGCTCCCGTTTCCTCCCACATCCCAAAGACATGCGGGTTTGTAGGTTAATTGGCCCTCTGTAATTTAACCCAAGCGTGTAGGGGAGTGGCCGCGAAAGTAGGATAACATAGAACTAGCACGAACGGGTGATCAATGGTCATTGTGAACTCGGTGGGTCGAAGGGCCTGTTTCCCTGCTACACCTTTCAATGTTATTTATCCCCATATGGAATTTCACATGGAGTTTGGCACAAAGGTGGAAAGTGGTCTGTTATTGTTCTCCCTGGGACTCTGCAATCTCAGTTGCTCTCTTTGCAAGGCCAGTGATGTAGAGAGGCAGGCTTAGGTTAAGGACTCCACATATTAGTATATTGCTCACCAAGGAAGTCAGAACATTATTACACTAGGTGAGGGAGAATCGTCACCCTATTCTCTAGATCACTCTGAGCCTACCTACACTTCAAAGCTTCAACCATTGCCTAGTGATGAAAGTTCTTGTGGCAATTACAAAAGTGACTGATGGGATGGGATATACTGGAGGTGTTTTTCAGGGTTTGGGCACATGGAAATGATGTTTGATGCAGAAGCTAATTTTTCATCAGTTAAGTAATAAAAACGATCAGAGGAACTTTAACTGTACTGACCGAGACTTAGTGGTCAACTATCTATATGTCCTAGATAGACACAAAATGCTGGAGTAACTCAGCGGGTCAGGCAGCATCTCTGGAGGGGGGGGGGGGGGGGGGGAGTTTGCAAACTTCACAAGGTCCGCCCTGTTTCGACGAATGCAATCAACCTGGTGTGCCCGATCAAATAAGATCAAATAGAACACGTTATCCTACAACTTTAGGCTGTTCACACCATACACAAGAAGAAGAAGAAGCATCTGGAGAGAAGGAATGGGTGATGTTTCAGGTCATGGCCCTTCTGCTGCCTGACCCACTGCGTTACTCCAGCATTTTGTGTCCACCTTCGATTTAAACCAGCATCTGCAACTTGAGCGCCCTGGAGCGGAAAAGACTACAAAAAGTGGTAAACACTGCCCAGTCTGTCATTTGGCTCTGACCTCCCGTCCATCGAGGGGATCTATCGCAGTCGCTGCCACAAAAATGCTGGCAGCATCATCAACGACCCACACCATCCTGGCCACACACTCATCTCCCCGCTACCTTCAGGTAGAAGATGCAGGAGCCTGAAGACTGCAACAACCAGGTTCAGGAACAGCTACTTCCCCACAGCCATCAGGCTATTAAACTTGGCTCAGACAAAACTCTGAACATTACTAGCCAATAATCTGTTATTTGCACTTTATCAGTTTATTTATTCATGTGTGTATATATTTATGCAATGGTATATGGACACACTGATCTGTTTTGTAGTCATACCTACTATGTTCTGTTGTGCTGAAGCAAAGCAAGAATTTCATTGTCAGGGACACATGACAATAAACTCTCTCTTCAACTGGCTCTCTCTATATTTCCTTCCATATGTCCCTCAACATGCATTTCAGTACCAAACCATTCAGTGGAGCATGGGTGGGGTACGTTAACCCAGAGGAAGATCAGATATTCTACATCCATGGTGTGAACTGGACATGGAGATTTGTGCTAAATGAAGGAGAGGTGATTGTAGAGGATGCTCTCATTTCAACCCTGCCACCAGGAGGATGGTATTGGAGTCTGAAACTGTCATTTTCACGTTCAAGAACAGCTTCCTTCCAGGAACCATCAGTCTTGAGAACTACAAACACCACAAACTGTCCTGGTTGCATGATGATTTTTAGCAATAATAAGTGTTTTTAATGTATTTGGGGTTTTTTTGTTTATTGTGTTATCGATGAATACTGTGCTTACAGGACTGTTGTGCTGCTGCAAGTTAAAATTTCATTGTTCCGTTTTGGTGCATATGAGAATTAAGCAGGTCAGGCAGCAACTCTGAAGAAAAAGAATAGGTGACGTGTAACTGTCACTTGTGGAGAAATAATCCAAAAGGGAGACTCTAGGAGGCTGCAGATGCTGGGATTTGAGCAAAAAAATAAACAATAAAAAATTGTTGGAGGAACGCAGTGGGAAAGCATCATCTGTGGAAGGAAAATAATTGGTGAAATTTCAGGCTGAAGCCCTGCATCAAGACTGGTGCAGGTTCTTGATCCAAAACATCGACAAGTTAATTCTCCTCCGCACATGATACTCAACTCATGAAGTTCCTGGGGCAATTTGCTTTGATGCAAGAGAACGGAACAGGATAATTAAGAAGTTGAAAATGACAGTCAGTTGCAGAGTCTCTTGCCCAGAGTTGGTGAATCGAAGACCAGAGGACATAGGTTTAAGGCGAAGGGGAAAAGATTTAATAGGAATCTGATGGGTAACTTTTTCACACAGAGGGTGGTGGGTGTATGGAACAAGCTACCAGAGGAGGTAGTTGAGGCAGGGACTATCTCAGTGTTTAAGAAACAGTTGGACAGGTACATGGTTTGGAGGGATATGGACCAACTCAGTGTAGCTGGGACATGTTGGTAGGTGTGGGCAAGTTGGGCCGAAGGGCCTGTTTCCACACTGTATCACTCTATGACATTTAACAGAGGCACCATTTAAAAGCTAATTATTTCGAGTACAACCAGTGATCAATCTTACCTTCAGAATATTGTTCTCTTTGTCCATTTTGGTGCTCAGTTTGCTCATCAGATTGCGGAAACATACTTCAATATCGCACTGTTTGTAAACTTAACAAAATTGTTCAAAAATGTTTAAGTGAGCATGCAAGTTTAAATAATACCTTAAAAACATTAGCATCAATTTCCTGGTAAGTGCAGATATCAGTAGTTTATATTTTCTTGAAGATTAATTGTAAAATATGAATTGCATAAATAAACAAAACAATGCTGGGAATACTCAACAGGTCAAACAACTTCTGTGGAGATAGAAAAATAGAGGTGACATTTCACGTTGATGATCTTTCGTCAAATGTTGATGGAAGATTGTCAACCTCAAATGTTTACTGATGCAATTATCAAGAAAGCTCATCAGCGCCTCTACTTCCTGAGAAGATTATGGAGAGTCGGTTTGTCAAGGAGGACTCTAACTTCTACAGGTGCAGAGTAGAGAGCATGCTAACCGTTGCATCGTGGTTTGGTTCGGCAACTTGAGCGCCCTAGAGAGGAAAAGACTACAAAAAGTAGTAAACACTGCCCAGTCCATCATCGGCTCTGACTTTCCTTCCATCGAGGGGATTTATCGCAGTCGCTGCCACAAAAAGGCTGGCAGTATCATCAAAGACCCAAACCATCCTGGCCACACACTCATCTCCCTGCTACCTTCAGGTAGAAGGTACAGGAGCCTGAAGACTGCAACGACCAGGTTCAGGAATAGCTACTTCCCCACAGCCATCAGGCTATTAAACCTGGCTCGGCCAAAACTCTGAACATTAATAACCCATTATTTGTTATTTGCACTTTATCAGTTTATTTATTCATGTGTTTTGTAGTCAATGCCTACTATGTTCTGTTGTGCTGAAGCAAAGCAAGAATTTCATTGTCCTATCAGGGACACATGACAATAAACTTGAACTTGAAATACTGTATTTTTGCAGAAATCTCTCCGGCCCCATTGTGCCTGCAATAACCATCAACTTGCACCGCAGTAAATGTTCATAACCATCATTGCTATCTATAATACACCTAGGTGAGCATCAAATCAGCTTTGCAGAGCAATGGTATTACCTAAAGGTTTTTTTTGGTAATACCATTCCTGGGATGTCAGGACTTTCATATGAAGAAAGACTGGATAGACTCGGCTTGTACTATCTAGAATTTAGACGATTGAGGGGGGATCTTATCGAAACTTACAAAATTCTTAAGGGGTTGAACAGGCTAGATCCAGGAAGATTGTTCCCAATGTTGGGGAAGTCCAGAACAAGGGGTCACAGTTTAAGGATAAGGGGGAAATCTTTTAGGACCGAGATGAGAAAAACATTTTTCACACAGAGAGTGGTGAATCTCTAGAATTCTCTGCCACAGAAGGTAGTTGAGACCAGTTCATTGGCTATATTTAAGAGGGAGTTAGATGTGGCCCTTGTGGCTAAAGGTATCAGGGGCTATGACAGAAATATTTCAAATGTCATTAGAAACGGGAATAGTGCCGGAGGATTGGCGTACTGCGCATGTTGTTCCATTGTTTAAAAAGGGGTCTAAGAGTAAACCTAGCAATTATAGACCTGTTAGTTTGACGTCAGTGGTGGGCAAATTAATGGAAAGGATACTTAGAGAGATAATATATATAAGCATCTGGATAAACAGGGTCTGATTAGGAACAGTCAACATGTATTTGTGCCTGGAAGGTCATGTTTGACTAATCTTCTTGAATTTTTTGAGGAGGTTACTCGGGAAATTGATGAGGGTAAAGCAGTGGATGTTGTATATATGGACTTCAGTAAGGCCTTTGACAAGGTTCCTCACAGAAGGTTGGTTAAGAAGGTTCAATTGTTGGGTATTAATGGTGGAGTAGCAAGATGGATTCAACAGTGGCTGAATGGGAGATGCCAGAGAGTAATGGTGGATGGTTGTTTGTCAGGTTGGAGGCCAGTGACTAGTGGGGTGCCACAGGGATCTGTGTTGGGTCCACTGTTGTTTGTCATGTACATCAATGATCTGGATGATGGTGTGGTAAATTGGATTAGTAAGTATGCAGATGATACTAAGATAGGTGGGGTTGTGGATAATGAAGTAGATTTTCAAAGTCTAGAGAGAGATTTATGCCAGTTGGAAGAGTGGGCTCAAAGATGGCAGATGGAGTTTAATGCTGATAAGTGTGAGGTGCTACATCTTGGCAGGACAAATCAAAATAGGACGTACATGGTAAATGGTAGGGAATTGAAGAATGCAGGTGAACAGAGGGATCTGGGAATAACTGTGCACAGTTCCCTGAAAGTGGAATCTCATGTAGATAGGGTGGTAAAGAAAGCTTTTGGTGTGCTGGCCTTTATAAATCAGAGCATTGAGTATAGAAGTTGGGATGTAATGTTAAAATTGTACAAGGCATTGGTGAGGCCAATTCTGGAGTATGGTGTACAATTTTGGTCGCCTAATTATAGGAAGGATGTCAACAAAATAGAGAGAGTACAGAGGAGATTTACTAGAATGTTGCCCGGGTTTCAGCAACTAAGTTACAGAGAAAGGTTGAACAAGTTAGGGCTTTATTCTTTGGATCGCAGAAGGTTAAGGGGGGACTTGATAGAGGTCTTTAAAATGATGAGAGGGATAGACAGAGTTGACGTGGATAAGCTTTTCCCACTGAGAGTAGGGAAGATTCAAACAAGGGGACATGACTTGAGAATTAAGGGACATAAGTTTAGGGGTAACATGAGAGGGAACTTCTTTACTCAGAGAGTGGTGGCTGTGTGGAATGAGCTTCCAGTGAAGGTGGTGGAGGCAGGTTCGTTTTTATCATTTAAAAATAAATTGGATAGTTATATGGACGGGAAAGGAATGGAGGGTTATGGTCTGAGCGCAGGTATATGGGACTAGGGGAGAATACGTGTTCGGCACGGACTAGAAGGGTCGAGATGGCCTGTTTCCGTGCTGTAATTGTTATATGGTTATATATGGTATGGAGAGAAGGCAGGTACAGGATACTGAGTTGGATGATCAGCCATGATCATATTGAATGGCGGTGCAGGCTCGAAGGGCCGAATGGCCTACTCCTGCACCTATTTTCTATGTTTCTATGTTTCAACAAGGGACCAAACCCAAAGGTACACAAAAAAGCTGGAGAAACTCATCACATAAGATGGTTCTGGGGTCATATGTAAGCCAGAATGGCATATTCTTCCTCTAAACAACATTAGTAATCTGGGTGGATTTTTAAGACAACCAGTAGCTGTTGTGGATATTAATCATGAAACTGGCTGGGTTTTTCTTCCAAATGAAACAATTTAAATTCTGCATTTTGGAATTTGAACGCAGGTGTCTGAATTACATGTCCAATGTTTTAACTACTGTGCTACCATGGCAGTTGTAAAAAAAATCCACACCCATAAACATGTACACCCATAAAATATTGATAATATATATAACTTTTAACCTTTGGATTTGCCCTTCCTTTGTGACTCTGTAATACTGGCTCCACTCATGGACCAACTTAATCGTAAATAGATCAATAGACAGAATTCTAACAATTGGAGAAACAGTTTTTTTATATAACAAAGCTGCTAACTGATGAAAGCATTGACATCTCTCTTGCTTACCATTGAATTCCAAGTAGGAAGTCAAGCTTTTTGTACACACGGAGTGATAATTTTCCCTTGCTAATTGTTCAAACAGGTTTTTCAGCTCATCTTTTAAACGATCTTGAGTTTGTGATCTGGGGGGGGAAACGGTAAATTCTAAATTGCTTTTAGCCTCCGAATAAATAGCAATCATCTTTAAAACAGGAATAACTAGTTGGGCACATAAAACTTGAAGGAATTAAAACAACACCCGTTATATGAGCGTCCAGACTAAAGATGGTTAAGATACTGCTATGTAGGTAGAAAAACATCTTTAATAAAGACACAAGGAACTGCAAATGCTGGAATTTGGAGCAAAACCCAAGTGCTGGAGGAACTCAAGGGTATATATACTCAGGCACCTACTGTGATGGGAATGGATAGGCGATGTTTAGTCTCCAGACCCTTCTTCAGACTTTAATGGAACTGGTTAATGTTTTTGGATGGTTTCCACTTTGTGTGATAGAAGACTTTGTGCATCCTCATGGATATTGATTCTCTTTTGTTACAGTTTGAAAGTGGCATTCTAATTTTCTAACGCATGATTCCATAAAGTGAGAACCACATTTTACGTTTAAATGTGAACACTTTAACAGTGCAGCTTGGACCCATGACACTGAGTTGCAATGGACCCTTGGTTTCAAAGCCACAGGCATTGATTTGTTTTTAATTATTTCCAACACCTGTACGTGCACATTTTTGACATGACTCGCTTTGCCTGCTAGTTCAGAAGGTTGTAAGTGTGTTTCAGGCATATGCAGAGTAGTTTGCACATCAAGTCCCACACTGGTTTAGAGTCATAGAGCTTAGAAACATGCCCCTCAGCCCAGCTTGCCCACACTGGCCAACATGTCCCATCTATACGTTCCACCTGTCTGTGTTTGGCCCATACCCCTCCAAACCTTTCCTATCCATTTACCTGTCTAATTGTTTCTTAAATGTTGCTATAATACCTGCCTCACTACCTCCCCAGGCAGCTCGTTCCATACACCCACCACTCTTACTGTGAAAAAGTTACCCTCAGATTCCTATTAAATCTTTTCCCCTGAAACCAAAAATCTGAAAAACCCGATTCAGCTAACACTAAATATTAACCTCACATAGAAAACCTGAAGTGTGTAGGAAGGAACTGCAGATGCTGGTTTACACTGAAGGTAGACACAAAATGCTGGAGTAACTCAGCGGAACAGGCAACATCTCTGGACAGAAGGAATGGGTGATGTTTTGGGTCGAGATCCTTCCTCAGACACGGAAACCTGGAGTTCAGTAACAAGTAGAAATCCCCACCCTTAACTTTTGAATAAATTATTCCTTCTGCGAAAAGAACTAAACTCAGAATATCTATCCAATAGGGGGGTTGCATGTAAGGTCACCGGGTCATAGGGCTTGACGGATGGAGTAGCTCAATCCATCTGGAGGACATCGCAGCTTCCGGTATATGTTGTTAATACACGAAACGCGTACTTTCCTACCTGTTAAAAACCGCCAAAATGTTGAATTTTTGCGCTGTAAATAATTGTGGAAGTCAGGGTTACCGTGAGAGACATGTACCCAACTTCAGAATTCCAAAAGTGAAGCGAAATGAAGGTAAAGAGAAGCGAGAGCTGAAGAGACAACAACGACTAAAGTGCTTGGCGAACATTGGCCGTGCAGATATCGAAATTGAAAATATTGGGAATTACCGCGTTTGCTCACTGCATTTCATCAGCAGTAAGGCATTATTTGTGTTTTTTCTTGATTCCTATGGTATCCAAAAAGTTTTAGAAATGATAAATCTGGCTGTAAATTTTTAAATCGCCCATGGTTCTGAAGTGGGTTTTTACATTTAAAAAAAAGCTTCTGAAGCAAAATTTATCATAAAAAAAATCTCCAGACTTACGAGTGGTGTGTGGAAAAGTACGTTTTCTATCATGCTATTGAGGTGTATATTTTGGCAAATAATAAAATGTCCTGACAGCTTAAACACCCACTCCCTTTCAATAGGATATTGTCAATTTGCTGAGGTTGATTATGTCCAATTAACAGCTAACAATGATGCCATTCCTTGGCTTGCATCTGAGTAATTCAAAACACACGTATGGTTTGTGATTTTTTTATGATAAATTTTGCTTCAGAGGCGTTTTCTTTTTGTATGTAAAAACCCACTTGGGAACCATGGGCGAATTAAAAATGTTACAGACAGATTTATCACTTCTGAAACTTTTGAGATGCCAAACGGAATCAAGAAAAAACACAAATAATGTCTTACTGTTGATGAAATGCAGTGAGTAAACGGCCAATGTTCACCAAGCACTTTGGCTGTTGTTGTCCCTTCAGCTCTCGCTTTTATCTACCGTCATTTCTCCTCACTTTTGGAATCCTGAAGTGGGCTAAATGTCTCACACGCTTATCCCGATTTCCATAATTATTTACAGCGCAGAAATTGACCATTTTGGCGGGTTTTAACGGGCCCGCTACGCTGGAAACAATGGTAAGTGTTTACCTACAGTTCATTGCATGTACTCCAGTTGGAGTAGCGTAGCAACAGTACGGGTCATGGGTCGTGACCCGACTGCCGTGCAACCTCCCTATACATATTTTAATTTCAAAATAATCGTGTAGCTATCAAATAATTTTCATCTTTCTAATTTCTACATCTTTTGTTTTAAATTTAGTTTGCCAATCAGGATTGAATAATGAACAAGCAAAAAAACGCAGCTATTGTAAATGATCAATTCTTTAGACTTTAGAGTAACAGGTCCTTCAGTCCGCCAAGTCTATGCCAACCAGCAATCACCCCATACACTGGCACCATCCTACACACTAGGGACAATTTACAATTTTCCAGAAGATAATTAACCTACAAACCTGTATGTTTGGAGTGTGGGAGGAAACCAAAACATCTGGAGAAAACCCACGTGGCCACAGGGAGAGCGTACAACCTCTGTACAAACAGCACCTGTAGTCAATATCGAACATGGGTCTCTGGCGCTGTGAGGCAGCAACTCTACCGCTGCGCACTGTACTCACCCTTTTTTTCCATTTCTCACCTCACAGTTTCTGCCCAGCTTTCTGAGTATTTCCAATACGTTCTGTTTATAAATGAGTATTGAATAATACACAGCGGGAATCTCCATCACATTCCCTCCCCCTAACAATATCTCACTTGCAATTTTCTGGGTTGCATTCTCTTTTCCAAATACGAGTTCACCATCAATTTATACGTTTTGACTTTTTTGTCAAACAGGATATTCAGTTTTCAGAAAGATTTCTATAATTACCACAAATATAGTAGTCAACAGAAACATTAATTCTATATACAAATAGAGTAGTGAACTGAAACAATATTTATTACATAAAAATGTTACACATAGAGTGACCATCATACCTGCTAATGCAATCTTTAAATTCTGGAGTCATGAACCATGTTTGAAGTAATGTGTTCAGATAACATGTGGATCCCTGATTATTCAATCCAACAAAATTCATTTCTGATTTTGATCCTGAGTAATTTGAATTGAAAGGAAAAGTTGTTTAAAATCCCAATAGTATCTATTCTGTTCAAGGTTTTTCATTGCTATAACCAACATAATTGTCACAATGCAGGAGAGCAAAAAAGATTTGCTTGGGCCAAAGGGGATGAGGTTAATTGAGATGCAGCTTTGCCCAGTAGTTGAAAGCAGACTTGAGGGGGAAAAAAGGTTTTTGAAAAAAAACAAACAAATATAGAGCATTAGAGAGAATTATTCAGGGAATGCTAAGGACCAGGGGTGTAATGGTTGACTGAATTGTCACCTCAGAGAGCATTGTGAAATGAGGGTAGGAAGAGACTGGTGTCAGGGGTTATGGGGAGAAGGCAGGAGAGTGGGGCTGAGAGGGAAAGATAGATCATCCATGATTGAGTGGCGGAGTAGACTTGGTGGGCCGCATGGCCTAATTCTGCTCCTATAACTTACGAACTTGTGACTGCAGACAGCTGCAAGCACAGAAGGCTGGGTCTAACGCTAAGCCTCGGGTAGTGATATCTCATTTTAAATTGAATTGAATCTTAGACTAATTACCCTTTCCCAAAACATTGAGGAAAAATAAACATTTCAGACACATGGAACCGTGGAGGATTGGAGGTGGAGATGGTCGCCTTGGTCGGGGGTCACTTTTAGCATTGTCCCATGAGGGTGAGTATATCCATCCACAGCTTTGCTCTTCCTATGAAAGCCTGTAGGTTTCAAACACATTCTCTCCCCCCGCCCCACAGATGCGAACTGGATTTCTGCGCGTTTCTGACTGTATTTTATGAGCATTTGCCAGCGATGAGGTTACTTTAACTCGGTTCTTGCCAGTCGCGGCCATTATTCTCTTACATCCTGCAAAACATTATCAAAAATGTTATGAAGTGAGAACATAGAACAAAGAGGGAGAGAGAGAGTCACACATTGCTGGAGTGACGGCGGATTAGGCAGCATCTCGAGAGCATCATGAACAGGCGAGTTTTTCTAGAGTCGGGACCCTTCTTCACACATTCGGAAGTGTGAAGTTCACCACATACAACGGTGGGTAATGGAGAGAGAGAATTGGCCTCCACAGCATTAGTGAAATGCCGCACACGTTTGCAAAAGTGCCTCAATTCGTCTCATCGTTGGTTGAATGTTAAAATATTTGTCTTTACCGTAGCGCGGCTATAACCAAGGGACAACTTACGATTCCACCACTTATTGATGGCAGGCCATCGGTACATGATCTGGCCAACCGCACAGCGATAAAGCCATGAAAGCGTCCACGCGATAATTCTGAAAATTGTTTCCAAAGGCAGCATCAGTAAAACTACGGTCGTTTTTATTTCTACGAAAGACGACCGCTCTCAACTTTCGGTTTCGTTTGTTCTCCGAATCAGAAGACTGGCCACACGGAGCAGGAGAAGGCAGTTCCAGTTTCAATTTACTGTAATTGGCCCCGTGTTACAAGCAAGGGGAACAGCAGAGTTCTGTTTGGAGATTTAAAACCAACCTGCTTCCATTAAAATGTAGATTTCAGATGCTGGTTCCCTGGGGTCTGTTGTCATCGATTATGTCATTGGATCCTCTAGGTTTGATTTGAGTTTATTATTGTTATAAATTCATTTGTTCATAAGTGATATGAGCAGATTTAGGCCATTCAACCCATCGAGTTTACTCTGCCATTCAATCTTAACTGATCTATCTTTCCATCTCAACCCCATTCTCCTGCCTTTCCCCCGATACCCTACTAATCAAGAACCTGTCAGAACATCCAGGTTCAGGAACAACTTCTTCCCTACAGCCATCAGGATATTAAACACTACAACCTTCAATAAGGTTTTCACCCAACAAACAGCTAACTATGGCCTGTTTCCTTAATTATCATTATTTTTTTCGATATCTTTCATTCTTTGTTCTCTATCTCTCTCTCTCCATCATCATCTATATCTCTCGTTTCCCTTATCCCTAACTTGTATGAAGAAGGGTCTTGACCCAAAACATCACCCATTCCTTCTCTCCAGAGATGCTGCCTGTCCCACTGAGTTACTCCAGTTTTTTGTGTCTATCTTCGGTTTAAACCAGCATCTGCAGTTCCTTCCGTCACAACTTCCAATAAGGTCTGAACTGCACAGACTTGGGGGCATTGGTTTTGTCTTTTTGCACTCTAATTGGTTGTTTTTTATGTTATACTAGACTAAGTGGGACCCGTTGGGTCCCAGCATCACACGGGAGGGCTTGCTACCAATGCAATATTCCACATCTCCAACAATTCCAATATTGCTCGCCAGTGGTGGGGGGGGGCTTTCTGTTGCGCTAGTATGGGTGTTGCGGGCCGATGGTACTGGTTTCCAGAGGGCCAAATGGACCAAATGGACTCTTGGGCTGGCAGCCAACTGTTGCAATGATTTTAAAAGCCAAGCCAAGGCAAACAATTGGGCAGCTGCCACCTGACAACCAAAATTCATTTTGTGAACACAAACTTTTTTAAAAAGGCGAGGCTAACATTTGGGCAGCAGCCACCTGACAACCAAAATTTATATTATGAACACAAACTTTAAATAAAAAGGCAAACAATTTGGCAGCAGCCACATCGAGGGGACTCAGCGTGGAGTAGGTGTGCGTTCAGTGTTATTCACAGCTCAGAGAGCCGTGACCCTCTCGCTTCCTGGGTCTGGCAGAGACTGAGTGAGGCTTGACACTTCCGGGTTTATAGTCCCTCCCCCTGCCGCCAGCGGGGGTAGCAGCAAGAATGGGGAAATTTTTAAAAACATTAATATGACTCCGATTTTTCATCGATGGGTGAAATCCTCTGGTCCCGGAAGGCGGAGGGGGGCTCTGAGCAAGGTGGCCAAAAATGACGGCCGTAGGTGGCGGCGTTCTCTAGGAAATCGCAGCACAGTGGGCCAAAAGCGGTCAAGATCAGACTTTTAGTAATATAGATATATATAGGTGTGTGAGTGTGTGTGTGTATATCTATCTATCTATCTATCTATTATTAAAACTCTGTGTGTGTGGGTGTATGTCAGATTTGGCCTTTGATTCCTTGGTCCGCCAGCACCACATGCTGAAACTACGTCATTTTTTTCCATTTCACTAGCTAATTCACTTTTGCATTCACTCATGCACTCCTCAGTGTGACAGTGCCCGGCTCTGCCGACACTTTTCCCAACCGCTGGTGCCCGGCCCGGCTCTGTCACACTGCCTCAAGCCAAACATCGGATCTTTAACCGCTGCTCTTCGCCCTCGGCCAAAAAGCAGCGGGGGAACAGCCAGCGTGACAGAGCCGCCGTGTCAGAAGCACCGAGGATGCGAGGCCTCACAGTCCCTGATGGGGCCGCTTTCAAAGACTTTACTGTCAGCGGCATGGACAACTTCGGATCCAGCAGCAGAGTGGCTCTGTTAATGCATTCATTCCATAGTGAGTTCAGTTCGGTAACAACACCCCCCACCCCGATCCTCCCCCCCCCCCATCTCTCTCCCCCATCTTGCAGAGACTGTGCCACACCCACATTTACAGGTTTTATAATCCCTCCCTCTCCAACTGGAAGGGGCCTTCATGGCGTGATTGACAGGAGAGAGAACCTGAACATTTTTTAAAACACTAATAACACTTTTATTTTTCATTGATGGGAAGAATCCTCTGCACCTGATGAGTGGTGAGGAACTGAGTAAGATAGCCAAAAATCACAACCATAAGTGGTAGCGTTTTATCTAAAATTAATATTCAGTGCAAACAGGAAATTGTGAAGTTTCCACCAATAACAGTCATTTTTTTTTTTTGCCATGCAGCCTATCAAAGCAGTTACCACCACCAACAACAACCATATTTTACTTCACTAAGGAAGACACAAACAATCTCCCAGATGTGCTAGTGCCAGAGGACCTGGGGTGATGGAGTAACTGAAGGAAATTCACATTAGGCAGGAAATGGTGTTGGGTAGACTGATGGGACTGAAGGCTGATAAATCCCCAGGGCCTGATGGTCTGCATCCCAGGGTACTTAAGGAAGTTGCTCAAGAAATCATGGACACATTGGTGATTATTTTCCAATGTTCTATAAATTCAGAATCAGTTCCTGTGGATTGGAGGGCAGCTAATGTTATCCAACTTTTTAAGAAAGGGGGGAGCGAGAAAACAGGGAATTATAGACCAGTTAGCCTGACATCAGTGGAGGGGAAGATGCTGGAGTCAATTACAAAAGATGAAATAGCGGCACATTTGGATAGCAGTAACAGGATTGGTCCAAGTCAGCATGGATTTACGAAGGGGAAATCATGCTTGACGAATCTTCTAGAATTTTTTGAGAATATAACTGGGAAAATGGACAAGGGAGAGCCAGTGAATGTAGTGT
This sequence comes from Amblyraja radiata, assembly GCF_010909765.2. Lineage (NCBI taxonomy): Eukaryota > Metazoa > Chordata > Chondrichthyes > Rajiformes > Rajidae > Amblyraja > Amblyraja radiata. The sequence goes on along the minus strand of NC_045968.1, from coordinate 1,315,308 downwards.
ACCTGGACTTTCAGTAAGCCTTTGATAAGGTCCCACTTGGAGATTAGTGGGCAAAATTAGAGCACATGGTATTGGAGGTAGGGTACCGACATGAATCAAAAATTGGTCGCAGACTGGAAACAAAGAGTAGGGATTAACGGTCCCTTTCAGAATGGCAGGCAGTGACTAGTGGGTACCATAAGGCTCTGTGCTGGGACCCGCAGCTATTTACAATGTACATTAATGATTTAGGTGAAGGGATTAAGAGTAACATTAGCAAATTTGCAGATGACACAAAGCTGTGTGGCAGTGTGAACTGTGAGGAGGATGCTATGAGAATGCAGGGTGACTTTAACAGTTTGGGTGAGGGCATATGCATGGAAGATGCAGTTTAATGGGGATAAATGTGAGGTTATCCACTTTGGTGGCAGGAAGGCAGATTATTATCTGAATGGTGTCAAGTTAGGAAAAATGGAAGTACAACGAGATCTGGGTGTCCTTGTTCAGCAGTCACTGAAAGTAAGCATGCAGGTTCAGCAGGCAGTGAAGAAAGCGAATGGCATGTTGGTCTTCATAACAAGAGGAGTTGAGTATGGGAATAAAGAGGTCCTTCTACAGTTGTACTGAGCCCTAGTGAGACCACACCTGGAGTATTGCATGCAGTTTTGGTCTCCAAATTTGAGGAAGGACATTCTTACTTTTGAGGGAGTGCAGCATAGGTTCACAAGGTTAATTCCCGGGATGGCGGGACTGTCATATGTTGAAAGAATGGAGTGACTATGATTGCATACACTGGAATTTAGAAGGATGAGAGGATTTCTTATTGAAACATATAAGGTTATTAAGGGATTGGACACATTAGAGGCAGGAAACATGTTCTCAATGTTGGGGGAGTCCAGAACCAGGGGCCACAGTTTAAGAATAAGGGGTAGGACATTTAGAACGGAGAGGAGGAACAACTTTTTCACCCAGAGAAATGTGAATCTGTGGTATTCTCTGCCTCAGAAGGCAGTGGAGGCCAATTCTCTGGATGCTTTCAAGAGAGATAGCAGGGTCAAGAGATATGGGGAGAAGGCAGGAAAGGGGTACTGATTGTGATTGATCAGCCATGATCACAGTGAATGGCTTGAAGGGCTGAATGGCCTGCTCCTGCACCTATTGTCTATTGATATGGATCACTTGCAGGCAGATGAAATGTTTATCTTGGCATCATGCTTGGCACATACATTACATGCTGAATGGCTTATTATTGTGCTACTCTATGTTGCATGCATATGCTCTGTGTGACTGCAGGAGTGATCAATTTGAAGTGTAAACAATTATCATGAAAGGTTTCGTTAAACAGGATCAACTTGTTAAGTTTGCCTCAACCGCATCAAGTGTTCCTTCATTATCATGTGTACCAAGTTGGAGTGAGTTTGTTTTTTTTTGCATGCAGATCAGTAAGATGATTGGCATACATAAATACATTCCCGGTTCAGTACATGGATAGATTGACCATTTGTGCTCGGCCTGCATTGTTCACTGCATCTGTTGGGTTGTTTTTTGTTCCCGTTGCTTGCATCTTGCCGCCTTGAGCAGGCAAGCTGTCTGTCGATGCCCCTTCTGCACGATTCGCCGTGGAAAGCAGTGGCAGAACCTGCCCTGGTCGAATTTCCCCCAGCGCTGCATTCGGGGACCTGCTGCCGTTGAACCCAAACCTGATGAGAATTGGCCCAAGATCAGAGACTTCAATCAATTTCAGTCCAGGAAGGTAGGGCCCAAAATAACCCCACTGGGTTCGTTCTGTAATGTCTTCTTGTGTAGGAAGGAACTGCAGATGCTGGTTTACACCGAAGATAGACACAAAATGCTGGACTAACTCAGTGGGACTGGCAGCATCTCTGGAATGGAGAAGGAATGGGTGACGTTTCGGGCCGACACCCCCACCACCCCCCCTTCATTTACCTGACCCACTTAAACACAATACTCATGAATTACATTTTTGCACATATATCTTTATTTTAAAATTTATATATTTTTTAAATATGCCAACAGTTGAGAGAACATAATAAGGAGAATGTACATTTTTGCATTAACTACACAGTGATTTGCCCGAGGGAAAATAGAACACGTCATCATGAACATTTTCTACACTTGTTCAATTTCAATTGATGGCAATAGCTCATTGCAAATGCCAATGCTAGTATAGAAAGTAGACTTCCTATGTTCATGATGGGCAAGATTTGAAATGGGCATAGGCAATCATGTTGATAAGTGATAGGAGCAGAATTAGTCCATTCGGCCCTTCAAGTCACGGCTGATCCCTCTTAGCCCCATTCTCCTGCCTTCTCCCCATATCTCCTGACACCAAGTATACACTGCATCTACTTTAGAGAGCAATGTACATATATGCATATATATACACATTGCTATGTACATATATATATATATATATTAAAACCACGATTGTGGCTAACATCTCTGAATAATATATGTAATAAAAAATAATATCATTTATCGGTAATAACAGCGGAGATTAATACAGTTAAATTGAATTGAATTGAATACCTTTATTGTCATTTAGACCTTACGGTCTGAACGAAATTTCGTGCCTGCAGTCATACATACAATAATACAATAATAAACAACAATAAACACAAATTAACACCACCACAGTGTATCCTCCAAGCACCTCCTCACTGTGGTGGAGACAAAAATCTTAGGGTTACTGTCTCTTCCCTCCTCTTCTCCCTCTGCGCTGAGGCGATTCCCCACCGGGCGATGGCACAACAGTCCCGCGGCTCACCGAACCCCGCAACGGGCCGGCTCAAACACAGCGGCCCGGGGTGGTCGAAGTTGCCGCCCTCCAGTCCAGCACACGCAGCCGCTGGCCCGCGGCTCAACCCAGGACTCAGGTCACCGCCGCCAGAACTCCGTCCCAGCCACCGGAGCACCGTTCCAGCCCCGAGCCGGATCGCCCTCACGTGAGTACCGTTCTCCCTTGGGCTGGGCCACTCTGACGGGAGTGCCGTTCTCCCTCGGGCTGGGCCACTCCGACGGGCCACAGCCCCTCACGGGAGAGTCTCTCAGCCCCTCGCCAGGCCGCTCTCACGAGAGCGCAGTTCCAGCCCCGGGCTGGGCCACCCTCACGGGAGCGAGCTCAGGGCGAGTCCTGTCAGCTGCCTCCAGAGTCCCGAGGTCGCCAGCTCCGTCATTTGGCCTCAGCGTAGACGGAGGCAGAGAAGAGGGATACGACAAAAAGGTCGTATTCCCCCGAAGGGAGAGACAGCAAGCCCCGTTTCACCCCCCACATAAACACAACCTAAAAAAACAAAAACGTAACTAGACAAAACGAAAAAAAAAAAATGATGTGACATGTGAGATTACTTCAGAAAGGTTCTTCAAATCTCCATTTCCAATCCTCCTCCAAGTAGTTTGCAAACGGTGCCTATTGTGGATCGGTGCTCGATCCCGTAATCTGATAATGTTTTTTCGTTTTCCAATTCCTGGGTGGAGAAAAGTAGTCTCAGATAATCTATACCCGCGAGTCCTGTAACAGAGGGAACGGAAGAAAGAAAGCTAAACACAACCCAATATTATTTTGTTTAAGAAAGACCTACAGAAGCCCCAATACTATTTTAGACTCTTTGGTTAGTAATTCGTCTGATTTAAAAAAAAAAAAAATGATTAAACCCAGCGTCGCATCGAGAAAACCGAATTCAAATATTGTAATGTATAGGAAGGAACTGCAGATGCTGGTTTAAACCGAAGGCAGTCACAAAATGCTGGAGTAACTCAACGGGACAGGCAGCATCTCTGGAGATAAGGAATGGGTGAACGTTTCGGGTCGAGACCCTTCTTCAGACTGATTAGGGATAAGGGAAGCGAGAGATAGGCGAAGATGAAAGAACAATGAATGAACGGCATGCAAAAAAGTAACGAATGCAATATTAGCAACAAAAGCCCGCAGTTATCAGTCAGTTCACCCGAAGCCCAGGTTCAACTCCCAGCCCTCAACGAACCAAAGTGTTAACCGATTTTCATCTTAGTCGTTTCGGGAACTTGTATGATACATGTTATTCATGTACCCTGAGGGAAGGGCCGAATGGCCTACTCCTGCACCTATTTTCTATGTTTACCTGTGAGAGAAGGTAGTCTCGTTATCAGCAGTTTCTTTAACGTGACGATCTTCATCCCCTTGAATTCACGTTCAGACTCCGATATATCAATAATTCTTCTTTCGTCGTTGATTCCAATCACGATTAGTTGATAGGTTTTTCCCATTTCGCTGTCACTGCGGCGCCGCCCGCAACGCTCAGTTTATCAGAAAGCCGCAAGAGAGGTGGCAGATGCGGGAATATGGAGCAAAATAAAAGAGAGAATCTCGGGGAGGTCGGGTAGCACCTGTGGAGACAAATGGACGTGTAGGGTGCTGAACTGGAAAGGGGAGAGAGGTGTTGGCCCATATGAAGAGGTGAAGGGAGGGGTGGGGCGAGATGTGAGAAGCAGGAGGTGGATCAATGAGAGGAGGGGTTGATTGGTAAATAAGGGTCAGGCGGAGAAAGGTGTGTCGGACAGAGGCTGAGATGATCAGCTGGGGGCACAAATGCTACAGTCTCTGCAATCTCGTAGCCAGGAAGGCAAAGGATGAAACTAAAATAAGGCAGAGGTGGTAGTAATGGGTGGAACAGAGGTGGGTGGGGAGGAGGTGAGCAGTGGGGAGGGGTTCTAGTGGGGGGAGTGTGTGCAGATGAACAGGTGGGGTGCTGGTGTAGCGAATAAAGAACATTTTGCTCGACCTGCTTGGTCACTCACACTACACTGGGAGATAAACAGGACTACAGGCAGCTGGGGGAAATGGTGGGAAGAAGGTCCACGTGGGAATCATTGGCTTTGTGGTAGATGTCGGTGGTTAGTTTGTCTCCAGAGATGGAGACAGAGAGATCAAGAAAGGGAAGTGAGGTGTCCATGGGAATTTGAGGGCTGGGTGGAAGTTTGTGGTGAGCACTTTGTGGAGCACTATTCTCTATCAGCCACCTTGATCTCCCATGTCAGCCATTTTAATTCCCTGGCCTCGTTTCTGCTCTTTCATTCCAAATGTAGGGTCTTGAATTGAAAAGTCGACTGAACATTTGTCTCCATTTATAGAAATTATTTGCATGAAGGCTTTGAAGTTGCTAGATTTTCTGCCAATGTTGAGATGAGATAGCACAGTCTTGTACCCAGAGTAGGAGAATCAAAAACCAGAGGACATAGGTTTAAGATGAGGGAGGAAAGATTTAATAGGGACCTGAAGGGCATCTGTTTTTATGCAAAGGGTGGTAGGTATATGGAACAAGCTGCCGGAGGAGATTGCTGAGGCAGATACTGCCACAACATGAAAAAAACAAAAACATTTGGACAAGTACATGGATAGGATAGTTTTAGAGAGAATGTGTAGGAAGGAACTGCAGATGCTTGTTTGGACAAGTACATGCCTGACCCACTTAGTTCCACCTATTTTTTGCTCTGGTAAAGGATTGTTGATTCAGGATTGTACCTTCAGACAGCCTTAAGCAATTCCAATACCAAGAAATCTCTTTGGTGCATAAATATAAATAACTTTCAATCGCTTCAGGCAAAGTGAACAGCTTTATTACATTACAGCTATTCAACAAAGTCGGGATTATGCGCTGTGAAAATAGTGAAAATGCCATATTCCAGAATTTCCAGCCTTATTTTCTGCTACAATGGCCAATGTTGGATCATTTCAGATTTGGAGCAGATAAGCGATAAGATACTCAGAGCTTTAGCTGTCCACATTATAAAGAATGAATTAATAAGATTGCATGCCACAGTGGCACCACAATTACTATTGCAGCTTTAGAGCTCTGTCAATGCTGATTTACTCTAATGGCTGTGTGGAGTCTGCATGTTCTCCCCATGACCTCCTGAGAGTTCTGCCTTCCTTTGCATCCCAAAGACATGCTGGTAGGTTAATTGACCACTGCAATTGACCCCTTTACTGTATTGGTGACAAAATAATCACAGGGTACTGTGTGAGGGATGCAATTCACATGACAAAGAGTTACAATGAATAAACAAATGACTGGGATTCCGCTGAGGTTAGGAGCTGGCATGGACTCGGTGTGCCAAATGGCCTCTATCTTTGTCACAGTAAATGAGTTGAAAAGAGGAGACAGAAAGCAGTAATGTACACGCAGTTAGCTTAAAACGTCTCACTGGAGAAACATGAGATATTACAGTAGGGCTTCTGGAAAAATGAATCCTGATCGGGCAAAGACAATATTGTTTTATGAAGATCATGCTTGACTAATTTATTTGTATTCTTTGAAGAAGCACCATGTGCTGTGGATAAAGTGGATTCAGTCAATAAACAGTCGTACATTTCCAGATGCCATTTAAGAAGATGCCACGTTCAAAGTTATCGCAGAAGATAAAAGATGGCGGTGAAGGTAACAGATTGGTGTTGACACATTGGTCGGTGACAAGAAATAACAGAGTAGGTGAATCTGTCATTTTCTGATTGGCAATGATGTAACAAAAGGTGTACCACAAGGACTGGCGCTGAGGCATTTTTATAATTTGTAATAATTATTTGGATGAAGGTAAGGTTGCTAGATTTTCTATTGATGCTAAAATGTGATAGGGTAAATGCACAGAGCAGGAGGGTGAGAGATGATCATATAGAAGTGTTTAAGATCATGAGAGGAGTAGATAGGGTGAATGCACAGTCTTGTACCCAGAGTAGGGGAATCAAAAAACAGAGGACGTAGGGTTAAGGTGAGGGAGAATAGGAACCTGAGGGGCATCTGTTTGTATGCAAAGGGTGGTAGGTATATGGAACAAGCTGCCGGAGGAGATAGCTTAGGCAGGTACTACCACAACAGTGGGGAAAAAAAGCATTTGGACAAGTACATGGATAGGATAGGTTTATCGGGAATGTGTAGAAAGGAACTGCAGATGCTGGTTTAAACTGAAAATAGATACAAAAAGCTGGAGTAGCTCAGCGGGTCAGGGAGCATCCCTGGAGAAAACAAATAGGTTACATTTTGGGTTGAGACCATTCTTCATAGTAAACAAGTCTCTGAAAAAGTGTCTCGACCTGAAATGTCACCTATTCCTTTTCTCCAGAAATGCTGCCTGACCAGTTGAGTTACTCCCAGCTTTTTGTGGGAGAATAGGGTTAGGATGGAGAGATAGATCAGCCACGAATGAATGGCAGAGTTTAGAGGGATAAGGTTTAGAGGGATATGGGCCAAAGGCAGGCAGTGGGACTAGTGTGGTTGGGTCATATTGGTTAGTGTGGGCAAGTTAGGCTGTAGGGCTGTACGACTGACTCGATCCAGTGGTTTGTTTTGTACAAAATCATTGCTCAAACAGGTTTTGACTGTGAGGCAGGAATGCTGCAGTAAGTGAGTGTCTGTCACATAACAAGCTAGTCTGTATGAAACAGCATTCATTCCTAAGTAAGCAGTCACATTATAATTTCTTAATCAAGCACAAGGGCACATATTAGTCGACCCAAATCCAATTATCTCAATCCCAATAAGACCAGAAGCAGGCATGTGGGAAACAGGTCATTGTTATATTTTGTACATACCCTGATATACCCAACTATGTACTTTTACATAATAAAATTCCCAGCACTGTATCAAAAGAGATCATCTGTGCTTTATAATCAACATCAGCATTGTTTGCTGGTCTTTGCATTAACAAAGTCAGCTCACATGTCATTGTTGAGAACAATTGTTAAGTTCAGGCATTGTGTTGCAGAGACTTGTGAGTTAGTGCAGAGGGGGAAATAAGCCTTTGTAGTTAGTATCAACAAAATTGGAAAGGACAGCCGAATATCAAATGGCGGTGCAGGCTCGAAGGGCCGAATGGCCTACTCCTGCACCTATTTTCGATGTTTCTAACAGAGAAAGATTACATTTTGGATCAGATTGTAATCTTGGGCAAATGCTTATCTGTACTATCTGCAACTTACTGGTACTTGCATCAACATTCCTGTAGTTACTGTACGTACAATCATCATGCTTACACATTAGCAAGATTTTCCAGTTCCTTCATTATTCTGATAAATTTTGTAGTTGTGCTTCCAGAATGTGGTTTGTCTTCATTTGATTGTGAACTGATATCCCTGCAGGTGACGGGTGCCTACTGATATATACTGTTCCCCAAGTGAAGCACATGATTATTAATGCACACTTTGAAAATATCTAGAAGGGGGATTTTGGTAGAAATCTCAATCAGGATTCCAAAGGAAACTCTGAAGCAAATATTTGCATTTCGTTCTTTGAATGTACAAACAAAAACTAACAAATGGAAGGTGATGTGGGCTATTTGGCCCTTTCTGCCAGCTCTATAGTTCAGTACTATTATGGCTGATCTTTTATTTCCGCACCACTTGACTGTGTTAACCCTTTATTAATTTCAATCAATCAATCAATCAACCTTTATTGTCATCTTGCAAGCAACAGTTGTACAGTGCAAAATGAAAAGACGTTTCCCAGGGAATAGCGGAGCATCGCACATGAAATTTAAAACATTTCACACATAATAACACTAAAAACAATCCAGTCCCTGATGGAACAGTATAAATAGTTAAAAGCAGGTAAAACAACAACGTTAAAATACAGTAAAACCAATCATAAAAATGTCCGGGGCAGCTGATTTGAGTGGCCAGTGCCAGTTATTAAAGTGGCCAGTGCCAGTTATTAAAGTGTCCGTGCCAGCCGCAGAATCAGGTGACTGTGAGTACAGAGTGACTGTTTAGCAGCCTCACAGCCTGTGGCAGGAAGCTGTTTAGCAGTCTTGTAGTCCGGGCTTTGATGCTGCGATATCTCTTGCCTGATGGCAGGAGATCCAGGTGTATGTGGAGGGGGTGCAGTTTGTCCTTAGCAATTCTCTGGGCTTTTTTCAGACAGCGGCTCTGGAACAGTTCTTGTACCGAGCGTAGGGAGACGCCAATGATCCTCTCTGCTCCCCTCACTACCCTCTGCAGAGCCTTCCTGTCCGAGCAGTTGCAGGTGGAGTACCACGTATTTATGCAGTACGTGAGTACAGACTCCACCGTACCCCTGTAGAAAGTCCTGAGGATGTTGGTGGGGAATGAGGCCTGTTTTAGTTTCCTCAGGAAGTGCAGTCGCTGATGGGCCCGTTTGACGGTCCCAGTGGTGTTCCTGGACCTGGGTGGAAAATTCCAAATGTTCTCTCTCTGCTGGGAGAAGAAATGTCACTTTGGGGTTAATTAAGAGATACAGCACGGAAACAGGCCCTTCAGCCCACTGAGTCCATGCCAACCAGCGATCTCCGCACACTAACACTATCTTATACAAACCTGTAGGAGGAAAACCCACACAGGTCATGGGGCAAACGTACAAACTCTGTGCAGACAAGTATTCATAGTCAGGATAGTCTGGGGTCCCTGGCACTGTAAGGCAGCAACTCTACCGCTGTGTCACCATGCTGCCCTGTACACGATCCGTTAATATCTCAAAATTGGTCCTTCTCTGTCTTTGAAACCGAGGCTCCACAGCCCACCTGGGTGGAAAATTCCAAATGTTCTCTCTGCTGGGAGAAGAAATGTCACTTTTGTCTCAAATGGCACCTAAATGTCACCTCTGTTCTTATTTTGATTCTAGACTCATGGTTCTAGACAACATCACCAGAAGGGCCGTTCTCGCATTCAGGGCACCCTGTGTCAAACCCTAAAAAGAGGTTTATGATTTCATGGGATCACCTCTTATCCTTCTAAATGCAGGAAAGTAGAGATTGAAACATCTGCTCAATCCCTCCTTGTAGGACAAACTTATGAAAAGGACGTTCTTTTAGGAAGGAGATGAGGAGAAATTTCTTTAGTCAGAGGGTCTGTGTAATTCTTTGCCACAGAAGGCTGTGGAGGCTGTCAGTGGACATTTTTGATAGATTCTTGATTCGTACAGGTGTCGTAGGGAGAAGGTGGGAGAATGGGGTTAGGATGGAGGGATAGATCAGCCACGAATGAATGGCAGAGTAGACTTGATGCTCAAAATGGCCTAAATCTACCCCTATCACTTATGACCTTATGAAGCAAGAGAGAGAGAAAGATGCATGGAACTGCATATACTGGCTTACACAAAAAAAGAGACAGTGTTGAGGAGAAATGTTGGTGTTGAGAGAAGAGGTAACGGCTGCAAGGTGGGGATTCCTTGCCAGAGATAAAGACCCAGAGGTGGAGATGAGGAATGTTGGAGTCAGGAGCAGGGGTCATTATTGGGAAGCGTGAAGAAGGGTCTCGCCCCAAAACATAATCTTTCCTTTTACTCCAGAAATGCTGCTTAATCTGCTGAGTTACTCCAGCATTTTGTCTTTATTTTCCCATGAAGCAAACTAGATCATCTTTGCTGCATGCTTCTTTCACAAGTATATCTGTGTTTGGACAGGGAGACCAAACTTGTGCACAGCATTCCAAATCTGATATGCCCTTTACAATTTGAGCAAGCTATCTCTTGCTCTAATGACCTTGCCAAAAAGGACAGTATTCCTCACTACTTGCTGAACGTCAAGTCTAGTCAAGAGAATGTATTGTCATGTGTCCCAGATAGGACAATGACATTCTTGCTTGCTGCAGCACAACAGAATATTGTAGGCATAAATACAGAACAGATCAGCCTGTCTATGTATCATAGACCATATATATACACACATAAATAAACTGATAAAGTGCAATAGGCTGTTATAGTTCAGAGTTTGTTTGAAGTTGTGTTTAATAATCTGATGGCTGTGGGGAAGAAGCTGTTCCTGAACTTGAATGTTGCAGATTTCAGGCTCCTGTACCTTCTACCTGATGGTAGCAGAGAGATGAGTGTGTGGCCAGGATGGTGTGGGTCCTTGATGATGTTGGCAGCCTTATAGAGGCAGCGACTATGATAGATCCCCTCGATGGTGGGGAGATCAGAGCCGATGATGGACTGGGCAGTGTTTACAAATTTTTGCAGCCTTTTCCGCTCCAGGGCGCTCAAGATACAGAACCAAGCCACGATGCAACCGGTCAGCATGCTCTCTACTGTGCACCTGTAGAATGTAAAGTGATCCATGTATAAGAACATCTATTACAATGTCCTCACTATTGAATATTGCTTTTTCTCTTTATGTTTTCTAACAATGGTAGATACTACTATATACACTACATTATATACTACTGGATAGAGAGACTGAACCTGCCTAAAATACTTAGTGTTAACTTAGTTTTAATTGAGAGATACAACATGGAAACAGTCTCTCCAGCCCACCAAGTCCACAATGAACATTGATGTCCTGTTCACACTAGTTCTGTGTTAACCCACTTTCCCATCCACTGCCTGCATACTAGGGGTAAATTACAGAGGCCGATTAACCTACAAGCCCACAGGTTGCAGGGATGTGTGAAGAAACCGGTGCAAACTCCACACAGACAGCACCTGGGATCAGGATCGAACAGGGTCTCTAGCGGTGTGAGGCAGCAGCTCCACCTGAACAAGGGGTAGGCTATTTATTACCGAGATGAAGAAAAACGTTTCCAACCAGAGAGTTGTGAATCTGTGGAATTCTCTGCCACAGAAGGCAATGGAGGCCAATTCACTGGATGTTTTTAAGAGAGAGCTAGATATAGTTCTTAGGGCTAACAGAATCAAGGGATATAGGGAGAAAGCATGAACGGGGTACTGATTTTGGATGATCAGCCATAATCATATTGAATGGCTGAATGGCCTACTTTCTATGTTTCTATGTTTACCAGCTGTGCCACTGTGCCACCCTTTACAGGCCTCTATACAGCTGAAGTACCATGTTTGTACACACATACCCAAATCCTCTTGCAATAAAGACAACAGACTGGCTGCCTTCCTAATTGCTCACTGAGTCTTATATTAACTCTGTGATGTGAGTATTTCAATAACTTTCATAGAAACATAGAAAATAGGTGCAGGAGGAGGCCATTCGGCCCTTCGAGCCAGCACCGGCATTCATTGTGATCATGGCTGATCGTCCCCTATCAATAACCCGTGCCTGCCTTCTCCCCATATCCCTTGACTCCACTAGCCCTTAGAGCTCTATCTAACTCTCTCTTAAATCCATCCAGTGACTTGGGCCTCCACTGCCCTCTGTGGCAGGGAATTCCATAAATTCACAACTCTCTGGGTGAAAAAGTTTTTTCTCACCTCAGTCTTAAATGGCCTCCCCTTTATTCTAAGACTGTGGCCCCTGGTTCTGGACTCGCCCCACATTGGGAACATTTTTCCTGCATCTAGCTTGTCCAGTCCTTTTATAATTTTATGTGTTTCTATAAGATCCCCCCACATCCTTCAAAACAATAGGAATGTTTATTTGGCCCACCTAAAGGCCTCTTAAACAACACTATCATACCTGGTTTCATCAGCGCTCTTGCCAGCTATTCTAGGCAGCCAGCCACCATCTATGTCACTCAAATTCTATATACTTCTATCAGGTCTAATGTAAATTTGTTCAACCTCCCCTTCTAGCTGACAGCTAATGCCCTCTAATCCAGACAGCACAGTGGTAAGCCTCTTCTGCACCCGCTCCAAAGCCACTACATCTCTCCTGTAATGGGGCAACCACAAGAGAATACAATGAAAGCTCCAAATGGGGCCTAACCGTAACCCTATATTCTCTTGTGTTTTGAAAAATTAGACTTGATTTCATTGAAATGCATAAAATACTTCACATGGTAGACATGGTAAATGTGGAACTGGTCTCCCTGGCTGTGGTCTCTTGAATTAAGTTAACATTAAGTTGACATTGCAGCCAAATGTAAGACCAACACTAGCAGAAATTCTCTCAACACAATTCTGTCAACACAAATATACACACCATGTGTAAACTACATCCACAGTTCAGACATCCCTTCCTCTAGTATATTGCTTGGTTTGGTATAGTAGAAATTTGGTGACAAGGTGGCACAGCGGTTGAGTTGCTGCCTTACAGCGCCAGAGACCCATGTTCGATTCTAACTATGGAGTTTGTACGTTCTTGTGTGACTGCGTGGGTTTTCTCCGGGTGCTCCAGTTTCCCACCACACTCCAAAGACGTAGAGGTTTGTAAGTTAATTTGGCTTCGGTAAAAATTGTAAATTGTCCCTCGTCTGAGGGATAGTGCTCGTGTGCGGGGATCGCTGGTCAGCATGGACTCGGTGGGCCGAAGGGCCAGCTTCCATGCTGTATTTCTAAACTAAATTAAACATTTCTATTGAAAGTTCAGTAAGTTCAATCAGTCAGTCTCCTTAGGTGGAGCTGGAAACAGAAGCAAAAATATAGATCAGGCTACGTAATAAAATTTGTATTGCGTGATGTAAACTCATTGCATGGATGCCCGACTGCTCTTCATTTGTTCTGTAAATTCCACACTGTATATCTGATGTGATCGAGAAATACAATTAGTTTACAGCTTAAAGACACTTGCAAGTTCTTTAAATCTTTCCATGAGCCAACCCTTAGCTAAAATTAGAATCATGACCATGGGCAGAAATGTTTCGAGGGAGTGGATTCTCTTGGGTTTTGAAAAATGAGAAAAATGGTGTGGTGGCAATTTGAATAGGTACAGTGCATTCAGAAAGTATTCAGACTCCTTCACTTTTTCCACATTTTGTTACATTAGCCTTATTTTAAAATTGATTAAATTCATTTTTTTAATCATCAATCTACACACAATACCCCAGAATGAAGAAGCGAAAACAGGTGTTTAGACATTTTTGCAAAGTAATTGAAAAGAAATAACTGAAATATCACATTTACATAAGTATTCAGACCCTTTACTATGACTCAAAATTGAGCTCAGGTGCATCCTGTTTCCATTGATTATCCTTGAGGTGTTTCTACAACTTGATTAGAGTCTACCAGTGGTAAATTAAATAGAGTGTACATGATTTGGAAAGGCACACTCCTGTCTATATAAGGTCAGCAGTTGACAGTGCATGTCAGGGCAAAAACCAAGCCATGAAATGAAAGGAATTGTCCGTAGACCTTCGAGACAGGATTGTGTCGAGACACAGATCTGGGGAAGGGTATAAAACAATTCCTGCAGCATTGCAGGTCCCGAAGAGCACAGTGGACTCCGTCATTCTTAAATGGAAGAACTTTGGAACCACCAGGACTCCTTCATAGAGCTGGCCGCCTGGCCAAACTGGGTAATCGGGGAGAAAGGACCTTGGTCAGGGAGGTGACCAAGAACCCTATGGTCATCCTGACCATGCTCCAGAGTTCCTCTGTGGAGATGGGAGAACCTTCCAGAAGGATAACTATATCTGCAGCACTCCACCAATCAGGATTTCATGGTAGAGTGGCCAGACGGAAGTCACTCCTCAGGAAAAGGCACATAACAGCCCACTTGGAGTTTGCCAAAAGACACCTAAAGGACTCTCAGACCATAAGAAACAAGATTCTCTGGTCTGATGAAACCAAGAAGCCAATCGTCACGTCTGGAGGAAACCAGGTCCCACTCATCACCTGGCCAATACCACACTCGGACTATCTTTAATCGGACATTACTGGACTTTATCTTGCACTAAATGTTATTCCCATTATCCTGTATCTGTACACTGTGGGCAGCCTGATTGTAATATAGGCTTTTCGTTGACTGGTCAGCATGCAACAACAAAGCTTTTCACTGTACCACAGTTTACATAACAATAAACTAAACTAACCCATGGCTAAGTAGCCAGCAGTCAGTGGAGATGTTGTGGGTGTGAGACTTAGAATTGTGGCATGTCTGTGGGGATCTGTTTGTACTTTTGATTGCTATTGTTAAGTGAGTGATGGCATATATTGATTGGATCACTTGATGGAAATTAGAGTTTAATAATGTCTGATGATATCAGCACTGACCCTGCCCATGTTTATGTGTCATTAGAACGTTTTGTAGTGCTGCAGCATTTTAGGAGCTTCACTTCTGTCATTAATTGCGAGCGGCACCATGGCGTAGCGGTAGAGTTGCTGCCTTGCAGCGCCAGAGAGCCGGGTTTGATCCTGACCATGGATACTTTCAGTACAGAGTTTGTGCGTTCTCCCAGTGACCGCGTGCGATTTCTCCGGGTGCTCCAGTTTCCACCCACATTCCAAAGACGTTCAGGTCTGTAGATGAATACACTTTTGTTAATTGTCCCTAGTATGTTGGAAAGAATTAGTGTTAACTAGTGAGAATTAATCGCTGGTCGGTGCAAAGTCAATGGGCTGAAGAGCCTGTTCCCATGCCGTATCTCTAAACTAAACTAAATTGTGCCCTTCTCTCCTGCCACAATTCTTTGCTCCCTGAATATGCCACTGCCATCACGACATCATCAGTAAGTATGTTGAGAACCGCATGTGAAAGAAGACAATCCAAGTGTACCCAACCAGAAATCATGGATGCATCATGAGATCCAGACCCTGGTGAAGATCAAGTCTGTGGTGTTCAAGCCATGTAAGTAATCCAGACCTATAAAATAAATCCACAGACAATCTTCGCAAAGCCATCGAAGAAACCAAAGAGGAAATTCTGATTCAAGCAAGAATCCCACAATAAACACCCAGATGTCCATCAGTTGTGGCAAAGCATGAATGCTGTAATGAGCAGCAAAGTGAGGCCAGGCAGTGTCGTTGGCACAGACACATCACTCCCTCACAACTCAATGCTCAAGGCAGTGGAATGATCTCCCCAGCCCCGTCAGTCTCAGACTCCAGGATCTAAATAGCCTGGCTTAGTTTAATTTAGAGATACAGTTCCAAAACAAGTCCTTTGGTCCACCAAGTCGATGCCAACCATCAATCACCCATACTTTCCTACACAGTAGGGACAATTTATAGAAGTCAATTAACCTACAAACCTGTGCATCTTTAGAGGTATGGGAGGAAACCGGAGCACCTGGAGAAAACCCATGTGGTCACAGAGAGAACGTACAAACTGGGTATGAACAGCAGTGGTAGTTGGGATTGAACCCAGGTCTCTGGAGCTGTATGGCAGCAACTCTACAACTGCCACACTGTGCTGCTCTGCATAGTCCTGCTTCCATTCTGATATTTTGGAGAAATATTTTTATGCAGTAGTTTGGAACTGCAATCACAAACACAAAATGATACCAGGTCAATTAATTTTGGAGATATCTGTTGCCTCAGTGGTGGTGTCTTGATGTGATTACACAATAGGCGCAGGAGTAGGCCATTCGGCCCTTCGAGCCAGCACCGCCATTCAATTTTCCTGCCTTCTCCCCATAGCCCCTGACTCCACTATTTTTAACAGCCCTATCTATCTTGACAGCCATTGAAAACGTTTTACTATTCAGGACAGGGGGGACCTGATAGATGTTTGTGAAATGATGAATGATAAAGATAGGGTAAACAGTCAGAAACTATTTCCCAGGATGGAAATATTGAAATAACGGGCATAGTTTTAAGGTGAGAGGGGGAAAGTTTAAAGGAGATGTGTAGGGCAAGTTGTTTTTACACAGAGGGCGGTGGGCACCTGGAATGTGCTGTCAGGGGGTGGTGTTGCAGGCAGATACCATGGTGTCATCTAAGAGATGTTTGTATAGGCACCTGGATATGGAGGGGTGTGGATTATGTGCAGGCAAACAAGGGTTGGTCTTGGCATTGTTCTGCACAGACATTGTGGGCCGAAGGGCCTCTTCCTCTGATGTACTGTTCTACGGTCTATGCTAACAGCGCGGCAGTTTACAAGATTTCTCTCCACTTTGAACCTGGACCTGAATAATTGTGTTTTACAGGAAACTGAAACTTAAATTCACTTCGACAACAAACGCCCTGTTGTTCATTTAGAAACAAACTCCATCACGATTCTGATGGAAACAGAAAGCTACATTTGAAGGGCGATTTCTTTATGACGAGAGAGAAAAATAAATGTCTGCTCTGTGAGTGTGGACATCCCGTAGACTGTGGGCCAGATTACTACGAGTCGATGTGGCTTGAATTTTCCAAATATATTTGCTTGATTCAGTTGATTTAAACGAGTTTACGAACTGTAGAGGTTTCTCGCTGATACAGGTAAGCAACTCCACTGTCACCTCTTCAGATAAATCATTTTAACAACGAGTTAACAGTCGCAGGAGTCCTGGCGCCGATTGAGTGTAGCTGTGTGAATAAACGCGAGCCGATCCCGCCGTATATATATATATATATATATATTGTGTTCGTTCTCTCTCTGTCGTGGTATTGCGCAGCTATTACAACTATGCCGGTAATGTTTTACAGCTGCAGAAAACTTTTTTAAAAAACGATGGGCAACAACTTGGATAAATCAGGTAAGTTGTGAAAAGCAGCGGGTTAAACTCATAAACGCGACAAGCAAGCAAGCAGCAGATGCGGAGAGACAGAAAGGAAACAGCATCTCAGGTCCACACGGTTCACGGAAAGTGCAAACGTACATCCGCCAAACCTCACCTCGCCTCCCCTCCCCTCCCCTATAAAGGCGCTCCCTGATCTTCAGTGTGCCAACATGCTATCTGACTAATCTGATTAGTACGGTTGCCAGTCCAGTACCCGGGGAGTTGGTGATGCAGAGAACATACTGCGTTTGTACGTTCTCCCCGTGACCTGCGTGGGTTTTCCGGGTTTCCTCCTACACTGCAAAGATGTTGGTTAATTGGCTTTGGTAAAATTGGCTTTGGTAAAATTGTAAATGGTCCCTAGTGTGTGTAGAATAGTGTTAGTGTGAGGGATCGGTGGTCGGCACGGACTCGGTGGGCCAAAGGGCCTGTTTCCGTGCTGTATCTCTAAACTAAAGAATAGACACCAGGGCCGGATTTAGATGAAGAGAAGCCCTAAGCTGTTCCACTTGTGAGGCCCCTCCCAATCCCCCACCCCCACGACCAGAGGGATAAGCAAAATGGGAATAACAAACACTCCAAATTCTGGCAATTGGAATGAAAACAGCAAATATTGATCAAACTCAACAGGTCAAGCAGCATTGGCAGAAAGAGAAACCGTTAACTAATCAGGTCCGAGATACTTTGTCAGTGTCTTTACTGAGATTTTCCAGCATTTATTGTGTCTACTACGTAAAGGAAATGAGGGTGGGTGTCTTGGGGAATGCAATATCTTCACCCATCAACTGCAGATGAGTCATATTTGGTTGTTGATGTTCAGAGTTTAATTTTAACCATAATTGGCAGGACATTAGCTGTGGTAGCTGTGTGGAATGAGCTTCCAGTGGAAGTGGTGGAGG
This sequence comes from Amblyraja radiata, assembly GCF_010909765.2. Classification (NCBI taxonomy): domain Eukaryota; kingdom Metazoa; phylum Chordata; class Chondrichthyes; order Rajiformes; family Rajidae; genus Amblyraja; species Amblyraja radiata. Next base: position 1,297,155 of record NC_045968.1, on the reverse strand, counting down.
CAGGTTCGATTTTATCATTTAAAAATAAATTGGATAGGTATATGGATGGGAAAGGAATCGAGGGTTATGGTCTGAGTGCAGGTAGATGGGACTAGGGGAAAATAAGTGTTCGGCACGGACTTGTAGGGCCGAGATGGCCTGTTTCCGTGCTGTAATTGTTATATGGTTATTTTGGGAGCTGGTTTGGTGACGGTTGAGGTGAGATTGATATTTAAGACTAAACGATATCTTAACGTAAAAGGTGACCCAATGGAAACAAATCAGATCCGTAAGGATGACAACCTGGGGAGCTAGAGTTGTAAAGAAGATGAGGCTTGGAGCAAATCAGCCATGTTCATATTGACTTGGAAATACTTTGAATCTAATCAACCTTTCCTTTGAATTCCATATTTTTTTTAAAAAGAGGACTTTGTTGGATTGAAAAACCAGGGCGCCACGTGTTATCTGAACACATTGCTTCAAACATGGTTCATGACACCAGAGGTCAGAGAATGCATTATCAGGTAGGTAGTAAGCAAATCCTTCAACTGAAAGCAATCATTGCAGCTGCAACACAGCTCTGACCTCCCGTCCTCTATGTGTGGAGTTGGCTCATGCTTGTTCCTATAGGGACTCCTTTTTTTATCCTCATCCCAAAGGTGTGTGGGTCAGTTGTAATGGCCAAATCTGAGGAAGGACATTATTGCCATAGAGGGAGTGCAGAGAAGGTTCACCAGACTGATTCCTGGGATGTCAGGACTGTCTTATGAAGAAAGACTGGATAGACTTGGTTTATACTCTCTAGAATTTAGGAGATTGAGAGGGGATCTTATAGAAACTTACAAAATTCTTAAGGGGTTGGACAGGCTAGATGCAGGAAGATTGCTCCCGATGTTGGGGAAGTCCAGGACAAGGGGTCACAGCTTAAGGATAAGGGGGAAATCCTTTAAAACCGAGATGAGAAGAACTTTTTTCACACAGAGAGTGGTGAATCTCTGGAACTCTGCCACAGAGGGTAGTCGAGGCCAGTTCATTGGCTATATTTAAGAGGGAGTTAGATGTGGCCCTTGTGGCTAAGGGGATCAGAGGGTATGGAGAGAAGGCAGGTACGGGATACTGAGTTGGATGATCAGCCATGATCATATTGAATGGCGGTGCAGGCTCGAAGGGCCGAATGGCCTACTCCTGCACCTAATTTCTATGTTTCTATATTTCTATGTACATTGCCACCATTGTTCATGGATGGAAGGAGAAACAGGATAGATAGAGTGAGGAGAGGTTACGGGGAAACAAGTAAGGATAGAATTGGTCTTAGTGCTTTTTCACTTGGATGACATTTTTCACAGTATTTATTGACATGAGAAAATTTACCTTTTTTATATGGCCTAGCGCAATTTAATTATGATCGTTAACCCTTCAGAGACTCTGATGAACTTGGGATATCTTCATTGGAAAATAATAAATTATATTGTTCTTGAATTGCAAGCAGTATTATTTGTCTTAAATGCACACGTTCCATATTTGTCTATTGCCAAATCAGATGCCGCGCTTGTACGTGCATTACAAAACCTATTTAGCAATTTAGAAGACAGTAGGAATACTTCATTGAGGACAGATGAGTTGACGACACTCTTGAGAATGAATGGTAAGTTTTAAATATGTATATCTCTTTATCATTTCTGAATGTATCTATTAATCAAAAAAAATCTACAACTCTTAGTTTGTCAGAGAGTGTATTGCCCATTTGTCAGTTAGAGTCTGAGTATCGTACAACATGGAAACGAGTCCTTTGGTTCAACTTATTCATGCCGACCAAGATACACATTTGGCCCATATTCCTCTATGTATCCAATCGATCTACCTGTCCAAATGCTTTTAAATGTTGTTATTCTACCTGCCTTATTTAATCACTTCCTCTGGCAGCTCGTTCCACATACTCGTTCCACATACTCGTTCCACATACTCGTTCCACATACCCGTTCCACATACCCGTTCCACATACCCGTTCCACATACCCGTTCCACATACCCGTTCCACATACCCGTTCCACATACCCGTTCCACATACCCGTTCCACATACCCGTTCCACATACCCGTTCCACATACCCGTTCCACATACCCGTTCCACATACCCACCACCCTCTGTGTAACAAATTCGCTCTTCAGGATCCTATTAAAACTGTCCCCTCTTATTTTTAGCCTATGCCCATTAGGTCGTGAATACCAACCCTGGGAAAAAGACTTTGTGTACTCTGTTCCAGTATACAAGAGATCGGTGGTCGGCGTGGACTCGCTGTGCCGTAGGGCCTGTTTCCATGCTGTATCTTTAAATAAATTATGTTAATCGATGAAGAGGAAAAGAAAACAGACACCTGGGGTTGAACCAGAGATCAAGAATGGTCTGACTGAGTGAAAAACAGACTATTGGGACTCAGAAGCCTGCTCCTAATTCTATGCTCACTTCTAACAATTGCTCTTCAGTTTATCAACAGCATGATATTGAGGAATGTTTCCGCAACATCGTTAACAAGCTGCACACTGCAATGGAACCAGAGCAAAACATTCTGAAGGTAAAATGGATCTGTGGAGTTGCTTTCAGACAAATTATTTTAGCTTCTGACTCAGTCTTCATTTATCTGGACTGATGTTTGTGATGTTCACAATTTTGGATCATTTTTAACTACTCTTTTTTAATAATGTTCAAAGTATATTAATTGACATCATGAAATGAAAGTTCACAGGGATTTCCAATAAGTTTTTTTTTAATTAATTACCCCAGAGAGATGGTATTTTATTGTTGATTTTCAATGATCAGTTTTATAACTAGACTTAAAATATACAGTTTTAATAGATGACTTTCTTGCTTTGAAACACAGTCTATAGTGTTATTATGTACAGTATTTTAGTTTATTAGATCAGGATGCTAATTATTAAACAAGAAACTGTGTCTGCTTCTTGGGATTGTCACCAAAGTTTTAAATTATAAAGATTATAGAGCACGGAAAAGTACAGCAAAGGAATAGGCCCTTCAGCTCACAATGTCTCTGTCGAACAAGGTGCCAAGCTAAACTAAACTCATCTGCCTGCATATGCTCCATACACCTCCATTCCCTGCATATCCATGTTCCTATGTAAAACCTCTGAAATGCTACTATGGTATCTGCCTCCACCACAACCCCTGGCAGTACGTTCCAGACAACCAGCACCCTCCTTGTAGAAAACGGCCCTTTACACATCTCCTTTACACATTGCTCCTTTCACGATAAAGCAATGCCCTCTAGTCTTTGACATTTCCACCCCAGGAAAATCCAGCACCTAAAATGATACTGATCACAGGCACAATTGACAGCTTTGGACATGCCATTGATTTCTATCCAATTCTGACAGGGGGAGGACACCTCATTTGATTGACCATTATAAGAGCCCATCTCCTTGGCACCTGTCTGTCTCTATAGTGTTAGAAAGTTGGACAACATGTGCTAGTTCCAGGAAAAGCAATCCAAAGGTTAGTCACCGACGTCTTTAAAAATGCATCAAGTAATTACATAAAACATTACTACCTGAAGGCAGTGATCCAACAATTGAAATGCAGTGAAGCCACAGATCTACCAAGGAAGAGGCTAGCATTGATCTTCACTCTGGACAAACCAACCTTCTCACATGTGTTCAACCGCTACCAAATTCAATATCACACTGCATCCTGACATGCAAAGCCAGAGCTTTGACCATGCCCATGTTATTGTCCTTGTAAAGGGTCAGCAGAAACTCCAATGTATCAAGCAATGTAGGATGTGCCAGGAATGGCAGGGTAATTCCAAACCTTGTGTAAACTCTGTGAAATTACAGCCAGTGGCGGACTGGCCAGGGTGTCAGCTTGCCCGATGGCAAGTGGGCCCCTGATGAAGTGTGCCCCCTATATCAAGTGGGCCCCTGATGAAGTGGGCCCCCTTTGTCTCCTGGCAACCAATATTTTTAGACCCAGTCCGCCACTGGTTACAGGTAAAGCGCTGGCAGGACAAGTTATTTTGGAGCCCAGATACATTGTGCGCTTTTAACTAACCAAAATAGTTTCGATATCTCAAGAAAAATCAAATGTTTGTCAGTGCCTTCAATAAAACATTGGGATGAAACTTTAGAATTTGTTTTAGAATCAGTATTGCAGGAAACCTTATAACTGATCGCTGGCTTGGTGCTGATTAGACAATGTGTTCCAGTTTTATCAGATCAATATGGTTCAATCCTTGAAGTGTTCGTGCTGCACCAACCTTATTCAGATTGACTGTCCCTTCCTAGATTTACCTCTACTTGTTCACTCAGCCTACTCTTCACGAAAGTTTGAACATTTGGTAAGTCGCAACAAGTTACAAAACAAATAAATTAGTCGGAAAATAGACACAAAATTCTGGAGTAACTCAGCGGGTCAGACAGCATCTCTGGAGAAAACTCTCCAAACATGCTGTCTATCCCACTGAATTACTCCAGCTTTTTGTGTCTATCTTCGATTTAAACCAACATCTGCAGTTCCTTCCGAGTCCTTCAAATAAATTAGTCCTATATATTTTGCATTCAAGTTATTCTTTCATTTGTGAGACAATTATATTGGTTCTGTTGTTGATGATTTGGATTATCAGCCATGATCATATTGAATGGCGGTACAGGCTCGAAGGGCCGAATGGCCTACTCCTGCACCTATTTTCTATGTTTCTATGTTGTGGAGTTCAGTGGAAATGGTGCATGAATTATCCAAATAGACTGAAATACTGAGAAATTGCAGGGATTTACAATATGACTCTCTACATGCTTGTTATATTGAATGGGAAAATAGTTAAGATTTGTTTATCACCCAATCTGTCCAGCTGATATTCTTGGTCTCATTTTTTCAGTTTTAAAATGGAATTTCTGGGTTTTGTTAATAGGACAGTCAGAAAGTATATTCAGGTCTAGATGAACTTCCTCCCAAATGCTCTCATCTAAACCATAATTTGTCCATTCAATTTAGTTTTTTAAAGAAATATAATGTTCTTGGGTTTAGAACAGTTTTCTGTTCTTGATTTCACTGTAAACTCTTCCCTGTAACTGGATAATGAAGAAAAAACAATAACTGAAGCAATACATCCCTGTAGCTTCCTCTACAGCCCTTACAAACAGATGCATGAGAGGTCTACTATCTACAAGTTGCCTCCAAGTTACTTTGACTTTATTACAGGTAGACAAAAAAGCTGGAGAAACTCAGCAGGTGAGGCAACATCTATGGAGCGAAGGAAATAGGTGAAGTTTCAGGTCGAGACCCTTCTTCAGACTGATGTGAGGGTGGGAGGGTGGGGGGGGGGGGGCAGGAAGAAGCAAGGAAGAGGCGGAGACAGTGGGCTGAGGGAGAGCTGCGCTACCTGAAATTGGAAGTCAATGTTCATACCGCTGGGGTGTAAACTGCCTAAGCGAAATATGAGGTGCTGCTCCTCCAATTTATGGTGGGCCTCACTCTGTCCATGGAGGAGGCCCAGGACAGAAAGGTCGGAATTTTACAGTTCACCATTCACCCATTGCCACCTTTGAACTCCTTAATCAATAGCAGCACCTTGGTGGTTCTTGCAAAAAAATGGATTGCAGTTAATCAAGAAGGTTCGATGATTTGGCAAGAAGTTGGCAGAATGGAACAGCACATGTAAAAATGTGAGATTATTAACTTTGGAAGAAAAAATAAAAAAGCAAATTATTAATTGAGATTACAAAATGTTGCCACACATAGGGATCTGAAGGTTCTAGTCCTTCTTGTATTTTACTCCAGATGTCTTCAATTTGAAAACCAAGTTCTAAGTTCCAATGTTTCTCACAAGCAGACAATGAAATAGTCATTTAATATTACAAAGGGAACAACTTTTTAATTGGGCTGAAACACAACCAAATAAATGGTGTAAATACTCAGCATTTGGGAACCTATGGGGAGAGAAACAGAGGTTCACGTTTCAGATTGAAGAGCGATCGCCAGAATGAGGGAAGAGATCCCGACCTGAAACATCAACTCTGTTTCTCTTTCCACAGTTGTGGCCTAACCTGCTGAGGATTTATAGCATTTTCTGTTTTTGTTTCACATTTCCATTAACTGCAGTTCTTTTCTCGTTTTCACTTCATTGGTTTGAATCAGTGCTTTAATATTTTGATGTCCCTTTATAAAACAATTGAAATAAAGCCAGTTAATATTTTCATTTATGCAGAATTTTTATTGTTAACCTGTTCATCTGGCACAAATACATAGATACATAGAAAATAGGTGCAGGAGTAGGCCATTCGGCCCTTCGAGCCTGCACCGCCATTCAATATGATCATGGCTGATCACCCAACTCAGTATCCTCTACCTGCCTTCTCTCCATACCCCCTGATACCTTTAGCCACAAGGGCCATATCTAACTCCCTCTTAAATATAGCCAATGAACTGGCCTCAAGTACCTTCTGTGGCAGAAAATTCCACAGATTCACCACTCTCTGTGTGAAAAATGTTTTTCTCATCTCGGTCTTAAAAGATTTCCCCCTTATCCTGAAGCTGTGACCCCTTGTCCTGGACTTCCCCAACAGCGGGAACAATCTTCCTGCATCTAGCCTGTCCAACCCCTTAAGATTAAAAAAACATTATTTAAATTTTTTTGTACAGAGGTAAGCAATCGTAAACCGGTCTGACTTCATTACTACTCCAAGATATACATCATGATGAATGATGATGAGGAACTGCAACAATCTGATTTTGTAGCTCTGCATGCATTAAAGGCAATGTAAATAGCTAAACACCAGCATAGTAGATATGTAGGGGGAATTTTTCTGAATTCTTGTTTTCCCTTTAAGGAAATGGCTCTTCGGGAGTTTTTGAAGGAAGAAACTATGGAAGATAACAATGCATGTTACTGTGACAACTGTAATACAAAGACTAAAACAAAAACAGTAAGCTTCCAATATTGCTGTGAAGGCATTTGTATCATTCAATATAACATTAACTCTTAGGGGTAAGAGGAAATAGTTGGAGCAACTAAATGGATGGAAACTTTATTTCAATGTGAAATCATCTACTTAAGCCCTTTAGTAAGCTTGTACATCATTCATAGGAAGTGTGTTATTATATTGTGTGTTATTATCATATGCTCAGAGAATGGAGCGGCTGGGCTTGTAAACTCTGGAGTTTAGAAGGATGAGAGGATATCTTATTGAAACATATAAGATTATTAAGGGTTTGGACACGCAAGAGGCAGGAGACGTGTTCCCGATGTTGGGAGAGTCCAGAACCAGGGGCCACAGTTTAAGAATAAGGGGTAAGCCATTTAGAACGGAGACGAGGAAACACTTTTTCTTACTGAGAGTTGTGAGTCTGTGGAATCCTCTGCCTCAGAGGGCAGCGGAGGCCGGTTCTCAGGATACTTTCAAGAGAGAGCTAGATAGGGCTCTTAAAGATAGCGGAGTCAGGGGATATGGGGAGAAGGCAGGAACGGGGTACTGATTGTGGATGATCAGCCATGATCACATTGAAAGGCGGTCCTGGCTCGAAGGGCCGAATGGCCTACTCCTGCACCTATTGTCTATTGTGGTAAATTCACAAAGGAAATGGGGATATTTATATTGATAATTCTTTAGAACCTCATACGTACTGATGTAGTATTTGAAATATGCTAGAAATTTGAAAGAGATGCTTCCAAGAAGCCCAACCTAGGTGACTAGTTGACTGCTAGCCACAGAAGCAGATCTAGTTACATATTACAATCACTACGCACTCTGATATCTCTATACATATATACATATATAGGTGTCCTTGTGACTCTTGAAAGGCGCCCATAAATAAAATGTATTATTATTATTATTATTATTATTATACACTGTAAATGGCTCGATTGTAATCATGTATTGTCTTTCTGCTGACAGAATAGCATGCAACAAAAGCTTTTCACTGTACCACGGTACACGTGACAATACACAAAACTAATCTGTACTATCTTTCAGTATTGCGTCAACTTAACAAATGAATGATTTCCAAATGTTAGAATCATCTCTTTCCTTTATGAGACTTATTTTCTTGTGTATTACACATATTCCATCATATATTTTACAGAGATACTATTTTAAACATTTGCCAAAGATTCTCACATTCCAACTAAAACGAGTTAACGTTGATGGCGACAGAATGCGATATCAGAAAATTCACGATTGTGTCACTTTGCCGCTAAGTATTGAGTTTACTAAATCCCAGGTAAGACATTTGCCATTGTTACTGGTGCTAATAGTTTAGTATGAACTCTTGTAAATTTCTATTTTACTGGAGGAAATTCACAGTGACTTTCAGTTAATTGTTATTCTCCTTTTGTACTTTAATTGTGACTGAATCAGGAGGAGAGGCAATAGAAAGCATCGTCCTTTAGGTGCTGCATATAATAGTTGGCAGTGTCTGTCTTTGTTCATTTTAATACATTCTTTTAATGTTCCATATTCTTCACTTCCACCATTCTGGCCAGCTGAAACTATATCATCATGTTTTACTACAATGCATCACGTGGAGTTTTATTTTTTTTATCAGCGAAACATATTATTGGCTCACAAGATTCAGTTTCATCTTGGAAAGCTATAACTTAATTTAGTTTTGCTGTTAGCATGTGATACTTTCTCCATAATTCTGTAATTATATATGGTTTCTACTTCTATACAAGGGGCTGATTCATTGAGACTAATCTGTACAATTCTGACCAATAGGTATCCCAGTTCATACATTTTCATAGATCCTTTTGTCATAGGAGGAGGTTATTTGGCCCATTGATTCTATGTCACCTCTCAAAGATATCCCGTGTATTAAATACTTCCCATTATTGCACTGTAACGTATCCTCTCATGCTTGGTCATTAACAATCCTCTGTTCTCCGACCACTCACCCATACTGGTGGTCAATTAACTCAATCGTCTGGTCATCTTTGTGATGTGAGAGGAAACGGGAGCATCTGAGAGAAACACACATTATAAATGGAGAAGCTGCATCCTCCACAGTGACTGCACTGGAGGCCAGCATTGTCCAGATTACTAGAGGTATGAGCCGGCTGCATTGCCTAATGCACCACATGCTGCCTCATGCACTCTATCTTGTGGGAGAAATGAGGTCAGGTAAGGAATAAGTTAATGTCATCAATGGATTATGTGGCTTCAACCTTAGTCTCCATCATTTTGTCTTGTACTTGAGTCAAAGGTGCTTGTAAGTTCCAATAACAGTCAGCCCACATCTATGTCTTTATCAGCATTTGTAGCTTAATTGCAAAGCTATCTCAGATGCATGATGTGGTGCATTTGGCATAAGTTGGCATCTACTAGCAGTTTACAATGTCATTATAATCATTCCTTGTTCTGTATTGCACAACATGAAATTAATTTTAAAAGAGAAATTCATCTTTGGCTGCAACTGCTGGTTGTGCTTCCTCACCTTTGGAGTCAATTGAACCAAATACCATGTGAATAATACTGGCAACAAATATGCTCATGTCTGTTTAGCACCAGTCTCAATAGATGTACATCAATATTTAAAATGGCCAAAATTTATAGTTCATTGTAGTTTTTCTTCCATTGTGTATACAGGAGAATTGCAATGAATGGATTCTCAAAGCAACCAGGGGAAAGGTAAGAAAACAGCAGAAAGAAAAATAATATGAATTGTGTGATAGGTAGGTGATTGAAACTCTCTTTAGCAATGTTACAAAATTTTGAGATTTTAAAAATCAAGTCTGCAATTTATCCTATCGGATAAAGCATAAACAGAAGTTTAATTTGACGCCTAATTCACTTTCATATCTTCAGTATTAATAATGTAATGGCCATTTTCATACTCGGAAATTAGCATCTTGTTCTCTATTGATTTTCCATTGACTTAACACAAAAGTTATGATCAAGGACAGTGAAATGGCCATAACTTTATTAAAAATTAAGAGAACTGAAAGACATTTTCAGTTATTATAGATTGAAGCATTCTGAAACAAATATTAAACAATCTTACTTGGATGACCTGAAATTAAAGCATATAATTAGTTAGTTACCCAATTGTAGCTAATTCCAAAATTCAATTACTAGATCTAAACATCTATCCATTTCTTAAGAAAAGATTAACATTTTTAAATAGCCTAAGTGTCCAAAGAACATTCCCACAAGAATTCACAATAAAACATGATTTTTAAATCTCATTGACATTAATTTATAGGCCAAATGGAAGGGATTTAGTGTTCAATTGCTGTAAATTAATGGCTATTTAAATCAGCTTGCGAGTGGGTTTTTCTCGAAAGCGATGGTTTGGAACGTTGCCATTGCGGTGGATTTGAAGCCCATATGCGGCATGAAAGATACTGCGGGATTGACTGGGCCCCCAAGTCATGTATTCGCAATTTAAATTTTTGAATAAAGGGATCTTAATAAGCCCTTTTTAATGTAAAAATAAACAACATACCTTGCCTTGTCCCCTGCATAAGATCCATCCCGTTGTCGGCGGTCGAGGCTTTAGAGGATAATTTTTAAACCTACTATAACAATTAAATAACCCAATTTAGTTTAAAAATAACTGCAGCGAACGAATTTCGCAGCGATTTTTCGTCAGCAACTAAGTAGGCTGAACAACCTCGATTTCAACAGCCGAGAGAAAATCGCGTTTTAAACCCGCCCCCCTCTCAAAGGCGCCAAAGTCGCGCACACGGGCAGCGGCAGAACTGCAGCGCCGCTGAAGGTAAGTTTTGCAACATACCTACTCTCTGCTCAGAAACTCGGTCCCGTTGACATAAGGCCATGAGTGATAGGAGCAGAATTACGCCATTCGGCCCATCAATCATTCAATCATGGCTGATCTACCTCTCCCTCCTAACCCCATTCTCTTGCCTTCTCCCCATAACCCTCTCACACAGGAGAATAATGTCCAGAATACTCATTGCCCGGAGAGTACTGACAGAGGACGATCCTTCGCTCCAACTCAGGCAATGCAAGCCGGAGATGCTGTGGATGGTGAAGGGAGAAAGGTTGAGGTTGTTCAAGGTTTGTTGAAACCATTAGGGGCAAATGATTGGCCTGGTTTGTGGACCAGCACGCCTATTACAAAAAAAACGCTGGTCTCTTGACTTTTTAAAACCCGAGGGGCTGAGCTGTAGGGAGAAGTTGACCAGGTTAGGGCTTTATTCCTTGGAGCGCGGGAGAATGAGGGGTGATGTCGCAGACGTGTACAAAATCATGAGAGGAATGGATCGGGTAAATGCAGAGTCTTTTGCCCAGAATGGGGGAATTGAGAACCAGAGGGCACAGGTTTAAGGTGAGGGGGGAAAGATTTAATGGGAACCTGAGGGGTAACATTTTTGCACAAAGGGTGGTGGGTGTGTGGAATGAGCAGCCGGAGGAGGTACTTGAGGCAGGTACTATTGTGACTTTTAAGAAACATTTAGACAGGTACATGGATAGGGTTATTTTTTAGGGATATGGGCCATAATTAGGCAGATGGGGCTAGTGTAGATGGGGCATGTTGGTTGGCGTGGGCAAGATGGGCTGAAGGGCCTGTTTCCACTATTATTCTATAATTTATCTTGCATCTTTCTTTTATTGTCCCTTAAGATCAATCAGACCAAGATTCCTCAGAAGAAAAGGTATGAAAACAGAAAAGATTTAAAGCAGGCTATTCCTCTTCTACCTTCTTATAATTCCTAGTATAACGTCCTTTCTCCCTCCTTAATGTATTGTGCGTTTTACATTACTTGCAGAAAGTTAATACTTTCCCACCATCCATTTTCTGAACACTGCAGGTCTTCAATAGAAATGTACACATTTGGTTGAATAAATAGCATCAATTTATAGATTCATGCTGGACTAACTGTGTATGTGGAGTTTGGTAGCAGATGGGGCTGTATGTGTAGAGACTCACGGCAGGTTTGATTTATTATCAGGATTCTGGGTGTACAGATCTTCTGTAATAAGAGTGCAGGGCATCCCAGACTCCAGGGTACTCGGTACAGAATTTACTATCAGCTGCGACAATATTTGGAGCTCATTTATTTCTCGTTCAGAAATATGTGAATTTATAAGTGGTGTTGTATATATGTGGTGTTAGGTTATTTGTGTCGGGTGCAGGACCTGGAGCAAGAGTTTTCTTCCACACAGAGGGTGGTGGGTGTATTGAATGAGTTGCCAGAGGAGGTAGTTGAGGCAGGTACTATTACAGCATTTAAAAGGTACATGGGTAGAGGGATATGGGCCAAATATAGGCAGGTGGAAGATGCACCATTATGGTCGGCATGGATGAGATAAGCTGAATACCCTGTTTCCATGTTGTATGACTCTAGGACTCTAAATATAAATATAAATTAGCTTATTCTTTGCTGGAAATTCAGTCCTTCCAAGGATTTCACCCAAGGAGTGTTGAAGGTATCATTGTTGAATATTAGTGATCCATTGGCACTATCTTAAGAAGAATGTTGAGCTTCGTTGGTTTCTGGCCAGTCTTCATTCTCCAACTAACACATAAAACAGGTTAGCTGCTCTGATTCTCCGTTACAAAAATAATTTGACTTTGTGCAGCATCTGAGCAACTTCCCACCAACACCAATTATACTTCAGAATTACACTGGGATTTCTCAAGCTCAATCAGTCTTGTTTTGTGTGAAACATGTGCCTGAGAGTCTGAAAAGGTTTGAGGACAACTTTGTTGAATAACTGTGAGCCTAAAACATTTGATAAAATGAAAATGAAAAATAAAATATACCATGATAAAAGTAGAAAGTGTTGGAAATGTACAGTTCACGAGAGAGTGGCTGTAGTTTTTGATAATGTGTCTTTTAGCAAAGGTAACATCTGAGTTTAAATGGATACTTGTCCATTGCTAACCTTCCAGGACTTGGCTGTGTTCTGCAATGCAGCAGCAGCACAGTCATTTGCACTGCTATAATGTAATGTCAATGCCTTATCCTCTTAGAAAGTTTAAAACTATCCCTGATCTGTCGCTGTCCTGTTAGAGTGTGTAAATCTAGGAATTCTAGCCATGAAAACAAAGAAAAGTTAAAAATCAACATTCAGAAAATTCATCTAACACAAAACAAGTAATTGCATATTTTGTTCCCCTTCTTTCTTTTAGGAGAAAAAGTATGAGTTGTTTGCAATTTGGCACCATGTTGGGGGATTTGGTGGTGGACACTATTACGCTGAAATCAAATCAGTTGATGATGGTAACTGGTACTGCTTTAATGACAGAACTGTTGAGCAGGTAACTATGTCAGCCAAGTAACAATCTCCAAGGCATTAATAAATAGCATTTCTCTCACTTCTTGGAAAGAGTGGAGTAGAATTAGACAGCCAAGTGATCTGATGCTGTTATGACGTATTTTCTATGACGGTTATCTTTTTGGTTTGTGCTCTGGAATGTGAAAAATGGAGAGAGAAAGGAAATAAATAGATTAATGGCACAAAGCTTCTAGAGTCTGCAGACTTTAGAGATACAGCCCTTAAGTCCACCTAGTCCATGCCATCCAATGATCACTGCATACACTAGCACTATCCTACACACTTAGGATATTTAACAGAATCCAATTAACCTACAAACCTGTACATCTTTGAAATGTGGGAGGAAACCAGAACAACCCTAGAAATCTCAAACCATCACGGGGAAAATGTGCAAACTCCATACAGACAGCGTCAGCACCTATAGTCAGGATTGAACCAGTGTCTCTGATGCTGTAAAGCAGCAACTCTAATGCTACATCACTATGTTGCCCTATTATGCTGCTCCAAAATGGGCAGATGAAATGGAGCCAGGACAGTAACACTCAATTTACCTTCAACATCTGGACTTGACATTGTACCAGAATCATACCACATGATGCAAGTTCTTACAGGCATCGCATCAATTTTCATTTGTGAGCCCAGGTCTAAATGACAGTCCCAAATTAATCCAATTCTTATTGATGGAGCAACATCAAAATTGACACCGGGGCACAACATAAACCATTTCAGTTGTGGACTTACCATTGCAAACCTTAGTATGCCTGAAGACTGAGGCTTCAGCTGCTATTGAACTGCTGTTACACTGTGTAACAGCAAAGGGCAATGTGCCACCTGGGATCAAGATAAGGCTCATGGAGCGAGCCAACAGGTGAAGGTCCAATTGACTCCTGAAGGATAGAAGTAGGGTCTAGCCACACACTGGAAAATCAGAGCCGGGAAGGAGGAGCAGTGGGAATTTTAGAGGTCAGCTGGGAAAGGATTGTGCCACGGTGGATAGTGACCATCTCTAATACATCTTGCAGTCAAGATTGAGCAACCAAGTGAGCATAGCTCAGAGCACAATGCAAACATTATGCATTTTCTCTTTTACATTATTTATTTATAATGTAAAATACATTATGTATTTTCTCCTGCATTACCATATTGCTTATTTTTCAATAATCGCTACATTAATTGTATCAAGATTTGTAACCCTCATGAGTTTATTTTGTTTCCATTTTATATGATCTTTGTGAATATGGTTGATCATGGTATTCCTTTAAGAGGGGAAAGGACATTTCTCTGAGGTAAAGTTCATATCCACCTATCCAATAATCTGCAATGTCAATGTATTTTTGAATTATAATTCTGTGATTTCTGCAAGAGGCTTGACATAACTTCACTAAAATAGCATAAGGCCTTAAATATAGGATGTGCTCATAATCTAATGGGATGTTTAAAATACTAAAGAAAATTAATAATAACTCAGGTAGCAGAGTAAATCGTAAAGCTAAGGAAAGTGAAGTGAAATAGTTTAATATGAACAATACACATTTTAATTCAAATTTGAAAAGATATGGGACATATTTTGTTCCATCCTATCTTGCAGGTCCAAAACAGCCTACTTGATTATGTACAGAATGACAGAAACAAACAGCATATCAGGTATGGTGATCTGTAGAATTCAATTCAGTCATTGTTTTATCCAATTAAGTAATTTATTTACAGAACATCGCATGTTGAACCCATGAGTTGAAGTTTCAATTTCATGTTAAAAAAAACAATATTGTATTTTCCTTCTCACCTCAAAATTTGAGGTCCCATAACTTTCTGCACCAGTTCTCCACCACAGAGTGAATTCTCTGTTCTGCGCCTTTCCAACTAAGGAGAGGTGGAGCCCACAATGGCCCATTATTGGCCATGGGAAAGTGATAACGAGTCACACAAACAGTGAATCTAAGCAGGAACTAGTACGACAACGAGGGTGGGGGAGGAAGGGAGAGAGAGGAGAGAGATTTCAATATTCTTACCGCTGGGTTGTAAGCTGCGCAAGCAAAATATGAGGTGCTATTCCTCCAATTTGCATTTGGCCTAACTCTGACAGTGGAGGAGTCCCAGGACAGAAAGGTCAGTCTGGGAATGGGAAGGGGAGTTAAAGTATTTGGTAACCGGGAGGTCGGGTAGGCCAAGGCTGACTGAGTGACGGTGTTCAGCGAAATGATCGCCCAGTCTGTGCTTGGTCTCACCGATATATTGGAGTCTACACCTGGAACAGCTGACACAGTAGATGAGGTTGGAATAGATGCAAGTGAGCCTCTGCCTCACCTGAAAGGACTGTTGGGGTCTTTGGACGGAGTCGAGGGGGGAAGTATAGGGGCAGGAGATGCATCTCCTGCTGTTGCTGGGGAAGGTACATGGGGAGGGGGTGGTTTGGGTGGGAAGGGATGAGTTAAGCAGGGAGTTGCGGAGGGAATAATGTCTGCGGAAAGCAGGAAAGGGTGGAAATGGGAATATGTGGCTAGTGGTGGAATCCTGGTGGAGGTGGCAAAAATGTGCTGTGTGACGGCTGGTAGGGTGAAAGGTGAGGACTAGGGGGACTAGATTGCCTGTAATATCCTCATTAAAGAGGCTCACACCAAAAGAGTTCCTCTATTAATGATTTCCTCAAGATTGAATTAATTGTTGCTGTCAACCTTGAGCACTGCTTTATTTGTCCATTTTTTACTACCCAGCAGCAGCTGAAGGCTCAGAGAAGTATTTCACAAGATTTTGGAAATTCCTGTTAGAGATCTTTGCAAGAGTAACAAATAATCTGCCTTTTCTGAAAACTTCACCTCAAGAAAGTCAGTCTGTTTTTCTTATGCATCTTATAGAAATTACTAAGAGAAGGGGAATGTTAGATTAATGCCATTTTGTCGAGGGTTTGAAATGAACTGTGAGAAGAAGGGGAGGAGGGCATAAGGCCAGGCCAACCTGCTTTAGGAAAAAGAGATGGAGGTGCAGGAGGAGGAGGTGGGCACAATAGGGGCATTTAAACAGTTGTTGGATCGGCACATGGATAGGCATGGGATGGATTGATATGGATCACTTGCAGGCTGGAGAGATTGGCTTCATGTTTGGCATGTACATTGTGTGTTGAATTGCCTGTTCCCGTACTGTACTGTACTGTTGAGTTTAGTTTAATTTGGAGATACACCATGGAAACAGGCCCTTTGGCCCGCCGAGTCCGCACCAACCAGCGATCCCAACACACTAACACTATCCTACACACACTAGGGACAATTTATAATTTTACCAAGCCATTAGCCTACAAATCTGATGAAGGGTCTCGAGGTCACCGTTCCTGAGTTACTCCAGCTTATTATGTCTATCTTCAGGCTACAAACCTGTCCGTCTTAGGAGCATGGGAGGAAATTGTAGCACCTGGCGAAAACCCACACAGGTCAAGGGGAGAACGTACAAACTCCGTACAGACAGCACCGTACTTGGGATTGATCCCGGGTCTCTGGCACTGTAAGGTAGCAACTTTACTGCTGTGCCACCATGCTACCCCTTCTATGTTCTATGTTCTGCATTTACTTTTCCATCATGAACAGGTACCAATATAAACTTAGCCTCAGCCCATGCCACACCATCAGGGGAAGTAGAAGAAAGTAGTCTCCATGACAAGTATCAGGAAAAATGCAATAATCTGTGCTTGTGTGCTTAACTTGAAGTTTTTGATTTTAACATTTGCAATCATGTGTTCTGAATTCACATTTTCAAACAAGCATTCCAGACTAGCTCAGTCCACAAATTAACAGCCTTTGATAAAAATACATCCTGAATGTTTTCCAGCAATAATATCACTGTATTAAAATTACCAGAAGGGCTTAAAGCATTTGTCGAATAAATGAAAGACATGATCAAGTTATCTCCTTTGACTGGATCTGTGCAAACTTTGTACTGATCAAAGTATGGAAACCAAGATTTACTATTTACACAGAAAACGCTAATTTTATTTACACTCTTTTCCAGGAAATTGTCAACTACACGAAGTCATGGCAGAAGATATAAAAATCTATTAGTGGGTATCACACAAAACTGTTGAAAAAGCTACTTTTATAACTACTAAACCAGGTTCGCTTCTTAATAAACAGACACCACACAAACTGTTTGGTAGACCAGATCAAAACTTTACTTAACATCGGCCGATGGAAGGAGGGAGGACTCCAGTCAAGTGACCATTACAGACACTTGACCGTCCTCCGTTCACCTTCTCTGAACAACAGAATTACATTGCCTTAAATAGGGTTTTTTTGTCCCCTTAGCACATTTCACAGACATTAGTCATGGTCAGAGGTACAGGAAAAGGTTTCCACAGAATGCATCACATCAAAGGCCTTTGTTTACATAGTACAAGATAACATTGGCCATTTGGTTTATGGCATCTTACTTCAAAGATGTGACTAGCTGTTTCTCTCTGCTTGTCCCTTGGGAGACAATGTTATGGTGTTTATTATCCCACACACTGCAACCTGAGGCAAGCCTAATTTGACACTAAATATAAGCTATAAGCTAGCCCAGAAACCTATTTAATATCTTTCTTACATTTTAACTAAAATTCAGCTTCATCATTCCATCCTTTTATCAAATTTTTGATAACAACTACAGTCCTTGCTGAGTACATACGAAAACCATAAGCATCTCATCAGACAAATTAATAGTACACTAGTAACACAATCATTTCATAGTGGACAATCGTTCCACAAGTCCCTCCAAACATTTTAAATGGCCACCAACCTCCCCCGGACGTGACACTAAGATACTACCATAGGACAGGAAAAGGATCATAAAAATTGCTCAGCCTTTATTCGGCTTCGCTTGGAATTCCCCGTGTGCTGGTGTAACTGGTTCATGCTTCTCTTGTGTGGCACTGCATTTGCAACATAACAATGCCTGTCACAAATATACTGTTTCCTAAAAATACACCAGTGCCTTGGTTGTGGCAAAAACAGGTAGATTTAACTGGCCTTTGCAGACCTCTTACTGTCTGTAGTCAGGGTATATTTGCTGCGCTTGTCATGTTTGACTTCAATCTTGTTTAAAAGGAGGTGTGTACCATCCTTTAAATGTGGGTTAGTCCGCAAGTTTGCCATTCTGAAGAAAGTTCAGTCCATGTGGGCTGGGCCACCCCAGAATAAAGGGTGCATCAATAGCCCATAGTCCTTGTTTCCACAAACTGTTCACAGTCAATCAAATGTATCCAGCGACGATGATCTTCAATCTTTACAGCAGTCCATGTTGTTAGCAACACTTGGTTGTTCTTTTCAATACAGTCTCAATTTCTTCTTGTCCCAGCACCATCATCGTATAGCTTTTATGGCTTCCAGCAAAGCTCCTCCATCCTGAGAATGTAGATCTGGCAAGACATGGGTTAATTGCCGACCATACATAATTAGTTAATTGCCCAGGGCCTGTAGGTGGCTTCCCCCCACTCTCCAGGGGGTGGACACAGCAGCTTTTCCTGTATCAATCTTGTTCCCAGCTGAGTTTATCCAGCACTTTTGTCTTCCTTTGATCCTTGTATCTCAGTTCCTTCTTAACACTTCCCTGTGAACTTATTCTTTAATTCGATAATATCCGAAGAGGCTCTCCCCACCTAAATATTCAATTCTCCAAATATGTTCTCTTCCCCAATCTACTTCCCTCAAACCCCCTTTTGTAAGTCATAAGACAATTTTTCATCTACCTAATTTCCCTCACACAGCCCATGCTTCAACATCTTTTTGTTTGCTTGAAAACAGTAATCTTGCTTCATTTGCATTTTAAAAGACAACCTCTGTTATCATATCAAAACAATCTTTCCCAAAAGAACTCACTCAGAATCAGTAATCAATAATACATTTTCTTTTTCTCTGTAATTTTGACATTTCCAATCTCATTTAACACTTTAATCGGGAAGAGTCTTTTTAAAAAAAAACTTGGTTCAAAAGACTTATAATCAACCAACACATTTTATCATTCGAGTATAGCTCCGCCCCCCATTCATGCCTGTTTCTTAACGGAGCACACCATAAACTGTCTGTCCCATTTGCATTTTAAAGGACAAACTTCTTAAAGCGACACACAACTTTGCTCATTGCTTCGAATTTCACACATTCCACATAAAAAACATTGTTTTACAAGCAGTATATATACAAAAACATTGTTTTACCAGCAGTATATAATATTTCATCTTCAAAGACGTCTCTTTGTAATTTACTTTCCCTTTTTCTGACAAGATTTCTGTTTACCAAAATCCTGGTTACCTTACCCTAATTGGACATTGATCCAGATCATGATTAGTCAGACTCCCCGTGACTTTTCAGTCTCCCTACCCTATCCTCATTTCTCCATCAAATTTTCCTTCATCCCCAATTTTTTTATAACATAGTTGCCTGTCAGAAAAAGGATTTACCTCCGGGGTAATTTTGTTTTGCAATCCCCATTGACTCTTTCCACCATCCCAGATGCCTGTGGGTGGTGTACACAGTGAAATTGCAATCGAATATTAAAATGTGCACATTTTTCCTTATTAATAGTGGTTAAAATGAGGACCATTGTCTGAACTTATGGCAGTAGGTAGGCCAAACCTGGGAATAACTTCTCTTAACAACAATGTTACCATAGTTTCAGCAGTATTATTAGTGGTTGATAGAGCTTCACTCCACCTGCTAAATAAATCTAAAATCACTAAGCAATATTTATAACACTGGGCCCTTGGTATTTCAATAAAATCAATCGGTATGCATTCAAACGATCGTGATGGCATTGGCGTCACCCCTGAGGGTATCTTAATTGATTTGCCTGGATTACTTTGTTGGCAAATTTTACATTCCTAGGCCTACCACCACATTTCCTTTGTTATCCTATCATTCCCTCCTTACCAGCATGGGTAAGACGAGTAAAAATGTATTGTATACACCAACTTGTCCAAGCGGGGTGTGCTGAATCAATGGCACAGCCCTCTTGTTTCCATAGTTATTATTATATATGAGAGGCGTCCCTCTGTAATGTACATACCTCCTTCATGTTTGGCAGGACCGTTCTATTTGCTAGCATCTGTTTAGCTGCTGACACTACGCATTTGGATGTACAGGCTGCCCTGTTCGGATACACTATCAGCAAATTCATTGTCCTTTGCTATAGTGTCCCCAGCACCAGTGTGTGCAGTACATTTAATAATGACCAGCTGTTCTGGTAGCACCAATGCCTTAAACAAATTACGCACAGAAAGGCATTCCCCTGCTCCCAATCCTGGGGAGCTTTGTAAGGTCAGAACTTCAAGGTATAGGGATGTTACTGACGGAACTGTCCCAGGTAAGTATGCCATTGCTACTGGTAGGGCATAGGGAGGTGGACATCTCCCAAGATTATCTAACTCCTCATCTTCATTACCAAATAGGGTCATCGTGCCAGACATGAAGTCTCCTCCAGAGGATTTACCAGTACTGGGTTTATTTTTACTAACCATCACCTGTTTCTCACCTCCTGTCTGTCTTTTAATTATTTCCTCTTGTTCCTCTGCCCACTGGCATTCTAGTTGCAATACGTTCCATCCTTTCCTAGTGCTTTCCTTGTTTCTTAACTCTATACCCTTCTTACATACAGTATCCATCTAACTTCGAACTCTACTTTCCTCATGCTTCTCCTCTGTTCCTGCTTTCCATGTTATAATTCCTTTCTTCCATTTCTTTCCTGTCTTCCTTTCCCATATAAATGTCTCTACATTCCATGTTCCCCCTACTGGCCAGGCTTCATCCCCTAACCGTTTGGTCAACTTGTAACTTAACATTCTAAATTTCTTATTATACCTAGGATTCAAATAACACATATGTTGGACTGTTATCCAGAGCATTCCCCATAGATAGATAGAAAGAAAGAGAAAGAGAAAGCAGACTTCTTAATTCCGAATCGTTCCAAATATATCAACCAGGCCGACTCGCTACTCGAGACCCCAGTTTCTCAATTTGGCTGACTTTTTAACTCTTTAATATACGACCCAAGTGTCTCAACGAAGCAGACCCACTAACCAAGACCCCCGTTTCTCAACCTGGCAGACGTTTTATCCCTTAAAATAAGCCCCAAGTGTCTCAACGAAGCAGACCCGCTATCCGTGACCCCCGTTTCTCAACCTGGCAGACTCCTTAACTCTTAAAATAAGCCCCAAGTGTCTCAACGAAGGAGACCCGCTATCCAAGACCCCCGTTTCTCAACCTGGCAGACTTCTTAACTCTTTAATATACAACACCACTTAGAGAGATAGACAGAGAGAGAGAGATGAAGAGAAACCGCTCAAGTCCTTCTTAAAAAGATACACAATTCCTTCTTAAAAATACATACACAATTCTGTCTTAAAAATACATACACAATCCCTTCTTAAAAAAAAACATATAAAGCCCAACTGGTCTTACCTTTGTCTGTTTCTAAGAACCTCGGCAGGGAACCAATTCAATGTCTGATGAAGGATCACAGATGTTCCCGGGAGTTTCTAGGGAGTCGGTCTTACAAGGGGGCCGATAGAGCTCAGTTATCTCCCTTCCAATCCCGGCAACCTCTGCAACCTCTTGCACAGTCAGCCGTTGATGTGGTCCCAGCGAGGCCTGCATAACTACGCCAATGAAAAAGCTACTTTTATAACTACTAAACCAGGTTCGCTTCTTAATAAACAGACACCACACAAACTGTTTGGTAGACCAGATCAAAACTTTACTTAACATCGGCCGATGGAAGGAGGGAGGACTCCAGTCAAGTGACCATTACAGACACTTGACCGTCCTCCGTTCACCTTCTCTGAACAACAGAATTACATTGCCTTAAATAGGGTTTTTTTGTCCCCTTAGCACATTTCACAGACATTAGTCATGGTCAGAGGTACAGGAAAAGGTTTCCACAGAATGCATCACATCAAAGGCCTTTGTTTACATAGTACAAGATAACATTGGCCATTTGGTTTATGGCATCTTACTTCAAAGATGTGACTAGCTGTTTCTCTCTGCTTGTCCCTTGGGAGACAATGTTATGGTGTTTATTATCCCACACACTGCAACCTGAGGCAAGCCTAATTTGACACTAAATATAAGCTATAAGCTAGCCCAGAAACCTATTTAATATCTTTCTTACATTTTAACTAAAATTCAGCTTCATCACTGTAGACTGAAATGAGAAACTTTGCTGCTTTTAATAATTAAAATATCTCCATGAAAATGTTTAGCATTTTTTTAACTTATATGTGTATAATCAAAAGTGAGATCTAAAATAAAAGTCTGCTTTCTGTAACTATCAATGTTCTTCTTGGACCACTGTACAAATGGCACAGCAAAACCTTGACTGGTTCAATATCCATGGTGTTGTTTACCCAAGTCGTATCCAAACGCTGTCTTGATTGTTAATGACAGGAAATCATTCTTTATCTTGAACTACTAATTTTCTTGAAATCAGTCCTTTGCGAATGTCAACAGCAGATACCAAATCTCCTGCAATAAATGCAAAGCAGAACTTATGTTCCTCAAAACACATGGCTGATTATTTTTTTCCATTCATACTTATGATATTGAATATCCAGTCCCAGATTCAGTCCTGACCTCAGCCACTATCTGTGTAGACTTCACATATTCTCTCTGTGACTATGTGGGTTTCCCCGATTTATAGAATGTGGGTTAGTAGGTTAGTTGGCTAGGTGTAAATGTGTGACCTATCCTTGGTGTGCTGATAAGTGGCAGAATCAGAGTGGAGTTGATGAGACACACAAAAGCTGGAGTAACTCAGCAGGTCAGACAGCACCTCTGGAGAGAGGTATCTCTAGAGATGCTGTCTGACCCGTTGAGCTAATCCATCTTTTTGCGTCTATCGCAGAGTTAATGAGAATGTGAGGAGAATAAGAATGGGATTAGTGTGGGATTAGGTAAATGGGTAATAGATGGTCGACATGCACTTGGTGACCCAAAGTGCCTGTATCCATGCTGTATGTATCCATGGCTCTATGATTAAAACTGTGCAGTTGACAATTCATATCTTAAAGCCTTGAGTAATTCCTACTCCACCTATATTCCTTCCTCTGTCTTCACAATTTGGACTTTTTCTATCCTTATCTCATACTCTTTCCCTCTTCATCTCTGGCCTTTATCCAACCAACTTCATCATCTGTATCCACCAATCACTTCCTAGACTTTGGCCTGCCCTCACCTCACTTTCAGCTTTCTTGTCCCCCACCACACCTGGCTAAGGGTGTTGGAGGTTATGGGGAGAAGGCAGGAGAATGGGGTTAGGAGGGAGAGAAATAGATCAGCCATGATTGAATGGTGGAGTAGACTTGATGGGCCAAATGGCCTAATTCTGCTCCTATCACTTATGAACAATCAGTCTGAAGAAGGTACTGACCTGACCCAAACCATCACCTTTCCATGTTCTCCAGTGAAGCTGCCTGATCCACTGAGTTACTCCAGTGCTTTGTATCTTTTATTGTAAACTAGCATCTGCAGTTCCATGGATTCTCTGGCTGGAAGCATTAATTAATGTTAAGCTGAGACGAAGAATCAAGGACACGGACTGAATGTCAGAGGAAGTTTAATGATTTCACACATGTATCTGAGGGCAAAGATCCCCTCCCAATCCAATCTCCTATCAGCTGCACTACCATCCTCACACTCTGCCTCAGCACTCACTCACTTTACAATAAGTTCTAATAAATCAGGTTGGAAAATAATCATATAAAGGGGGAATTGGTCTAATGATCTACCTGGAACTAAGATGGACCTGATGGCTGATGACCTCCTTCTGTTGTAATATGTAAGAAATCGGGTGGTGGGGTGGGGTGGCTGAGCGATCACTGGCCTCGGGGGTACCCGGCGAAGGAGCGGAGCGACCGAGAAGGGGAAGGGTGCGAAAGAGATAGGAGCAGGCGACTATTATTTTTGTTATTACTCGACCTCCAATAACTGGGGGATAATAATACAGGCCAATCACCCACCTCGAAAAATGGGGGGATATATCCCCCACCTACCTGGGCCACTGGTCACTGGGTATCAGGTATCAGGGGAACCGGTTACTGGGGGATCCGGGCGACAGGTCACTGAGGTACTGGTGACCGGGCGCCGCGCCAGCTCCGTTTATCGCTGTGTTTCCGGGCGTGTAAATGGACTGGGTGACGGCGGGATTGCCCCGGGAGCGGGGCTCAGGGTCAGGGTCCATCCCTCCCCAATCACAGTTCTCCAACTAGTTTCAGTCCTCCTGATGTAATTGTACTGAATGCATGCCTCGTTGTCACCTTGTCTCAGCCAACAATGATCCATTCTACATTTTCCTTGAACTTTCCTTTGACCTTTAGTTTTCACACCTTGCCCTTCCATATCTCTATCTCTCTCTCTCCCCTGACTCTCAGTCTGAAGAAGGGTCTCGACCCAAAACGTCACCCATTTCTTCTCTGCAGAGATGCTGCCTGTCCCGTTGAGTTACTCCAGCATGTTGTGTCTACAACAATTCCACGTTAGCCTGTTCAATAGCACTTTAATAAAAAATCCTTTGGGGTCCATGTCAATTGTATTTACCTCATTGAACCTCCTTCGTATTTCATCAAAGACACTCTGTTAAGTTCCATAGAGAAAACTCCCTCCAGAATTTTCTGCAATTGCTCACCAATTTTCTTACTCCTAGCCTGTGGGTGTGAACATGCTCTGCTGCAGTTGTATATGACCCTAATAAGACTAGGAATATTACATGTAGGTCTTGGCTTCAACCTCGGGGAGTGTAATGAGAAGTCTGGTGGATCCTGTAATGGTGGACAGGCGTGGTGATGTTATCATTTGAGGAGAGACAGAGTGGGCTAGGTCTGCATACTGCTAAGTTTAAATGAGAGAGATTGCATTGAAACATACAAAATATTTACAGGGCTAGGCATGTTAGATGCATGGATGAAGAATCCGCTTGCTTGGGTACCTAGAATCAAGAATCAGAGCATAAAAATAAGGAGTCAGCCATTCAAAATATTCTATATGAAATATTAGTTAGTTCACACGGGATATTGTGTGCAGTTCTGGCTGCCTCTTTACAGATGATGTGCCGTTGTGGTTGGCACATTTCAGGTAAGATAAGGAGGCTTTGTACAGGGTGCAGAAGATGTTTGGAGATACAAGGAACTGCAGATGCTGGTTTACAAAATATAGCATGGAATAATATAGCAGATTTTGCAGGTAGGGTCCCAATGTGAAGAAGGGTCCCGACCCGAAACCTGTCCATATTCCCCAGAAATACTGCCTGACCAGTTGAATTACTCCACCATTTTGTGTCATTTTTGTAGAAGATGTTCACCAGAATCTGCCTGGTTTGGAGTGTATTAGCGATAAGACGTTGGACAAACTTGGAGTGTGAGAGATCTCTGTAGCTGAGAGATGGCCTGGTGGACATGGATAATGTTATGAGAGACAGAGATAGAATAGGCTGAAGAAGGGATTCGGCCCGAAACGTTGCCTATTATCTTCGCTCCATAGATGCCATCCAAGGACGACAGATGGCACAATAGGCTAAGTGTTCGGCTGGCAACCGGAAGGTAGCTGGTTCGAATCCCGCTTGGAGTGTATACTGTCGTTGTGTCCTTGGGCAAGATACTTCACCCACCTTTGCCTGTGTGTGTCCTTGGGCAAGACACTTCACCCACCTTTGCCTGTCTGTATGGAAGTAATTGTGTGAAGCACTTTGGGGTCACTGCAAGTTGACTAAAAATGTGCTATATAAATAAAGACATTATTATTATTATTATTATTATGCTGCTGCACCCGCTGAGTTTCTCCAGCATTTTTGTGTACCTTCCATTTTCTAGCATCTGCAGTTCCTTCTTGAACGATAGAATTGTAGAAATGCTAAATACTGGAGGACATAGATTTGACGTAAGAGGTGAGAAAGCTCAAAGGAGATCATGTATTTGGCAAGTTTGTTTTACAGAGGGTGGTAGGTGCCTGGAATACGTTGCCTGGGGAAGTGGTACAAGTGTAATGTTTAAGAGGCATTGCGACAGAAACATGGATAGGTGGCGAATAGCCATTGTTCGGTCAAATAATATTAATTTAAATTGGCATCATGGACGGCGCAGACGTGATGGATAGGCCACTGTTTCACTGTGATGGGCCATGGATCACTGTTCAATGGAACGAGCAGAGGAATGCGGTTAGGTCGTTATTGTTAGAGATGGGGAGGATATTTTGAACAGAAAAAAAAGCAGTACAACCAAAACTTGAAAAAGGAGGAGAATTTACCGGTACAAGGAAGCGTTGCGCCTGGGTGTAAAATTTCGGAATAAACCTCAGTCTTCTGATGGGAGTGGTTAGATGTATCGAATTTCACTTCGTGCGTTTGGGAAACTGCAATCTGATTTTTTGATCGACAAAACTCGCCGCTTTAGTACAGAGGCGTCAGTCGGGAACATCAGCCAAGGAAATGCACCACCTTGCCAATAACTACCAACTGACATTTGTTCAGAGGTCGGACGATATCACAGGTAAAAATACTTATTCACAAGGAAATAAGAACAGACTCTGCTAGAGTAGCCAGAGTCTGGTGTTAATGCAAGGTGCTGGAGCAACTCGGCGGGTCAGGAATCATCTTTGGAGGCTTTGGGTAGGCGACGTTTCGACAAGGGATCCGGGAAATCCATGTGCTCCAGAGATGCTGCCTAGGGATGTCCCGATGAGTTACTCCAGCAACTTGTGGTTAACGCAGGATTCCAGCATCTGCAGTTGCTTGTGTCTCTAATGACAATCTGTCCCTCTGGTCAAGTTTGAGACGTGGGTGGCTCACTCCAATGTCCCGTATTGGTCCCAGATTTAGCGACCCAGCCCGGGGGTAGGGTTGATCAAAGTGGGAGATGAATCTCTCAGCCTTTAACCCGCCTTCAATCATCCAGGATCTCCTGAGGTTTCTCAGGAGGTTTGTGGGTGGGCAGGAATCTGGGAAGGAAAGGGGGTTCCCGGCTGGGCCTGGAACCTGGTGGACTAGTCTTGGACGGAGAGAAGCTGGTGAACTCAGAGAGCGTTTGATAGCAAATGTTATTAATATTCCAAACTGTTCTCTTGGTATTTTGAGACTGTTGTATACCAGCCAGTGAGCTTGGTCATTGAGCCGTGCAGTAAAATCGTGACTTCAACCCCCCCCCCCCCCCCCCCCGATCCCGTCAGCACCTCTCTTTTCCAGCTTTTTCTCCCCTCCCACATCAGTCTGAGGAACCCTCCCTACCCGAATCGTCGCCTGTCCATAGAACCGTTTGCCTTCTTTATCACTCTATCTACTTGTTTTGCTATTGTAGGGGAACTGTTGGCTTGGACCCGGGTTAATATTAATATTTTTAATAGATAGTCAAATCACATTGACCTTGAAACATGTCTCTCGCGGCTGGCTGGTGTTTTCATGCTGGCGATAGGAATGATGTTGGTGGCAAAGTGTAAAAGGCATTGAGATAGACAAGAGAACGTGTGGCTATCTAAATAGAGGACCATGTGTAGACAGACACAGCGGCGCAGCGGTAGAGTTACAGCTTCACAGTGCCAGACACCCGGATTCCATTCTCACTGCGGGTGCTGTCTGTGGGGAGTTTGCACGCTCTCCCCATGACTGTGTGGGCTTCCTCTGGGTACCCAGGTTTCCTCCCACATTCCAAAGCTGCGGGGGTTTAAAGTTTAATGGTCCTCTGTAAATTGCCCCCAGTGTGCAGATAGAGAACTTATCTTATGTTCATTAATATTTTATGTGCAAAGTCAAATATTAGGCTAACACTTGTTTACAACTACATTGGGTTTTGCTTTTGAGCATTTTTTTTACCCATTTGTCGATTTGACTCTTTTTCTAGTGTATTAGTGATCAATCATTGCACATTCTCCCTGTGACTGCATGTGTGTTTTCCAGGTGCTCTGGTTTCCTCGCATACTCCAAAAGAAGTGCAGGTTTGGAGGTTAATTGGCTTCTGTAAATTGCCCCTAGTGTGTAGGATGCAAAAGTGGAATAACATAGGAGTAGTGTATGGGTGCCCAATGTCCAGCATGGACTCGGTGGGTCAAAGGGCCTCGTTTACATGCTGCATCTCTAAACAAAACTGAATTATGGATTTAGTTTAGTTTGGCATCATGGTCAGTGCAGACACAGTGGTCAAAGGACCTGTTCCTCTGCTATACTGGTCTATGTTCTCCAGTGGTGAAAAGCTCCTAACCCCTTTCAAATCACACCACGATACACTCGGATCAAAGCTGTTTTGTAACCAATGGAAAGCAAATTTCCCCAAACTATTCCGTTTTGTTTCATCTAATCAAGTTGTTTAGATGAAAACACTTTTGGAGAAACTGTGGCTGGGCTTTTCTTTACTCCTAAGGCACGTGTTGCAGTGATTCTAATGAAATGTTCTGTTGCAGGAGATGATGAGCCAGGTGTTTTCAGAGTGGAAATGTCCTGTGGGCATGCCGTGGACCCCATTTCACTCACTGAGTGGTGTCGCTGCCTTATTGACCAGGTGGGCTGTCACAGGCAATCCATTATCTTATACCACACACTTAATCCATTTTTAATCGATTGTTAAATAGGGACAATTTTTTGCAATATAATTTTCAACTTATTTTCCAGGGTCACTTGAAATTCCACTGCCCTGCTTCGACGCATGGGACTAATGGAAAGTGTAATAAGGAATGGTCATACCCAGAGGTTCGTACATGTGCCCTGCTGTCTGTAGAGGAACGCCAGGTATTTGAAGAGAAGCTTGCCCTTCTCTCAGCTGCAAAGTACTGCGAATACAAACAGGTAAACTCCAGCCAGCATCTTACTCTAAATAGGCATCATTACTGAAACTGAGGAAGTTGAAATGTTATGAGATGTGAGAGATGGTGTAATATGCAAAGGCTGCAAACATATTTCAGAAATTCTCTGGGGGGAAATAACTAATAAAGTTGAATTTTTTCAGAGTTTCCCAGAGACTCACTTTTCTGGAAAAGGCAGCCAATATATTATTTTTCCTTATTTTCCGACAATTTCTGTACCCTCTTTTACCTAATATTTCCACAGGTAATTCCTGTACTCTCTACTGACCCCCTTTCCTGGTGGTCACCCATCTACAGCACTTTCTTCCTGTACCTTAGGTGTGACCATCACTTTATAACTATTATCTATGATGCTCTCGATCTCCTTGGATGATCCTGAGCTCGGCCAGCTCCAGTTCTCTCTCTTGGTCAGACAGGGGCTGCACCTGGATGCATCTCCCACATGCATTGTCTACGGGGACACTAGAAGCTTTCCTGCTACCAACTGCCATCCCAACTGAACTAAGATCAAGGAAGAGTCACAAAGAGAAAATCAGACCCTGCCTAATTCTACAGTTTCCCTCCACTCAGTCTCCTCACAGTAGCATCAGGTGTCAAAGCCTCTACACTTACCCTCAAATACAGAGCATAGGCACACAGTAGTTTTGTTTTTTTAATTTACTAGTGATTAAGATCTCTGCTTATTTTTTATCCTTTTAGTTTACTTTTGTTTAGAGCTACAGCTCGGAAACAGGCCCTTCGGCCCACCGAGTCCACACCGACCAGCAATCCCCACACTCTGGCACTATCCTGCCAACACACTTGGGACAATATATATATATTTTTAATACTGAGCCAATTAACCTACTAACTTGTACATCTTTGGAATGTGGGAGGAAACCAAAGATCTTGGAGAAAACCCACACAGGTCACGAGAAGAACGTACAAACTCTGCGACTGCACCAGTGGTCAGGATCGAACCCGGGTCTCTGGTGCTGTGAGGCAGTAGCACCACCCCTAGGCCACTGTGTCCCCCTTTCTTGCAGTACTCTTTTATTCTTTATCTATTCAGGGTTGTTTTTGACAAGTAGCGATCTGGGCTCTCATGGGTACAAAATGGTTCTGCATTTATTATTTACCCCTGTCAATCATCTAAAGGTTTCAAAGGTATTTTATTGGCTCGTGTACCAGTTAAGGTACAGTGATATTTGTATTACCATAGAGCCATACTAAAAAAAGCAACAAGACACACAACTACATAAAAGTTAACATAAACATCAAACACCAAAGCGGATTCCACATTCCTCACTGTGATGGAATGCAATAACGTCTAATGTTCTTCCATCATTTTTCTCCCGCGGTTGGGGCAGTCGAACCATCCGCATACGGGGCGATCAAAGCCCCCGCATTCGGGGCGATCAAAGCCCCCGCATTCGGGGCGATCAAAGCCCCCACGTCGGGGCGGACAAAGCTCCTGCGGTTGGAGCTCTCAAAGTCTATCTCTAACCAGAGTCTGCGATCTCCACGATGTTAAAGTCCGCAAGCTCCCGTAGTTGGAGCTCAGAGGTCGATCCCTGGCAAAGGGATCATCGCAAGCTCCACTACGGTAAGTCCACAGGATCCGACGGTTGGAGCTCCTGAAGTCAGTCTCCAGCAGAGGCCTCCAGCTCCTCGATGTTAGGCCGCAATGTTTCCCCGCCCCCCCCCCCCCCCCCCCCCCACCACCTCCCCAGGTACTTTCCCCAGCAACTGCAAGAGCTGCAACACCTGTCCCTATGCATCTCCCCTCGACTTTGTCCAAGGACCCCGACAGTCTCCAGCATTTTGTCTCTATCCAAAATATAGAAATTATCCTGGACTTCTGTTGCTGAGGAGGTTCTGATTATCAATTAGCTACCTGCCTACTACCCACCTAATTCATAAAACACCCACCCACCCTAAATCACCAATACCCTTGAGAGTCTATATCTTATTTAGGCTTGTAGTTGCGCGAATTCCCCAAACAAAGCCATTCCCTCCGTTCTTCTTTCTTATGCTGTTGGAAATAAGATGGAAATCACTTTCTACTTTATATTTTGGATATCACAAAGAGGATGGATGGTTGCACAGTAAAGCAATGTAAAGGGACACTTCCACTTATTTACTGTGGTAGAAACCTCTTTGACCATAGAATTAAATATCAGATGAATATCACCCCAAGAAAACTCCGACTGAACCAGTGTTTAGTTAATCGCTTAGAAATGGTGCCAACCTATATTTTATTATTGTGATAATAATTTCATGCCTAACACGCAGCAATTGAATGGATAAAATATGTCAATGCAGGTGATGGCATGAAAATAATTTTGAAGGAACATAGTTAAATGCAAAGATACTTTCTTTATTAAATGGATTATCAGTCGTGTATTGTCTTAATTGCTAATTTCATTATTTATATTTTATTTCAAGTGTCCCAAATGCAGTAGTTGTGTAGAACGGAAAGACCTGACTAATTTGGCAGTGGATTGTTCAATCTGCATGGCCAATGATGACATCCCTTTTGAATTTTGCTGGCAATGTATGCTGGAGTGGGAAGGTCCAGCAGCACGTTCTGATCGATGCGACAATATACATTGCACTAACGTCCACCTGCAAGTCTTACAGAACTGTGGCAGAAAAGACCTATCCGCGAGCAATGTTCAGAGTTGTCCTAAAGTCCGCGCTTGCCCCACTTGTGGGATGATTATAGAACATAAAGACATGTGCAAATACATGGTGTGCATCAGATGCCATGTGGAGTTTTGCTTTGCTTGTCTTCAGACAGAGGCAATTTGCAGTAAATCATCCACCCACTCCACTAATTGTTCTAGACCTGTGGCCCCAAGGCAAACACGTATACCTGTATGGAATCAGACTATAAAAAAGAATGTAAATAAGATTGCAAATCGCACTCCAAATTTCCATCCACATAACATTCCAAACCACAATCTCAATGTACCCGTACCTCCCCCTCCAAATCACATTCCACATCGTAATTTGGAACAAAATTTAAACCCCTCTTTAAATTCCGACAGACGTTGCAATTGCTGTACAATTCTGTAACTCAATGCTCTGGATAAGAATTAATGAAGGCATAAAAAATCAATAGGCACGATAAACATCTCTTCATTTTTCTACACCCTTCTACAGTGTATATATAATGGTTGAGGGAGCATAATTGAGAACCTCAATAACTGCAAGTATTTCTGGCCATAGACGAAAACTTCCCTCTTGTGTTTTTTAGTTTTAAAGCTACTAACATGTAAAGGGGACTAACATGTGCAATTGATGTACGGATATTCAAAAATAGGCCATTAATGGTCCATTAAGAAGTGGCCGTTTTCAATTGTAATGTTATTCAAAATGCGTTCAAAAATAAATGCTTTTTAAAATAAAATGTACAAAAGACAGGATTGGACAAACAAAATTTGGGACAAGTACATTCAAATGCACAACAAAAATGTATTTGATAAATAGAAGTAGGTAAAGGAAGTTAATTGATTGGGATTTTAGATCTGCAGAACTACTCTGGGCAAAATGAATAGAATTAAGAATTTATTTGAATTATAATTTAGCTAATTGTAGTTATTTACAGACACACCTTGATTTATGCAATAAGCGACTGATGTAAACTTGTACTTACGTAAACAATTCTGTACTCAGTACCTCCTGCAGTCAAGGGAGTTTGCAATTTCAACAACACTGTACGATCGCTGAGGTTTACATTAGAAACAAGGTGGCAATGGCAGCAGTGCTTACCCAGAAGGCCATGCACTGCAGAAAGTGCCCTACAGTGATTCCATCAAAAGTAAAATCTGACTTAAGTAAAGGTAGACAGAACGTTACCCTAACTTAAAGCGGGCAGTGTTTGTACATGTCCTTGTACTGAACATTTAAATATATATTATATAGACTTTGGAAACCATATGTTGTGATTATGTTAGTGGGGATTTAATCAGAATGTTATTGTGGAATTATATTAAATTACACATTGGAAGATATATGAGAAGGAATCATTTGTGATAAATATCATTGTAATATCTTTAATAACCAAACTTTAAACAATATTTTAAACAAATAATTATTCAGTTGCCTGGAAAGTTGTTCACACAACACTTTGCTTTTTATGTTCTATGATTCAATTTCAATAAAATACAAAATGGAATGAAAAATGAAGTCATTAACATTGTGTACTGCTAAAGCTGAGATAATTAATTTATGACCTCATGATCTGCGCAGTGGGGAAGTCACTCGTGCAAAAGCCGACCTATCGAATGATTCTGAGCCCTGACTTGAATGGGAACACATACTGACCATCATTGCCTGTGCTGCCAAGGTCCAGAAGGTCCGTAACATGACCCTTATTCACACTAATTCCATGTTACCCACTTTTACATCCATTCCCTACTTACCAAGGGCATTCTACAGAGGCTGCACATCTGTGGGATGTGGGAATAACTGGGGCACCCGGATGAAACTCATGCATTGGAGGCCCAGTCACTGGATGTATTCAAGAAAAAATTGGATATAGATCGTAGGACTAACGGAATCAATGGATATTGGGAGAAAGCAGGAACGGGGTACTGATTCTGGATGATCAGCCACGATCATATTGAATGGCCTACTCCTGCACTTATTTTCTATGTTTCTACACAGATAGCAACCGAGTTCAGAATTGAGCCCGGGCCTCTGGTGCTATGAATCAGTAGCTATACCAGCTGTACCACTGTGCCGCCCTTTGTCCTTTTGGCAAGCAGACTTCTAAACCACACCCAGTTTGTGTTATTCTGTTTTTGACTTGAGTTTCTATTTCCTGGAACTCTTCAGTTTAATTTTCTTCTACATTATTCTACTTTGTTTCACTTAGTCCAGCTTTCCCAGATATTGGGTTTAGGTTTATTACTGGCACATGTACTGAGGTACAGTGAAAAGCTTCATTTCACATGCTATCCAAACACATCAGATGTATCTTACATAAATACAATCGTCAACCTCAACTACAATAGATAGAACAATGGGGAAGATACAGATGCAGAGTTCAGCGTTGTAGAGCATCAGTTCCTTTGACAAAGTCCAATGTGCACAATAGTAGAAGTGTATCGGACAGTACCCCAGCTTATTGAAGGACCATTAATGGAGGGGGTAAAGCTGTTCTTGAGTCTGGTGGTATGCACCTTCAAGGTTCTGTACCTTCAGTCGGACAGGATCAGGGAAATGAAAAAATCACTGGGATGAGACAAGATTTGATTATGTTGGCTAAATTCCTGAGGCATCATAAAGACTAGTTGTATTTATACTTATGCATTTTAAATATGTATGTCATGTTTTATACTTTGACAATATAACAATGTATTTTTTATCATGCCAATAAAGTTTTTAAACTGAAATTGAATTGAGTAGATGGAGTCAATGGTGGGAATTCTGGTCTGTGTGATGCACTGTGCTACATCTATAGCTCTCCGCAATTTCTTGTGCACTTGGGCAGAGCTGTTCCCAACTCAAGCTGTGATGCTTCCTGACAGGAGATTTTGTTAGAGAAGAGGTTGTGAAACTGTCTCCGGAGAGAGGAGGAGAACTTCTTCAAAGTAGGCACTTAGAGAGAAGGTTGTGAAAATGTCTCCGGAGAGAAGGGTTTCGGGCCGAAACGTTGCCTACTTCCTTCGCTCCATAGATGCTGCTGCACCCGCTGAGTTTCTCCAGCATTTTCAAGTGAGTTTATTGTCATGTGTCCCTGTATAGGACAATGAAATTCTTGCTTTGCTTAAGCACACAGACAAATAGTAGGCATTTACTACAAAACAGATAAATGTGTCCATATACCATGATATAAATATATACACACATGAATAAATAAACTGGTAAAGTGCAAATAACAAAACGTGGTTGTTAATAATCAGAGTTTTGTCCGAGCCAGGTAAAATAGCCTGATGGCTGTGGGGAAGTAGCTATTCCTGAACCTGGTTGTTGCAGTCTTCAGGCTCCTGTACCTTCTACCTGAAGGTAGCAGGGAGATGAGTTTGTGGCCAGGATGGTGTGGGTCTTTGATGATACTGCCAGCCTTTTTGAGGCAGTGACTGCAATAAATCCCCTCGATGGAAGGAAGGTCAGAGCCGATGATGGACTGGGCAGTGTTTGCTACTTTTTGTAGTCTTTTCCTCTCCAGGGCGCTCAAATTGCCGAACCAAGCCAAGATGCAACCGGTCAGCATGCTCTCGACAGTGCACCTGTAGAAGTTAGAGAGAGTCTTCCTTGACAATCCATTTTTGTGTACCTTATGCTTCCCGACAGTATGTTTATTTACAGTGGCAGTCACATCAACGACACATCACCGGTAATATTAACACCAAGGGTCCCAACGCAAAATGTCACCCATCTATCTTCTCTAGAGACTCTGCCTAACCCATTCAGTTACTCCAGCACTCTGTCTTTTTTATGGTATAAAATGTAGAAGCTTGGAAAAAAAAGAAGAAAATAATTTGAATTTTTTCTTTGAACATGCCTCTGAATTTTCTTTTCTAGAGAGTCCCCCAAGAGAATCTTTTCACATTACGTAACTGATAGGAAAGATGTTGGTCTACCTGGAAAGGGTGCAGAGATTGACGAGGATGTTGCCAGGACTCGAGGCCCTGAGCGATAGGGAGCGGTTGAGCAGGTTGGGACTCTATTCCCTGGAGCACAGGAGGTTGAGGGATGGGCACAAAATCATGAGAGGAATAGATTGGGTAAACGCACAGAGTCTCTTGCACAGAGTAAGGAAATCGAGAACCAGAGGGCATAGGTTTGAAGTGAGAAAGGAAAGACAATAGGAACCTGAAGAGTAACTGTTACAGAAAGGGTTTTAAGTGTATGGAATAAACTGCCAGAGTTGGTAGTTGAGGCAGGTACTATCACAACATTTAGTACACATTTAGACAGTAATGTAGTGGCCATTTGGCCTGTTTTGCATGTCATTGTGGATGGCATGTGCCTTTAAATTTTAGACTGCCCGTTATAATGTGGGTGGGATTTATGACGTGTTTTTGGGCGTGTTTGCAGCTTAACTGCTTGCGCAGAAGTTTAGTTTTTAGATTTGTTTTGGAGAGACGATGGAGAAGGTTAATCCTGCGACCATCTCATTACATGTCATTGTTACGGAGACACGAGGAGCTTTCTAATATCTGAAGTAATGAGCTGGAGTTCGAAGAAGATTGCCGTAACAAGTCGGAAAAACCTTGGATGTATCTTACTGTTTTCTATCAACAATAAAGAAAATATTCATCAAAAGACTGTGTTGAAGCTTTATGAATGGAGAAGCTCTGAAGGTCTCTGCAACTGCTTGCATGCGTAACGAAGATATTCCCCTTATCCATTCTCATCCAATTAGCGGCTAGGGTGCTAATTACCTGAAAGATATGAAAAATCTGCCGCTACAAGTAATATGGATAGGATAGTTTTAGAAGGATACAGCACCCTCCATAATGTTTGGGATAAAGACCCATCATTTATTTATTTGCCTCTGTATTCCGCAATCTGAGATTTGTAATAGAAAAAATCACATGTGGTTAAAGTGCACATTGTCAGATTTTAATAAAGGCCATTTTTATCCATTTTGGTTTCACCATGTAGAAATTACAGCAGTGTTTATACATAGCCCCCATTTCAGGGCACCATAATGTTTGGGACACAGCAATGTCATGTAAATGAAAGTAGTCATGTTTAGTATTTTGTTGCTTATCCTTTGCTTGCAATGACTGCTTGAAGTCTGCGATTCATGGACATCACCAGTTGCTGGGTGTCTTCTCTGCTGATGCTCTGCCAGGCCTGTATTGCAGCCATATTTAGCTTATGCTTGTTTTGGGAGCTAGTCCCCTCCAGTTTTCTCTTCAGCATATAAAGCTTGTTTAATTGGGTTCAGATTGGGTGATTGATTTGCCCACTCAAGCATTGACCATTTTTTAGCTTTGAAAAACTCCTTTGTTGCTTTAGCAGTGTGTTTGGGATCATTGTCTTGCTGTTCATTGAACCACCAGCCAATGAGTTTTGAGGCATTTGTTTGATCTTGAGCAGATACATAGAAACATAGAAAATAGGTGCAGGAGTAGGCCATTTGGCCCTTCGAGCTTGCACTGCCATTCAATATGATCATGGCTGATCATCCAACTCAGTATCCTGTACCTGCTTTCTCTCCATACCCCCTGATACCTTTAGCCACAAGGGTCACATCTAACTCTCTCTTAAATATAGCCAATGAACTGGCCTCAACTACCTTCTGTGGTAGAGAATTCCACAGATTCACCACTCTCTGTGTGAAAAATGTTTTTCTCATCTCGGTCCTAAAAGAATTCCCCCTTATCCTTAAACTGTGACCCCTTATTCTGGACTTCCCCAACATCGGGAACAATCTTCCTGCATCTAGCCTGTTCAACCCCTTAAGAATTTTGAAAGATAGGATGTGTCTATACACTTCAGAATTCATTATGCTTCTACCATCAGCAGTTGTATCATCAATGAAGATAAGTGAGCCAGTACCTTCAGCAGCCATACATGCCCAGGCCATAACACCCCCACCACCGTGTTTCACAGATGAGGTGGTATGCTTTGTATCTTGGGCAGTTCCTTCTCTCCTCCATACTTTACTCTTGCCATCACTCTGACATAAGTTAATCTTCGTCTCATCTGTCCACAAGACTTTTTCCAGAACTGTGGTTGCTCTTTAAATACTTCTTGGCAAACTGTAACCTGACCATCCTATTTTTGCGGCTAACCAGTGGTTTGCATCTTGCAGTGTAGCCTCTGTATTTCTTTTCAAGAAGTCTTCTGCGGATAGTGGTCACTGACAAATCCACACCTGACTCCTGAAGAGTGTTTCTGATCTGTCGGACAGGTGTTTGGGGATTTTTCTTTATAATAGAGAGAATTCTTCTGTCATCAGCTGTGGAGGTCTTCCTTGGCCTGCCAGTCCCTTTGCGATTAGTAAGCTCACCAGTGCTCTCTTTCTTATTAATGATCAGCCATGATCATATTGAATGGCGGTGCAGGCTCGAAGGGCCGAATGGCCTACTCCTGCACCTATTTTCTATGTTTCTATGTTTCTATGATGTTCCAAACAGTTGATTTTGGTACACCTAAGGTTTGTCTGACGTCTCTAACAGTTTTAATCTTGTTTCTCAGTCTCATAATGGCTTATTTGACTTTCATTGGCACAACTTTGGTCCTCATGTTGATAAACAGCAATAAAAGTTTCCAAGGGTGATGGAAAGATTGGAGGAACGACTGAGAGCGCTCTTATACCTGCATTAAGGAGGCATTTAAACACACCTGAGCAATTACAAACACATGTGAAGCCATGTGTCCCTAACATTATTGTGCCCTGAAATAGAGGGACTATGTATAAACACATGGTGAAACCGAGATGTATAAAAATGGCCTTTATTAAAATCTGACAATGTGCGCTTTAAGCACATGTGATTATTTTCATTTACAAATCTCAAATTGTGGAGTACAGAGGCAAATAAATAAATGATGGGTCTTTGTTCTAAACATTACGGAGGGCATTGTATGTGCCAAACACAGGCAGGTGGCTCTAGCGTAAATAGGACATGCTGGTTAGTGTGGGCAAGTTGGGCCGAAGGGCCTGTTTCCAAGCTGTATGACTAAGGTAGTTCGTTGTACCTCATATAGTTGCAACAGAGATTGCTCAGTGCTGCATTTCTTGGAAACATGTGGAAAGCGAAAGTGAAACCTTGTCCAGTTTTAAACAGATTCTGTGAACTAACGAAGAGAGAACAGAGCGGTTCACGGTCCGGGTGCTGCGATGGGGAAAACGTATCAAGTGTTCGTGAGCGGCTCGAAAGGAAAAACAAATATTATTAATATTGGAGAATCTGAAGATGATTTCAAAAGGATGACAGTCCTCAGTTTAAAGAAGAAATTGATCGAGATATCGCAAATAGGTCCGTGAGTAAAATGAGGCGTCTACTAA
Organism: Amblyraja radiata; assembly: GCF_010909765.2. NCBI lineage: Eukaryota > Metazoa > Chordata > Chondrichthyes > Rajiformes > Rajidae > Amblyraja > Amblyraja radiata. The sequence continues at coordinate 1,258,182 of NC_045968.1, read as the reverse complement.
AAAAAACCCGGCTGGGATGAAATCGAGAAAGCAGTTTGTGATGGGGGGTGCAAATTTGGAATGACAATATTCCATGGGGTCGATAGAAACGTGGTTACGTGTGTGACTAATGAACGGGATCAATGCTGGATGTAAAGGCGAAGTTAGACGGTTTACCAAAGACGGCAGCACAAGGAACTGCAGATGTTGGTTTACAGATGAAAAGTGCTGGGTAACAAAGTGAGCTGGACAGGCAGCATCTCCATGATGGACAAGCAACGTTTCAGGTCGGGACCCTTCCTCAGACTGATTGTTGTTGGGGATAGGAAGCTAGAATAGAGATGCTGAATCAATGTGTGGATGGGTGTGGGGGGGTGAACAAAGCCTGGCAAGTGATCGGTGGAAAAGGCATTCAGGATGGACTTGAGGCCGTGTTCTTTTCTCACATCCTTCCCCCCTCCCCCCCCCCCCCTCTTTCTGCAGAGGTCGGGGACACAGGTGACCTCCGCCTGCTTTTTTCCAATGAGCAACTGGAAGACAAGAAAACATTGGCTGATTACGGGATCCAGGACAGATCCACAATAATCGCCGTACTGAGTGTTACAGGAGGAGGGGGAATGTACAGCGAGTGAGATTCTCACCCGTGAAACATTTGTGTGGAAATGAAGATTCTAGACAATAAATAGTGATGATCCATATATCTCTGATCCGAAAATGCCGACACAACGATAATCTTAACATTCATAAAGTGTATGTTATCCAAAGTACCTTAGTATTTCTTTCAATATGGGGGTTAACTATTGAACAATGTATGCAGAAGAGCTTCAACTTTTCACCTGTTGTTTCTCGATTGTAAGGCAACAATGCAGGAACTGCTGGCATTAACTGCTCCAATATATACCACTAGTCTTGTAAATGAACGTTTAATCATTGTACCCAAGTCCTACTCTAATTACGAGTTAATCCACACATGAGATTTGATTTACCATAGCACTAAAAACATTCAAGTAATAGTTGTAAAATCACAAATAATCTCACATTCATAAAGGCTAAGTTTCTGCCCACATATTTTTCATGTTATTTTCAGAAAATTGTATCACATCTTGTTATAATTTTACCGTTGGTCAAGTGAAATAATAAAATAAAAGAAATATGTGGATAACTCTGTCATCTTTTCCATTGATTCCCTTGCATTAAATATGTATGTAGTTCACACATATTTAAATCTTGGGCCGATGTTGGATTTGTCAAAAGTGAAACCTTTATTTTCTACGCTCAATAATGTTCTACAATTCTGTCATAAGGCGAAAAGATCGAAAATGGCCCAAATTTAAGTTACAATGTGATTAGTCATCTGACAACACAAGAACACCAGAAAATAGTATAATTGGTTTAATTGTAAATTGTCCCTAGTGTGCGTAGGATAGTGTTAGTGTGCGGGGATCGCTGGTCTGCGCGGGCGGTGGGCTGTTTCCACACTGTATCTCTACCTTAAACTAAACTAAACCTTAATAATAATAATAATAAATGTTATATTTAATGGGCGCCTTTCATACAAAATCTCAAGGACACCTTACATAATAACATATAATCGGAATATAACAAGTAATAAAGACATCACAGAGACACAAATTAAAAACAGGATTCAATCCAAAAACAGAAAATCAAAAACAGTGTGAAGAGGGAGCAGCGGCAACCAATTCGCGCCAGCGTCCACTCTCTCTTCACGGCAGCCATCTTGGACACAGACCTACAGGACTACAATTAGACAAAAAAATCATCCCCCCACAGTGGGTAGCACTGTGGGGGAAGGCACAATGTCCAGTCCCCACCCCATGTTCACCCCAAAGTCAGGCCTATTGAGGCCACCGCAATTGCCTCTACGGAGGCCCGATGATCCTGGCCGTTCTCACCGGGTGGTCTTGCCCCGGCGTCGGGAGAGTCCTTTTGGCGGCTGGGCCACTTGGAACGGCCGCTTCCTGGTTGGAGCCCGCGGCTGCCGAAGCCGACAAGGCCGCGCCGGTTTGGAGCGCCCAGGCTCCCGTTGGTAAAGTTGGTAAAGCTCCAGCGCGTCGCTCCAGCGCGGCGACCCAGGCAAGGGATCGCCCGCTCCACTCCGCTCCGCTCCAGCGCTCCAATGCTGTGCCGCCGCCGAGGCCGAGGTGCTGGGCGGTTCCCGCCAGGAAACGGCGCTCCAAGCCCGCAGGTAGGCCATGAGGACGGGTCAACGGGCAGCCCGGAGAAAAGGCTGCCACACCGACCAGGTAGGGACCTAGAAATTCAGTTAATACCTACCCCCCACATTAAAAAGACCATATCCCCTACAAACAAAAAACAGGACTCACTAAAAACTATTAAAAAAACGGATTTAAAACGGACGGCTGCTGGCTAGCAGCCGTTCACCAAGATGGCTCCTCCTCCTGAGGAGGAACCTTGATCTTGATCTATCTCCACCTTAAATGTATCTAATGATCTGGCTAAGACAGAATTGTAGAGATTCACGAGATTCCAAGAGAAGTGTTTTTGACACACCTTGTCGGTTTTGTGCTCATTTTCATGAACTCTCCCACTGGTGGAAACATCATACACCACATTAGCATCATCATAAGAAGAACTGCAGTTGCAGATTTAAACCGAAGATAGACACAAAAAGCAGGAGTAACTCAGTGGGACAAGCAGCATCTCTGGAGAGAAGGAATATGAGATGTTTCGGATTGTGGGCCTGTCCCACTTGGCGATATCAGGGTCGCCAAAATATATTGAACAATTCAAAATCCAGCGGCGACAAAAAAATATTGCGACACTTGAAAAAACCTTGCGCATCATACGTCAACACGCCACGTCACCGCCGCGTTATACGTCTTCACGCTGCATCACAACGCGTATTTTTCGGTGACCTGATACGCCAGTCAAAGATGCCGGCAGTCACCAAGTGGGACAAGCCCTTTACTCCAGCTTTTTGTGTCTATCTTAGCATCATAGATGTTTGACTAAGGTCACCCTATTTTCTGCCAAACTACAAGATATTTCAAAAGAGACCACTTCACCTCTCTTGGCAAACCGACCCACTTGTCTTGTGAATCTCCTTTGGAACTGCTCCCAATGCTGCAACATCTTTATGCAAATTACTTGAATTAAGTTTACACTCAGAGATAACAAGTCAATATATATAGAAACATAGAAAATAGGTGAAGGAGGAGGCCATTCGTCCCTTCAAGCCAGCACCGCCATTCATTGTGATCATGGCTGATCGTCCCCAACCATTAACCCGTGCCTGCCTTCTCCCCATATCCTTTGACTCCACTAGCCCCTAGAGCTCTGTCTAACTCTCTCTTAAATCCATCCAGTGATTTGGCCTCCACTGCCCTCTTGGGCAGGGAATTCCACAAATTCACAACACTGGGTGAAAAAGTTTTTTCTCACCTCAGTCTTAAATGGCCTCTTAAAATACTGGAGTAATTCATCTGGACAGTCAGCATCTCTGGAGAGAAGGAATGGGTGACATTTTGGGTTGAGATCCTTCTTCAGTCTGAGAGACAGAAGAGAGGGAGTCCAGCGATATGGAGGGGTAACGAGTGAAAGCAGACAATGATAAGGAAATATCTAATGGTTCAGTGTTAGCTGAGGGAAAGGAGATATACAGTCAAAAATGAATCAGAAACACAGTGAGACTAGTCGGAGAACTAGGGTGGGAGAGGGACAGTGAGAAAGGGAAAGCAAGTGTTACTTGAAGTTAGAGATATCAATATTCCTTATCGCTGTATCTCCCTCTCCTCTGATTCAGTCTTAAAAAGAGCATTGATCCGAAAAAGAGTCCCGATTCTTTCTCTCCAGAGATGCTGCCTGTCCCGCTGAGTTACTCCAGGATTTTGTGTCTATCTTCAGTTTAAACCAGCATCTGCAGTTCCTTCCTAGGCAATATTCATACCTCTGGGCTGTAAGCTGCCCAAGCAAAATATGAGGTGCTGTTCCTCCAAATTGTGTTGGGCCTCACTCTGACATTGGAGGAGGCGCAGTTCAGAAAGTTCAGAGTGGGAATGCGAGGGGTAGTTAAAGTGTTTAGGAACTGGGAGATTGTGTCGGCCTTGGCAGACTGAACTTGGAACTATTCTTGGAACATGCCACATTGTTTGGTTACTTTGGCCCTGTATCAGGAAATGGCTTTCATCACTAAATCCCACATTGCTCCATTCCTCACATGTCCAATCTTTATATTTTAATTCCCACTGGTACTATTATTCTTCATTGCAGAAATTAGAAGTTGTTTCTAAGGTGTATGACTGAATTCAATGAGGCGTCCATCTCATCACATACATTCCACACGTATTTATTTGCATCATTTCCAGACCATCCTCAGAATGAGGTGTGTTCATGCAAACCATTCTCACACTGATTATTTTCTCCTTGCTCGTTATTCTAGTATTAATCTAGTAAACCCCACCCCCTCTTATTCATCTTCATGAATTCTCATTGCTTCTTTTCATAGAAACATAGAAAATAGGTGCAGGAGAAGGCCATTCGGCCCCTCGAGCCATTCAATATGATCATGGCTGATCATCCAACTCAGTATCCCGTACCTGCCTTCTCTCCATACCCCCAATCCCTTTAGCCACAAGGGCCACATCTAACTCCCTCTTAAATATAGCCAATGAACTGGCCTCAACTACCTTCTGTGGCAGAGAGTTCCAGAGATTCACCACTCTCTGTGTGAAAAATGTTTTTCTCATCTTGGTCCTAAAAGACTTCCCCCTTATCCTTAAGCTGTGACCCCTTGTCCTGGACTTCCCCAACATCGGGAACAATCTTCCTGCATGTAGCCTGTCCAACCCCTTAAGAATGTTGTAAGTTTCTATAAGTTGTCCCCTCAATGCTGGAGTAAGTCAGTGGGTCAGGCAGCATCTGTGGAGAAAAGGAATAGGTGACCTTTCGGGTCGAGACCTTTCTTCAGACTCTTAAAATTAAAAAAACAGTTGATGTCAGTTAGAAATGAAGAGGTCTAAAGAAGGTAAACGGCTGTCTGGGGGAGTCCAAGATGAGAGGGAACAGAGGAAACAGGAGAAGGGGTCTTCACTGGGTGATGAGGACTCCTTCCCATAGAAAAAGGCACGGAGACAGAGGCGACGGAAGAAAAGATCTACGTCGTGACATAGTCAGAAGAAGGGTGTTGACCCAGAACGCCACGTATTGCTTTTCTCTAGAGATGCTATCTGACCCGGTGAGTTGCTCCAACGTTTTGTGTCAAGCCTCTTTTCATGAATTAGGTTAGTCTAGTTTGGTCGGATTCCTCCATTCCCTGTGCCCTGATTTGTTGCTGTAATAAAACTTGTTAACTTTTTCCATGCTACATTTTTTCTAAGTTTAATTTTTGAACACATCTGGATGAAGATAGTTGGGAAATGATACAAATAAGGTGAGTGGAATGTAAGGGGTGAAATGGTAAACAAAAATGGTCAACAAATATTGCATCATCTCCAACTGAACACAAATGTGCACAAGGAATTACTGGAAATGAATAACAGGAGAATGAAAAAAACCATGAGAACTTTTCCAGAGAGATTTATAGGGCTTCAGAAAAACATAAGAACAAATGGTGGACTCATCATATGAAAAAATAGCAAAATCAGCCTGGGATTCAATTAATTTGTACAAGGATGTGTTGTATATCCTTTTATAGGCAATGGTACACAAGCAAGGCACAGTTCTGTGAATGGACAAGCATTTGGTGGATTTTATTGTCAATATGATTGATTAACAGTTCATTTATTTTCAAAATAAATTCATATTTTTAAAGTCTTTGTCAATGTTTGCACATCTTAATATAGAGACTGGGTTGTGACTGATTTGACTGATAACACAGTCACATAAAGGTTATTAGTCTTACCTTCATACAACTCAGGAACATAGTCCTCAGCCCACTCTGTCCATGTTATCAAGTGTGCATCTTATGCCCCTGTCCCACTTAGGAAACCCGAATGGAAACCTCTGGATACTTTGCGCCCCACCCAAGGTTTCTGCGGTTCCCGGATGCTTTTGTCAGTCTCCCTACCTGCTTCCACTACCTGCAACCTCCGGCACCTACCTGCAACCTCCTGGAACTGCACGGAAACCTTGGGTGGGGTGCAAAGTCTCCAGAGGTTTCCGTTCAGGTTTCCTAAGTGGGACAGGGGCATAACTAAGCTAAACGCAAAATGGTGGGGGGACTCAGCAGGTCAGGCAAAATTTTTGAAGATGATGTCAAAAGAGAGATGGGGGCAGGATAAAAGCCAAGCAAGTGATAGTGCAGTTCAGTTCAGTTTAGTTTATTGTCACGCTCTTCAGGGTACAGTGAAAAGCTTTTTGTAGCTTGCTAACCAGTCAGCAGAAAGGCAATACATGGTCACAATCAGCCTGGGATAAAAAATGTTTTTCTCATCTCGGTCCTAAAAGATTTCCCCCTTATCTTTAAACCATGACCCCTTGTTCTTGTTCAACATCGGGAAAAATCTTCCTGCATCTAGCCTGTCCAACCCCTTAAGAATTTTGTAAGTACCAAATTACCAAATCACACCTCCAGTTTAAATTCCATTTGGAATATTTTGGAGGACCAAGAAACCAAGAGAAAGCTGAAAATTAGGTAGTGACAGGATGAATCCTGGCGAGTGATAGGTGGATACAGATGAAGGGACCTTGAATGGGAGTTGGATGGACAAACGCTAGATTTGAAAAGAGGACAAAATTGTCCAGTCAAGTCACTTTTATTTCTATAGCACATTTAAAAAACAACTTTCGTTGGCCAAAGTGCTTTACATTGGTATAAGAATAGTATAACAAAACAACATTGGTTCATAGATTAAATACAAACATCACTACATACATATAAGCCTCGCTCAGAGGACGTCAAAAAAGGCTTGGAAGTAGAGATGAGTTTTTAGTCTCGACCTAAAGGAGTCGATGGAGGGGGCAGTTCTGATGGGAAGAGGGATGCTGTTCCACAGTCTAGGAGCTGCAACCACAAAGGCACGGTCGCCCCTGAGCCTATGCCTAGACCGCGGGATGTTCAGTAACCCCAAGTCGGCCGATCTGAGGGACCTGGAGGTGGTGTGGTGGGTAAGTAGGCTTTTGATGTAGGTGGGGGCAAGCCCATTAAGGGCTTTGTAGACATAAAGGAGGGTCTTGAAATTTATTCGGAACCGCACAGGGAGCCAGTGGAGAGAGGCCAGGATCGGGGTGAGTGATGTGCTCCCTTATTCGGGTGCCCGTCTGGAGTCTTGTGTCAGAGAGGAAGAGTGATATACCTTTATAAAGCCAGAGAGAAGGATATGGATGGAAGAGGGCAGGGTAGACAGGGGGGGGGGGGGGGGGGGGTTAGAGAGTGAAATGGTGGAGGGGGAGTGGGTGACACAAAATGCTGGAGCAACTCAGCAGGTCAAGCAGCATCTCTGGAGAACATGTAGGTGAAGCTTTGGGTTGGGAGCCTTCTTCAGATTGAGATTTTTCCAGAGATGCTGCATGCCACCACTTTGGGTCTTGTTTAAGGGGTCTGAGTGTGAGTGGACTTGAGAGGGCTGGGGTGAGGCAGAGGAAAGAGAGTGGGAGAAGGGGGGTGTTACTTCAAATTGCAGAATGCAGTGTTCATACAGTTACCACCCAAGTGAATGGAGGTGGTGAGGTGGATGTGGTAATATTTCCCGGCACACGAGTCTTGCTTATAATAAATTGAAAGTGAAACGGCTACAGATTGGAGTTGCAACCGTGGCAAAACATCGCTTCCGTTTTGATGGGATTGGTCGTAAAGTTCATACTTCATTGCATTTGTTTGCAGCAAGCATCAGTCGGGTGTTTGACTTTAGAGACAGTCGGAGCGGTCGTGAACAGGCGGCAGAAACCTTTGGACACATTGGTTGGGACTGAGCATCCAGGAAAGGATGACGGAAAAACGCTACGACCCCAATGACAGCACCCTGAAGTTTGTACAGAGAAAGGACGAGATCACAGGTTTAAAAAAAAACTATTACTTTATATCGGAAAAATATTTTCTTTGCAGCCATTTCCTGACTTGCTGAGCATTTCAAGCACATTCTGTCTGAATCGGTGACAAAACATTCAACAAGGGAGCCGATGGGCAAGCGGGAGAGAAGTTCTGGGCCAGAGTGAAATAAAGAGGAACTGCAGGTGCTAGAATGTGGAGAGATAAGGAGATGGGACAGACGGGGTTAATTGGTGTTTTATACTTGAACAAAATGATGTTCGGAATGCTGATAGTGTAATGGTGGTGATGATATATTAGTCGGTAATGATTTGTTTGTCGTAAAAGTTTGCTTTTAATTGTTTTAGTGGATAAAAATAACACAAAGCCACAAATACCTAAAGAGGGGTGGGGTGGGGATTCTACGGACACTAATGAACCTATCAACGGTTTCTTGGTAGGTGGGGGGTAACCCGTGTGGCCACAGGGAGAATTCGTACAAATAGCTAGAATGGGGAAGGGCGGAGGGATGGATGAGATTGGCTTTGTCAGAGATACCAGCGCCAGGGCAGTACAGACCCAGAAGATTGCTTTGTCCCCAATCATGTCGTTCATTTTCAACTCTGTTAGGTCACTAACTACCCGCATGATTGGGGATATTCTATGACTCTCCTGTCCCTTTACGCTCCTGATGGATTAAAGCGGAGAGCCGTGTGTCATTTGCTGCAAACGTCCAGTGCCAATTGCCCATTGGTTTTTCACAGGGCCACCTTGAGATTAAACTGGGTCAAATAGTGTAGTTCTCAGTGTAATCAGTTTGAACTAGTAATCAGCACCTTGCCACGTGCTGGCACCATATCTATAATGAGGGCTGCAGCTGAATGCATTGGAAGAACCAAACTGAGCATTGTTTGGCAAAGTGAATGTTCCATGGTATCTCCTTTGCTAGCAATATGGGAGGAACAAGTTAGAAAGGTTGACCTCTTCAATGTTTGCAGATGATAGATAATGCCAGGGAATGGAAGGGCTGGGTGGGGAGGGTGAGTAGACCAGGAAGTTACACACGCAGAGTGATCCCAGCAGAAAGGGGGAGAGAGTTTGATGGTTGGCTTTGTCCTTCTTTTGTAAACAAGATATATTGGGACAATTTTCTACATTTATGGAGAGTTTACATTATATTTTTATGTCAGAATTTGCTTGTTATAAAAGTGATGCCAGAACTCTAATGAAAGATCTCCTTTGTAGGGGATGATGACCCAAATGTTCTCAGAGTGGAGATGTCCTGTGGACATGCTGTGGACCCCACATCACTGACCGGATGGTGCCGTAGCCTGATAGATCGTGTAAGTATTTCTGGCAATCAGTTTCCATGCACTTTTCATTCATTTTAACTCTTGCATGGCCTTGCATTGAAGCAAATGTTAACATTGGTATTTTTGTTTGCAACACCCAATACCTATGTTAGGGTCATTCCACATTCCACTGCCCTGGTGAAAAGGATGGAACAGAAAAAAAGTGCAACAAGGAATGGCCCTATGTGGAGGTTCGCAGGCATGCGTTGCTGACTGACGATGAACAGAAGTATTTTGAAGAGAAGGTTGCCTTACTCGCTGCGGCAAAGTACTGTGAATTCAGCACGGTAATACAGCACCTTACTTATAATAAATGGTAACAACATTCATAACAGGAATTGAGAAAATCCAAATTGGCAAGATGGAAATGGGCATAGGCAATCACAAGCTCATATTTGCAAGAAGCAGAATTAGGCCATTCGGCCCATCAAGGCTACTCCGCCATTCAATCATGGCTAATCTATGTTTCCCTCTCAACCCCATTCCCCTGCCTTGTCCTCATAATCCCTGACATCCTGATGAAACAAGAATGTCTACTCTCAGACAGAGAAACCTGTCTGTCTGATGAACTTGTTGCAAGTTCTGACTTCCCGTTGAATTTGGTATTGATTCATCTTTGTCACTTGCATCGAGATACAGTGAAAATCTTTGGTTTGTGAGCTATCCAGACAAATGATATCATCCGTGAATGGGCAGGCCATACACAAGTTCAGCAGGTTGTGCAAAATCAGATTGGAAACAGAGTGCAGAATATAGTGAAATAGCACAGATAAACTAAAGCTCAAAGATGATGGTGATGATGAAGAAAAGCTCAAGGATAGATTGGGTGATCAGGAATGCTCCAGCCTAAACTATTTCAAAGTGTAAAGTATTTAGATATGAAAATGCATGTTTTTCAGTAAATAGACACAAAATGCTGGAGTAACGCAGTGGGATAAACAGCAACTCCCAGAGAAGGTGTTGGCGACGTTTTGGGTTGAGTTCCTTTGGAAACCGATGAAGTGTCTCAACCCAAAACCTCACTGATTCCTTCTCTCCAAAGATGGCGCCTGTCCCTCTGAGTTACTCCAGCATTTTGTGACTATCTTTGGTTTAAACCAGCATCTGCAGTTCCTTCCTATACATATTTTATTTCAGTGTTGATGTCATTGTTCTGTCTTTCTTCAGTGCCCTGGATGTCAGACTTGTGTCGAGCGAAAAGATCTGACAAATCTTTCAGTGAGATGTTCCATTTGTACAGCACAAAATGGAAGATGCTATGAATTTTGCTGGCAATGTTCGAAGCAATGGAAGGGCCGAGCACCCCGTTCTGATCGATGTGACAATGAAGGATGCACAAACATTCAGCTGGACGCCCTTAAGAACTGTGACATGAAAACTTTATCCTACAGTAACATCCAATGCCCTAAATTCCGTGCTTGTCCCACATGTGGGATTATTATAGAGCATAAAGAAATGTGCAAGTATATCCTGTGCTCCAGGTGTCATGTGGAGTTTTGCTTTGCTTGCCTTAAGAGCAAAGCAGTTTGCGAAATATCATCTAGCTATTCTGCTATTTGTGCTGTGGCCCCGAGGCAAACAAGTATTCCCACGTGGACTCGCACTCCAAATACAAGTATTCTCGGGATGAATCACATACTGAATTTATTCAGATGATGATGTTGATGATGATCTTCCTACCAATAATGAGAACCCATCGTGTACAATTTTGTAAAGCAAGAATCTGATTGCGCAAAATCATAATAAATGACGCATTGCCATTAAGCAAAATATTGATCATTGCTGACCTTATTTTGATGATACAAATTGCTTATACTGCTAAAAGATTAATTTTGTATGGCAATAACACAATATAGCATCCCACAACAAATATGATCACCTCAATTGTAATTTCAATTTGCATCCATCATAATGTTAACTCTCAATTAATGTGGCATTTAATCTGAATATCTGGTTAAATTTAAGGTAACATCAAAACCAACTCATATTTCATTATGGATGTGGGTGAATCTTTAAACCTCAGGGGTGATGGTTTGAACAACTGAATTATTTTGACATTTTTATTTTAAAATTCATTTCTTAAATATGTGAATGAATTATGCAAAATTCATTGCATTTTTTCCGTCAATTTACAGATTTAATTTCACATTCACATTCAAAAGAATGGACAGGAATTTATTGTTTAAATATTGATAAATCAGCTGCCTGTGCACTGTTTTAACCTGTAGAATGCATACTAGTATTGGTTTGTGTGGCTCGGACAGGATTTTTCATATAGGTTTGTTATTTTATTCATGTTATACCAACTTTAATGTTTGATTTCTTCAAATAAAATGACTAGATGTTTGGCACAAGAATTCTGCATGTTTGTATTGAAAATGTACAAAATGTCTCTCGTGACACAGAATAAATGGGCAAGAATTAGATGTGAAACAATTAGAAGCTATTTCCAAAATCCAATACCTACCTGAGAAAAAGAAGTTGTTAGTTTTTGTATAACTTTCTTTTTAAACTGTTTAACCAGCATCCAGCACATCTCTCCAATATCTGTGGAAGTCACAGAAAGATCACGGCCTTCATATACAGAGTTCACACAAACGTGTATGAGTCATTTAAATTAGGAGCAGGTGTAGCCCGTTGATCAGCTCCACTACTAAAGACTGGTTGATTTGATTGTAAACTCCACATTTCCATCTACGTACAGTAAACTTTCACTCCCTCACTATTGAAGAATCTTTCAACCACTGCCCTAACCCAACCACTTCACTTCCACTATTCTTTGGGGAAACATTTCAAAGACTGGTAACCATCAGCTAGAAAAATAAAACAATATCTTTGACTTATCAAATGTCTTTGATAAATAGAAGTAGGTAATGGAAGTTAATTGATAGTGATTTTAGATCTGCAGAACTACTCTGGACAAAATGAATAGAATTAAGAATTTATTTGAATTATTAATTAGCTAATTGTAGTTATTTACAGACACATCCTTGATTTATGCAATAAGCGACTGATGTAAACTTGTACTTACGTAAACAATTCTGTACTCAGTACCTCCTGCAGTCAAGGGAGTTTGCAATTTCAACAACACTGTACGATCACTGAGATTTACATTAGAAACAAGGTGGCAATGGGGGCAGTGCTTACCCAGAAGGCCATGCACTGCAGAAAGTGCCCTACGGTGATTCCATCAAAAGTAAAATCTGACAAGTAAAGGTTGACAGAACGTTACCCTAATTTAAAGCGGGCAGTGTTTGTACATGTCCTTGTACTGAACATTTAAATATGTATTGTATAGACTTTGGAAACCATATGTTGTGATTATGTTGATGGGGATTTAATCAGAATGTTATTGTGGAATTATATTAAATTACACATAGGAAGATATATGAGAAGTAATCATTTGTGATCAATATCATTGTAATATCTTTAATAACCAAACTTTAAACAATATTTTAAACAAATAATTATTCAGTTGCCTGGGAAGTTGTTCACATAAGGGGGCACCGTCCAGTTGGGTATGGCTGCCCTGCCTGCAGCTGTCCGCCCTTTCACTTCCTTTTTTTTATTTTTAGTACGTTAAGAAGTGTTGTTTGGAGGTCTATTCTTTGTATTTCTCAGTCCCTACCTTGTCGGAGAGGCGGCTTTCCTCCGAGCAGCATCTCTGAGGAAAGCAGCGGGCTGCGGCGCTGACTTTAACATCGGGAGCCTGGGATCTTTCGTTGAGATCGCCAGTGGTGGAGCTCCATCCAGCGCGGCCTGTCGGCTTCTGAAGCCGCGGTCTCCGGTAAGGATGTGGCCGTTCCAGGCATCCCACGCAGCTGAGAAGGTTCTCCCGATGCCAGAGCACCATCACCCGGCGAGAAGGGCCTGAAACATCGGGCCCCGTAGCGGCAACTGCGGAGGCCTCAATAGGCCCGACTATGGGTGGACAAAGGAATGGGGACTGGACTTTGACCCTTCCCTCACAGTGGGAACCATTGTGGGGGGATGTTTTTATGTTTTATGTTAAATTCTTCTTTAATGTTGTGTTGTATTCTTATTAGTGTTCTGCAATGGCAACTTGAATTTCACGACACCAATTGGTGTATGTGACAATAAATGAACCTCTGAACTACACTTCGCTTTGTATGTTCTGTGATTCAATTTCAATAAAATACAAAATGGAATGAAGAATGAAGTCATTAACATAGTGTACTGCTAAACCTGAGATAATTAATTTATGACCTCATGATCTGCGCAGTGGGGAAGTCACTCATGCAAAAGCCGACCTATCGAATGATTCTGAGCCCTGACTTGAATGGGAACACACCTGAGATATAGGTTCCCTTTATGTAACTTTTATACCAGGTTGTCCTCAGTCTCCCTTGGGCACTGCCCCCAAAAATCTCTTGTCCCACCCCACCCCACTCCTGGAGGTCTACCATCCGTCTACCAACCTGCAAGTTTGCATCCCTCTTAACCTCAAAAGGCTTGGATAGAGTGGATGTGGAGAAGGTGTTTCCACTTGTGGGAGAGTCTAGGACTAGAGGTCATAGCCTCAGAATTAAAGGACGTTCTTTTAGGAAGGAGATGAGGAGGAATTTCTTTAGTCAGGGGGTGGTGAACTTGTGGAATTCTTTGCCACAGAAGGCTGTTGAGGCAAAATCAGTGGATATATTTACAGGAGAGGTAGATAGATTCTTGATTAGTACGGGTGTCAGAGGTTATGTGGAGTAGGCAGGAGAATGGGGTTAGGAGGGAGAGATAGATCAGCTATGATTGAATGGTGGAGTAGACTTGATGGGATAATTCTACTCCTATCACTTATGACATGATCTTGTCCCCCCCCCCCCACCAGTACTAAGCTGATGACACAAAACCTCCACACATCGTGAGTAATCCCGGCACTAATTGCTGAATCTCCGCAGATTCCTGATTTCACCAACACCCATCTAGATACTCATTCATCACACAGATTTCAAACACACATACTCATGATCTCCAATAACCAAACCTTTCATAGTGGCGCAGCGGTAGAATTGCTGCCTTACAGCGCTTACAACATCAGAGGCCCGGGTTCGAATCCGACTACGGGTGCTGTCTGTACGGAGTTTGTACGTTCTCCCTGTGACCGTGTGGGTTTTCTCCAAGATTTTTGGTTTCCTCTCATACCAACAATGGACTGGTTTGCAGGTTAATTGGCTTGGTATAAATGTAAATTGTCCCTAGTGTGTGTAAGATAGTGTTACTGTGTGAGGATCACTGATCGGTGCGGACTCGGTGGGCCGAAGAGCTGTTTCCGTGCTGTATCTCTAAACTAAACTAAACTAAAGACTGCACCCTCTACTGAGGTAGGTTCCCATTTAACTCTTACTCTTGTTATGCTGGAAAGACAGAAGCTTTGCTCCGAATTATGAGTAGGACAGCACCTGACAACTTCTCAGAAAGAACAAATGGTCATCACTAATATTCTGTTTAATAATGTTGATTCAGTTAAAAATATTGTCCGGAAGAACTAAATAAATCCTCCAGCATTCGATAAAATAGAAAGTAAACACACTGAGCCCATGCTGACCATCAGTGCCCTTATTCACACGAATTCCATGTTACCCACTTTTGCATCCACTCCCTACATACTAGGGGCATTCTACAGAGGCTGCACATCTGTGGGATGTGGAAATAACTGGTGTATCAAACCCACATGGTCACAGGAGGAACGTGCAAACTCCATTAAGACAGCACCAGAGATCAAATGTGAGAGGGCAAATGTGATAACGTTTCAAATGAAAATTCTCCGAACTTTCAGTATATCAGTCAATTGTCAGACTGGGTAAATGTCTGGGCAACTGAAATGAGGCATTCAGTTCCCTCTCCACTTTGCAGTTAAAATGTAGCATTGACAGGAGGCTCCATGAAGCTGAATGCATTATACATTTTATACATCATGAAGATTATAAATGTTAGCTCTTACATGGCATCAGCTTGGTTCAAATATTATGAATTGAGTATTATGATGCCAATTGCATTTTTAATGCAGCTTTAATTGTACTGGGCAGCACAGTGGTGAAGCGAGAGAGCTGTTGCCTCACAACGTTGGAGAACCAGGTTCGATCCCAACTATGTAACTGACTGTGCGGAGATTGTATGTTCTCATTGTTACCACGTGCGTTTTCTTCAGGTGCTCCGGTTTCCTACCACATTCCAAAGATGTGTCGGTCTGTAGATTAAATGGCTTTGGTAAATCGCCCCTAGTGTGTAGGACATAGAATTAGTGTATGTGTGATCGATGGATGGCGTGGACCTGGTAGGCTGAAGCTCTTGTTTCTGTGCTGTATCTCTAATCTAAACAAAACTAAACTAAACATTAATATAAATATCTTCCTCGAAATAAAAGGATCTGCAGAAGCTGGTTTATTTTTTTTAAAAGACACAAAGTTCTTGAGTAACTCAGTGGGTCAGGCAGCATCTCAGGATAAGTGACGTTTCAGGTCAAGACCCTTCTGGCTTTATTTAAGAGGGAGTTAGATGTGGCCCTTGTGGCTAAAGGGATCAGGGGGTATGGAGAGAAGGCAGGTACAGGATACTGAGTTGGATGATCAGCCATGATCATATTGAATGGCGGTGCAGGCTCGAAGGACCGAATGGCCTACTCCTGCACCTATTTTCTATGTTTCTATGTTTCAGACGTTATCCAGTTATTTTTGTCCCAGTTTGACAAAATTGCATTCATCCAAATGTAGCTGTCTTCCCTCACCTAGGGTTCTTGTTACAATGTATTAGGGGTATTCACCAAATATGGGGAATCAGCCTTGATTGTGCATGATAGAGACGGGGGGGGGGGGGGGGGGGGGGGGGGGGGGGGGGGGGGGGGGGGGGGGGGGGGGGGGGGGGGGGGGGGGGGGGGGGGAGGGGTCAGGTTGAAGAATCAGAAAGGCATACTCGGTGGTAAGATTGGGGAGAGGGGGATGGGTAGGATAAATGATCATCACCTTCGGGAGGGGGTAGGGTGCTCCAGTGGTTAGCAGGAAATAAACAGGAAGTTTCTGTATGGTTTTAAGAACAGTGCATTATTTTAAAACCTGATTGTTCAAGAAGTGTTTAACGAGAGACGATAGACTAGTTTTATTGGCAATACTATTTCCATTGGGAATTATATCATTTAATGTATGTTTGATGAAAGCACAATTTAAAGCAGACTGAGAAATGACCGTCTGAATATTTGAACAAAATGGTGTTGGCTGATACATTTAACGAAAGGCCTTTAACCTATAACATGATGTCTCTGGCCTCCTTGTTTACAGTACCTTTCTGTCTGTGTTTCCTGTATGTGGTGTGCAGACTAGTTGAATGCTTTGTGTGCAGTCTCTTGTGGTTCTGGTAGAGTTATTTTGAAATGGGGCTTTCAAGACACTTTTAATTAGTTCCCTTCAACACCTTAAATTCCCTTCTGCATTTGCAATGTCATACAATTACAGGGAGAACATGCAAACTCCATTCTGTATATTCAAAGGAATTTGGAAGGATGAGAGGGTATCTTAAGGAAACATATAAAATTATTAAGGGATTGGACAGGCTGGTTGCAAGAAAAATGTTCCAAATGTTGGGAGAGTCTAGAACCAGGGGGTCACAGTTTAAGAATAAGGGGTAGGCTATTTAGGACTGCGATGAGGAAAACCTTTTCACCCAGTGTGTTGTGAATCCGTGGAATTCTCTGACACAAAAGGCTCTGGAGGTCAATTCACTGCATGTATTCAAGAAAAAGTTGGATATAACTCTTAGGACTAACGGAATCAATGGATATTGGGAGAAAGCAGGAATGGGGTACTGATTCTGGATGATCAGCCACGATCATATTGAATGGCCTACTCCTGCACCTATTTTCTATGTTTCTATGTTTCTATACAAATTTCAACCGAGTTCAGAATTGAGCCCGGGCCTCTGGTGCTATGAATCAGTAGCTATACCAGCTGTACCACTGTGCCACCCTTTGTCCTTTTGGCAAACAGACTTCTAAACCACACCCAATTTGTGTTATTCTGTTTTTGACTTGAGTTTCTATTTCCTGGAACTCTTCAGTTTAATTTTCTTCTACGTTATTCTACTTTGTTTCACTTAGTCCAGCTTTCCCAGATATTGGGTTTAGGTTTATTACTGGCACATGTACTGAGGTACAGTGAAAAGCTTCATTTCACATGCTATCCAAACACATCAGATATATCTTACATAAATACAATCGTCAAACTCAACTACAATAGATAGAACAATGGGGAAGATACAGAATGCAGAGTTCAGCGTTGTAGAGCATCAGTTCCTTTGACAAAGTCCAATTTCCACATTGGTACTAGAAGTGTATTGGACTGTACACTAGCTTATGGAAGGACCATTAGGAGTCTGTTAATGGAGGGGGTAACGCTGTTTAGATTCTGGAGTAGTTCCTGAGGATTGGGGGGTAGCTAATGTAACCTCACTTTTTAAAAAGGGAGGGAGAGAGAAAACGGGGAATTACAGACCAGTTAGTCTAACGTCGGTAGTGGGGAAACTGCTAGAGTCAGTTATTAAAGATGGGATAGCAGCACATTTGGAAAGTGGTGAAATCATTGGACAAAGTCAGCATGGATTTATGAAAGGTAAATCATGTCTGACGAATCTTATAGAATTTTTCGAGGATGTAACTAGTAGAGTGGATAAGGGAGAACCAGTGGATGTGTTATATCTGGACTTTCAGAATGCTTTCGACAAGGTCCCACATAAGAGATTAGTTTACAAACTTAAAGCACACGGTATTGGGGGTTCTGTATTGATGTGGATAGAGAACTGACTGGCAGACAGGAAGCAAAGAGTAGGAGTAAACGGGTCCTTTTCACAATGGCAGGCAGTGACTAGTGGGGTACCGCAAGGCTCAGTGCTGGGACCCCAGCTATTTACAATATATATTAATGATTTGGACGAGGGAATTTAATGCAACATCTCCAAGTTTGCGGATGACACGAAGCTGGGGGGCAGTGCTAGCTGTGAGGAGGATGCTAGGAGGCTGCTAGATGACTTGGATAGGCTGGGTGAGTGGGCAAATGCATGGCAGATGCAGTATAATGTGGATAAATGTGAGGTTATCCACTTTGGTGGCAAAAACAGGAGAGTAGACTATTACCTGAATGGTGGCCGATTAGGAAAAGTGGAGGTGCAACGAGACCTGGGTGTCATGGTACACCAGTCATTGAAAGTAGGCATGCAGGTGCAGCAGGCAGTGAATAAAGCGAATGGCATGTTAGCATTCATAGCAAAAGGATTTGAGTATAGGAGCAGGGAGGTTCTACTGCAGTTGTACAGGGTCTTGGTGAGACCACACCTGGAGTATTGCGTACAGTTTTGGTCTCCTAATCTGAGGAAGGACATTCTTGCCATAGAGGGAGTACAGAGAAGGTTCACCAGACTGATTCCTGGGATGTCAGGATTTTCATATGAAGAAAGACTGGATAGACTCGGCTTGTACTCGCTAGAATTTAGAAGATTGAGGGGGGATCTTATAGAAACTTACAAAATTCTTAAGGGGTTGGACAGGCTAGATGCAGGAAGATTGTTCCCGATGTTGGGGAAGTCCAGAACAAGGGGTCACAGTTTAAGGATAAAGGGGAAATCTTTTAGGATTGAGTTGAGAAAAACATTTTTTACACAGAAAGTGGTGAATCTCTGGAATTCTCTGCCACAGAATGTAGTCGAGGCCAGTTCATTGGCTATATTTAAGAGGGAGTTAGATGTGTCCCTTGTGGCTAAAGGGATCAGGGGGTATGGAGAGAAGGCAGGTACAGGATACTGAGTTGGATGATCAGCCATGATCATATTGAATGGCGTTGCAGGCTCGAAGGGCCGAATGGCCTACTCCTGCACCTATTTTCTATGTTTCCATGTTTCTCTAGAGACGCTGCCTAACCCATTCAGTTACTCCAGCATTGTGTCTTTTTTTTTGGTATAAAATGTAGAAGCTTGGAAAAAAAATAAGAAAATAATTTGAATTCTTATTTTGAACATGCCTGAATTTTCTTTAGTAGAGAGTCCCCATCTTGTAGCCTCTATATATCTGTTCATGAAGTCTTCTGTGGACAGTGGTCATTGACAAATCCACACCTGACTCCTGAAGAGTGTTTCTGATCTGTCGGACAGGGGTTTGAGGATTTTTCTTTATTATAGAGAGAATTCTTCTGTCATCAGCTGCGGGGGTCTTCCTTGGCCTGCCAGTCCCTATGTGATTAGTAAGCTCACCAGTGCTCTCTTTTTTGTTAATGATGTTCCAAACAGTTGATTTTGGTAAGCCTAAGGTTTGGCTGATGTCTCTAACAGTTTTACTCTTGTTTCTCAGTCTCATAATGGCTTATTTGACTTTCATTGGCACAACTTTGGTCCTCATGTTGATAAACAGCAATAAAAGTTTCCAAAGGTGATGGAAAGACTGGAGGAAAGACTGAGAGCTCTCTTATACCTGCAATAAGGAGACAATTAAACACACCTGAGCAATTACAAACACATGTGAAGTCATGTGTCCCTAACATTATTGTGCCCTGAAATAAGGGGACTATGTATAAACACCGCTGTAATTTCTACATGGCGAAACCGAGATGTGTAAAAATGGCCTTTAATAAAATCTGACAATGTGCGCTTTAACCACATGTGATATTTTCTATTACAAATCTCAAATTGTGGAGTACAGAGGCAAATAAATAAATGATGGGTCTTTGTCGCAAACATTATGGCGGGCACTGTATGTGCCAAACACAGGCAGGTGGCTCTCCTCTAGAATCTTTGGTTGCAACAGAGATTCGCCACGTAATTGCTCAGTGCTGCATATCTTGAAAACATGTGGAAAGCAAAAGTGAAACCTTGTCCAGTTTTAAACAGATTCTATAAACTAACGAAGAGAGAACAGAGCGGTTCACGGTCCGGGTGCTGCGATGGGGAAAACGTATCATGTGTTCGTGAACGGCCTGAAAGGAAAAACAAATACTATTGATATTGGAGAATCCGAAGATGATTTCAAAAGGATGACAGTCCTCAGTTTAAAGAAGAAAGTGGTCGAGAAAGTGCTATCAGGTCCGTGAGTAAAATGTGGCGTCTAGTTTTCAAAAATAAAAGCTGGGATGAAATCGAGAAAGCAGTTTGTAATGCGGGGTGCAAATTTGGAATGACAATATTCCATGGGATCGATAGAAACGTGGTTACGTGTGTGACTAATGAACGGGATCGATGCTGGATGTAAAGGCGAAGTTAGACGGTTTACCAAAGACGGCAGCACAAGGAACTGCAGATGTTGGTTTACAGATGAAAAGTGCTGGGGAACAAAGTGAGCTGGACAGGCAGCATCTCCATGATGGACAAGCGATGTTTCAGGTCGGGACCCTTCCTCAGACTGATTGTTGTTGGGGATAGGAAGCTAGAATAGAGATGCTGAATCAATGTGTGGATGGGTGTGGGGGGGGGGTGAACAAAGCCTGGCAAGTGATCGGTGGAAAAGGCATTCAGGATGGACTTGAGGCCGTGTTCTTTTCTCACCCCCCCCCCCCCCCCCCTTCTTTTTCTGCAGAGGTCGGGGACACAGGTGACCTCCGCCTGCTTTTTTCCAATGAGCAACTGGAAGACAAGAAAACATTGGCTGATTACGGGATCCAGGACAGATCCACAATACTCGTCGTACTGAGTCTGGTAGGAGGGGGAATGTACAGCGAGTGAGATTCTCACCCGTGAAAAATTCGTGTGGAAATGAAGATTCTAGACAATGAATAGTGATGATCCATATCTCTCTGATCCGAAAATGCCGACACAACGATAATCTTAACATTCATAAAGTGTATGTTATCCAATGTACCTTAGTATTTCATTCAATATGGGGCTTCAACATTTCACCTGTTGTTCTATACACCGTATTCTCGTCTGTAAACCAATCCTGCATTGTTTCAATACTATATTTTTATCCTCACCGAAAACAGTCTTTGTATTTTCCCATCAGCTGTTTAGCACGGGAGAGTAAATGCATGATTACACTGCCTATCGATTGAATAAATACAACGAGGCAGTTTTGTATAAACGTTGCATGCATGACCTTTGCTCAAACATTATTTACCTTTATCCTTTATTAATAAATATTTTAAATGAATGCAGTGTTGTGTACAGGCACAAGGTTGGTGTTTAAGACGGGAGGTGAAAATATTGGAGAACTAAATGAGGAAAGATGACTAATGAAGGCAAGCATGCCAAATAACTGACTCACCACTGCTTTCAGGGAACTATGCTCTTCTACCCCGAGGCCTGCCCTGGTTTAACACCAAAATGCAACACGTTGCACTTGTCTGAGTTATATTCTATTTGCCATTCCTTGGCCGACTTTCTCATTTGTTCCAGATTGTAATCCTAAATAACCTTCTTTACTCCCCAATCTATCTCCAATGTTTGTGTTGGCCGCCAACTTTGCCCAGCTCACTGTACGGCAACAATGCAGGAACTGCTGGCATTAACTGCTCCAATATATACCACTAGCCTCGTAAATGAATGTTTAATCATTGTACCCAAGTCCTACTCTAATTCCTAGTTAATCCACACATGAGATTTTATTTACCATAGTACTATAAACATTCAAGTAATAGAAGAAATATCACAAACAATTTCACACTCATAAAGGCAGGTTTCTGCACACATTTTTCATGTTATTTTCAGAAAATTGTATCACATCTTGTTATAATTTTACTGTTGATCAAGTGAAATAATAAAATGAAGAAATGTGTGGATAACTTTGTCATCTTTTCCATTGATTCCCTTGCATTAAATATGTGTGTAGTTTACTTATCCTTAAGGGGCTGTCCCACTTGGGCGACCTCCACCGCGAGTTCTGGCGAGTTTGCCCTCAATCCATACTCGCAGCATGGTCACCACAAGGTCGTAGGAGGTCTTTGTAACTCTCCTTCATGTTCGAGAGTGGTCTCCGCGTATTCAAGGCCTCAGCTAGGTCGCTGCGGTTTTTTCAATATGTTAAAAAATGCCCGCGAGTAAAAAAAGGTCGCCATGGAAAAATTGATACTTTTTTTACTCGTAGGTTTAGTCGTAGTAGGTCGGCATGTCAGTCGTAGGTAGTCGAAGCTAGTCGTAGGTAGTCTTCATCATAGTCGAAGGGAGGTAGAAGGAGATCGAAGGAGGTTGTCTTCACTCCATTATTCGGGGTTCAATTTTCCCTTAGTTAGTCGAAGCTAGTCGAAGCTGGTCTTCAACACGACATTTTTTCCAAACTCTCCTAAGCTCTTCTTAACTTGCAAATTAGGTCGCCCAAGTGGGACAGGCCATTTACTCTTCAATCTCAACCCGAAACATCGCACATTCCTTCTCTCCAGAGATGCTGCCTGATCCGCTGAGTTACTCCAGCATCTTGTGTCTACCGTTGATTTTATCAGTATCTGCAGTTCTTTCTTACTCAAAAAGTGAAACCTTTATTGTCTGCGCTCAATCATGTTCTATGATTCTTACTGCCATAAGGCTAAATGGCCCAGAATTAAGTTGAGCAGAGCATACACACAATGTGACTAGTCTTCTGACAACACACAAACACAAGAAAATAGGAGCAAGAGGAAGTCACCCTAAACCTGCCACACCATGCAATATGACCATGGTTGTTGACTTCATTTTCACTTCTGTGCCCATTCCCTATAACACCTATAGGCGGCACGGTGGTGCAACGGTACAGTGCCAGAGCCAGAATAATCAGGTTCCATCCTGACTGCGGGTGCTGTCTGTACAGAGTTTGTACATTCTCCCCGTAAACTGCGTGGGGTTTCTCCCTGATCTCCAGTTTCCTTGTGGATTTTATTGTCAATATAATTGATTAACAGTTCATTTATATTTTCATAATAAATTCATATTTTTAATGTCTTTGTCAATTTTTGCACGTCTTAATATATAGAGACTGGGATGAGTGATTTAACTGATAAAGGTTAATAAAAGGTTACATTCATACCCTTTAGCCCACTCTGCCCATGGCATCAAATGTGCATCTAAGCTAAATGCAAAACGGTGGTGGAACTCAGCAGGTCAGGCAGCATTTTTGAAGTTCAAGTTCAAGTGAGTTTATTGTCATGTGTCCCTGTATAGGACAATGAAATTCTTGCTTTGCTTAAGCACACAGAAAAATAGTAAGGCATTTACTACAGTACAGATAAATGTGTCCATATACCATGATATAAATATATACAGACATGAATAAATAAACTGGTAGTGCAAATAACAGAAAGTGGTTGCTAATAATCAGAGTTTTGTCCGAGCCAGGTTTAATAACCTGATGGCTGAGGGGAAGTTACTATTCCTGAACCTGGTTGTTGCAGTCTTCAGGCTCCTGTACCTTCTACCTGAAGGTAGCAGGGAGATGAGTGTGTGGCCAGGATGGTGTGGGTCTTTGATGATGCTGCCAGCCTTTTTGAGGCAGCGACTGTGATAAATCCCCTCGATGGAAGGAAGGACAGAGCCGATGATGGACTGGGCAGTGTTTACTACTTTTTGTAGTCTTTTCCTCTCCAGGGCGCTCAAATTGCCGAACCAAGCCACGATGCAACCGGTCAGCATGCTCTCAACTGTGCACCTGTAGAAGTTAGAGAGAGTCTTCCTTGACAATCCGACTCTCCGTAATCTTCTTAGGAAGTAGAGGCGCTGATGTGCTTTTTTGATAATTGCATCGGTGTTCTCGGACCAGGAAAGATCTTCAGAGATGTGCACGCCCAGGATTTGAAGTTCTTGACCCTTTCAACCATCGACCCGTTGATATAAATGGGGCTGTGGGTCCCCCTCCTACTCCTTCCAAAGTCCACAATCAGTTCCTTGGTTTTGCTGGTGTTGAGGGCCAGGTTATTGCGCTGGCACCATATGGACAGTTGCTCGATCTCTCTTCTGTACTCTGACTCATCCCCATCAGTGATACGCCCCACAACAGTGGTGTCGTCAGCGAACTTGATGATGGAGTTCGCACTGTGGTTCGCTACGCAGTCATGGGTATAGAGTGAGTACAGCAGGGGGCTGAGCACGCAGCCTTGAGGTGCTCCCGTGCTGATTGTTATCGAGGCTGACACATTTCCATGAAGGTGACGTCAAAAGAGATGGGGGCGAGATAAAAGCCTAGCAAGTGATGGTACAGATATGGGGAGAGAGATAGCAAGATAGAAAGAGAGAGGGAGAAAGAAAAAAAGAAAGAAAAGGCGAGAAAGAGAAAGAAAGAGAGAGAGAGAGAAAAAGAGAGAGAGAGAGAGATAGGGAGAGAGAAAGAGAGAGAAAGAGAGAGAGAGAAAGAGAGAAAGAGAGAGAAAGAGAGAACGAGAGAAAGAAAGAGAGAAAGAAAGAAAGTGGGGTGATGGGTGAAAAGGACACACATGCTGGAGTAACTCAGCAGGTCAAGCAGCATCTCTGGAGAACATGTATAGGTGACGTGTTGGGTCGGGACCCTTCTTCAGCCTGAGATTTCTCCAGAGATGCTGCCAGACCCGCTGAGTTCAGCACTTCGTATCTTGCTTTGCGAACCAACATGTTTCCTTGTTTCTACGAGGTGGCGGGGAAATGAGACGGGGGTTAGGGGTGAGGCAAAGGAAAGAGAGGGAGAATGGAGCTGTTACTCATAATTCCAGAATGCAGTGTTCATACAGTAGCCACCCAAGTGAATGGGAATTCCGGTGCTGGTGTGGAGGGGGTGTGGGGGGGGGAGGGGGGGGGGGGGGGAGGGGGGGGGGGGGGGGGAGGTGGGGGGGAGGTGGGGGGGGGGGGGGGGGGGGGGGGAGGTGGAGGGGGGGGGGGGGGGGGGGGGGGGGGGGGGGGGGGGGGGGGGGGGGGGGGTTGTGATGTTTTCCGGCACACGAGTCTTACTCATTTATAATAAATTGAAAGTGAAACTCTACAGATTGGAACTCCATGGGATTGGTCATAAGGTTCACGCTGCATTACGTTTGTTTGCAGCAAGCATCAGTCGGGTGTTTGACTTTAGAGACAGTCGGAGCGGTCGTGAACAGGCGGCAGGAACCTTTGGACACATTGGTTGGGACTGAGCATCCAGGAAAGGATGACGGAGACGCCGGAAAAACGCTACGATCCCAATGACAGCACCCTGAAGTTTGTACAGAGAAAGGACGAGATCACAGGTTTCTTTTTAAAACTCATTCGTTTATATATTTTATTTGCAGACGTTTCCTGACCTACCGAGCGTTTCATGCATCTTCCGTCTGAATGTTTCAATTCAGCCTTGGGAAACTAATGAACGGAAACTAATGAACTTATCAACGCTTTCCTGGGACGTGGGAGGTGACCCGTGTGGCCAGTTCGGACGGTGCAAAAACGGTGGAGGGGGGAATGAGATTGGGCTTGTCTGAGATTCCAGCATCAGGGTAGTACAGACTCGGAAGATGACTTTGTCCCCAGGGATGTCATTCATTTTCAACTGCCTTCCCATATTGGGGAATATTCTATGACGCTCCTGTCCCTTTACGTTCCAGATGGATTAAGGGGAGAGCGGTGTGTCATTTGCTGCAAATACCCAGTCTCTGGTGCTGGAGCGGCAGTTAATGCAATTAATGCCCGCCGGGGGCTTTGACTCTGACATCGGGAGGGGAATGGGGAGTGCAGGGGAGAGATAAGTTTTTTTGCCTTCCATCACAGCGAGGAGGAGATGCGCTGTGATGGATGTCTGTGTAAATTGTGTTGTGTCTTGAGTCTTTTTTTCATGTGTGTATGACTGTAGAAACAACATTTCATTTGAGCCTCTATGAGGTTCAAGTGACAAATAAATTGTATTGTGTATTGTGTAATGTTCAACCTCCCAAAACAGTGCGAAAAACACAGCGGCAGCAATGCATGTGCACGGTCAATCTCTATTGTGTAGGATCCCTGCGTTGTCAGGCGCTTGTGTGGTTGGAAAGATCTGCCACTTTTCGGCCCAAATCTAACATTGGTCTAAATCTAACATTTTCTGCCGAAGGGACATTCTGGTTCGATATGATAGTGTGGAGAGAAAGGGGAACGGCTGGAGGAACTTAGCGAGTCCGGCAACATCTGTGGTGGGAAATAGCACTGGACGTTGTCGAGACTCTTGGGAGGTTGTCTATTTCCCTCCACAGATGCTGAGTTCCTGCAGCTGCTCACCTTCTCTTGCAGCAGATTCCAGCTTCTGCCGTCTTCATTGCCTCCTCGTTATGTGAGACATTGCCCATAAAATTGAGCACAGGTAAAATATCCATCTGCAAACGTCACATGCCTGCATTTGGCCAATATCCCTCTAAACCGGTCCTATCCATGCACCTGGCTAATTGCTTCTTAAACATAGCAATAGTCCCTGCCTCAACCACCTCCTCCGGCAGTGCAGTCCATACACCCAGAACCCCTTTTTGTGAAAAAGTTACCCTCAGATTCCTATTAAACCTTTTCCCCTTCACCTTAAACCTATGCCCTTTGTTTCTCGATCCACCTACTCTGGGCAAGAGACTGGCCGGCTAACCAATCTATTCATGATTTCATACACCTCTATAAGATCACCCCTCAGCCTCCTGCATTCTAAGGACTAGAGTCCCTGCCGGCTCAATCTCTCCCAAAAGCTCAGACTTGAATCCTGGCAACATCATTGTAAATCTGTTTTGTGCCCTTTACAACTTGACAACATCTTTCCTCTAACAAGGTGCCCAGAACTGAATACAATCCTCTCAATGAGGTCTCACCAACGTCTTATATAACTGCAACATGACTTCCCAAACTCTATACTCAATACTCTGCTACACTCCAGACTGATGAGTGCCAATTGCCCATTGGTTTTTCACAGGGCCACCTTGAGGTTCAACTGGGTCAAATAGTGTAGTTCTCAGCTCCAAGTGTAGTCAGTCTGATCTAGTAATCAGCACCTTGCTATGTGCTGGCACCATATCTATAACGAGGGCTGCAGCTGAATGCATTGGAAGAACCAAACTGAGCATTGTTTGGCAAAGTGAATGTTCCATGGTATCTCCTTTGCTAGCAATATGGGAGGAACAAGTTAGAAAGGTTGACCTCTTCAATGTTTGCAGGTGATAGATAATGCCAGGGAATGGAAGGGCTGGGTGGGGAGGGTGAGCAGACCAGGAAGTTACACACACAGAGTGATCCCAGCAGAAAGGGGGAGAGAGTTTGATGGTTGGCTTTGTCCTTTTGTAAACAAGATATATTGGGAGAATTCTCTACATTTATGGAGAGTTTACATTATATTTTTATGTCATAATTTGCTTGTTATAAAAGTTATGCCAGAACTCTAATGAAAGATCTCGTTTGTAGGGGATGATGACCCAAATGTTCTCAGAGTGGAGATGTCCTGTGGACATGCTGTG
Organism: Amblyraja radiata; assembly: GCF_010909765.2. Classification (NCBI taxonomy): domain Eukaryota; kingdom Metazoa; phylum Chordata; class Chondrichthyes; order Rajiformes; family Rajidae; genus Amblyraja; species Amblyraja radiata. Next base: position 1,230,574 of record NC_045968.1, on the reverse strand, counting down.
GACCCCACATCTCTGACCGGGTGGTGCCGTAGCCTGATAGATTCTGTAAGTATTCCTGGCAATCAGTTTCCATGCACTTTTCATTCATTTTAACTCTTGCATGGCCTTGCATCAAAGCAAATGTTAACATTGGTATTTTTGTTTGCAACACCCAATACCTATGTTAGGGTCATTCCACATTCCACTGCCCTGCTGAAAAGGATGGAACAGAAGAAAAGTGCAACAAGAAATGGCCCTATGTGGAGGTTCGCAGGCATGCATTGCTGACTGACAATGAACAGAAGTATTTTGAAGAGAAGGTTGCCTTACTCGCTGCAGCAAAGTACTGTGAATTCAGCACGGTAATACAGCACCTTACTTATAATAAATGGTAACAACATTCATAACAGGAATTGAGAAAATCCAAATTGGCAAGATGGAAATGGGCATAGGCAATCACAAGCTCATATTTGCAAGAAGCAGAATTAGGCCATTCGGCCCATCAAGTCTACTCCGCCATTCAATCATGGCTAATCTATGTTTCCCTCTCAACCCCATTCTCCTATTTAGTTTCAGTAGGAGGGAACTGCAGATACTGGTATGCACTGAAGATAGACTGAAAATGATAGAGTAATTCACTGGACAGGCAGCATCTCTGGATAGAAAGAGTGGATGACGTTTCAGGTCGAGTCTGAAGAAGGGTCTCGACCTGAAACCTCACCTATTCCTATCCAGAGATGCTGCCTGTCCCACTGAGTTACTCCAGCATTTTGTGACTATCATACAATACAATACAATACAATACATGTATTTGTCATTTGGACCCCGTTGAGGTCCAAACGAAATGCCGTTTCTGCAGCCATACATACAAAACAAAAAAGACCCGAGACCCAACACAATTTACACAAACATCCTTCACAGCGCATCTTCTCCTCACTGTGAAGGAAGGCAAAAAAAAACATATCTCTCCCCTGCACTCCCCTCTCCCCCCCGTGTCAGAGTCAAAGACAGAGTCAAAGCCCCCGGCGGGCGATGTTAATTGTCCCGCAGCCATTAAAGCCACGCCAGGTGATGCAAGGCCACGCACCGGGTCTTGGTGTTGGAGTCCCGGCGGGCGCTCACAAAGTCCCGCAGCCATTCCAAGCAGCGCGGGGCGGTGATGTAGGCCCCGCTCCAGGTAATCTTCAACCCCGCAACTCGGGCGGCAGAAGTCGCCGCTGCGGAAGCCCCGAAAAGCGGTCTCCCACCAGGGACCCGCGGGCTCCCGGTATTACTGTCCACAGACCTGCGGTAAGAGCTTCTGAATCTCAGGGTGTCGGGTCACAGCAGCGCTCCACCACAGCTACACCCGCTCCGGACTCGGCCAGCTCCGTGATGGTGAGTAGGTCCACAACTCCGCGACTGGAGCCCCAGGTCATTCCTGTTGGAGGCCGCTCCACGTTGCAGCCCCAACGACAACGGAGACCCGACAAAGAAAAGGTCGGGTCTCCCGTGCAGGGGAAAGACCATAAAGTTCCCCCACCCCACCCCCACACACATACCCCGACAAAAAAAACAATAAAAACTACATAGAAACAAGACAGAAAACAATAAAAAGACAGACGGACTGCAGAGGCCGCTGCTGACAAGAGTCGCGTCGCCCACCGGGGCCACAGGATCTGCAGTTCCTTCCTATACATATTTTATTTCAGTGTTGATGTCATTGTTCTGTCTTTCTTCAGTGCCCTGGATGCCAGAATTATGTCGAGCGAAAAGATCTGACAAATCTTTCAGTGAGATGTTCCATTTGTACAGCGCAAAATGGAAGATGCTATGAATTTTGCTGGCAATGTTCGAATCAATGGAAGGGCCGAGCACCCCGTTCTGATCGATGTGACAATGAAGGATGCACAAACATTCACCTGGACGCCATTAAGAACTGTGACATGAAAACTTTATCCTTCAGTAACATCCAATGCCCTAAATTCCGTGCTTGTCCAACATGTGGGATTATTTTAGAGCATAAAAAAATGTGCAAGTATATCCTGTGCTCCAGGTGTCATGTGGAGTTTTGCTTTGCTTGCCTTAAGACCGAAGCAGTTTGTGGAAAATCATCTAACTATTCTGCTAATTGTGCTAATCCTGTGGCCCCGAGGCAAACAAGTATTCCCACGTGGACTCGCACTCCAAATGTTACTCCAAATGTTACTCATCAATCATCAATACCAACCACCAATAATGAGAATTCATGGTGCACAATTTCATAAAGCAAGTATCAGTTTGTGCAAAAACAGGAAAAGGTTTCAGGCACGGTAAATGAAGCATTGCCATTAAGCAAATTGATAATCATTGTTGAACTTATTAAGATGCTACTTATTGCTAATAATGCGAATAAATAGATTTTGTATGGTAATGACACAATATGCCATCCCGCAATAAAATATGATCACCTCAATTATAATTTCATTTTGTATCCATAATAATGTTAACTCTGAATTAATGTAGCATTTAGTCTGAGTATCTGTTTAATTTCAAGGTAACATCAAAACCTGACATATTTCATTTTGTATGTGGGTGAAACTTCAAACCTCTGTGTTGATGGTTTGAACAACCAAGGGTGCTTTATTTTGAAATTTATATTTTAAAATTTGCTTCTTAAATATGTGAATGCATTATGCAAAATTCATTTAATTGCATTTTTTCCGTCAATATTAAAGATTTAATTTACATTTTATATATTCAAAGTAATGGGCAGGAAATCACTGTTTAAATATTGATAAATCAGCTGCCTGTGCACTGTTTTAACCTGTAGAATGCATACTGGTATTGGTTTGTGTGGCTCGGACAGGGTTTTTCATATAGGTTTGTTATTTTATTCATGTTATACCAACTCTTTAATGTTTGATTTCTTCAAATAAAATGACTAGACGTTTGGCACAAGAATTCTGCATGTTTGTATTGAAAATGTACAAAATGTTTCTCGTGACACAGAATAAATGGGCAAGAATTAGATGTGAAACGATTAGAAGCTATTTCCAAAATCCAATACCTACCTGAGAAAAAGAAGTTGGTAGTTTTTGTATAACTTTCTTTTAAAACTGTTTAACCAGCATCCAGCACATCTCTCCAATATCTGTGGAAGTCACAGAAAGATCACGGTCTTCATATACAGAGTTCACACAAACGTGTATGAGTCATTTAAATTAGGAGCAGGTGTAGCCCGTTGATCAGCTCCACTACTAAAGACTGGTTGATTTGATTGTAAACTCCACATTTCCATCTACGTACAGTAAACTTTCACTCCCTCACTATTGAAGAATCTTTCAACCACTGCCCTAACCCAACCACTTCACTTCCACTATTCTTTGGGGAAACAATTCAAAGACTGGCAACCATCTGCTAGAAGAAATAAAGCAATATCTGACCTTGTTATATATTCATTCCAGAGTGTACAAGCCCAGCCGCTCCATTCTCTCAGCATATGACAGTCCCGACATCCCAGGAAATAACCTTGTAAACCTACGCTGCACTCCCTCAATAGCAAGAATGTCCTTCCTCAAATTAGGAAGGTTCAGGCCTCTGAACGGTGTGTAGGGAGTGGATGAGAAAGTGGGCTAATCTACAACTGATGTGACACACAATGCTGGACTCAGCAGGACAGGCAGCATCTCTGGAGAGAAGGAATAGGTGACGCTTTGAAGGAACATATTTCATATTTCACTTGGGCAGCTTACAAGCTCGAGGGTATCGACCCAAAACGTTACCCATTCCTCTCCAGAGATGCTGCCTGTCCCGTTGACTTACTCCAGCCTTTTGTGTCTATCTTATAGGTAGATGGGACTAGGGGAGAATAAGTGTTCGGCAAGGACTAGAAGGGCCGAGATGGCCTGTTTCCGTGCTGTAATTGTTATATGGTTATATCTTTGGTATGAATATTGAGTTCTTCAATTTCAAGTAGCCCTTGTATTCCATCTCCATTCCTACCCCACCCTAGTCCTGCCAGATCCACTTTTCGCATCACCACTTCCACAGCCAACAATGGACCATTGTGGGTGTGAATGTAAATCTTGAATCAGCACTGTAAAATGGTTATGTGAAGGGAAAATGGAGGTCAGGTGAACTGGGTTGAAACTTAAAATGTCTGCTCACCAAAGTTGCTGACTATGTGGCTGCAGGCCTCAGGAAGTTGTGATCCTGAGAAATACACATTATCCTGCTGATGCTGCATATTCGCAACTTTGATATTCCCCGCACTCGTCTGATTGAGGTGGCTGAGTTTCAGAAGGCTGAAGAATATGCAACCCACTGGCTCCCGAATGTCTGAGAAATGTCCCTGTCTTAGCTCTAGTATTGTTCCAATAATTAACATCTCCCATTGTGTACGTGCCTGTTATCATGACCATTGTGTACAGGTCTGTCGATTGTTTGGGTAATGTGGGAGGGGGCTAAACGGTGGCATTAATGTATATAAAGCATTGCAATTAAGGGCAGTCAGCTGACTCTTTGCTAGGTTGTCAAACCTGTGTGGAGACTCCTGCTCAATAAACGTACGTTTAAAGCAACCCTGGTGCCTGGTCGATTATTGTCGAAACAACCGATGTGAGAGAAAAACGTGAATCAACATTTGGTGGCAGCGGTGGGATGTCAACCAGCAACTGATCGAGCCGGCGAGTGAATCCACTGGGCGACGGGATCGATGTGAAGGGTGCGCAGCCAAGTGAGTAGATTTAGTTAAATCTCCTCTTGGTCCTTCCTCGTATCCCGGCGTAGCAGGGTAATTCGCTGACTTGCGTCAGTTGGTGGGACGACATCCGAACGTTCCGGTTGTGGGCACTGGGATAGGGCCGTCTCGAGGATTATCCTAGTCTGATCGAGCGGATAAAACACCCCGTAGAGGGGGACCGTAGACGGTATATAAGAGGAGTGCACTGGGTATAGGAAGTTAACTAGTATTGAGACGTTAACTGAGACCAAGGTACCCCCATATCTCACAGAAAGTCCACTTCAAAGTGACTGAGTGAGATACGGTGGAACCAAGGACTCTAGGTTAACCCTGAAAGAGTTAACAAGTATTGAGTGTTAACCGAGACCAAGGTACCCCGTACCTCACAGAAAGTCCGCTTTGAAGTGGCCGAGTGAGATACGGTGGAACCAAGGACTCACGGTTAACCCTGAAATTTTGGTTGGGATATTTGTGTGACCGTCTCGAGGATTATCCTAGTCTGATCGAGCGGATAAAACACCCCGTAGAGGGGGACCGTAGACGGTATATAAGAGGAGTGCACTGTGTATAGGAAGTTAACTGGTATTGAGACGTTAACCGAGACCAAGGTACCTCCGTATCTCACTGAAAGTCCGCCTTAGACTGGTTGTTAAGAGAGGAAATCCTCCACGCGAAGGTCAGGAATTGAAGTGACCAAGTGAGATACGGCGGAACCAAGGACTCGCGGTTGACCCTGAAAGAGTTAACAAGTATTGAGTGTTAACCGAGACCAAGGTACCCCGTACCTCACAGAAAGTCCGCTTTAAAGTGACCAAGTGAGATACGGCGGAACCAAGGACTCACGGTTAACCCTGAACTATTGGTGTGTAATAGCATAAGTGTATATTGAATCGTCGGATTAAAAAGTATTGAGTGTTAACCGAGACCAAGGTACCTCCGTATCTCACAGAAAGTCCGCCTTAGACTGGTTGTTAAGAGAGGAAATCCTCCACGCGAAGGTCAGGAATTGAAGTGACCGAGTGAGATACGGCGGAACCAAGGACTCGCGGTTAACCCTGAAATATTGTGTGTGATATTATAAGTTTAAAAATGGGTAATGGTATGGACACCAGTGGTCACCCAGACCGGCCATTACATCAGCTATGTTTCTTGCATCCAGAAATGGAGGAGACCTTTAGGCGTATGTCGGGAGGACTCATTCATAAACTGGGGAAGGATGAATGGCCTGAAGGGGGTTCCAATGATATGGGTGTGTTGTCAAGGGCCCAAAGTGTAATATGGAAAACGGATAGAAAAAATATATATAAAAAGGCCATTCAGTTGTGGATCGATCATTGTAACAGAGAAAAGGCACGGTCTTTAACGGCCAGTTGGCAGAGTAATGCCTTGAAACTAGGAATACCCCTGACCGAAGGGGGTCAGGAGAAGTCAGCGACAGTACTAAAACAAGAATGCAGGCATGCAAAGGAAAGTAAGGATCGTCAGCAGAGAGAGAGACAAAATAAGGCCAAGGTAGATAAAGACTTACGTAAGTCGGTGGCTGGCATAGATTTGGGAGGTGACGACGAGGAGGAGGTAGAGGATTATCCTTGGGGAGTCCGTGGAGCACCCCCGTTGAACCAGCCTGCCCCCGTTGCCAGTCCTGTGTCCGCTCCTCCAAATCCCGCTAAATGTGCGGCTCACACGACAGGAGATTCCCCGGTCCAAATCGGTAACAGGTTGGCTGATGAAGCGGCTAAGTGTGCTTCACGCGATAGATTTAAAGTGGTGGGTAGTATGATGAGGCAGGTGAAAAGCCTTTATATGGGCTCGTCTGAATCTGAGAAACCTATGCCAACCATAAATGATGTATTGCTCTTACAGGGGGACGCCTCTGTTGATGTTATAATGGAATGGGAGCAGCTGGGCTGTCGGAAGGCTGACTCTGGACTGTGGCTCACGCCGGCCGGACAGACCTGTATGACAGACCAGTTAGCGACCTGGGTCATTGATTGCCTACATCTAGCCACTCACTGTGGGGCCACCCTGCTAGTAGACGCTCTCTTACAGGCATGGTGGCATCCTCGACTTAAGGTTTTGGCAGCACAAACTAGCGCACGGTGCCTCACCTGTGCGACACACAACCCAGGTAAAGGAGTTGTCTGCCAGACAGGTCGTACTCCATTACCTACTGCTCCGTTTGAAACCTTACAGATGGATTTTATTGATTTGCCTAAGTGTCAGTGTTATAAACATGTACTTGTTATTGTTGATGTGTTTTCTAGATGGATTGAAGCCTTTCCCACCACTGATTGTACTGCTTCTACGGTGGTGTCTATTTTATTACGGCAGTTTGTTCCTCGATTTGGGGTTCCAAATACCATCAGTTCAGATAACGGCCCTCACTTTATTGCCGCTATCAATAAAGAATTGTGCCGACAGCTGGGAGTAACTCAGCGGCTGCATTGTGCTTATCGCCCACAGGCTGCAGGAATGGTGGAACGCTTGAACCAGACCCTGAAGACCAAGCTTGCCAAGCTGGTGGACCAATCGGGCTCCACCTGGGTTAAAATGTTGCCTGTTGCTTTGTTCCAGATCAGAGTCCTTCCAGCAGGGAAGACAAGGTTGTCTCCTGCAGAGATCATCTATGGCCGACCTCTGCGCACCCCCTGGACAGACATTATCCCGGCCACAATGACATTGCATCACATGACGGAGGAGATGGTCTCTTACGTCCTTGCCCTTACAAGGGCCCTGCGTGAGATTCTTGGGGAGGTCAAGGCCGCTTATGTGGGCGACATAGATTTTCCCGTTAATGGACGGATCACCCCGGGCTCTTATGTGTTGATTAAGAATTGGGTTCGTAAAGACACCCTTTCTCCTCGATGGTTGGGCCCCTTCCAGGTTCTCCTCACCACCCCCACCGCAGTAAAGGTAGAAGGACGATCGGCATGGGGGCATTTGCACCATTGCAAAGTGGTTGGTGACACCAAGCAAAGGGGGGAGGTCAAGGTCAGGGAGGGGGATCCAGTCCACGGGAAGCAGGGCACGAATTAATTTTGACATGAAATTGCACGTTCTTTTCTTTTTCCCTCCCTTGTCTTCACAGATACGAAATAAATCGCTGAGATGAGGGTCTTTGTGGCATTAATATGTGTGGTGACCACTGCAGGGTTAATCGGTTTTGGCTGGAAATGGACAAAGCCTGAACATGGACGGAACGAACGAGGAAAGAGAGGGGAACGAGAAGACTCCAATTTATTCATCCAGGCACACAACGAGCTATTCGGGAAGGGGCAGGTGGTTTGTTATCCACAAATGACATCAGTTACCTCCCTGTTTACCCCATCCCCTGCATGGGGCAGAACCGAACGATTGGTGAAGTGCCAGGGAAAAGAAATGGTCCCTGTCAAGCCCGTCAGCATCGACTATGATATGCTTCTTGCTCCACCGGCCAACTGCTTACCGCTACCTAAGAACAATAACCACTCCTACGACAATTGCTATAATGGATCTAGGATGGCGTCAAGAGCACCAGCTAGGCCATGTAACTTCACCACGAATAATGATCTTACAGCATGAGCAGGAGAAACTGTTACCATTCCCCAACAACAGCGACAACGATGAAGTGAGTGAGGAAGGAGAATTGGGGGACAAGGGTCGGACGGTCCAAGAAGCCTTGGCCAGGGAACTAGAAGGTTACGAGATTCGGCGAATGGGACTTTTAAATGGACTGTGAGTGTTGCCATAAAAATGGCAAAAGGGGGGAATGTGAATGTAAATCTTGAATCAGCACTGTAAAATGGTTATGTGAAGGGAAAATGGAGGTCAGGTGAACTGGGTTGAAACTTAAAATGTCTGCTCACCAAAGTTGCTGACTATGTGGCTGCAGGCCTCAGGAAGTTGTGATCCTGAGAAATACACATTATCCTGCTGATGCTGCATATTCGCAACTTTGATATTCCCCGCACTCGTCTGATTGAGGTGGCTGAGTTTCAGAAGGCTGAAGAATATGCAACCCACTGGCTCCCGAATGTCTGAGAAATGTCCCTGTCTTAGCTCTAGTATTGTTCCAATAATTAACATCTCCCATTGTGTACTCCCTGTCTTAGCTCTAGTATTGTTCCACTCATTAACATCTCCCATTGTGTACGTGCCTGTTATCATGACCATTGTGTACAGGTCTGTCGATTGTTTGGGTAATGTGGGAGGGGGCTAAACGGTGGCATTAATGTATATAAAGCATTGCAATTAAGGGCAGTCAGCTGACTCTTTGCTAGGTTGTCAAACCTGTGTGGAGACTCCTGCTCAATAAACGTACGTTTAAAGCAACCCTGGTGCCTGGTCGATTATTGTCGAAACAACCGATGTGAGAGAAAAACGTGAATCAACATGGGCTCCACCTTTCCTTGGTCATCAGTGCTGTCCCTGATTTGTTCTGAACCTTGTCATACCTCTGGTTTGCCTCTCCCTTGACAGTCTGCAGAAGGGTTTCAACACAGAAAAGTCACTTAATCATTTTCTCCAGTGTTGCTGCCTGACATTTGAGTTACTCCAGCCTTGTGTCTCACTTTGGGCAGTGGAACCAGCAGGTGGTGGCATTTCCATGCACCTATCGACCTTGTCCTTACTTGGACAGAGAAGACAGGGGTTTGAAAGGTCCTCTTTGGAGTAGCCTGGATGAGTAACTGTGGCAGGGTTATTGGTGGTGGAGGTACAGGCAAACCTGCATTACTGAGGGAGGAAGGTGATACATTCCAGGAAACCAGTCCGTACCATGATTTTCTGTAAAGCCGAGCTGCGACAGCTGCATAGGCATCAAGAAGCACGTTTGTGTTGAGTTGCTGCCGTCCAGCACCAGAGACCCAGGTTCAATCCTGACTAAGGGGGCTGTCTGTATGGAGTTTGTATGTTCTCCCTGTGACAGTGGGGGTTTTCTCAGAGAGCTTCGGTTTCCTCCCACACTCCAATGACAGACAGGTTTGTACGATAATTAGTTTGGTATAAATGTCAAATTCTCCCATATGTGTGTGTAGGATAGTGTTAATGTACGGGGATCACTAGTCAGTGAGGACTCGGTGTGCCAAAGTGCCTGTTTCCACGGTGTATCTTTAAACTCATTAACATCAATAGCCCTGTTTGCAACCACAGAATCTCTTGCTTGTTTCCCTTACTATCAAAGTTCACATAGTGAAAGTTATTGAACGATCATGCCCAATCTAAGCACCTTGGAAGTATTTCTAATTTTCATTTGCTTTTGCATGTATGCAAAAAAATGTTTTTCAAATAGAGTGTAGCTCTCTGTTGGGGGAACTGGTTCAATATAGGACAGAGGTTGCCTGACCTGCTGAGTTCATCCATGTTTTGCTGAAGCTACTTGTTTTGCATTTCGCAATATTCCTGTAACCCATTTATTTAGTTTCAGTTTTGACTTCTTACAACTGCTGATGATTTACAAGACAGGGGCTGGGCTCGGTTGAATACAACTTTGGCATTTTGCCAATTCCTGCACTTCACTCAAGGAGACGTCAACCCAGCATGACACGCATTTTCCCCTCATTTTTAAACACATCACAAGCTCTTGTGCGTCCCTCTTCGAATCACTGTAGGTTTGCCAGGTTGACAAAGGTTATGGGGAGAAGGCAGGAGAATGGTGTTGAGAGGGAAAGATAGATCAGCCATGAATGAATGGCGGATTAGACTCAATGGGCCGAATGGCCGAATTCTGCTCCTATGACATGATCTTATGAACTTCTCTTTTAGATAGAACCTTATGCATTCCTCTTGGAATCGGAGAGGCTCCCTGACTTAACTGTAATGCAAGATTGCTGGCCATTAGGTTACAGATTGTGTATATTTCTGCAGTTGCTCATGTCCAAGATGTCACATGGATATCTCGTGTTGAGTTGGCAGATTTGTTCTGAGTCGATCCTTTACAGCAAGAGGCTGTTTTAGTTTAGTTTAGTTCAGAGATACAGCGTGGAAACAGGCCCTTTGGCCCACCGAGAACGAGTCAAACAAGCGATCCCTGCACACTAACACTATCCTACACACACTAGGGACAATTTACAACTTTACCAGGCCAATTAGCCTCCAAACCTGTACGTCTTTGGAGTGTTGAAGAAATGCAGAGCACCCCGGAGAAACCCTATGCAGGTCATGGGGAGAAAGTACAAACTCCGTACAGACAGCACCCGTGGTCAGGATGGAACCTGGGTGTCTAGTGCTGAAAGGCAGCAACTCTACCGCTGCGCCACCATGCGACCCCGTGCATGCCAACATAACAAAATGTATCCTTAGATGGAAAACAGGATCATTTCTCCACTAGAACTGTGCGGTAATCACTCCTAACATCAATGTTATGGACAGATGCACCTGAAGTAGTTAGAATGATAAGGATGGGAGCAAGTAATTTGTGGCACTCACCATTTGCCATTGATCCAGTCTGCTGGCAATGCCCTTCTGCCTCAGCCAGTTCAACTGGTGAAGGTGCTACTTTGAATTTCCATTGATAGTTTGTGTTGAATAGTTTGTGGATAGTTTTAGCCTCATTGCAACTTCAGGGTGCTAATGTGAGATGTAGTTCATTGGAACCACAGAAAGTGTTTTGAGTTGCGAAAGTGGAGCCAGGATGCTTTCGCGTGTCATTCTGGCCAGTCGCACAAAGATATCTCTATCCACCGCCTGGCAGCATTACAGTCATCCACCAAAGAGAAGAGGGAATGTGTAGGAAAGATCAGCAGACGTTTGTTTAAATCGAAGATAGACACAAAATGCTGGAGTAACTCAGCGGGATATGCAGCGTATGGAAGGAATGAGTGACGTTTCAGGTTGAGATCCTTCTTCAGACTGATAGGCAGCATCACTGGAGAGAAGGAATGGGTGACATGACCCATTCCATCTCTCCAGAGATGCTGCCTGCCCCGCTGAGTTACTCCAGCATTTCATGTCTATCTTCAAGGGAGAAGAGGAACATAACTTATGAAAATGAATTGGCTTCATTTGCAAAAAGATACTTCTAATACTAACTTGTTATTTTTGTTAATAAAGAAGCCTATTGGTTCAAATGGGAAAAATAACCATCAAACTCCAAATGAAATGTTAAACAACAACATTAATTTGCATCTATTAATTAAACATCCTTCAAAGCAGAGTTATTTGCATTCCTCCATGGGAGGCTGGATAGACTCGGCTTGTACACGCTAGAATTTAGAAGATTGAGGGGGGATCTTATAGAAACTTATTGTGATACGCCCCACAATAGTGGTGTCGTCAGCGAACTTGATGATGGAGTTCGCACTGTGGTTCGCTACGCAGTCATGGGTATAGAGTGAGTACAGCAGGGGGCTGAGCAGGGGAGGTGGGGGAGGGGGGGGGGAGGGGGGGGGGGAGGGGGGGGGAGGTGGTGGAGGTGGTGGAGGTGGTGGAGGTGGTGGAGGGGGGGGGAGGGGGGGGGAGGTGGGGGGGGGGGGGGAGAGGGGGGTGTTGTGATGTTTCCCGGCACACGAGTCTTGCTCATTTATAATAAATTGAAAGTGAAACTCTACAGATTGGAACTCCATGGGATTGGTCGTAAGGTTCACGCTGCATTGTGTTTGTTTGCAGCAAGCATCAGTCGGGTGTTTGACTTTAGAGACAGTCGGAGCGGTCGTGAACAGGCGGCAGAAACCTTTGGACACATTGGTTGGGACTGAGCATCCAGGAAAGGATGACGGAGACGCCGGGAAAGCGCTACGATCCCAATGACAGCACCCTGAAGTTTGTACAGAGAAAGGACGAGATCACAGGTTTCTTTTTAAAACTCATTCGTTTATATATATTATTTGCAGACGTTTCCTGACCTACCGAGCGTTTCAAGCATCTTCTGTCTGAATGTTTGAATAGGGTGATTTCACGAAAGGTCACTGGAACGTAAATCCCCACTCACGTGACCGAAAATTTTAACTGGGGGACAAGCGTCACTTCCGGTACATGTTAGTGAATGGGAAAACACGCACTTTCACACCCGTTAAAAACATCGAAAACGGCCAGTTTTTGAGCTGCAATTTACTGTGCCAGTCGGGGTGACCGTGAGGAACAGCTACCTAAATTTACAGTCCAAAAAAAAGATAGAAACTAAGGTAAATACAAGAGCGAGCTGAAGGTGTAAAAAAGGCGGAAGTGCTAGCGGACTTTTTTCTTGGAGATTTAAAGATCCAAAATATCGGGAATTATCGCGTTTGCTCGCTGCATTTCATCAAAAGTGGAATTATTGACTTTTTATCTTTATTCATTTGTTATATGAAAGGTATTAAAAGTTAGAAACCCGTCAGTAAAATTGCAAAATCGCCCATGGATCTCGGGCGGGTTTTAACTTGCAAAATGAGAACGCTTCTGAAGCTCCATTTACCATTTAAATAATCGTAAACTCTCAATGCGTTTGGAAATCAATTTTACTGAGATGCAAGCTTACGATTATTTAAATGGTAAATGGAGCTTCAGAAGCGTGTTCATTTTGCATGTTAAAACCCACCCGAGATCCATGGGCGATTTTGCAATTTTACTGAAGGATTTCTAACTTTTAATACTTTTCATCTAACAAATGAATAAAGATAACAAAGTCAATAATGGCACTTTTGATGAAATGCAGCGAGCAAACGCGATAATTCCCGATATTTTGGATCTTTAAATCTCCACGAAAAATGTCGGCAATCAACTTCCGTCGTTTTTACACCTTCAGCTCCCTCTTGTATTTACCTTAGTTTCTATCTTTTTTTTGGACTGTAAATTTAGGTAGCTGTTCCTCACGGTCACCCCGACTGGCTCACTTAATTGCAGCTCAAAAACTGGCCGTTTTCGATGTTTTTAACGGGTGTGAAAGTGCGTGTTTTCCCATCCACTAACATGTACCGGAAGTGCCCCTTGTCCCCCAGTTAAAATTTTCGGTCACGTGAGTGGGGATTTACGCTCCAGTGACCTTTCGTGAAATCACCCTATACTCACCCTCATGGGACAATGCTAAAAGTGACCCCCGACCAAGGCGACCATCTCCACCTCCAATCCTCCACGGTTCCATGTGTCTGAAATGTTTATTTTTCCTCAATATTTTGGGAAAGGGTAATTAGTCTAAGATTCAATTCAATTTAAAATGAGATATCACTACCCGAGGCTTAGCGTTAGACCCAGCCCTCTATGCTGGCAGCTGTCTGCAGTCACAAGTTCGTAAGTAATAGGAGCAGAATTAGGCCACATGCGGCCCACCAAGTCTACTCCGCCACTCAATCATGGCTGATCTATCTTTCCCTCTCAGCCCCACTCTCCTGCCTTCTCCCCATAACCCCTGACACCAGTCTCTACTTGAGTAACAATGGACCTCTTCCTACCCTCATTTCACAATGCTCTTTGAGGTGACAATTCAGTCAACCATTACACCCCTGGTCCTTAGCATTCCCTGAATAATTCTCTCTAATGCTCTATATTTGTTTGTTTTTTTTCAAAAACCTTTTTTTTCCCCTCAAGTCTGCTTTCAACTACTGGGCAAAGCTGCATCTCAATTAACCTCATCCCCTTTGGCCCAAGCAAATTTTTTTGCTCTCTTGCATTATGACAATTATGTTGGTTATAGCAATGAAAAACCTTGAACAGAATAGATACTATTGGGATTTTAAACAACTTTTCCTTTCAATTCAAATTACTCAGGATCAAAATCAGAAATGAATTTTGTTGGATTGAATAATCAGGGATCCACATGTTATCTGAACACATTACTTCAAACATGGTTCATGACTCCAGAATTTAAAGATTGCATTAGCAGGTACGATGGTCACTCTATGTGTAGCATTTTTATGTAATAAATATTGTTTCTGTTCACTACTCTATTTGTATATAGAATTAATGTTTCTGTTGACTACTATATTTGTGGTAATTATAGAAATCTTTCTGAAAACTGAATATCCTGTTTGACAAAAAAGTCAAAACGTATAAAGTGATGGTGAACTTGTATTTGGAAAAGAGAATGCAACCCAGAAAATTGCAAGTGAGATATTGTTAGGGGGAGGGAATGTGATGGAGATTCCCACAACTCAAAGCTGTGTATTATTCAATACTCATTTATAAACAGAACGTATTGGAAATACTCAGAAAGCTGGGCAGAAACTGTGAGGTGAGAAATGGGGAAAAAAGGGTGAGTACAGTGCGCAGCGGTAGAGTTGCTGCCTCACAGCGCCAGAGACCCATGTTCGATATTGACTACAGGTGCTGTTTGTACAGAGGTTGTATGTTCTCCCTGTGGCCACGTGAGTTTTCTCCAGATGTTTTGGTTTCCTCCCACACTCCAAACATACAGGTTTGTAGGTTAATTATCTTCTGGAAAATTGTAAATTGTCCCTAGTGTGTAGGATGGTGCCAGTGTATGGGGTGATTGCTGGTTGGCATAGACTTGGCGGACTGAAGGACCTGTAACTCTAAAGTCTAAAGAATTGATCATTTACAACAGCTGCGTTTTTTTGCTTGTTCATTATTCAATCCTGATTGGCAAACTAAATTTAAAACAAAAGATGTAGAAATTAGAAAGATGAAAATTATTTGATAGCTACACGATTATTTTGAAATTAAAATATGTATAGGGAGGTTGCACGGCAGTGGGGTCACGACCCATGACCCGTACTGTTGCTACGCTACTCCAACTGGAGTACATGCAATGAACTGTAGGTAAACACTTACCATTGTTTCCAGTGTAGCGGGCCCGTTAAAACCCGCCAAAATGGTCAATTTCTGCGCTGTAAATAATTATGGAAATCGGGATAAGCGTGTGAGATATTTAGCCCACTTCAGAATTCCAAAAGTGAGGAGAAATTACGGTAGATAAAAGCGAGAGCTGAAGGGACAACAACAGCCAAAGTGCTTGGCGAACATTGGCCGTTTACTCACTGCATTTCATCAACAGTAAGACATTATTTGTGTTTTTTCTTGATTCCTTTGGCATCTCAAAAGTTTCAGAAGTGATAAATCTGTCTGTAACATTTTTAATTCGCCCATGGTTCCCAAGTGGGTTTTTACATACAAAAAGAAAACGCCTCTGAAGCAAAATTTATCATAAAAAAATCACAAACCATACGTGTGTTTTGAATTACATTTTACTCAGATGCAAGCCAAGGAATGGCATCATTGTTAGCTGTTAATTGGACATAATCAACCTCAGCAAATTGACAATATCCTATTGAAAGGGAGTGGGTGTTTAAGCTGTCAGGACATTTTATTATTTGCCAAAATATACACCTCAAAAGCATGATAGAAAACGTACTTTTCCACACACCACTCGTAAGTCTGGAGATTTTTTTAATGATAAATTTTGCTTCATAAGCTTTTTTATAAATGTAAAAACCAACTTCAGAACCATGGGCGATTTAAAAATTTACAGCCAGATTTATCATTTCTAAAACTTTTTGGATACCAAAGGAATCAAGAAAAAACACAAATAATGCCTTACTGCTGATGAAATGCTGTGAGCAAACGCGGTAATTCCCAATATTTTCAATTTCGATATCTGCACGGCCAATGTTCGCCAAGCACTTTAGCCATTGTTGTCTCTTCAGCTCTCGCTTCTATTTACCTTCATTTCGCTTCACTTTTGGAATTCTGAAGTTGGGTACATGTCTCTCACGGTAACCCTGACTTCCACAATTATTTACAGCGCAAAAATTCAACATTTTGGCGGTTTTTAACAGGTAGGAAAGTACGCGTTTCGTGTATTAACAACATATACCGGAAGCTGCGATGTCCTCCAGATGGATTGAGCTACTCCATCCGTCAAGCCCTATGACCCGGTGACCTTACATGCAACCCCCCTATTGGATAGATATTCTGAGTTTAGTTCTTTTCGCAGAAGGAATAATTTATTCAAAAGTTAAGGGTGGGGATTTCTACTTGTTACTGAACTCCAGGTTTCCAAGTCTGAGGAAGGATCTCGACCCAAAACATCACCCATTCCTTCTGTCCAGAGATGTTGCCTGTTCCGCTGAGTTACTCCAGCATTTTGTGTCTACCTTCAGTGTAAACCAGCATCTGCAGTTCCTTCCTACACACTTCAGGTTTTCTATGTGAGGTTAATATTTAGTGTTAGCTGAATCGGGTTTTTCAGATTTTTGGTTTCAGGGGAAAAGATTGAATAGGAATCTGAGGGTAACTTTTTCACACTAAGAGTGGTGGGTGTATGGAACGTGCTGCCTGGGGAGGTAGTGAGGCAGGTATTATAGCAACATTTAAGAAATAATTAGACAGGTAAATGGATAGGACAGGTTTGGAGGGGTATGGGCCAAACACAGACAGGTGGAACGTATAGATGGGACATGTTGGCCAGTGTGGGCAAGCTGGGCTGAGGGGCATGTTTCTAAGCTCTATGACTCTAAACCAGTGTGGGACTTGATGTGCAAACTACTCTGCATATGCCTGAAACACACTTGCAACCTTCTGAACTAGCAGGCAAAGCGAGTCATGTTATAAATGTGCACGTACAGGTGTTGGAAATAATTAAAAACAAATCAATGCCTGTGGCTTTGAAACCAAGGGTCCATTGCAACTCAGTGTCATGGGTACAAGCTGCACTGTTAAAGTGTTGACATTTAAACATGTAAAATGGGGTTCTCACTTTATGGAATCATGCATTAGAAAATTAGAATGCCACTTTCAAACTGTAACAAAAGAGAATCAATATCCATGAGGATGCACAAAGTCTTCTATCACATAAAGTGGAAACCATCCAAAAACATTAGCCAGTTCCATTAAAGTCAGAAGAAGGGTCTGGAGACTAAACATTGCCTATCCATTCCCATCACAGTAGGTACCTGAGTATATATACTCTTGAGTTCCTCCAGCACTTGGGTTTTGCTCCAAATTCCAGCATTTGCAGTTCCTTGTGTCTTTATTAAAGATGTTTTTCTACCTACATAGCAGTATCTTAACCATCTTTAGTCTGGAAGCTCATATAACAGGTGTTGTTTTAATTCCTTCAAGTTTTATGTGCCCAACTAGTTATTCTTGTTTTAAAGATGATTGCTATTTATTCGGAGACTAAATAGAATTTACCGTTTTTCCCCCCAGATCACAAACTCAAGATCGTTTAATAGATGAGCTGAAAAACCTGTTTGAACAATTAGCAAGGGAAAATTATCACTCCGTGTGTACAAAAAGCTTGACTTCCTACTTGGGATTAAATGGTAAGCAAGAGAAATGTCAATGCTTTCATCAGTTAGCAGCTTTGTTATATAAAAAAAATGTTTCTCCAATTGTTAGAATTCTGTCTATTGATCTATTTACGATTAAGTTGGTCCATGAGTGGAGCCAGTATTATAGAGTCACAAAGGAAGGGCAAATCCAAAGGCTAAAAGTTATATCATATATTATCAATATTTTATGGGTGTACATGTTTATGGGTGTGGATTTTTTTTACAACTGCCATGGTAGCACAGTAGTTAAAACATTGGACATGTAATTCAGACACCTGTGTTCAAATTCCAAAATGCAGAATTTAAATTGTTTCATTTAGAAGAAAAACCCAGCCAGTTTCATGATTAATATCCACAACTGTCTTAAAAATCCACCCAGATTACTAATGTTCTTTAGAGGAAGAATACTGCCATTCTGGCTTACATATGACCCCAGAACCATCTTATGTGATGAGTTTCTCCAGCTTTTTTGTGTACCTTTGGGTTTGGTCCCTTGTTGAAACATAGAAACATAGAAAATAGGTGCAGGAGTAGGCCATTCGGCCCTTCGAGCCTGCACCGCCATTCAATATGATCATGGCTGATCATCCAACTTAAAGCACACGGCATTGGGGGTTCAGTGTTGATGTGGATAGAGAACTGGCTAGCAAACAGGAAGCAAAGAGTAGGAGTAAACGGGTCCTTTTCACAATGGCAGGCAGTGACTAGTGGGGTACCGCAAGGTTCAGTGCTGGGACCCCAGCTATTTACAATATATATTAATGATCTGGATGAGGGAATTGAAGGCAATATCTCCAAGTTTGCGGATGACACTAAGCTGGGGGGCAGTGTTAGCTGTGAGGAGGATGCTAGGAGACTGCAAGGTGACTTGGATAGGCTGGGTGAGTGGGCAAATGTTTGGCAGATGCAGTATAATGTGGATAAATGTGAGGTTATCCATTTTGGTGGCAAAAACAGGGGAGATGCAGCGAGACCTGGGTGGCATGGTACACCAGTCATTGAAAGTAGGTGAAAGTAGGCATGCTGGTGCAGCAGGCAGTGAAGAAAGCGAATGGTATGTTAGCTTTCATAGCAAAAGGATTTGAGTATTTAATGTTTTTAATGTTTCTTTGTGTGTTATGTGTGGGGGGTGGTGTGGGGGGGTAAGGGGGAAACCGTTTCGGCCGCCTCTTCCATGGAGAGGCGACTTTTTCAGGTCGCCTCCCCCGTGGCCTAACAGCATGGATCGGCGCCGACTTTCCCGGAGACGCGCCCGGAGCTTCAGCGGCGGGCACAGCGTGGACTCTCGGCGCGGAGCGGGTGAGACCTCGCTGGAGGGGAGCGCTCCGTTACGCTGGCCCGCGGCAGCCGGCAGCCTGAAGCCGCGGTCTGCAGAACTCCAGCTGGTGCGGCGTCTACAGCCCGGGATCTCACGTTGGGGACCCGGGTGGAAGAAGCTTTCACCGCCGGCCCGCGGCCGTCTTCTACCGCGGGTGCGGTATGGACTTAACATCATCCCAGGAGGGGGGCTTCGACCGCCGGCCCTGCAGACTGCGGTGCTTCCGGCTGCGGCACGGCAGGTACTTTAAAACTTTGACCGCCGGCCTGCGGCCTACACCAGCCTGAAGCCGCGGTCTCTGGTTGGGAAGAGCCGATCCTGGACTCACCTTGACTTTGACTTTGTCCCTTACCATCTGGACGCCTGCAGCAACGGCTGTGGAGGGTGGAGGTCCCGACCACGGGGGAAAATGGAGGAGGACTGGCCAAGCTCTGTGCCTTCCACCACAGTGATGAATGCTGTGGTGGATGTTTGTGTAAAATTTTAATGTGGTTGTGTTCTTTATTATTGTACCGCTGCTGGCAACCCAAATACCACCGACCTTGGTTGTGTGGCAATAAAATTATTTCTTTCTATTCTATAGGAGCAGGGAGGTTCTACTGCAGTTGTACAGGGTCTTGGTGAGACCACACCTGGAGTATTGCGTACAGTTTTGGTCTCCAAATCTGAGGAAGTACATTATTGCCATAGAGGGAGTGCAGAGAAGGTTCACCAGACTGATTCCTGGGATGTCAGGACTGTCTTATGAAGAAAGACTGGATAGACTTGGTTTATACTCTCTAGAATTTAGGAGATTGAGAGGGGATCTTATAGAAACTTACAAAATTCTTAAGGGGTTGGACAGGCTAGATGCAGGAAGATTGCTCCCGATGTTGGGGAAGTCCAGGACAAGGGGTCACAGCTTAAGGATAAGGGGGAAATCCTTTAAAACCGAGATGAGAAGAACTTTTTTCACACAGAGAGTGGTGAATCTCTGGAACTCTCTGCCACAGAGGGTAGTCGAGGCCAGTTCATTGGCTATATTTAAGAGGGAGTTAGATGTGGCCCTTGTGGCTAAGGGGATCAGAGGGTATGGGGAGAAGGCTGGTACGGGATACTGAGTTGGATGATCAGCCAAGATCATATTGAATGGCGGTGCAGGCTCGAAGGGCCGAATGGCCTACTCCTGCACCTAATTTCTATGTTTCTATGTATCCTGTACCTGCCTTCTCTCCATACCATATATAATCATATAACAATTACAGCACGGAAACAGGCCATCTTGACCCTTCTAGTCCGTGCCGAACACGTATTCTCCCCTAGTCCCATATACCTGCGCTCAGACCATAACCCTCCATTCCTTTCCCGTCTATATACCTATCCAATTTATTTTTAAATGATAAAAACGAACCTGCCTCCACCAACTTCACTGGAAGCTCATTCCACACAGCCACCACTCTCTGAGTAAAGAAGTTCCCCCTCATGTTACCCCTAAACTTCTGTCCCTTAATTCTCAAATCATGTCCCCTTGTTTGAAACTTCCCTACTCTCAGTGGGAAAAGCTTATCCACGTCAACTCTGTCTATCCCTCTCATCATTTTAAAGACCTCTATCAAGTCCCCCCTTAACCTTCTGCGCTCCAAAGAATAACTTGTTCAACCTCTCTCTGTAACTTAGTTGCTGAAACCCAGGCAACATTCTAGTAAATCTCCTCTGTACTCTCTCTATTTTGTTGACATCCTTCCTATAATTAGGCGACCAAAATTGCACACCATACTCCAGAATTGGCCTCACCAATGCCTTGTTCAATTTTAACATTACATCCCAACTTCTATACTCAATGCTCTGATTTATAAAGGCCAGCACACCAAAAGCTTTCTTTACCACCCTATCTACATGAGATTCCACTTTCAGGGAACTGTGCACAGTTATTCCCAGATCCCTCTGTTCACCTGCATTCTTCAATTCCCTACCATTTACCATGTACGTCCTATTTTGATTTGTCCTGCCAAGATGTAGCACCTCACACTTATCAGCATTAAACTCCATCTGCCATCTTTCAGCCCACTCTTCCAACTGGCATAAATCTCTCTGTAGACTTTGAAAATCTACTTCATTATCCACAACCCCACCTATCTTAGTATCATCTGCATACTTACTAATCCAATTTACCACACCATCATCCAGATCATTGATGTACATGACAAACAACAGTGGACCCAACACAGATCCCTGTGGCACCCCACTAGTCACTGGCCTCCAACCTGACAAACAACCATCCACCATTACTCTCTGGCATCTCCCATTCAGCCACTGTTGAATCCATCTTGCTACTCCTCCATTAATACCCAACAATTGAACTTTCTTAACCAACCTTCCGTGAGGAACCTTGTCAAATGCCTTACTGAAGTCCATATATACAACATCCACTGCTTTACCCTCATCAATTTCCCGAGTAACCTCTTCAAAAAATTCAAGAAGATTAGTCAAACATGACCTTCCAGGCACAAATCCATGTTGATTGTTCCTAATCAGACCCTGTTTATCCAGATGCTTATATATATTATCTCTAAGTATCCTTTCCATTAATTTGCCCACCACTGACGTCAAACTAACAGGTCTATAATTGCTAGGTTTACTCTTAGACCCCTTTTTAAACAATGGAACAACATGCGCAGTACGCCAATCCTCCGGCACTATTCCCGTTTCTAATGACATTTGAAATATTTCTGTCATAGCCCCTGATACCTTTAGCCACAAGGGCCACATCTAACTCCCTCTTAAATATAGCCAATTAACTGGTCTCAACTACCTTCTGTGGCAGAGAATTCTAGAGATTCACCACTCTCTGTGAAAAATGTTTTTCTCATCTCGGTCCTAAAAGATTTCCCCCTTATCCTTAAACTGTGACCCCTTGTTCTGGACTTCCCCAACATTGGGAACAATCTTCCTGCATCTAGCCTGTTCAACCCCTTAAGAATTTTGTAAGTTTCGATAAGATCCCCCCTCAATCTTCTAAATTCTAGATAGTACAAGCCGAGTCTATCCAGTCTTTCTTCATATGAAAGTCCTGACATCCCAGGAATGGTATTACCAAAAAAAACCTTTAGGTAATACCATTGCTCTGCAAAGCTGATTTGATGCTCACCTAGGTGTATTATAGATAGCAATGATGGTTATGAACATTTACTGCAGTGCAAGTTGATGGTTATTGCAGGCACAATGGGGCCGGAGAGATTTCTGCAAAAATACAGTATTTAAAGTTCAAGTTTATTGTCATGCGTCCCTGATAGGACAATGAAATTCTTGCTTTGCTTCAGCACAACAGAACATAATAGGCATTGACTACAAAACACATGAATAAATAAACTGATAAAGTGCAAATAACAAATAATGGGTTATTAATGTTCAGAGTTTTGTCCGAGCCAGGTTTAATAGCCTGATGGCTGTGGGGAAGTAGCTATTCCTGAACCTGGTCGTTGCAGTCTTCAGGCTCCTGTACCTTCTACCTGAAGGTAGCAGGGAGATGAGTGTATGGCCAGGATGGTGTGGGTCTTTGATGATACTGCCAGCCTTTTTGAGGCAGCGACTGCGATAAATCCCCTCGATGGAAGGAAAGTCAGAGCCGATGATGGACTGGGCAGTGTTTACTACTTTTTGTAGTCTTTTCCTCTCCAGGACGCTCAAGTTGCCGAACCAAGCCACGATGCAACCGGTCAGCATGCTCTCTACTGTGCACCTGTAGAAGTTAGAGAGAGTCTTCCTTGACGAACCGACTCTCCATAATCTTCTCAGGAAGTAGAGGCGCTGATGAGCTTTCTTGATAATTGCATCAGTAAACATTTGAGGTTGACAATCTTCCATCAACATTTGACGAAAGATCATCAACGTGAAATGTCACCTCTATTTTTCTATCTCCACAGAAGTTGTTTGACCTGCTGAGTATTCCCAGCATTGTTTTGTTTATTTATGCAATTCATATTTTACAATTAATCTTCAAGAAAATATAAACTACTGATATCTGCACTTACCAGGAAATTGATGCGAATGTTTTTAAGGTATTATTTAAACTTGCATGCTCACTTAAACATTTTTGAACAATTTTGTTAAGTTTACAAACAGTGCGATATTGAAGTATGTTTCCGCAGTCTGATGAGCAAACTGAGCACCAAAATGGACAAAGAGAACAATATTCTGAAGGTAAGATTGATCACTGGTTGTACTCAAAATAATTAGCTTTTAAATGGTGCCTCTGTTAAATGTCATAGAGTGATACAGTGTGGAAACAGACCCTTCGGCCCAACATGCCCACACCTACCAACATGTCCCAGCTACACTAGTCCGACCTGGTTGTGTTTGGTCCATATCCCTCCAAACTATGTACCTGTCCAACTGTTTCTTAAACATTGAGATAGTCACAGCCTCAACTACCTCCTCTGGCAGCTTGTTCCATACACCCACCACCCTCTGTGTGAAAAAGTTACCCATCAGATTCCTATTAAATCTTTTCCCCTTCGCCTTAAACCTATGTCCTCTGGTCTTCGATTCACCAACTCTGGGCAACTTTTTAATTATCCTGTTCCGTTCTCTTGCATGAAAGCAAATTGCCCCAGGAACTTCATGAGTTGAGTTGCATGTGCAGAGGAGAATTGACTTGTCGATGTTTTGGATCAAGAACCTGCACCAGTCTTGATGCAGGGCTTCAGCCTGAAATTTCACCAAATATTTTCCTTCCACAGATGACGCTTTTCCACTGCGTTCCTCCAACTATTTTTTTATTTTTTGCTCAAATCCCAGCATCTGCAGACTCTAGAGTCTCCCTTTTGGATTATTTCTCTAGTTACACGTCACCTATTCTTTTTCATCAGAGTTGCTGCCTGACCCGCAGAGTTACTCCAGCATTTTGTGTCTATCTTGTGTGTAAACCAGTAGTTCCTTCCTACACATGTTGTCATTCTTTGCAACCTGTTTTCTTATACACTCCTTCACCTATTTCTTCTTTCTTTAAATTTATCATCCATTCCTCCATTCTCTCGGACAGGGGTGGGCAACCTTGTTCTGCATAGGGGCCAGTACGCATGTCTGTGAGCAGATGGCGGGCCACATCTATCACATGTACACATAGATCCCGCCCCTTCGAGGACGCCACCGGGAGCACTGAACCCTAGTTACGGGCACTCACAAACACAGCGTACCTACGGACCATTGTATTGGATCTGCTCTGAAGGCGGTGGCTCAAATACTCACGCTCACTCTTCCCCGGCCTATTGACAACCTCGATACCGACAGTGAAGCCCGGACACAGAAGGTGCGCGGCCGTGCCGGCGGCTTTGCGCAGGATGCGATACAGCCAGAGCTCAGCGCTGCTCGATGGCCCTGTCAT
Source organism: Amblyraja radiata (assembly GCF_010909765.2). Taxonomy (NCBI): domain Eukaryota; kingdom Metazoa; phylum Chordata; class Chondrichthyes; order Rajiformes; family Rajidae; genus Amblyraja; species Amblyraja radiata. The sequence goes on along the minus strand of NC_045968.1, from coordinate 1,206,032 downwards.
TGCGGCCGCTAGCGCAGACCGTCTCCCATCCTTGCGTCACCCCGCCTGGGCTCCGCAGCCTCGGGCCCGGGACGTACCGGTTATGACGGAAGTCTGTGGGTTGGATAATTACAGGGGAAAAACTACCCCTGCGGGCCGGATGATTTTGGGTTACGGGCCACATTTGGCCCGGGGGCCGTAGGTTGCCCATCCCTGCTCTAGGAGATAAGATGTAATTGAATTTTTTCAATGTTGTTTCAAAATCCAGAATAGGGCATGAACCAAGGTGAATTGTACTGAAATCCTTGGATAAAAAGGTCAGATTTTAGGAAGTCATCCAGGACATTTTGTGGCATGTTGCTGTGATAGAAACTGTCTATTGTAGGAGAACACAGAACTTGGGAAGGGGTGGGGTATACACAGTAATCACTCATTACAGAAACTTAGTGTGACACACTTTAGTTAGTTAATGTGTTAAGGGCCTGTCCCACGGGCATGCGACTCCATGCGGCAAGCGCGACCTAACGTGGTCGCTTGAGCCGTACGGCATCGCGGGGCCGGTCCCACTTCGATCACCGGAGCCGTATGGTGTTGTGCGGAGCTGGTCCCGACATCGCGCGGGGCTCCGAAAAACTGACGCTGTCCAAAAATTCCGCGCGGCAACAGCCTGCTGGCCCGCAGCCGCATTGAGGCCGTATGCACCGTCTTGATGACGTACGCCTTCGCTCGAACTTCACGTCAACTCGTACGAGATCACTCGACCTCTGAGTGGTCCCCGCTTCCGGTTTGGTCGCGCTCGCCGCATGCAGTCGCATGCTCGTGGGACAGGCCCTTTACTTGTTTATCAAAAGATATTTATTCCAAACACAGACTGATTATTTTGCTGGGCAGCTTACAGCCCAGTGGTATGAATATCGATTTCTCTAACTTCAAGTAACCCTGGCATCTCTATCCCTCCCCCACCCAAGTCGCACCAGCTTCTCATTTACACCCAACAAACGTCCTGTTTCCTTTATCATCGTTAATTTTTTGCATTAATTGTTCTTTATCTCGCTATATCCTTTTTCCGTGACTTCAGTCTGAAGAAGGGTCTCGACTCGAAACGTCACCCATTCCTTCTCCAGAGATGCTGCCTGTCCCGCTGAGCTACTCCAGCTTTTTGTGTCTATCTGCCGATTATTATTGATGGCCTTCTGATATTGTTACAATTCATCCCAGAGGCAAGAGAGCTTAATTGTCATATGCACCAAAATGGAACAATGACATTTTAACTTGCAGCAGCACAACAGTCCTGTAAGCACAGTATTCATCGATAACTTAATAAACAAAAAAAACAAAATACATTAAAAACACTTATTGCTAAAATCTTCATGCAACCAGGACAGTTTGTGTTTGTTGTTTGTAGTTCTCAAGACTCTGATGGTTCCTGGAAGGAAGTTGTACTTGAACGTGAAAGTGACAGTTTCAGACTCCAATACCATCCTCCTGGTGGCAGGGTTGAAATGAGAGCATCCTCTACAATCACCTCTCCTTCAATTAGCTCAAATCTCCATGTCCAGTTCACACCATGGATGTAGAATATCTGATCTTCCTCTGGGTTAACGTACCCCACCCATGCTCCACTGAATAGTTTGGTACTGAAATGCATGTTGAGGGACATGGTGAAAGAAATATATAGATATAGATATAGATATAGATATAGATATAGATATAGATATAGATATAGATATAGATATAGATATAGATATAGATATAGATATATATATATAGAGAGAGAGAGAGATTTCAAGAGATAGTTTTATTGTCATGTATCCCTGATAGGACAATGAAATTCTTGCTTTGCTTCAGCACAACAGAACATAGTAGGCATGAATACAGAACAGATCAGTGTGTCCATATACCATTATATAAATATATACACACATGATTAAATAAACTGATAAAGTGCAAATAACAGATAATGGGCTATTAATGTTCAGAGTTTTGTCCGAGCCAAGTTTAATAGCCTGATGGCTGTGGGGAAGTAGTTCTTCTTCTTGCGTATGGTGCTTTTGTAGTAAACTAAAGTTGTAGGATAACGTGTTCTATTTGATCGGGCACACCAGGTTGATTGCATTCGTCGAAACAGGGCTAATCACGTGAAGTGTGCAATCTCCCCCCCCCTCTCCAGAGATGCTGCTTGATCCGCTGAATTACTCCAGCATTTTGTGTCTATCTAGGACATATAGATAGTTGACCACTAAGTCTCGGTCAGTACAGTTAAAGTTCTTCTGATTGTTTTTATTACTTACTTGATGAAAAATTAGCTTCTGCATCAAACAATTAGTTCATTTCCATGTGCCCGAACCCTGAAAAACACCTCCAGTATATCCCATCCCATCAGTCACTTTTGTAATTGCCACAAGAACTTTCATCACTAGGCAATGGTTGAAGCTTTGAAGTGTAGGTAGGCTCAGAGTGATCTAGAGAATAGGGTGATGATTCTCCCTCACCTAGTGTAACAATGTTCTGACTTCTTTGGTGAGCAATATACTAATATGTGGAGTCCTTAACCTAAGCCTGCCTCTCTACATCACTGGCCTTGCACAGAGAGCAATTGAGATTGCAGAGTCCCAGGGAGAACAATAACAGACCACTTTCCACCTTTGTGTCAAACCCATGTGAAATTCCATATGGGGATAAATAAGATTGAAAGGTGTAGCAGGGAAACGGGCCCTTCGGCCCACCGAGTTCACAATGACCATTGATCACCCGTTCGTGCTAGTTCTATGTTATCCCACTTTCACGGCCACTCCACTACACGCTTGGGTTAAATTACAGAGGCCAATTAACCTACAAACCCGCATGTCTTTGGGATGTGGGAGGAAACGGGAGCACCCGGAGGAAACCACAGTGTCACAGGGAGAACGCGCAAACTCCACACAGACAGCACCCGGGATCAGGATCAAACTGGGGGTCTTTGGTGCTGTGAGGCAGCAGCTCTACAGCTGCGCCACTGTGCCACAAGCGCGGACAAGGAGTTTTGTTCCCAAGTAATTTTATTCCTTAATAAATTATATTGTACACCTTGAAGAAATAAAATTGATCAATTGCTTTTTTTATAATGTGATTTTTTGTTTTTAAATATTGGTTTTCTTTTCAGTATTATTTAATTCCTACTCATGGATCATAAGCTCAATTTTCTTCATTGTCTTGTGTCTTTCAGATTTATCAGGTCACAATGGTTCACTCAATGATGTGTTCAAAATGCATGATACCATTGGACAAAGAGAATCTTTTCCTGGATATACCTCTATCTATGTGTTCAGCTAATTCGTTGGAGAAGTTTAAGTGTATGGTAAGTTAAACAGTGCAAGACAAATGTGTTAAACATTTGGAGTTTCCCAGCAGTTATGCTTGAAAATGTAATCACTGACCTGCATGAGGTTAGACTTGGCAAAAATCCAAATAGAGTGAGTACCATTGTAATGAAAAGTAACAGATCAGAGATCAGTAGATAGACACAAAATGCTGGAGTAACTCAGCTGGACAGGAGGCATCTGTGGAGAGACGATTCGGGTCGAGATCCTTCTTCAGACTGATGTCAGGTGAGGGGATGGGACAGGATTAGTATGTAGTTGAAGACAGTAAGACTGGTGGGAGAACTGGGAAGGGGAACGGGATGGAGAGAGAGGGAAAGCAAGGACCATTTGAAGTTAGAGAGGTCAATGTTCATACCGCTGGGGTGTAAGCTACCCAAGCGAAATATGAGGTGCTGTTCCTCCAATTTCTGCTGGGCCTCACTCTGACAATGGAGGAGGCCCAGGACAGAAAGGTCAGTGGGAATGGGAGGGGGAGTTAAAGTGCTGAGCAACTGGGAGATCAGGTAGGTTTAGGTGGACTGAGCAGAGGCGATCGTCAAGCCTGCGCTTGGTCTCGCGATCGTTTTGCTGAACACCTTCGCTCAGTCTGCCTTAACCTACCTGATCTCTCAGTTGCCCATGAAAGATGAGAACTATTTGCAATTTCTCACAATTTAATGTGTCTTTAAACACCAGCTATAGCATGTTTTAGACACCAGCTATAGCATGTTTTAGACACCAGCTATAGCATGTTTTAGACACCAGCTATAGCATGTTTTAGACACCAGCTATAGCATGTTTTAGACACCAGCTATAGCATGTTTTAGACAATACAAATATCTAAGGCATAGGGTTATACAGTATGTTTTACAGGAAGATCCTTCAACCTATTGTAACTCATCAACGTGGACCAATGTGCCTGCCTGAGATGGTTGCATTTGTTTGTGGTTAGCTCATATACTTCAAAACATTTCCAATCCACATACCTGAACAAATGCCATTTAAACATTGCAATAGTTCCCATTTCTCCAACTTTCCCCAACAGCTCGTGCTGTATACCACCACATGCCCCTCAGGTTCTATTTAAATCTAATCCCTCCTGTCTAAAGCCTGTATACTCTAGTTTTAGACTCCCCTACTCTGGGAAGAAGACTGTGACTCTCTACCTTTCCATGCCCATCATAATTGTCTAAATCTCTCTAAGGTCAGCCCTTAGCCTCCTTTACTCCAGGGAAGACAATCCCATCCTTTTCCCCTGACTCTCAGTCTGAAGAAAAGGGTCAGGGCCCGAAATGTCACCTATTCCTTTTCTCCAGAGATGCTGTCTGACCCGCTGAGTTACTCCAGCTTTTTGTGCCTATCTAGAATCCCATCCCCTCTTGTCTCACCTTATAACTCCAGCCCTCCAGTCCCTGCAACGCCCTTTACTGCACCACCTCTGGCTTAATCACAATCTTCCCATATTATGGCAACCAAACTCCACACAATACTGTAGCTGTAGTCTCAGCAACTTGTACACCTGAGGCATAATGTCCAATTCTTGTTATCCACGCCTCATGTTTAACACATGTACAGGAACATTTCTATTCTAATCTGTTTCTTTCTTGGTAAAGGAAAATTCTCTTCGAGCGTTTTTGGACGTGGAAAAGATGGAAGGCGACAACAAATGTTATTGTGACGTCTGTGGGGAAAAAACTGAATCAACATCCGTACGTTTTTCAAATTGATCATCCTGGTATTTCTAATTCTTCATTAGCTGTTAAAGGGAGAAGTAATAGAAGCAGGTGACTGGCAGAAGATTATATTAGTTCAAGGTGAAATCAGTTCTTAGCCCTCATTTATTGTTGGTTGTGAACAAATGTCTTCACTGGCAGGGTCTGTGTAACTACAGCATGTAGGTTCATTCATAATATATTCACATAAGTTCATAAGTTATAGGAGCAGCATTAGGCCATTTGGCCCATCAAGTCTACTCCACCATTCAATCTTGACTAATCTATCTCTCAATTCCATTCTCCTGCCTTTTTGACACCCACTCTAATCAAGAATCTATCAATCTCTGCCTTATAAATCAACAAAATAGAGAGAGTACAGAGGAGATTTACTAGAATGTTGCCTGGGTTTCAGCAACTAAGTTACAGAGAAAGGTTGAACAAGTTAGGGCTTTATTCTTTGGAGCGCAGAAGGTTAAGGGGGGGACTTGATAGAGGTCTTTAAAATGATGAGAGGGATAGACAGAGTTGACGTGGATAAGCTTTTCCCACAGAGTAGGGAAGATTCAAACAAGGGGACATGATTTGAGAATTAAGGGACAGAAGTTTAGGGGTAACATGAGGGGGAACTTCTTTACGCAGAGAGTGGTGGCTGTGTGGAATGAGCTTCCAGTGAAGGTGGTGGAGGCAGGTTCATTTTTATCATTTAAAAATAAATTGGATAGTTATATGGACGGGAAAGGAATGCAGGGTTATGGTCTGAGCGCAGGTATATGGGACTAGGGGAGAATACGTGTTCGGCACGGACTAGAAGGGTCGAGATGGCCTGTTTCCGTGCTGTAATTGTTATATGGTTATATATGGTTATAAATATCCATTGACTTGACCTCCACGGCCTTCTGTGGCAATTAATTCCTCGGATTCACCACCTTCTGACTAAAGGAACTCAATATACAATAGATAATAGGTGCAGGAGTAGGCCAGTCGGCCCTTCTAGCCAGCACTGCCATTCAATGTGATCATGGCTGATCATCCCCAATCAGTACCCCGCTCCTGCCTTCTCCCCATATCCCCTGACTCTGCTATCTTTAAGCCCTATCTAGCTCTCCATTTCTCTTCATTTCCTTCATAAAGGTCTGTCCTTTTATACTGAGGCGATGGCCTCTGGTCCTAGACTCTCCCACTAGTGGAAATATCCTCTCCACACCCACTCTATCTAGGCCAAGGATGTATAATACAAAGCAGTGGGTGGTTGGGTCATTTGAAATGCAAATATTTATGCAAATTAAGAAATAATTAAAGATGAATCTCCACCTTGCATTTTGCAGAGATATTATTTTAAGAATTTGCCACAAATTCTTACATTTCAACTAAAACGATTTGAATTTGACTGCTACTGTATGCGATATAGGAAAATTGAAGATTACATTAGTCTTCCATCAGATTTGGTATTTAAGAAATCCAAGGTAAGATGCTTGTCATTAGTGCTTATATTTTAGTTACAATTAGCAATGAGTTTTAATTTATGGTGCATTCTGCAATATTGCCATTTACACTAGACATTTTTGCTGTGATTTACAAAACCGAAGGAGATTAAAAGCATTCCCTGTAGTAACTATTAGCAACATTCATTTGTTTAAAACACAAACTTTATATTTTCCACATTATCTCACTGAGGTCGCTAACTCTCACTCAATTTCTGTTGCCCTTCCATTCCTTGTTTTTGCTTTATTTGAGATTTTAGCATGTAATATATTATGCAGAAACAAGCTTCAATATTATGCCAAAAAGTTACAGCTTGCAGGTCTTTTGGGTTTTCACTGGGTTTTTAGTTTCGGCATGTTTGGCACGATGTTTGATCTGGGGTCATGTCTGTGGCTCTGATGCATCGAGTGGTAGATAGCTCTAGATACTCTGATCAATCCAGTCTGGCTCCCACAATGATGATACCTAGACAATACAGTCATTATATTCTTCACTTTCACTAAAGCCATGCCAGTCGACAATAGGCAATAGGTGCAGGAATAGGCCATTTGGCCCTTCGAGCCAGCACCACAAACTCTAGGAGAGGTGATAAAGAACCGACTAGCGTCACCAATGGATTGTGTGGTTACAGGTTTTGGGCTCTGCAGTCTGTGCCTGTGTCAAGGAGTGTTAAAACAGCAAATATATGGAACTGTGACTTCAAGTAGGCACTTCCCAGCATTAGACAGCTTAATTCCACGATGAACATATATTTCTGGTGTAATACTATTGGCATAGTGTTGGAATCTGTTATACAATGTGCATCGGTTTTCCTTTCTAAAAGGAAAAGGATCAAACTGACAGCATGGTGGCACAGGGGTGGAGTGGAGTTGCTGTCTTATAGTGCCAGGGTCCTAGGTGTGACCCTAACTACAGGTGCTGTCTGTCTGTAGTTTGTACGTTCTCCCAGTGACCTGCGTGGGTTTTCTCCAGGAGTTCCGATTTCCTCCCACACTCCAAACACGTACGGGTTTATAGGTTAATTGGTTTGGTAAAATTGTAACTTGTCCCTAGTGTGTGTAGGATAGTGTTGGTGTGCGGGGATCGCTGGTCGGCGCTGATTCGATGGGCCGAAGGGCCTGTTCTCATCCGCATTGTTTCTCTAAACTAAACTAAACTGCTTTCAAAATCATATTCTATCAAAGACAAAACTGTGTTGAGTTGCTCATATTAAACTCATGCAAGATCAGTGACTGCTGACTGCATCCATCTAAACATTGAAGACAACATAGAAACATAGAAGGTACACAAAAATGCTGGAGAAACTCAGCGGGTGCAGCAGCATCTATGCAGCGAAGGAAATAGGCGACGTTTCGGGCCGAAACCCTTCTTCATAGAAACATAGAAAGTAGGTGCAGGAGTAGGCCATTCGGCCCTTCGAGCCTGCACCGCCATTCAATATGATCATGGCTGATTATCCAACTCGGTATCCTGTACCTGCCTTCTCTCCATACCCCCTGATCCCTTTAGCCACAAGGGCCACATCTAACTCCCTCTTAAATATAGCCAATGAACTGGCCTCAACTACCTTCTGTGGCAGAGAGTTCCACAGATTCACCACTCTCTGCGACATGATGACATGATCAGCTGCTGTTATCTTTAGTCATCAGAGATGAAGGTCTCCCCTGGTCAGTGCAATCATATTACCGGTAGTTTCGCTGTTTAACAGCAGGTTTGTTTTTGCTTAGGATGACTACAATGAATGGTGCCCAACATTACCAGAGAACAAGGTAGGTAATGCATAAAAGCATTAATTTTGCTGGAGTTTGTCTCAGCTCTGGTGTATCTTTTTTCTGTTATGTGGTTCAATGGCACATTATTGTCACATGTACCTGGGTACAGTTAAACATACAGTTCAGTAATAATCATACTGGAGTACAAGAATGTAAGAATAGCAGATCGCAAAGCTGCCCATTTCTGGTGCCTTCTTGTACCCTTCAAGTTGTGAGTTGTTTAAAAATGTTAGTCTTAACTTGGCCACAAGTGCAGAAAAGATTCACCCGGATGTTACCTAGGCTTGCAGGCTTGAGTTGAGTTGCGTTTCATTTGTTGTCACGTGTACCAAGATACAGTCTTCTTATCGAGTCCACACGCAAGATTAGAAATTATTCAGCCAGAGCTGAGCACATGTCTCGGCATCTGCATACAATGGTGTCTGTCTTCTCGCTTCTTGTGCGTGGTGGTGGAAAGATTGGTGGAAACAGGGCTGTGAACTGAATGCTTTTTCCTTGACCCCACCGAGATACAGTGAAAAGCTGGGAAGAAACTGTCCTTGAACAGTGAAGTGAAAGTAGATCTCATTCAGCAACACGATTCCCCAGTTAAATAACTGATATCCTGCTCTCTTACAGGAGAATAATTCCCAGAATAACTATTGTGTAAAAGCTACAGATGGAAGACCATGTCCCATTTCAACCATGCAAGGGCAGAAAAGAAATTCAATAAGCCTTGGGTGTTGAAATACAACCGAGAAGCGATAGTCAGGAAATCATTGCAGATACACAATGAAAGGAATCTTCCCTGCTCACATCTCATGATTGCCTCGAAGCCAATAGCTCTGAAGTGGATTAAGACTTCTATCAGCACACTCTCTTCAAATTACTGATCTGCCTCCAGCCTCCTACTGTATACTTGTATAAATTTAGCCATTATTCGGAACCACAACTATTACTCTACATTCATACTAAATCCATGGAATGAAACGTATAACATCCTATTTAGCACAGTGTCTTTGAGATTTAATCTTTACATAGCCTATTCAGATCTTGTAGCTACAAGTTGGCATAGGAACAGTTTATGTAGAAAAAGGTCAAAGCATAATCATAAAGGGACATAAAATAAGGACACGGAAAACAAGTTTGAAAAGAGGTGAGGTGTTGACTGACGGGCTTCAAGAAGTGTGGGAATTGGAAACGTTTAATAAGAAAGCTGTGGTTCTGTCGTGGTGCACATCTGCGATAGTTAACTAGGGCAGCCAGCTAGTTGGCATCCAGCCCAGGGAATTACTTCCTATTTGTTGCTGGTGCTGGGCCCATGAGCTGGTTGGTTAATTGGGCAAAGGCTGACTACCAGCTGAGTTTTAGTGAAGCTGACTAGTGGAGACCAGCCTTAGTAACTGGTTATTTGCCTGTGGCCCTCATCTCCCTTTCTGGTGCCCCTCTGATCCCAAGGGGCAGTCAGTTGGTAGATGGCATGTGGAGGAAGGGTGCCACCTGAATTGGCAACAATTTGTCCTTTGCTCCAAGTACAACAATGGTGGCTCTATCGAGTTGTCTATCCAGGGGACCAATTGTCCAACATTTATGTCATCATTCTGTTGAACCACTCGGAAGATTGACAATGATTAGGGAATGACTAAAAGGTGAATTTGCCTCTGTAAATGGCCCCTAAAGTGTAGGGAGTGAATACGTATGTGGGGTAATCTAGAACTGGTGTGGACAGGTTAACAATGGTCAGCATGGACTCAATGGTGGCCAAGGACACCACGGCCACTCCAGCATCTTCTACATATGTTTTCTGAATTCAACAGAAGCTAATCCAGTACAGGTTGAAGATAGTCAGATGTTTTTAGGAAAAACAACTTGCATTAATCTTGAAGTGCAGCACAGATTTCTTCCACAAACGGCAATATCATAATCATAAAAACTATGTGTGACTGCGCAAGGCTGGTTTATTGGTGAGTGTACATGGTGTCAGGGAAATGGTTTAACAGCATGTCAATGAATGTAACAAGGCAATTTGAGTTTTGGTTTTGAGACATCATTAGTTAATTTGCAGATGACATCAAACTATAAAAAGAATATGATTAATCTGGAAAGGAAGAAGAAGTGATTCACCAGGATGTTATCTGGGCTTGCAATCTTGAACAATGAAGTGAACAGCAGATACTGTTCAGAAACATTATGCCCCAGTTAAACAACTGATCTTCTTCAGACACATCAGATGCTGGAAGCTTACATAGAGCACAAGTTGCTGGAGTAATTGTGGATTAGGCAGCATCTCTGGAGGACATGGATAGGCGATGTTTTGTGTCGGGATCCTTCCTTGGTGATATCCTGCTCTCTTTCAGGAGCAACTTGGTTCGCAAAAACGGCGTCATGATACTATGGAAGAAGGACAAGGTTCCTATCCAACCCAGCAGTTCCAGGATTGTGGAGTGAGATCAGAGGAAGCTCAAGGTTTGTTGAAACCATGAGGGACAATTCACCCACACGGGACAAGGAACGTGGTTGATCTCTTGTGATTACAATTCTGCGACTTTCAAAAACACTTCTGATGGGTTTTTTCTTTCATTCTCTCCCTTAGATCAGTCAGAACAAGATTCTACACAGCAAAAGTTAAAGAAGCGGAAAATGCTGAACACGGTCTCGAGTTCTATTGCCTTTTCTTTGAAATCACATGTAATGCCTTGTCCTCCCCACTGAAATCACTAGTAATACCTCGTCCTTTCCCCCACAGTAACCAGATCAATAAAAACCATCTTTGCTGGTTTAATTCAATAAGCTTTAAGGAAATATACCCTAGAAATAATTATACCAATAAATCAGTGCAGATACAAAATGTAAAGATTCTTCCCTGACAATGTCCCACGATTATCTCAAAGCTAATATACACTAAAGTGGATTAAGACTTGTATCAGCCCAGTCTCAAGCAAATTGCATATCTGGGATAATATGGGATAATGTCCCTATTATCCTCTTTATAATTGTCCAGAGAAACCAGGGAGAAGGTAGGACCACTCAAGGGTAAAGGACAGAATTAGTGCTTGGAGTCTGGGGATGTATCGAGGTACTAAACAAGTTTTTTGTATCTGTTTTCACCAAGAAGAAGGACATGGAGAACAGAGAGATCAGTGTGGACAATATTGATGTGCAAGAGCAGTTGAAGATTAAGGAGGAAGTGTTGACGAGCATTCAGGGGGATGAATCCCCAGGACACCCAGGGATCTATCCCAGGCTACCGAGCGAGGTAAGAGAGGAGATTGCGGGAGCATTGATCTTTGCATCTTCTCCAGCCACAGGCAACAGCAAGACTATTCCCTTGTTAAACAACTGATATCCTGCTTTCTTACAGGCGAGTAACGCCCAGAATAACCACAGTTTAGAGGCCATGGAACGAGGGCAAAGTGAGACTTCACCTCTGCAAGGGCAGGAAAAATATTCTGTGAATGATGAAGGGAAAATGGCTGAGGCAGCTCCAGGTTTGTTAGAATAATCAGGGACAAATCATCTGCATCAATGCAAGAGACTTGCTTGATTTCATGTGAATGCAATTATGGGGCTTTCATAAACTCTTTTGATGTGTTTATTTCATTTTATTTTTCAGGTCAGTCAGAGCAAGACTCAACAGTGGACAAGGTATGGAGGCAGAAAATGCTGACCAAGATTCAGGGCCCTTTTACCTTTTTGAAATCCTTTATAGTTCCTGGCCTAATTCATCCTTTCTCCCACAGTAGTCTAACTAATTCAATAAGCCTTGTGGAAATTCCCACCTGAGAAGTGATACTATCAAAAATCATTGCAGATCAGGCAATTGAGGAAATTCAGAGTGTCTCTGAGGATCCTCCAGTGCTTCTACTCAGCGGCTGTGTAAAGCATCTTGTCCGGAAATATTACAATCTCATTTGGGAATTGCTCTGCCCAGGACAAGAAGGCTGCAGAGAGTAGTGCGTTCGGCCGAACGCACTATGGGAACTACACTCGCCCCCCCTGCAGGAACTATACATCAGGAGGTGCAACTCCAGAGCCAATAAAATCATGGGAGACCCCTTCCACCCCTGCAACGGACTGTTCCAGCTGCTACAGTCAGGCAAACGCCTCCGTTGCCATGCTGTGAGAACGGAGAGGTTTAGAAGGAGTTTCTTCCCAGAGGCCATTAGGTCTGTAAACTCCTATCTCTCCAGGGACGAACTTTACTGAACCACTCTTGCTGCTTTTTTAAAATTTGCTGTTTTTTCCCTTTTTCCTTCCGCCCACAATATTTAATATGGAAAAGAAAATGTGATTCTGTTCCATTCTGTTTGTAGTTTGTTTGTTTGTTTGTCTTTTTGCACAAAGTCCGCGAGCATTGCCACTTTTCATTTCACTGCACATCTCGTATGTGTATGTGACGAATAAACTTGACTTGACTTGACTTGAGATACACAATGAAAGGAATCTTGACTGCTGACATCCTGGGCATCATAGTGGCACAGGTGGTAGAGCTGCTGCCTCACAGCATCAGACCCAGGGTCGATCAGTCCTTGGTTGCTGTCTGTATACAGTTTGTACATTCCCCCTGTGACCTTGTGGGTTCCTGCAGGTGCTCTGGCTTTGTCCCACATTCCAAAGACATGTGGGTCTGTAGGTTAATTAGCATCTGTAAATTGCCCCCAAACTGTAAGGAGTGAATGTTTATACAGGATAACACAGGACTGGTGTAAATGGGTGACCAACAATCAGCATGGACTCGGTGTACCAAAGGCCCGTGTCTGTGCTGCATATTTCAATTCCACAATCAATCAATCCCATGCTTGCTTCATAGTCAATGGCACTAAAGTGGATTAAGACTTCTCTCAGCCCACTCTCATGCATATTGCTGATCTGCTGCCGGGCTCCTTCAGTTTTTGTTAACCTTCTTTCCCAAACAATGACATATTACATCTTGTATTTGAATCTCTGCAACCAAATTTTGTCTTGCCTGGTTCCGTTTTACTAATCCAGTTCTATCGGGAGCATCTCCATCACTGGATCAGCTTCCTCTAGAATCTCAAACATGTATTCTTGATCTTCATTGTCTATAGGCATGATCATGTTTAACATGTCCAAGTCTCTGCGTGTGCGCTAATGCTCAATTTCCAATTCCTTTCTGAATGACAATTCTTCAATTGCCTCTGACGGACCTTATATCTGACACACACAGTGGCAAACTGAACCACAATTTCCCTCAGCTAAGCATTACTGACAATGTGAGCAAGCACATAGCTGACAATGTAAATGGTAAATTAAGTGAATAGTTTTGGCAATTACATTTTTTACTTGGGCTTCAATTATGCTTCAGCAATGTGCATAATGTCCTTATTATTCTCTTCATCATTGTCCAGAGAAACCAGGGAGAAGGTAGGACCACTCAAGGGTAAAGGACAGAATTAGTGCTTGGAGTCTGGGGATGTATCGAGGTACTAAACAAGTTTTTTGTATCTGTTTTTCACCAAGAAGAAGGACATGGAGAACAGAGAGATCAGTGTGGACAATATTGATGTGCAAAGGCAGTTGAAGATTGAGGAGAAGTTGTTGACGAGCATTCAGGGGGATGAATCCCCAGGACACCCAGGGATCTATCCCAGGCTACCGAGCGAGGTAAGAGAGGAGATTGCGGGAGCATTGATCTTTGCATCTTCTCCAGCCACAGGCAACAGCAACACTATTCCCTTGTTAAACAACTGATATCCTGCTTTCTTACAGGAGAGTAATGCCCAGAATAACCACAGTTTAGAGGCCATGGAACGAGGGCAAAGTGAGACTTCACCTCTGCAAGGGCAGGAAGAATCTTCTGTGAATGGTGAAGGGAAAATGACTGAGGCAGCTCCAGGTTTGTTAGAATAATCGGGGACAAATCATCTGCATCAATGCAAGAGACTTGCTTGATTTCATGTGAATGCAGTTATGGGGCTTTCATAAACTCTTTTGATGTGTTTATTTCATTTTATTTTTCAGGTCAGTCAGAGCAAGACTCAACAGTGGACAAGGTATGGAGGCAGAAAATGCTGACCAAGATTCAGGGCCCTTTTACCTTTTTGAAATCCTTTATAGTTCCTGGTCTAATTCATTCTGTCTCCCACAGTAACCTGTTGAATGAAATCCACCTGTGTCTAACTAATTCAATAAGCCTTGTGGAAATTCCCACCTGAGAAGTGATACCATCAAAAATGATTGCAGATACACAATGAAAGGAATCTTGACTGCTGACATCCTGGGCATCATAGTGGCACAGGTGGTAGAGCTGCTGCCTCACAGCATCAGACCCAGGGTCGATCAGTCCTTGGTTGCTGTCTGTATACAGTTTGTACATTCCCCCTGTGACCTTGTGGGTTCCTGCGGGTGCTCTGGCTTTGTCCCACATCCCAAAGACATGTGGGTCTGTAGGTTAATTAGCATCTGTAAATTGCCCCTAAACTGTAAGGAGTCAATATTTATGCAGGATAACACAAGACTGGCGTAAATGGGTGACCAACAATCAGCATGGACTCGGTGTACCAAAGGCCCGTGTCTGTGCTGCATATTTCAATTCAACAATCAATCAATCCCATGGTTGCTTCATAGTCAATGGCACTAAAGTGGATTAAGACTCAGCCCACTCTCATGCATATTAGAAAAATAGAAAATAGGTGCAGGAGTAGGCCATTCGGCCCTTTGAGCCTGCACCGCCATTCAATATGATCATGGCTGATCATCCAACTCAGTATCCTGTACCTGCCTTCTCTCCATACTCCCTGATCCCTTTCGCCACAAGGGCCACATCTAACTCCCTCTTAAATATAGCCAATGAACTGCATTCAACTACATTCTGTGGCAGAGAATTCCAGAGATTCACCACTCACTGTGTGAAAAATGTTTTCCTCATCTCGGTCCTAAAGGAATTCCCCCTTATCCTTAAACTGTGACCCCTTGTTCTGGACCTCCCCAACATCGGGAACAATCTTCCTGCATCTAGCCTGTCCAACCCCTTAAGAATTTTGTAAGTTTCTATAAGATCCCCCCTCAATCTTCTAAATTCTAGCGAGTACAAGCCGAGTCTATCCAGTCTTTCTTTATATGAAAGTCCTGACATCACAGGAATCAGTCTGGTGAACCTTCTCTGTACTCCCTCTATGGCAAGAATGTCTTTCCTCAGATTTGGAGACCAGAACTGTACGCAATACTCCAGGTGTGGTCTCACCAAGACCCTGTACAACTGCAGTAGAACCTCCCTGCTCCTATACTCAAATCCTTTTGATATGAATGCTAACATACCATTTGCTTTCTTCACTGCCTGCTGCACCTGCATGCCTACTTTTCATGACTGGTGTATCGTGACACCCAGGTCTCGTTGCATCTCCCCTTTTCCTAATTGGCCACCATTCAGATAATAGTCTACTCTCCTGTTTTTGCCACCAAAGTGGATAACCTCACATTTATCCACATTATACTGCATCTGCCATGCATTTGCCCACTCACCCAGCCTATCCAAGTCACCTTGCATCCTCCTAGCATCCTCCTCACAGCTAACACTGCCCCCCAGCTTAGTGTCATCCGCGAACTTGGAGATGTTGCATTCAATTCACCCGTCCAAATCAATAATATATATTGTAAATACCTGGGGTCCAAGCACTAAGCCTTGCGGTACCC
Source organism: Amblyraja radiata (assembly GCF_010909765.2). NCBI lineage: Eukaryota > Metazoa > Chordata > Chondrichthyes > Rajiformes > Rajidae > Amblyraja > Amblyraja radiata. The sequence continues at coordinate 1,190,111 of NC_045968.1, read as the reverse complement.
CACTAGTCACTGCCTGCCATTCTGAAAAGGACCCGTTTACTCCTACTCTTTGCTTCCTGTCTGTCAGCCAGTTCTCTATCCACATCAATACTGAACCCCCAATACCGTGTGCTTTAAGTTTGTATACTAATCTCTTATGTGGGACCTTGTTGAAAGCCTTCTGAAAGTCCAGATATAACACATCCACTGGTTCTCCCTTATCCACTCTACTAGTTACATCCTCGAAAAATTCTATAAGATTCGTCAGACATGATTTACCTTTCATAAATCCATGCTGACTTTGTCCAATGATTTCACCACTTTCCAAATGTGCTGCTATCCCATCTTTAATAACTGACTAGCAGTTTCCCTGATCAGATATTGCTGATCTTCTGCCGGGCTCCTTCAGTTTTTGTTAACGTTCTTTCCCAGACAATGACTTATTGCATCTTGTATTTGAATCCTTGCAACCAAATTTTGTCTTGCCTGGTTCCGTTTTACTAATCCAGTTCTATCGGGAGCATCTCCATCACTGGATCAGCTTCCTCTAGAATCTCAAACATGTATTCTTGATCTTGTTCATTGTCTATAGGCATGATCATGTTTAACATGTCCAAGTCTCTGCGTGTGCTCTAATGCTCAATTTCTACTTCCTTTCTGAATGACAATTCTTCAATTGCCTCTGACGGACCTTATATCTGACACACACAGTGGCAAACTGAACCACAATTTCCCTCAGCTAAGCATTACTGACAATGTGAGCAAGCACATAGCTGACAATGTAAATGGTAAATTAAGTGAATAGTTTTGGCAATTACATTTTTTACTTGGGCTTCAATTATGCTTCAGCAATGTGCATAATGTCGTTATTATTCTCTTCATCATTGTCCAGAGAAACCAGGGAGAAGGTAGGACCACTCAAGGGTAAAGGACAGAATTAGTGCTTGGAGTCTGGGGATGTATCGAGGTACTAAACAAGTTTTTTGTATCTGTTTTCACCAAGAAGAAGGACATGGAGAACAGAGAGATCAGTGTGGACAATATTGATGTGCAAGAGCAGTTGAAGATTGAGGAGAAGTTGTTGACGAGCATTCAGGTGGATGAATCCCCAGGACACCCAGGGATCTATCCCAGGCTACCGAGCGAGGTAAGAGAGGAGATTGCGGGAGCATTGATCTTTGCATCTTCTCCAACCACAGGCAACAGCAACACTATTCCCTTGTTAAACAACTGATATCCTGCTTTCTTACAGGAGAGTAACGCCCAGAATAACCACAGTTTAGAGGCCATGGAACGAGGGCAAAGTGAGACTTCACCTCGGCAAGGGCAGGAAAAATCTTCTGTGAATGATGAAGGGAAAATGACTGAGGCAGCTCCAGGTTTGTTAGAATAATCGTGGACAAATCATCTGCATCAATGCAAGAGCTTGCTTGATTTCATGTGAATGCAATTATGGGGCTTTCATAAACTCTTTTGATGTGTTTATTTCATTTTATTTTTCAGGTCAGTCAGAGCAAGACTCAACAGTGGACAAGGTATGGAGGCAGAAAATGCTGACCAAGATTCAGGGCCCTTTTACCTTTTTGAAATCCTTTATAGTTCCTGGTCTAATTCATTCTGTCTCCCACAGTAACCTGTTGAATGAAATCCACCTGTGTCTAACTAATTCAATAAGCCTTGTGGAAATTCCCACCTGAGAAGTGATACCATCAAAAATGATTGCAGATACACAATGAAAGGAATCTTGACTGCTGACATCCTGGGCATCATAGTGGCACAGGTGGTAGAGCTGCTGCCTCACAGCATCAGACCCAGGGTTGATCAGTCCTTGATTGCTGTCTGTATACAGTTTGTACATGCCCCCTGTGACCTTGTGGGTTCCTGCGGGTGCTCTGGCTTTGTCCCACATCCCAAAGACATGTGGGTCTGTAGGTTAATTAGCATCTGTAAATTGCCCCTAAACTGTAAGGAGTGAATGTTTATGCAGGATAACACAAGACTGGCGTAAATGGGTGACCAACAATCAGCATGGACTCGGTGTAGCAAAGGCCCGTGTCTGTGCTGCATATTCCAATTCCACAATCAATCAATCCCATGCTTGCTTCATAGTCAATGGCACTAAAGTGGATTAAGACTCAGCCCACTCTCATGCATATTAGAAACATAGAAAATAGGTGCAGGAGTAGGCCATTCGGCCCTTTGAGCCTGCACCGCCATTCAATATGATCATGGCTGATCATCCAACTCAGTATCCTGTACCTGCCTTCTCTCCATACCCCCTGATTCCTTTCGCCACAAGGGCCACATCTAACTCCCTCTTAAATATAGCCAATGAACTGCATTCAACTACATTCTGTGGCAGAGAATTCCAGAGGTTCACCACTCACTGTGAAAAATGTTCTCCTCAACTCGGTCCTAAAGGAATTCCCCCTTATCCTTAAACTGTGACCCCTTGTTCTGGACCTCCCCAACATCGGGAACAATCTTCCTGCATCTAGCCTGTTCAACCCCTTAAGAATTTTGTAAGTTTCTATAAGATCCCCCCTCAATCTTCTAAATTCTAGCGAGTACAAGCCGAGTCTATCCAGTCTTTCTTTATATGAAAGTCCTGACATCACAGGAATCAGTCTGGTGAACCTTCTCTGTACTCCCTCTATGGCAAGAATGTCTTTCCTCAGATTTGGAGACCAGAACTGTACGCAATACTCCAGGTGTGGTCTCACCAAGACCCTGTACAACTGCAGTAGAACTTCCCTGCTCCTATACTCAAATCCTTTTGATATGAATGCTAACATACCATTCACTTACTTCACTGCCTGCTGCACCTGCATGCCTACTTTTAATGACTGGTGGATCGTGACACCCAGGTCTCGTTGCATCTCCCCTTTTCCTAATTGGCCACCATTCAGATAATAGTCTACTCTCCTGTTTTTGCCACCAAAGTGGATAACATCACATTTATCCACATTATACTGCATCTGCCATGCATTTGCCCACTCACCCAGCCTATCCAAGTCACCTTGCATCCTCCTAGCATCCTCCTCACAGCTAACACTGCCCCCCAGCTTAGTGTCATCCGCGAACTTGGAGATGTTGCATTCAATTCACCCGTCCAAATCAATAATATATATTGTAAATACCTGGGGTCCAAGCACTAAGCCTTGCGGTACCCCACTAGTCACTGCCTGCCATTCTGAAAAGGACCCGTTTACTCCTACTCTTTGCTTCCTGTCTGTCAGCCAGTTCTCTATCCACATCAATACTGAACCCCCAATACCGTGTGCTTTAAGTTTGTATACTAATCTCTTATGTGGGACCTTGTTGAAAGCCTTCTGAAAGTCCAGATATAACACATCCACTGGTTCTCCCTTATCCACTCTACTAGTTACATCCTCGAAAAATTCTATAAGATTCGTCAGACATGATTTACCTTTCATAAATCCATGCTGACTTTGTCCAATGATTTCACCACTTTCCAAATGTGCTGCTATCCCATCTTTAATAACTGACTAGCAGCTTCCCTGATCAGATATTGCTGATCTTCTGCCGGGCTCCTTCAGTTTTTGTTAACGTTCTTTCCCAGACAATGACTTATTGCATCTTGTATTTGAATCCTTGCAACCAAACTTTGTCTTGCCTGGTTCCGTTTTACTAATCCAGTTCTATCGGGAGCATCTCCATCACTGGATCAGCTTCCTCTAGAATCTCAAAGATGTATTCTTGATCTTGTTCATTGTCTATAGGCATGATCATGTTTAACATGTCCAAGTCTCTGCGTGTGCTCTAATGCTCAATTTCCAATTCCTTTCTGAATGACAATTCTTCAATTGCCTCTGACGGACCTTATATCTGACACACACAGTGGCAAACTGAACCACAATTTCCCTCAGCTAAGCATTACTGACAATGTGAGCAAGCACATAGCTGACAATGTAAATGGTAAATTAAGTGAATAGTTTTGGCAATTACATTTTTTACTTGGGCTTCAATTATGCTTCAGCAATGTGCATAATGTCGTTATTATTCTCTTCATCATTGTCCAGAGAACCCAGGGAGAAGGTAGGACCACTCAAGGGTAAAGGACAGAATTAGTGCTTGGAGTCTGGGGATGTATCGAGGTACTAAACAAGTTTTTTGTATCTGTTTTCACCAAGAAGAAGGACATGGAGAACAGAGAGATCAGTGTGTACAATATTGATGTGCAAGAGCAGTTGAAGATTGAGGAGAAGTTGTTGACGAGCATTCAGGTGGATGAATCCCCAGGACACCCAGGGATCTATCCCAGGCTACCGAGCGAGGTAAGAGAGGAGATTGCGGGAGCATTGATCTTTGCATCTTCTCCAACCACAGGCAACAGCAACACTATACCCTTGTTAAACAACTGATATCCTGCTTTCTTACAGGAGAGTAACGCCCAGAATAACCACAGTTTAGAGGCCATGGAACGAGGGCAAAGTGAGACTTCACCTCGGCAAGGGCAGGAAAAATCTTCTGTGAATGATGAAGGGAAAATGACTGAGGCAGCTCCAGGTTTGTTAGAATAATCGTGGACAAATCATCTGCATCAATGCAAGAGCTTGCTTGATTTCATGTGAATGCAATTATGGGGCTTTCATAAACTCTTTTGATGTGTTTATTTCATTTTATTTTTCAGGTCAGTCAGAGCAAGACTCAACAGTGGACAAGGTATGGAGGCAGAAAATGCTGACCAAGATTCAGGGCCCTTTTACCTTTTTGAAATCCTTTATAGTTCCTGGTCTAATTCATTCTGTCTCCCACAGTAACCTGTTGAATGAAATCCACCTGTGTCTAACTAATTCAATAAGCCTTGTGGAAATTCCCACCTGAGAAGTGATACCATCAAAAATGATTGCAGATACACAATGAAAGGAATCTTGACTGCTGACATCCTGGGCATCATAGTGGCACAGGTGGTAGAGCTGCTGCCTCACAGCATCAGACCCAGGGTTGATCAGTCCTTGATTGCTGTCTGTATACAGTTTGTACATGCCCCCTGTGACCTTGTGGGTTCCTGCGGGTGCTCTGGCTTTGTCCCACATCCCAAAGACATGTGGGTCTGTAGGTTAATTAGCATCTGTAAATTGCCCCTAAACTGTAAGGAGTGAATGTTTATGCAGGATAACACAAGACTGGCGTAAATGGGTGACCAACAATCAGCATGGACTCGGTGTAGCAAAGGCCCGTGTCTGTGCTGCATATTCCAATTCCACAATCAATCAATCCCATGCTTGCTTCATAGTCAATGGCACTAAAGTGGATTAAGACTCAGCCCACTCTCATGCATATTAGAAACATAGAAAATAGGTGCAGGAGTAGGCCATTCGGCCCTTTGAGCCTGCACCGCCATTCAATATGATCATGGCTGATCATCCAACTCAGTATCCTGTACCTGCCTTCTCTCCATACCCCCTGATTCCTTTCGCCACAAGGGCCACATCTAACTCCCTCTTAAATATAGCCAATGAACTGCATTCAACTACATTCTGTGGCAGAGAATTCCAGAGGTTCACCACTCACTGTGAAAAATGTTCTCCTCAACTCGGTCCTAAAGGAATTCCCCCTTATCCTTAAACTGTGACCCCTTGTTCTGGACCTCCCCAACATCGGGAACAATCTTCCTGCATCTAGCCTGTTCAACCCCTTAAGAATTTTGTAAGTTTCTATAAGATCCCCCCTCAATCTTCTAAATTCTAGCGAGTACAAGCCGAGTCTATCCAGTCTTTCTTTATATGAAAGTCCTGACATCACAGGAATCAGTCTGGTGAACCTTCTCTGTACTCCCTCTATGGCAAGAATGTCTTTCCTCAGATTTGGAGACCAGAACTGTACGCAATACTCCAGGTGTGGTCTCACCAAGACCCTGTACAACTGCAGTAGAACTTCCCTGCTCCTATACTCAAATCCTTTTGATATGAATGCTAACATACCATTCACTTACTTCACTGCCTGCTGCACCTGCATGCCTACTTTTAATGACTGGTGGATCGTGACACCCAGGTCTCGTTGCATCTCCCCTTTTCCTAATTGGCCACCATTCAGATAATAGTCTACTCTCCTGTTTTTGCCACCAAAGTGGATAACATCACATTTATCCACATTATACTGCATCTGCCATGCATTTGCCCACTCACCCAGCCTATCCAAGTCACCTTGCATCCTCCTAGCATCCTCCTCACAGCTAACACTGCCCCCCAGCTTAGTGTCATCCGCGAACTTGGAGATGTTGCATTCAATTCACCCGTCCAAATCAATAATATATATTGTAAATACCTGGGGTCCAAGCACTAAGCCTTGCGGTACCCCACTAGTCACTGCCTGCCATTCTGAAAAGGACCCGTTTACTCCTACTCTTTGCTTCCTGTCTGTCAGCCAGTTCTCTATCCACATCAATACTGAACCCCCAATACCGTGTGCTTTAAGTTTGTATACTAATCTCTTATGTGGGACCTTGTTGAAAGCCTTCTGAAAGTCCAGATATAACACATCCACTGGTTCTCCCTTATCCACTCTACTAGTTACATCCTCGAAAAATTCTATAAGATTCGTCAGACATGATTTACCTTTCATAAATCCATGCTGACTTTGTCCAATGATTTCACCACTTTCCAAATGTGCTGCTATCCCATCTTTAATAACTGACTAGCAGCTTCCCTGATCAGATATTGCTGATCTTCTGCCGGGCTCCTTCAGTTTTTGTTAACGTTCTTTCCCAGACAATGACTTATTGCATCTTGTATTTGAATCCTTGCAACCAAACTTTGTCTTGCCTGGTTCCGTTTTACTAATCCAGTTCTATCGGGAGCATCTCCATCACTGGTTCAGCTTCCTCTAGAATCTCAAACATGTATTCTTGATCTTGTTCATTGTCTATAGGCATGATCATGTTTAACATGTCAAAGTCTCTGCGTGTGCTCTAATGCTCAATTTCTACTTCCTTTCTGAATGACAATTCTTCAATTGCCTCTGACGGACCTTATATCTGACACACACAGTGGCAAACTGAACCACAATTTCCCTCAGCTAAGCATTACTGACAATGTGAGCAAGCACATAGCTGACAATGTAAATGGTAAATTAAGTGAATAGTTTTGGCAATTACATTTTTTACTTGGGCTTCAATTATGCTTCAGCAATGTGCATAATGTCGTTATTATTCTCTTCATCATTGTCCAGAGAAACCAGGGAGAAGGTAGGACCACTCAAGGGTAAAGGACAGAATTAGTGCTTGGAGTCTGGGGATGTATCGAGGTACTAAACAAGTTTTTTGTATCTGTTTTCACCAAGAAGAAGGACATGGAGAACAGAGAGATCAGTGTGGACAATATTGATGTGCAAGAGCAGTTAAAGATTGAGGAGAAGTTGTTGACGAGCATTCAGGTGGATGAATCCCCAGGACACCCAGGGATCTATCCCAGGCTACCGAGCGAGGTAAGAGAGGAGATTGCGGGAGCATTGATCTTTGCATCTTCTCCAGCCACAGGCAACAGCAACACTATTCCCTTGTTAAACAACTGATATCCTGCTTTCTTACAGGAGAGTAATGCCCAGAATAACCACAGTTTAGAGGCCATGGAACGAGGGCAAAGTGAGACTTCACCTCGGCAAGGGCAGGAAAAATCTTCTGTGAATGATGAAGGGAAAATGACTGAGGCAGCTCCAGGTTTGTTAGAATAATCGTGGACAAATCATCTGCATCAATGCAAGAGCTTGCTTGATTTCATGTGAATGCAATTATGGGGCTTTCATAAACTCTTTTGATGTGTTTATTTCATTTTATTTTTCAGGTCAGTCAGAGCAAGACTCAACAGTGGACAAGGTATGGAGGCAGAAAATGCTGACCAAGATTCAGGGCCCTTTTACCTTTTTGAAACCCTTTATAGTTCCTGGTCTAATTCATTCTGTCTCCCACAGTAACCTGTTGAATGAAATCCACCTGTGTCTAACTAATTCAATAAGCCTTGTGGAAATTCCCACCTGAGAAGTGATACCATCAAAAATGATTGCAGATACACAATGAAAGGAATCTTGACTGCTGACATCCTGGGCATCATAGTGGCACAGGTGGTAGAGCTGCTGCCTCACAGCATCAGACCCAGGGGTGATCAGTCCTTGGTTGCTGTCTGTATACAGTTTGTACATTCCCCCTGTGACCTTGTGGGTTCCTGCGGGTGCTCTGGCTTTGTCCCACATCCCAAAGACATGTGGGTCTGTAGGTTAATTAGCATCTGTAAATTGCCCCTAAACTGTAAGGAGTCAATATTTATACAGGATAACACAAGACTGGCGTAAATGGGTGACCAACAATCAGCATGGACTCGGTGTACCAAAGGCCCGTGTCTGTGCTGCATATTCCAATTCCACAATCAATCAATCCCATGCTTGCTTCATAGTCAATGGCACTAAAGTGGATTAAGACTCAGCCCACTCTCATGCATATTAGAAACATAGAAAATAGGTGCAGGAGTAGGCCATTCGGCCCTTTGAGCCTGCACCGCCATTCAATATGATCATGGCTGATCATCCAACTCAGTATCCTGTACCTGCCTTCTCTCCATACCCCCTGATCCCTTTCGCCACAAGGGCCACATCTAACTCCCTCTTAAATATAGCCAATGAACTGCATTCAACTACATTCTGTGGCAGAGAATTCCACAGATTCACCACTCTGTGTGAAAAATGTTTTCCTCATCTCGGACCTAAAGGAATTCCCCCTTATCCTTAAACTGTGGCCCCTTGTTCTGGTCTTCCCCAACATCGGGAACAATCTTGCTGCATCTGCCCTGTCCAACCCCTTAAGAATTTTGTAAGTTTCTATAAGATTCCCCCCTCAATCTTCTAAATTCTAGCGCGTACAAGCCGAGTCTATCCAGTCTTTCTTCATATGAAAGTCCTGACATCCCAGGAATCAGTCTGGTGAACCTTCTCTGTACTCCCTCTATGGCAAGAATGTCTTTCCTCAGATTAGCAGACCAAAACTGTACGCAATACTCCAGGTGTGGTCTCACCAAGACCCTGTACAACTGCAGTAGAACCTCCCAGCTCCTATACTCAAATCCTTTTGCTATGAATGCTAACATACCATTCGCCATCTTCACTGCCTGCTGCACCTGCATGCCTACTTTTAATGACTGGTGTACCATGACACCCAGGTCTCGTTGCATCTCCCCCTTTCCTAATCGGCCACCATTCAGATAATAATCTACTTTCCTGTTTTTGCCACCAAAGTGGATAACCTCACATTTATCCACATTATACTGCATCTGCCATGCATTTGCCCACTCACCCAGCCTATCCAAGTCACCTTGCAGCCTCCTAGCATCCTCCTCACAGCTAACACTGCCCCCCAGCTTCGTGTCATCCGCAAACTTGGAGATGTTGCATTCAATTCCCTCGTCCAAATCATTAATATATATCGTAAATAGCTGGGGTCCCAGAACTGAGCCTTGCGGTACCCCACTAGTCACTGCCTGCCATTCTGAAAAGGACCCGTTTACTCCTACTCTTTGCTTCCTGTCTGTTAGCCAGTTCTCTATCCACATCAATACTGAACCCCCAATACCGTGTGCTTTAAGTTTGTATACTAATCTCTTATGTGGGACCTTGTTGAAAGCCTTCTGAAAGTCCAGATATAACACATCCACTGGTTCTCCCTTATCCACTCTACTAGTTACATCCTCGAAAAATTCTATAAGATTCGTCAGACGTGATTTACCTTTCATAAATCCATGCTGACTTTGTCCAATGATTTCACCACTTTCCAAATGTGCTGCTATCCCATCTTTAATAACTGACTAGCAGCTTCCCTGATCAGATATTGCTGATCTTCTGCCGGGCTCCTTCAGTTTTTGTTAACGTTCTTTCCCAAACAATGACTTATTGCATCTTGTATTTGAATCCTTGCAACCAAACTTTGTCTTGCCTGGTTCCGTTTTACTAATCCAGTTCTATCGGGAGCATCTCCATCACTGGATCAGCTTCCTCTAGAATCTCAAAGATGTATTATTAATCTTCTTCCTTGTCTATAGACATGATCATGCCTGTTGTTTCTGCATGCATGTTAATGCTCAATTTCTACCTCTCCTCGAGTGCCTCTGACGGGCCACATGTGTGAAATACAATGGCAAAATGAACCACAATTTCCTTCAGCTAAGCATTAGGGCCCGATCTGGTGATATGAATGGTAAATTAAATGAATGGCTTTGACACATTTCAATGTTGACAGGGTTCACTTATGCTACAGCAATGTGCATAATGTGCCTATAACCCTCTTGTTCATTGTCCTGGGAAACCAGGGAGAAGATAGGACCACTCAATGATAAAGGAAGTAATTAGTGTTTGGAGTCTGGGGATGTAGGCGTGGTACAAGTATTTTGCATTTGTTTTCACCAAGGAGAAGGACACAGATGACAGGGATATCAGTGTTGACAATTCTGATGTGCAAGAGCAGTTTGAGATTAAGAAGGAGGCGGTGTTGGCGAGCATTAAGGTGGAGAAATCCCCAGGTCATGATGGGATCCATCCCAGGCTATTACGAGAGGGAAGAGAGGAGTTTGCGGGAACATTGATCTTTGCATCTTCTCTAGCCCCTGCCAACAGCAACACTATTCCTTTGATATCCTGCTCTTTTACAGGAGAATAATTCCGGGAATAACCACATTTTTACTGCCGTGGAACGTGGGCAAGGTGATCTTTCAACTCTGCAAGCGAGAGTTATTCTTAAGGAAGAATATTCTGTGAATGATGAAGAGAGACCAACTGAGGCTGAAGGTTTGTTCGAATCACCTCGGTGCAAGGGGCTTGCTTGATCTCATGTGAATGTAATTATGGGGGTATCAAAAACTCTCTGATGTGTTTATTTCATTCTCTCTTTTAGGTCAGTCAGAACAAGATTCTACAGAGGACAAGGTAAGGAAGCAGACCTGTGGGTCAAATCCCAAAGACATGCGGGTTTGGCGTTCCTGTGTAAATTGTCCTTAAACTGTCAGGAGTTAATATTAGTGTGGGATAACATGGAACTGGTGCAAATGGCTGATCAACAGTCAGCATGGACTCTGTGTGCCAAAGGGGCTGTTTCTATGATGTATGTTTGAATCCAACAAGCAATCAATCAATCCCATGTTTGCCTCATAGTTAATGGCACTGAAGTGGATTAGATTTCTATTAGCCCACTCATGTAAATTGCTGATCTGCCTCCAGCCTCCGTCAGCTTTCCCTGTCAATGACATTGCAATATGTATTTAAACAAATGCAACCAAATTCTGTCTTGCCTGGGTCCATCATTTGCATCTGTACTGAGAATATCTCCAGCACTGGATCAGTTTGCTCTGCTCTGATCTGTATGATCTTGTTTATTATCCATCAGTGTGAATGTGTGTTGACATGCCTGTTGTTACGGCAAGCGCACTAATGCAATATTTCCACCTCCTGTCAGATTGAAAACTCCTCAATTGCATCTGATAGATCACATGTCTGACACACAATGGCAACTTGAGCTACAATTTTCCTTCAGCTAAACATGACTCCTTGATCTGGCAATGTGAAAGAGTAAGTAAATGAATGGCCTTTGCACATTCTGTTCTCTTTCAGGAGAATCATTCCCCAAGTAAATGCTTTGCTGAGGTGACGGAAGGAGAACAAAGTCCCACTCCAACTCTGCAAGGGCAGAATGGAAATTCTGAGAATTGTGAAGGGGGAACATCTGGTACAGTTCAAGGTTTGTTGGAACCATCAGGGATAATCATCCACATCAGAGCGAGACACTTGACTGATTTCATGTGATTACAATTATACGACTATCTTCTTACATAGAAACATAGACAATGGGTGCAGGAGTAGGCCATTCAGCCCTTCGAGCCAGCACCGTCATTCAAAAGTGATCATGGCTGATCATCCAAAATCAGTACCCTGTTCCTGCTTTCTCCCCATATCCCTTGATTCCATTAGCCCTAAGAGCCATATCTAACTCTCTTGAAAACATCTAGTGAATTGGACTCCACTGCCTACTGTGGCAGAGAATTCCACTGATTCACAACTCTTTGGGTGAAAATGTTTTTCCCCATCAAAGTCCTAAATGGTTTACCCCTGATTCTTAAACTGTGACCCCTGGTTCTGGACACCCTCAACATCGAGAACATTTTTGCTGCATCCAGCCTGTCCATTCCTTTAAGAATGTTATATGTTTCTATAAGATCACATGCTTCTAAATTCCAGTGAATATAAGCCCAGTTGTTTCGTTCCTTCATTATATGTGAGTCCTGCCACTCTGGGAATTAACCTGGTGAACCTACGCTGAACTCCCTGAATAGCAAGAACGTCCTTCCTCAAATTAGGAGACCAAACCTGCACACAATACGCTAGGTGTGGTCTCTCCAGGGACCTGTACAACTGCAGTAGGACCTCCTGGCTCCTATACTCTAAACCTCTCTAAACATCTGCCCACTCACTCAACCTATCCAAATCACCCTGCAGCCTCATAGCATCCACCTCATAGTTCACCCAGCTTTGTGTCAACTGCAAACTTGGAGATTTTACATTTAATTCCTTCGTCTAAATTCTCCTCTCAGTTTAGTTTAGTTTAGAGATACAATGCGGCCCACCGAGTCTGCACCGACCAGCGATCCCCGTCCACCAGCTTATTCTACACACCAGGGACAATTTATAATCTTTCTCAAAAGCCAATTAAGCTACAAATTATACATCTGGAGTGTGGGAGGAAACTAGAGTGCCCAGTGAAAACCGACGGGGAGAACGTACAAACTCCGTAGTACAGACAGCACACGTAGTCAGGATCGAACCCGGGTCTCTGGCGCTGTACGGCAGCAACTGTACTGCTGCACCACTTTGCTGTGCCCCTCTGTGCCCCTCTTCTGATGTGTTTATTTTATTCTCTCCATTAGATCAGTCAGAGCAAGTTTCCCCAGAGGACAAGGTAAGGAAGCAACAAATACTGAACATGGCCCAGTGCCCTTTTACCTTTTCTTTACATTCGCACATAGTCCCTGGTATAATTCATCCTTTCTCCCACAGTAACCAGGTCAATGGAATCCACCTGTGCCCAATTAATTCAATGTGCTTTGTAGAAATACATCCTTGCAAGTGGTACTACAAGGAGATCATTGCAGATACCAAATGAAAAGAATGGCTTTGACGCATTTAAATGTTGACAGCGTTCAGTTAGCCCGCAGCAAGTAACTCGCCCCTTGACACCACACACAGTCTTCTTGTCATGATTACAATTTCAACAGTGAAGGCAACAAAAAAGGTTTTGAGGCATTAAGGTGACGTTCAAAATTCTAAAAGCACAGCTGAATGGCGTGCGATTGGTAAAGTTACTTTCCTGCATTAGAGGTTAGCGTACACAACTGCTCCAAGATATATTGAGCTGAATTTCATCAATGCGTCTTTTACATCATTGCAATCTAGTAATTGAATCGAAAATTGAATTGAATTGAATATTTACTACATGTTATTTAAACCTCAGTGAGGCTCAAACAAATCTTTGTTTCCACAGCCATACAACCAGAGACAATTCCTACAAGACATACACACAATTCAATTCACACAAACATCCATCACAGTGAATCTCCTCCTCACTGTGATGGAAGGCAAAGTCTTTTCTCTCCCCTGCACCATTTCTCTCCCGATGTTGAAGCCCCAGGTAGGGCGATGGTATGTCCCACGGCCATTTAAGGCCGCGCCGGGCGATGTACGGCTTCGCTCCAGGTCTAAAAGTCACAAAGTTGGAGCCCCCAGTGGGCGCTGGAATGTCCCGCGGCCATTGAAGCCGCGCCGGGCGATGTATGGCCCCGCTCCGGGTCGTTCCAACCCCGCGACACGGGCTGGAGAAGTTGCGTTGCGGGAGCTCCGGGAAGCGGTCTCTCCACCCAGACCCGCGAGCTCCCGATATCCCAGTCCACCGGACCTGCAGCTGGAGCCTCCAATGCTCCTCACGCTCCAAGGCCGGCCAGCCCCACGATTGTGGGTAAGTCCGCAGGCTCTGCGACTGGAGCTCCCAGGTCGTTCCGGCTGCAGGCCGCTCCATGGTGCTAGGCCCCAACGACAACGGAGACCCAACAGGAAAAAGGTCGGGTCTCCCGTGCTGGGAAGAGATTTTTTAAAGTTTTCCCATCCCCCCCCCCACATAAACACAGTTAAAAACACTATTAAAAACACGAACAACTACATTTAACTGGACAACATTTAAATAAAAAAAAGACAGACAGGCTGAAGGGGCCGCGGAAACACATTTTGGGGCTAATCAACTGTCAAGGACAGTATCTTTCCCAGCTGTTATCAGGCAACTGAACCATCCTATCACCTTTGGAGATCCTCGGACTATCTTTAATTGGACATTATCGTGCACTAAATGTCATTCCCTTTACCTTGTGTCTGTACACTGGGGAAGGCTTGGTTCTATTCATCTTGCAGTGTTTTCACGGACTGGATAGCAGGCAGCTTTTCACTGTACCTAAACTAAACTAATCTCAACACATTGCATTAATGTACCTAATTATGTTCCCTGTAAGGATGGGGAAACTGAGCCTTCAGTTCACTAACACTTTATTGGTGCAAGCTATGTGGCTTTGGAGTGGGCTGCCTTTCCAATGGGGATAGTTCACTGAAGAAACGAAGTAGTCCTCGCTGTGGCTGTGAACAATTCACAGATCCCAATTAATCTACAAACCACATATCTTTGGGAAGTGGAAGGAAATGGGACCACCTAGAGGGGACTAATGCGGTCACAGGGAGAATGTGCAGATTCCACACAGACAGCTCCTGAGGTCAGCACCTATTTGACTCGTCAAACAACCTGGGGGAAGTAACTCTCCCACTGCGCCACCGTGCCGCCCCTCCCAGCACTTCTACCTTCCCAGATTTTTAATGTAAGTTTCACACTTTTACCCAGGGTGGAAATGTCAAAGATTAGAGGGGAAATTTTAAAGGAGATGTGCGGGGCAGATTTTCTACTCAGAAGTTGGTGGGTGCCTGGAACATGCTGCCGGGTTTGTTGGTGGAGGCAGATATGATGGAAGCTTTTAAGAGGCTTTTAGATAGCAGAAAATGGGCCGTGTGCAGGCAGATGAGTTTATTTTATCTTGACATCATGTTTGACACAAACGTCTTGTACATTCACAAGTTATAGGAGGAGAATTAGGCCATTTGAGTGTCTACTCAACCATGGCTGATCTCTGCCTCCTATTCCCATTTTCCTGCCTTCTCCTCATCACCCTTCACACCCGTTCTAATCAAGAATTTATTCATCTCTGCCTTAAAAATATCCACTGACTTGACCTCTACAGCCCTCTGTGGCAATGAGTTCCACAGATCAACTACCCTGACTAAAGAAGTTCCTCCTCACCTCCTTTCTAAACAAATGCCCTATAATTCTGAGGCTGTGACCTCTGGTCCTAGACTCTCCCACCAGTGGACACATGCTTTCCACATCCACTCTGTCTTTCATTATTCTGTAAGTATCAATGAGGTCCCCCCTCAACCTTCTAAACTATTGATAAGAAATGTATATAGCATGAAAAATATAACGCTGTCTCATTTCTCTACTTTAGGTGAAAAAATATGAACTATTTGCAATCTGGCACCACTTTGGAAGTTATGGAAGCGGACATTATATTGCTGATATAAAATCAGGCTCTGGTGACTGGTACTCCTTTGATGATAGATTTGTTGAAAAGGTAAAAATTGTTCATGGAATGATAAATTCTCCAAAGCACGAATGGGAAGTCCGTTTGTCGATTCCTGGAAAGGACAGCATAGATTCCAAGAGTCAGGCCATTTTCTTAATTTATGTCTGCAATAAAACTGTTCCTTGTAAAAGGATCAAAGTAACAGCTAAATATGAATGTGATTCAGTGCAGTAAGTGGGTTAGCTGAGGTGGAATATTTGTCACGGTTTTCAAAGCTGACCCCCACCCATTTTTCAGGTACAAGTTACAGCCAAGAGGCAAGAATGTTTAATAGTCATATTACCCAACCACGGAACAATGAAATTCTTACATTCAGCATTATAACAGCCCTGTATCACAATACAGATCAATAATATATAATAAATAAAATATATCTATTAATTAATAACTCCATACCAGTACACAACTAAAGACCGAAGCAACCCAAGACAGTTCACAGTTCCACACAAAACGCTGGAGTAACTCAGCGGGTCAGGGGGCATCTCTGGAGATATTGGATAGGTGACGTTACAGGTCGGGACCTTCTTCAGTCACATGAAGAACCTTCTTCAGTCCTGACCCAAAACGTCACCTATTCACTTTCTCCGTAGATGCTACCTGACCCGCTGAGTTACTCCAACATTTTGTCTCTACATTTGGAATAAACCAACATCTCAGTTCCTATTTATTATGGTCCATAGTTCATCGGTGAGTATGGTGTAGTCTTCAAGAACCTGTGGTTGTTAGGAATAAGCTATTCATATGTGTTGGGAGCAGAATAAGGCCATTTGGCCCATCAAGTTTACTCAACCATTCAATCATAGCTGATCTATCTTTCCCTCTCAACCCCATTCTCCGACCTTCTCTCCACAACACCTGACTCCCGTGTTAATCAAGAATCTATCAATCTTTGCCTTAAAAAATATCCATAGACTGGCTCCACAGCCTTCTGTGGCAATGAATTCCATGGAATCAGCACCTTCTGACTAAAGAAATTCCACCTCATCTCCTTCCTATAGTTATGTACTTTTATTCTGATGCTGTGGCCACTGGTCCTAGACTGTCCCACTAGTGGAAACATCCTCTATACATCCACTCTTTCCAGGCTTTGCACTATTCTTGAAGCTAAGTGAACTCCCAACCAAGAGGTCACTCCAAGACCATCAGTGATAGGGCAACCCAGCTGGGGGCACTAAAGATATAGTTGAAGCACTTGTAATCCTGTGCCAGAAGATACATTTTGATTGTCTCCTGAAATGTCCACCATGAGAGAACCCGGTGCAGTTTAGTTTGTAGATACACCACAGAAACAGGCCCTTCAGCCCACCAAGTCTGCATCGACCAGTGATCCCCGCACACTAACACTATCCTATACAAACTAGAGATCATTTTTACAATTCTACCAAGCCAATTAACCAACAAACCTGTACGTCTTTGGATTGTGGGAGGAAACCAGAGATCCCTCATGCTGGGCTGCACTTTCCCTGATGTTCTTGTAGTCTCTTCTCCTTGTTAGCTGTTTTACTGTCCACCACCATTCATCACTAGATGTTTCACGACCATAAATCTTTGAACCGATCTAATGGTTGGGAGATCACTTGGCTTATTCCCAACAACGAACTGTGAGGTGGAGGAGAATAAACGCACTCTAGTTCATGGAAGGACCATTGAGAAGTCTGATAACAGAGGGGGAGAAACTGTTCCTGAGTCTGATAGTGCTCCAGCCTTGTGTTTAGCACTCCTACTGTGGACTGCAAGCAGATGTAAGTGCGGACATCCCCGTGTGCTTGCTGTACTTTTCACTTGTAAAGAATATACAAATAAACGTACCCTGAGCTAAGATGGCTCACTAACTACTGCACTGAAATTGTTGTTGTTCTTCTTCTTGGGCAGCCTAAAGTTGTCGGACAACTTGTTCTATTTGATTGTGCACGCCGGGTTGATTGCATTCGTCAAAACAGGGCGGACCCCATGAATGGTGCAATCTCCCACCACCACTGAATTGGTTAACAATTATGTTTTAGTATTGTTTACATTATGTTTATGGTTTCTGAATTGCTTCACATAACAACCTCCTGCCAGCTAATGACATTTTTATGTTCTCCTTTTCACGTCTTCAATGAATATTTATTCATCATCATGAAGATCGGAAAAAATATCAATCTAAGGTAATGAGCAAATTTAACACATAATCCCTTTTCTAAGAAATGTTTGCATTGACATGTATTGGTACAAATTATTTTTGCAAGATACTTAGAAATCACCCAATGAACTTGTAGCCTTGTCCATTGGATAGATTCATAATGTAATCAAAGATCACCTTCCATCACAGTGAGGAGGTGCCTGGTGAACTCACTGTGGTGGTTGTTAAATTTGTGTTTATTGTATGTTTTGTTATTTTTATTATATGTATGACTGCAAAGCAATGAAATTTTGTTCAAACCGAGCGGTCTGAATGACAATAAAGGATACCTTGACTTTTGACATTGACACAATGTTCTGGAGTAACTCAGCGGGTCAGGTAGCAACTCTGGAGAAAATGAATGTGTGATGTTTTGGGTTGAGATCTTTCTTCAGACTGAGAGTCAGGGGAGAGGGAAACTAGAGGTATGAAAACATACAGAACAAAATAAGTGCCAGCACCGATGACCAAGGATAGGTGGAGCCAACAATGGTTCATTGTTGGTTGTGGAAGAGGTGATAATGAAGGGGTACGAACAGTGAAACTAACAGTGCGACTAGGGTGGGGAGCGATGGAGAGAGAGGGAATGCAAGGGTTAGTTGAAATTGGAGAAGTCAATATTCATACTGCTGGGTTGTAAGGTGCCCAAGCAAAATATAAGGTGTTGTTACTCCAATAATGTAATCAGTTACTTAGTGTTGGAGAAATTGCAAAATCTTTAAATTCACTTGCAAACCAAATCGAAGGGCAGGGAAAAGGGTGATTAATGAACCTGATGGGAACAATGTGCATATTGATATATATTGGGATTAGACATGACATATATTCTGCTCTTTTAAAAAAAACGTAATTGTTTGATATTTTCTAGGTCCACAAGTGCCTACATGGTTATGTACAGACTGGTAGACACAAACAAGGAAGCAGGTATGATGATTTGTGCAATCCAACAGTAATCCCTTTATTTCACCAAATCATTGACATACATACACGATGCAATGGCTTTATTAGGCTACGTTAATTACAAATATCTTATTGCTGGATGCATGAAAAAGACTTTTGAGACACAGCTGACTACCTTATGCATATCATCAATCTTTGAATACTCTTTGAGCATTTATGTTGTAAAATTCTCTTGAGGGCTTCCATAAAAAGAGAGTCCAGTGTTTATCTTATTGGACACACTGCAGAGCTCAACTAGAGAAAGAAGATGTCTTTGAACAGGTACTTGTGTAGGAAAGGTTTAGAGGGATATGGGCCAAACGCAGGCAGGTGGGATTAGTGTAGATGGGGCATCTTGGTCGGCAGGTGCAAGTTGGGCTGAAGCATTCATTTCGACTAGAAATTAAAACTAAGGATGCAATGCTGAGGCTTTGCAGCCTTCAATGTGGCCAGACTGCATTTGGAATATTTTGAGGTCATTTCATTAGAAGCAAGGTACTAGCATATATAGAACATTAGCTGACTGGTAAAAGGCAAAGAGTGGGAATAAAGAGGGCTTCCTCTGCTTGTGACTCATGGTGTTGTACAGGGATCGGTGTTGGGTCTGCTACTTTTCATATTATATGTTAATATAATGATGATGAAATTTGATGGTTTTGTGGCCAAGTTTGCGGATGATACGAAGATAGCTGGAGGGGCAGGTAGTGTGAAGAAAGCAGGGAGTCTGCAGAAGGACTTGAACAGGTTGGCAGAGTGGGCAAAGAAGTGGCAGAGGGACTACAGTGTTGCAAATTATATGATCATGCACTTCAATAGAGGGAATAAAGGCGTAGAGTATTTCTATATGGGGAGAGGATTCGGAAATTAAAATGGCTAAAGGACTTGGGAGCTGCTGCATAATTCCCATGAAGGTTAATTTACAGGTTGCGTCTGTAGTCAGGAAAACAAATGCAATGATAGGGTACTAGAATATAATAGCAAGGATATAATGCTGAGGTTTTTAAGGCATTGGTCAGACCACATTTGGAATATTGAGCAGTTTTGTGCAATATTACTAAAGTAAGCTGCACTAGTGACAGAGAGGGTCCCAAGGAGATTTATGAGAATGATCCTGGGGATGATTGGGTTAATGTCTGAGGAACGTTTGATGGCTCCGGGACTGCGCTCGCTGGAGTTTAGATGGGCGATCTTATTGAAACCTAGCGAATAATGAAAGGCCGAGACAGAGTTGACCAGGAGAGGGTTTCCATTCATGTTAGAGTTCGGGACCAGAAGGTACAGCTCAGAATTATAAGGACATGCCATTAAAATGGAACCAGGAAGAATTTCTTTAGCCAGAGGGCGGTGAATCTGTGGAATTCATTGCCACAGACAGGGATGGAGGATATCATTGGGTATTTTTAAAGTGGAGATTGGTAGGTTTTGATTAGTAAAAAATAGATCAGCCATGATCGAATGGCTGAGCAGAGTTGATGGGCCTAATTCTCCTCCTGCATCTTATGATCATATGACAACAGGGGCGTTTAGGAGACAAGGAAATGGAGAGACATGGATCACATCAAGGCCGTAGAGTTTAGTTTAACATGGCATCATGCTCAACATGAACTTTGTGGGCTGAGGACCTGATACTATTCTGTACACTTCCATGTTCTATGTCATTTATTTTAATTAATATTCATGTTTTTTAACTGCCAGGGTCTGATGCCACAACACCCGAGCAGTGTCAAACACAAGACCCAGGATACAGGATACAGGAGTCAAAGAATTGTTGAACTCAGCTACAAGTCACAAATAGTGTGACAGATGTGGTTAATTGTTCATGTTCTGAATTTAGTTTGATATTATCTTAAAACTCATAGGAATAATAGGTAGTTGTAATGAACTGGCTGAAAATTCTTGTTGCATTTAAGATGAAGTATAGCTCTACTACCTGCGATAATGTTAATGTAGCTATATTAATGTAAGAATTGTATCTGTTATAAAATGTTTAGTATTACTTACGGACATCCATGGGAGATGAGTATTAGGCCTCGCAGATTAAAAATTATCTTCAAGCGAAACATAAATTAAATGCGGTGCACTCCTTTTGTAAGATGTCACAATTTTTTTTAAATTTCCTGTTCCTTATGTTTCTATATGGTGTTTCCACAATGCTTTTTATGTGCTTATTCTAAAATGTATTTTTAAAAATAAAAATATTTGTGCTCAGAAATATTCTCAAATCTAATTTAATTAAGTTGGAAAGGGTGCAGGAAAAATTCACAAGGATGTTACTGGGAGTGGAGGGTGGGATTTATAATGAGAGACAGTGTAAGTTCTGGTAATTTTCTCTCCAGTGAAGTGAACTGGGGAGTGACCTTATCGAGGTACTATATATATAGAAAATGATGAGGGGCATAGATAGGGTGAATTGTTTTTCCCAGGATAGCAGTCGCTTAAACTAAAGGCATAGATTAAATTGGGAAATGAAAGATTGAAATGGGTCCAGATGGGGAATTTTTTTTCACCGGTTGGTTGGTTTGTGGAACACAATGCCAAAGGAAGTGGCAGAGTTGGGTTCAATTACAATGCTTCAAAGACATTTGGGAGCTGCATGGACAGAGGGACATGGGTCAAATGCAGACAAATGGGACTAGCTCAGATTGACAACTTGATTGTATAAACGAGATGGACCGGAGGGTCTGTTTCTCTGCTGCATAGCTGTATGTCTCAAATGAAATAGAATGGAAGAATGTGAGATTCAAGATATGGATGGCAAAGTGAAAATTATCCTCTAGATCCTCCATGCATTGTATCTCATAATGTATGAGGACACTTGAATAGAAAGAGTAGAAGCTTATACTTGGATACATCTTCTTTAAGTAGCTCCGAGCATGAATACCTTGCACCATCCATTCACCATACCTGTTGATGAAAATCAGCCTATGTTGAGAACTTACCTCTGATAAGTCTCCTTTAAGTAATTTACCTACCCAGCCCTCCCTAGTGCATGCAACCCCACACTTCCACCTCCATCGTGGTCCGTCCCATTCCCCAACTCATGAATGTAGTCCAGCACAGGTCCCCACGGATAAAGATTGTACATTCATTCAATCAAATTATGCAAAACCACAAGCCAAAATACACTGAGTTTCAGATAAGGAAATACTATTGACTTACTGTTGCTTGATAACAATCTGCACAGAAACTAGTTTGTTAATAGCTCATGTATGTGTATCTGCAAAAGTGCAACTAAAAATATCCACACCCAGTTAAAAAATGTTCCAATGTTATGTTAAGCATGTCTCACAACTGATTTGAAGTGACAATCTTCCTCCCATCTCTTAAAGTTATGCAACTTTATGTTGCAGCCTCAAATGTAACATAAATTTGAGGTACCCCATCACATGCCTTTTACAAATACGCATGTACTAGTTCCTCATGCTCCCATTATCCACTCAGCTAGTGACATCCTCAAATGCCTAGTTTAGTTTATTGTCACGTGTAGTGAGGTACAGTGAAAAGCCTTTGTTGTGGGCTAACCAAATTTGCTTGTCCAACATTCAATAATGAACGATAAGGAATTATCTCCAAATATATGGAGGGGAGGTTGAAACCACTGGACCTCAGTTTCAGCTGCAATTACTGTTTTCCAACCATTTCTCTCCCCAGAAACAATCTGAAAATGAACTGGATAATCCACATCACTAAGGTCTCTGTTGACATTAAAATAAGAACCAGGCCTACATTATGACCATCTTTAAGTTAATCGGGACAAGAGACAGCAGATGCTGGTATCTGGAATTTAAAAAAAATCAGCAGGACAAGTGGCAGCTTGTGAGGGAGGGGGAGGAGGGAGGAAGTGGGTGAAATTAACAAAGGGAAAAGAAAACTGGATGGGCAGCTGAGTATGTGCGGGAGTAGAATCTGGGGTATGAGTTATCAGAAATTGGAATTTTTCTGTGTTTATATCATTGTGTTCTAAGTTATCCAGGCAGAATATGAAATGCTATTCTTCCAGTTTGCATTTGCTCTCTTTGTAACAATAAAGAAGGCTGAGGATAGTCAGAAATGGGAGCGGAGAGGAATTAAAATAGCAGTTAAAAATGTATGCAGCTAGATGCTTGAGACAATTGTAATGGACATAACAGGTGCCTCACAAAATGGTCGCCTAGTCTATGGTTGGATTCCTCACCAGAGCAAGCCATTTGTGAGCACTGAATGCAGTGAACTAGGTTAGTGTTAGTGTGCGGGGATCGCTGGTCGGTACAGACTCGGTGGGCTGAAGGGCCATGCTATATCTCTAAACTAAACTACAATGTCTACCTTGATAATGACACAAGCTTAAGACAAAATGACCACGCATTCATTTATTTGTAAATATATTTTAAATCAATAAAATGAAAGATTTACATGCAGCTCAACAGTTCAATTTGTAAAAAATGTGCAGTTTGGAGTATTACAAGAAAGGACACAGATCGACATGATCTCCTTCATGAGATAGCAAAAGTTATTTGAGCAGCTATTTTAACATCTCTGTTCTTGATTCACAGGAT
Source organism: Amblyraja radiata (assembly GCF_010909765.2). NCBI lineage: Eukaryota > Metazoa > Chordata > Chondrichthyes > Rajiformes > Rajidae > Amblyraja > Amblyraja radiata. The sequence continues at coordinate 1,166,775 of NC_045968.1, read as the reverse complement.
GATGTAGTGTCAGGAATATGATTTTAGAGTCACAGATTCATACAACAATGAAACAGGCCCTTCGGCCCGACTTGCCTATGCTGACCAAGATGCCCTATCTGCACTTGTCCCACCTGCACATATTTGACCCATATCACTCTAGACCTTTCCTCATCCAAATGGCTTTTAAAAGTTGTTGTAGTACCAGTCCCAACTATTTCCTTGTTCCCCAACTATGGGGACAAGAAAATGGTAGACGAGTTGAACAGGTACTTTTGATCTGTATTCACTAAGGAACTCACACACAATCTTACAGATGTACTAGTGGCCAGAAGACCTAGGATGCCGGAGGAATTGAAGGAAATTCACATTGGGCAGGAAATGTTGTTGGGTGGACTGATGGGACTGAATGATGAATCCCCAGGACCTGATGGTCTGCATCCCAGGGTACTGAAGGAGGGGGTTATAAATCGTGGATGCATTGGTGGTCATTTTCCAATGTTTTATAGATTCAGGATCAGTTCCTGTGAATTGGAGTGTAGCTAATGTTATCCCACTTTTTAAGACAGGAGGGAGAGGGAAAACAGGGAATTATAGATCAGGTAGCCTGACATCGGTGGTGGGGAAGATGCTGGAGTCAATTATAAAAGATGAAATTGAGGCTCATTTGGATAGCAGCAACAAGATCTGTCCGAGTCAGCATGGGAAAATCATGCTTGACTAATCTTCTGGAATTTTTTAAGGTTGTAACTAGGAAAATGGACAAGGGAGAGCCAGTGGATGTAGTGTACCTGGACTTTCAGAAAGCCTTTGATAAAGTCCCACATGGGAGATTAGTGGGCAAAATTAGAGAACATGGTATTAGTGGTAGGGTACAGACATGGATAGAAAATTGGTTGGGTGACGGGAAACAAAGAGTAGGGATTAACAGGTCCCTTTCAGAATGGCAGGCAGTGACTAGTGGGGTACCGCAAGGCTGGGTGCTGGGACCGCAGCTATTTACAATGTACATTAATGATTTAGATGAAGGGATTAGGAGTAACATTAGCAAATTTGCAGATGACACAAATCTGGGTGGCAGTGTGAACTGTGAGGATGATGCTATGAGGATGCAGGGTGACTTGGCTAGGTTGGGTGAGTGGGCAGATGCATGGCTGATATATAAATGTGAGGTTATCCACTTTGGTAGCAAAAACAGGAAGGCCGATTATTATCTGAATGGTGTCAAGTTCGGAAAAGTGGAAGTACAATGAGATCTGGGTGCCCTTGTACATCAGTAACTGAAAGTAAACATGTAGGTACAGCAGGCAGTGAAGAAAGATAATGGCATGTTGGCCTTCATAACAAGAGGAGTTGAGTATAGGTGCAAAGAAGGCCTTCTGCAGTTGTACAGGGCCCTGATGAGACCACACCTGGAGTATTGTATGCAGTTCTGGTCTGCAACTTTGAGGAAGGACATTCTTGCTATTGAGGGAGTGCAGCTTAGGTTCATAAGGTTAATTCACAAGATGGCTGGACTGTCACATGTTGAAAGAATGGAGCAGCTAGGCTTGTATACACTGGAATTTTAGATTGATGAGAGGGAATCTTATTGAAACATATAAGATTATTAAGGTATTGGACACGCAGGAAACATGTTCCTGATGTTGGGGAGTGCAGAACCAGGAGCCACAGTTAAAGAATAAGGGGTAGGCCATTTAGAACTGAGACGAGGAAAAACTTATTCACCCAGAGAGTTGTGAATCTGTGGAATTCTCTGCCTTAGAAACATAGAAAATAGGTTCAGGAGGAGGCCATTCGGCCCTTCGAGCCAGCACCGTCATTCATTGTGATCATGGCTGATCGTCCCCTGTCAATAACCCGTGCCTGCCTTCTCCCCATATCCCTCGACTCCACTAGCCCCTAAAGTTCTATCTAACTCTCTCTTAAATCCATCCAGTGATTTGGCCTCCACTGCCCTCTGTGGCAGGGAATTCCATAAATTCACAACTCTCTGGGTGAAAAGGCAGTGGAGGCCAATTCTCTGAATACTTTCAAGTGAAAGTCATATAGAGCTCTTAAAGATAGCGGAGTCAAGGGATATGGGGAGATGGCAGGAACGGGGTACTGATTGTGGATGATCAGCCTTGATCACATACTCCTGCACCTATTGTCTATCTCTTCAGGCAGGTTATACACCCACTATGTGAAAAGGTTACCCCTCGGGTTCCGATTTAATCTTTCCCCCCAAATCTCGAAGGTTTTGTGCATTATGCAAGAGAATATGGAAGAAACACATTGTTAAATAACGTGACTTATTCAAGCATATTTTACAATTATATTTTCATAAAGGAGGGGGGCGGGAGGGGTATGAGTCAATTCCCCACAACCAATAAATACACCACTAATTCCATAATGTGCAAAACATGATAACATCTCACAGGATACCCTCAAACAATATATTCACACTGTACCATCCAAGGAGATATCTGGCCAAAGGTTCATCAGCTTTGTCATTGATAATAAAGGCTGCACCTTAAAAATAGCCCATGAAAATGATATTCTGCCAAACCAGTAAATTGTATGTGAAAGATAAGGAGCAGCATAAATTAATTATGGTGGCGTGGTGACGTTGCGGTAGAGATGCTTCCTTACAGCGTCAGCGACCCGGGTTTGATCCTGACTATGGGTGCTGTCTGTATGGAGTTTGCATGTTCTCCCCGTAACCTGCATGGGGTTTCTCCAATATCCTCGGTTTCCTCCCACATTTTAAAGATTACGTTAATTAGGTTTGTAGGTTAATTGGCTTGGTGTAAACGTAAAATTGTCCCTAGTGTGTGTGCGTGCGTGCGTGTGTATGTGTGCGTGTGCATGTGTGAATGCGCGTGTGTGGGTATGTGTGTGTGTATAGTGTGTGTGTGTGTGTAGTGTGTATGTATGGTGTGTGTGTTTGTGTGCGTGTGTGCGTGCGTATGCGTGTGTGTTCGTGTGTGTGTTCGTGTGTGTGTGCGCGTGTGTGTGTGCGCGTGTGTAGGATAGTGTTAGTGTGCAGGGATCGCTGGTTGGTGCGGACTTGGTGGGCCAAAGGGCCTGTTTCCGCGCTGTATCTCAAAAACTAAAAACTGAAACTAAAATTATGAATAAACCCGAATAAAATGCACAGATCTGACTTGACAATCCACATTGCAGATATGCAAATAATGTGCTTCTGAATTCACAAAAACTAATTTATAACCAAACTAATTTTAGAAAACTGAATGAAAGGGTTTTATTTTGCTTAATTGATTGTTACTAATTTCATCTTCCCTTCAGATATTTTTTGCCCGACAGCAAAAAAGTTCGTTCAGTAAATTTGAGATAGTTTGGAACATAGGTGCAAAGTTAAGCTGGAAACATCCACAGTTACACATGGAGTCATCTGCTTCTGTGCTGTTGGTAACTGATAATTCTTCTACCGATTTCTCAGATTCTGCCTCAGTGCAGGTTTCCATTGCTGTATTTGTTATCAATTGAATCTTTTCATTATCATTCCTTTCACTTATTACATCGGTCAGTTCTGCTTGTTCTAATTTCACTTTGTTGCTACTCTGACTTATTGTGTTCTCTGCTCTTGTTTCTTTGCTGCTTTTAATATTTATTTCACCTGACTTGTCACCTACAGTTGGTTTGTCCCTATTATCTACCACAGTTTCAGTCTGGTTTCTGCCATCTCTTGTTCTTATCATTTCATCTCTGTTTTTTGCCCGTGTACGATTCTTGCCTGGAGGACCTTGTAAATTTGGATAGAAAGTTTCATCGCTCTGTTGACCTCTGTTACCTCCATCACATATTCGTTGTGTCTTGATCCTTTGAGCTTTCACATCTGTATCAGTGTCCCCAACAGATTCTAGAAATATAATAGTGAATGGCATAAATACACCTTTACATAATAATTACATGGCTAAACAGTAATTAAAGTGCATAACACGAATATTCAAGATGGGCAAAGGCTGGTAATTCTAAACTAGGCACTGCACCCCTGCCCCACTATTCATCCCTCTCTTCCCTGTTTCCCACCTGGATACACACCCATTTCTTCCTTTCCCCTTCTCCCCGCCCCCTTCCATCTATATTTTGAGTCTCGAACTGAACTGTCACTCCAGAGATGTTGTCTGTCCCGCTGAGTTACTCCAGCTTTGTGTCTATATTTTTATACATTTCTTCCACTAGATTCACATTTCTAGCCTTTTCTATACTTATCTCTTTATCTCACGCTTTTTGTCATTTCATCTCTGGTCTTTGTCTGACCGACTCCCTATCAAAACCCCCACCTCATCTGCATCCACCAGTCACTTGCCAGACTTTGTCCTGCCCCCACCTCTCCCCACTACTACAAATAGTCTGAATAAGGTTCCCGGCCTGAAACATCACCTATCCATATTCCCCTGTGACCTACTGAGTTACGCCTCCACTGTGTGTCTTTTAAAAAAAATGTTAATTATCTTACCTTGCAAGGTGGAAGAGATTAATAGGAGATTAATTTTAATATTACCTCACACACATTAGTTTAGCTCCACAGCATGGTATCTGGCCCTTCGGCCCATCGAGTCTGTGCCGTCCAGTGATCTCCGCACAATAACACTATCCTACACACACTAGTGACATTTTACATTTATACCAAGTCAATTAGCCTACAAACCTGAGATAGACACAAACTGTCTGGAGTTACACAGTGGGACAGGCACCATCTCTGGAGAGAAGGGATGCTTTCATAAAACTCTGCGAATGTGAACTCAAATTAACTCAATGGGGATGTGACCACATTTAACGAGTGAAGAACTGCTATCCCATCTAGCTTTTTTTATCAAAACCAAATGAATCTGTGGTGGATCTGTGGAATTCATTGCCACAGAAGGCTGTGGAGGCCAAGTCAATGGATATAAAAGTAGGGTGTCAAGGGTTATGGGGAGCAGGAAGCAGAGGGAAAGATAGATCAGCCATAGTTGAATGGCAGAGTAGACCTGATGGGCCAAATGGCCTAATTCTACTCCTAGCACTTGTAAACTTATGCTGGAACAACTAAATGAAGGGTCCCAGACCTGACATATTGAATGGTTCACCTCGCACAAATGCCGCCTAATCTGCTGAATTTTCCAACTGGCTCTGTTTTTATTTTCAGATTTCCTGTACCAGCAGTTTAAAAAAATTGCATACTTGTATCTGGGAGGAAGGGCAAAGGGACATCCTTAATGCGAGTAAAGAAAAAGCTTTGGGCTGAGAAGACAAGACATAAAAATTAAATTACTTGGTGTTGAACTTCCTTCAGTAGTATCTAGCAGAATCTATCCACCCCCCAAACCCCTCTCCAGTCATTTTCCTCTTTGTGTTATGGATGGGGCAACTGAGCAGCTGCATGGGTGTCAGGGGTTATGCACACAAGGCAGGAGAATGGGGTTAAAAGGGAACGATAGATCAGCCATCGTTGAATGGCAGAGTAGACCTGATGGGCCGAATGGCCTAATTCTGCTCCTATAATGATGAACACATGTCGAGGAAGTCATAGAATGAATGGATTCTGCATTTTCTCCAAATTTCAATGGGTCCCCTATTGCTTTCCTAACTCTTTATTCCATCTACTCCAGCCAGGGTAGAATTGGTGTGGTCCTCAAATGCTGCCCCACTTGCCTCCACATTCAAGGAATCACCCTCCGTACCCCTTCACCACATTGGACATGACGTCAACAACATACAAACCGTGCCTTCTTCAAGCAGTCTACTTTCCCTGGATTAGTTTTCTGTTTACACCAACACGCACTCTCCCTGTGAAATCTTCCAATGCAATCTCAAGGGGATGCAACACCTGCCCTTCAACGCCATCCCTTCCAACCATCCCCAGATTCAAACCCTCCACGCTGCTAAACCAGCAATTCACGTATCATTTCCACTCTGTCGAATTGCAGTCACTTCTCATGATATGATCTTGTCTATGTTTGAGAAGCCATGTGCAGACTGGGTGGAACCAGCAGGTGTTGAATAGTGCAGCCCCCGACAGTGGCCCTGAGTTTCCCATTGTCTGTCACCGCAATGATTCGTCCCATTTAGTGTCTGACTTCAATAACACATCGTTCCAATACCACAAAACATAAAGTCAGAGAACAGTCTCTCATCTTCCGATGCGGCACTCTGCAGCCCCCAGGATTTAACACAGATACAACAGTTTAGATATGCAGAAACAAAGAACTGCAGGTGCTGGTTAATACACTAAATGGAGTAACTCAGCAGATCAGGCAGCATCCCTGTTGAACATAGATAGGTGACTTTCTGGGTCGAGACCCTTCTTCAGATAACTACAGTATGTAAGAGAATGGGCGAAAAGGCCAATAAGGTGAAACATTGGTTTGGTCACAGCATGGTTTGGGAACAGCTCCATCCAAGTTCGCAAGAAATTGCAGAGAATTGTGGACGCAGCCCAGACCATCACACAAAGCAACCTCCCTTCCATCAACCCTATTTACACCTCACGCTGCCTCGGCGAGGCTACCAGCATTATCATGGGCTAGTCTCACCCTGGTCACTCCCTCTTCTCCCTTCCATCAGGCAAGAGGAACAGGAGAAAAAACACAAACCTCAAGATTCAGGAACAGCTTCTTCCCAGCTGCTATCAGGCAACGGAACCATTCTATCAACAGCTAGAGAGTGGTCCTGAGCTACTATCTACCTCATTAAAGACCCTCGAACTCTTTAATTGAACTTTCCTGGACTTCATCTAGCACCAAATGTTATTCCCTTTGTCATGTATGTGTACACTATGGATGGCTTGAATGTAATCATGTATTTCTGCTGACTGGTTAGCACATAACAAAAGCTTTTCACTGTACCTCACGCTTGTGATCTCATACCTACAAATCTGTTAGTGAGGGAGTTCCAGGATTTTGATCCAACAGCTGTGAAGGAACAGCGATATATTTCCAAATCAGAATGGTGTGTGGCTTGCAAGGCAATTCCAATTGATGGGATTCCCACCCTTTTGCTGCCCTTGCCCTTCTAGTTGGTAGAGGTCATGGATTAGGAAGGTGCTGACCAACAGACTCTCGGCAAGTTGCTGCAATGCATCCCATAGATGGTACAAAGTGCTGTGACTGGACACTGGTGGTGGAGTGAGTGAATGGTTCGCATGGGGTGCCTGGCAATTGGGCTATTTCCTATCTGGTGTCATCGCTTCTTGAGTGTTGTTGAAGCTGCACTCTTCCAGGCAAATGGAGAGTATTCCATCACATTTCTGACTTGAGCCTTGTCGATGGTGAACAGGTTTTGTTGAGTTTGGAGGTGGATTATTCACCACAGTATTCCTAGACATAGTGTATGCCGTAAACTACTCCAGCTCAGTTGCCTGCTCAATGGTACTCTCCAGCATATTGATAGCGAGGGATTTGGTGATGGGAATGACTCTGAATGTCAGGATGATAGCTGAACATTCTCTTGTTGAATATCATCATTGCCCGTCACTAGTTTTGTGGTAATGTTACCTGCCTAGATAGTGTCTAGGTGTTGCTGCATTTAGAATGTGAACAGCTTCATTATTGCTGAATAAAAACCTCAATGGCATTGTGAAAAAACACTTACCTTCCATGATGTTGGCTTTCTCCTTTCTGTACATTAACAAATATGCTGTAGATGATCTGTAGTTAAAATACATAAATGGTTCAAGTTAGATCTTGGTATATTCTATTCTGCAGAGATCTGGCATAGATCACAAGAAACTCAGCGAGCAACTGAGTGCACAGTGGTAGAGATACTGCCTCACAGCACTAAAGGCCGGGGTTCGATCCTGACTTTGGGTGCAGTCTGTGCCAAGTTTGCACATTCTCCACATGATCCTGTGGGTTTCCTGTAGGTGTTCCAGTTTCCTCCCACATCCCAAAGCCATGCAGTTTTGTATGTTAATTGACATCTGTTAATTGCCTTCCGCGCGTGGTGAGTGGCTACAAAAGTGGGATAGCATGGAACTAGTGTGAACGGGTGACTGATGGCTGGCAAGGACTGTGTGGGCCAAATGGCCTATCCCTGTAACTCTAAATTAAACAACATCAAAACTGCATCTCTACCTTATGCAGGGCACCCCATTGCCACGGCATGCTTCATAAACAAAGTCTTCCACCTGTAAAAGTGTTAGTCCATTAATTTCACAGATAATGTCAGATAAAGTATTTTGGTTTAAACAATCCAAAGACAGAACATTGTTGACATTTTCAAAAAATGTTAAACTGCACAAAAGTACCAGAAATCTTTGGTGTAGACTGAGAAAAAGTCAGAGGAAACTCACACAAAATGTGACTCAATCAGAGACATAGATTTGGATCAAAACACTAAATGCAGAAGGAACTCAATGGGTCTAGCAACACCTGTGGAAGGGTCGGGAACCTTCTTCAAACTAATTGAAGCAGGAAGAAGCTGGAAGGTGGGGGTAGGACAAAGCCTGGCGATTGATTGTAGTCTGAAGAAGGGTCTCAATCCAAAACATCACCCATTCCTTGTCTCCAGAGATGCTGCCTGTCCCACTGAGTTACTCCAGTTTTTTGTGTCTCTCTTCGGTTTAAACCAGCATCTGCAGTTCCTTCCTACACAATAGATAGGTAGATGCAGGTGAAGGAAGTTTGATTGGCAGATAGGTGAACAAAAGGCTAGATATGAAAAGGAGACAAAAGGGTGTCAGATAAGCATAGAAGAGGAGAGAAATATAAATATGTGGAGATTTGTTGATTTACCCCAGCACTTTGTATTCAATGCAAGATTGCTACATCTGTAGTTCATTGTGTCCAATTGAGAGAGTTGGTAGAACCATAATATGTGGAGACTGCAACGTTATTGGATGTTGTGGGAAAATTGACCCACAATTTCACATTTACGAAAACAATAGTGAAAGGCTTGGATAGAGTGGATGTGGAGAGGATGTTTCCGCTAATGGGCAAGTCCAGGACTAGAGGCCATAGCCTTAGAATAAAAGGGTGTACTTTTAGAAAGGAAATGAGGAAAAGTTTCTTTTGTCAGAGGGTGGTGAATCTGTGGAAATGTCACAGACAGCTGTGGAGGCCAAGTCAATGTATATATTTAAGGGGGAGATTGACAGGTTCTCAATTAGTAAGGGTGTCAGGGGACTTGGAGCAACGATAGGAGAATGGGGTTGATAGGGATAGATAAATCAGACATGATTGAATTGCGGAGTTCACTTGATGGGCCAGTAGGCTTAATTTTGTTCCTATAACATGAACTACACAGAGAATGTCTCAGATAAATACAACATTTGATATCTGTGGCCCAACTCACTGCCTCTTACAGTGGAATAATGGCACTACGAGATTCCACTGCATCTCCAGTGCAGAAGTATCTACACTGCATCTGCAGCCCACTATATTCATTTAGAGTCAAATAGTTGCCAAGTAGCATATAGATATTACAGAATGACAACTGAAGTTAACTTTTAACCTTCCCATCATGCTTCTTAGAATTGGTGCAATATAATCAAAATGAATTCTGTAACTTCATCCTATGCAATATGTGCAAAATAATGTAGAAACAAATAGCTGCAAATGCTGGCTTATGCCAAAGGGGAAAAGGATAAGGTGGTGTTTTAGGTCAGGACCCTTCCTCAGGCTGAAGAAGGGCCCTGACCTAAACCATCACCTATCCTTCTCCTCCCGAGATATTGCCTGACCCGCTGAGTTACTCCAGCACTTTGGGTCTAATTTTGCCAGAAATGATTGTCAACTATTAATTTTTGGATGCATTTTGGAATATCTAAATGGACTGATAATTTGTTCTAAAAATCATGACACTTTTCTCAACAAAGGCAAAATAAGACTTACCTCAGCGACATGTGAATCGTCAAAGCAGTACCATTTACTGGAGGATTCAGGTCTAATGTGAGCAACATAATGGCCACCACCAAATTCTCCAGCGTGATTGCAGATTGCAAACAGGTTGTACGTTGTGTCATTCTGAAGGGAGATTGGCAACAATTTAAGAAAGCAAAATATGTCACACTTTAAAATTAAAAACATTTTTTCACCAATGTATTCCTGTGCAATTAGTAGCGATGTTACAATACCTGCCTTCAGCGGCGCTGCAGTTCTGCCACTGGTCGTGTGCGCAACTTTAGCGCCTTTGTGGGGGGGGGGGGCAGGATTATAGATGAGGCTCTCACTAGGGTCTCCTCGATATCCCACAGCTCCGTTCTTACTCCCCCTCCCCTCTCTCATAACAAGGACAGTCCCCTTTGTCCTCACCTTCCATCCCATCACCTGTCGTATATAACGTGTAATCCTCCAATATTTTCGCCACCTGTAAATAAATCCCACTACTAACCATATCTTACCATCTCCACCCCTTTCCGCTTTCCACAGAGACTGTTCCCTCTGTAACTCCCTGGTCAACTTGTCCCTTCCCACCCAAACCACCCCCGCCCTAGGTACTTTCCCCTGCAACTGCAAGAGATGCAACACCTGTCCCTTTACCTCCCCCTCGACTCCATCCAGAGACCCAAACAGTCTTTCCAAATGAGGCAGAGGTTCACCTGCACCTCCTCCAACCTCATCTACTGTATCCGCTGCTCCAGGTGTCAACTTCTCTACATCGGCGAGACCAAGCGCAGGCTCGATGATCGTTTCGCTGAACACCTCCGCTCAGTCTGTCTTGACCAAGCTGATCTCCCGGTTGCCCAGAACTTCAACTCCCCCTCCCATTCCCAATCTGACCTTTCTGCCCTGGGCCTCCTCCATTGTCAGAATGAGGCCCAGCGCAAATTGGAGGAACAGCACCTCATATTTTGCTTTGGTAGTTTACACCCCAGTGGTATGAACATTGACTTGTCTAACTTCAGATAGCCTTTGCTCTCTCACTTCATCCCCCCCCCCCCCTTTCCCAGTCCTCCCACTAGTCCCAATGTCTCTGCCTACATTCTTGCTTTGTCCTACCCCCTCCCTGACATCAGTCTGAAGAAGGGTCACGACCCGAAACGTCGTCAATTTGTTTTGTAATAATTTGCCCACCTGCCACCCTGTAATTATTTGGGCTACATCCCTCTTTCTAAAGAACAATGCCATGTTGGCACTCCTCTAGTTCTCCAATTACAGATATGTAACCAAAGATGATCAGAAAATAATGGTTAGACCTCATACACTCTTTACCAAGCTCTGCTCTAAGATCTTTGCTCTTTACTGTCCCACCTGGTGTTACACTTACTGCTCCCCTCCCCCTACAACCCTTTTGTCTCAAACCTTCTGTGTTAATCTCTGGCCATTGTTCCAACCATCTGCCTATTACAAGAAAACCCTTGCCTAAACTCCCCCATTACCTGCCTCTCCTTCCTCCCAAAATTCTCCCCCCCCCCCCACCCCCCACCATCACATTCAGTTTGAAGAAGCGTGCCGACCTGAAATGCCAACTATCCACGTTCTCGAGATGCTGCCTCACCCGTTGAGTTACTCCAGCACATTCTGTCTTTCTTTGTATTCTTGGCATTTCCATTTATAAGATGATGGACCTGTTAATATTGTTTCTCTTTATGTTTATTATATCCACTACCTCATTCTCTTTCTCCATAATGTTGATGCAGTGTCATCCATCTCTGTTGGAGGCAACCATAAGGTTCTCATTTAGAATTGTATGCAAGACTCTAGGTTACCTTATCGGCCTCTTATAGATCATTCTTTTTCCCTTTGAATCCTCCTTCCTTTTAAATATCTGAACTCATCTTAGGACGTTCTCGATTCATCGTGTTTCGATCACCTTACCTCAGGGTTTACTCTGGGTTCTGAGCTTCTGCCTCGTTTCGATCCCCCCAAAGACTGTTGCCTTGATAAATTTGCCTCTTCGGGTTCCTATAAAGAAAATGTTATACAGATCAGTTCATTAAATAGTAATAACATTTTACATTCTATTTGTTAGGATGAAAAATCCTATGAAATATCTCTGAATATTGTGCAACATTACAAAATGTCAAACTGACCGCTTGAGAAAATATATTTTTTCTACCAACTCTGTATTTTCTTACTTTCTATTTTCATCCGGCTGCATTTTCCGTCCTCCTCTCTAGGCTTCCCATTACATTCAGCTCAAAGTATTGGTGGCTGGCTTACATTATTTGTCTTATCCTATCCTGTATGTTCCCTGCCTATACTGGCAGGGAACATAAAAACTGACTGCAAAAGCTTTTATAGATATGTGAAGAGAAAAAGATTAGTTAAAACAAATGTAGGTCCCTTGCAGTCAGAAACGGGTGAATTGATCATGGGGAACAAGGACATGGCAGACCAATTGAATAACTACTTTGGTTCTGTCTTCACTAAGGAAGACATAAATAATCTGCCGGAAATAGCAGGGGACCGGGGGTCAAATGAGATGGAGGAACTGAGTGAAATCCAGGTTAGCCGGGAAGTGGTGTCAGGTTAATTGAATGGATTAAAGACCGATAAATCCCCAGGGCCAGATAGGCTGCATCTCAGAGTACTCAAGGAAGTAGCCCCAGAAATAGTGGATGCATTAGTGATAATTTTTCAAAACTCTTTAGATTCTGGAGTAGTTCCTGAGGATTGGAGGGTAGCTAATGTAACACCACTTTTTAAAAAGGGAGGGAGAGAGAAAACGGGGAATTACAGACCAGTTAGTCTAACGTCGGTAGTGGGGAAACTGCTAGAATCAGTTATTAAAGATGGGATAGCAGCACATTTGGAAAGTGGTGAAATCATTGGACAAAGTCAGCATGGATTTATGAAGGGTAAATAATGTCTGACGAATCTTGTAGAATTTTTCGAGGATGTAACTAGTAGCGTGGATAAGGGAAATGTGTTATATCTGGACTTTCAGAAGGCTTTCGACAAGGTCCCACATAAGAGATTAGTATACAAACTTAAAGCACACGGTATTGGGGGTTCAGTATTGATGTGGATAGAGAACTGGCTGGCAGACAGGAAGCAAAGAGTAGGAGTAAACGGGTCCTTTTCACAATGGCAGGCAGTGACTAGTGGGGTACCGCAAGGCTCAGTTCTGGGACCCCAGCTATTTACGATATATATTAATGATTTGGACGAGGGAATTGAATGCAACATCTCCAACTTAGCGGATGACACGAAGCTGGGGGCAGTGTTAGCTGTGAGGAGGATGCTAGGAGGCTGCAAGGTGATTTGGATAGGCTGGGTGAGTGGGCAAATGCATGGCAGATGCAGTATAATGTGGATAAATGTGAGGTTATCCACTTTGGTGGCAAAAACAAGAAAGTAGATTATTATCTGAATGGTGGCCGATGCAACGAGACCTGGGTGTCATGGTACACCAGTCATTAAGGCAGTGAAGAAGGCGAATGGTATGTTAGCATTCATAGCAAAAGGATTTGAGTATAGGAGCAGGGAGGTTCTACTGCAGTTGTACAGGGTCTTGGTGATACCACACTTGGAGTATTGTGTACAGTTTTGGTCTCCTAATCTGAGGAAAGACATTCTTGCCATAGAGGGAGTACAGAGAAGGTTCACCAGACTGATTCCTGGGATGTCAGGACTTTCATATGAAGAAAGACTGGATAGACTCGGTTTGTACTCGCTAGAATTTAGAAGATTGAGGGGGGATCTTATAGAAACGTACAAAATTCTTAAGGGGTTGGACAGGCTAGATGCAGGAAGATTGTTCCCGATGTTGGGGAAGTCCAGAACAAGGGGTCACAGTTTAAGGATAAGGGGGAAATCTTTTAGGACCGAGATGAGGAAAACATTTTTCACACAGAGAGTGGTGAATCTCTGGAATTCTCTCCCGCAGAAGGTAGTTGAGGCCATTTCGTTGACTATATTTAAGACGGAGTTAGATGTGGCCCTTGTGGCTAAAGGGATCAGGGGGTATGGAGAGAAGGCAGGTACAGGATACTGAGTTGGATGATCAGCCATGATCATATTGAATGGCGGTGCAGGCTCGAAGGGCCGAATGGCCTACTCCTGCACCTATTTTCTATGTTTCTATGTTCCTTGACATTCTAGGTCCAACTCATGAAACCGATGGGAAATATTGAAAGGAGTGCACTGCCTTCAAAATCTACCCATCAATCGCTGTCTGCCCCAATGAGAATGAATTTAAATACCTCACATTGACGTCAGCAGGCAATTTCATAATCGACAGAACTGGAGCAGAAGAAATGATCCTCAATCCTAATGGACTGCCGAAGGGAACATCAAGAGGCGACTTTGCAGATTTCCTCATGAGCAAAGCGTCCGCAAGCCAAGCTCAGCAACCCTACCTGCAAATTCTTATTCCTCTGTAATTTCAGGCTTTCTTCAGATTCATAACTTCTAGATCTTCCAGATCTTCCAGATCGTGGTGAACTAGATTGTCGTTTCTCCACTGCTTCGTTGGAACCCTATTTAAAAAATATCCAAAGTTGTGTTGAGGATTATAACAGCATTTTACATTGTCCGCTTGCGTGAATAATATTCATCAAATTATTTATCATTTAATCTTTGTTGGGCTTTAAGAAGGAACTGCAGATTCTGGAAAGGGAGACAAAAGTGCTGGAGAAACTCAGCGGGTGCAGCAGCATCTATGGAGCGAAGGAAATAGGCAACGTTTCGGGTTGAAACCCTCCTTCAGACCTAATCATTGTTGTGTCATGGCACAAATATTCTGAAAATCACTTGAAATTTAAAAAAAAAATAATAATAAGCATATTGCTAATTCATCAACTTGTTCGGCAAATCAGCTTTGGTCCAAAGGTTGTTGGAAAAAGTCTGGGGAGCAAGTGTGAGATGTCTCACTTAGCAAATTGTGGGCTCCAGGTTTGGGTTGAGAACCACCCAGTGAATGTGGTGAATGTAGTTTGGTTTAATTTAGAGATATAGCCCAGAAACAGGCCCTTTGGCCCACTAAGTTCGTGCCGACCAGCGATCCCCATACCCTAACACTATCCTACACACTAGGGGCTATGATACGGGCATGAATGATAGTACTTACATATAAATATAAATAAATGTAACAAATGTAAAAGTAAGTAAATGCTAAATAAATGGAAATGTACCTAAAGAGTCAGTCAGCTTGTGAGATCAAGGACTCAATAACATAGAAGGATGAGAGTTTCACAGCCTAACAACATTTATTCTTGTTCTATGGTGTACAAAACCATTACACACTTACTTTGAAACTATCCTTATTATTGGTTCAATCTGCCTAGGATTATACAATGGCTCAGCATGTAGCAATATAGTCTCCTAATATCAAAGCAACAGAAATATTGTCTCATGTTCACAGAAACAATTAGAAAATAATAAAATATCTTACCGAGGAACTCAGGCACCACTCTGTTTTGTCATTGTTTTTATTCTGCAAATTAAAATACAAAGATTGAATCTTATACAACTTGTTTTTCCTCTTAGAATTTCAATACAATCACATGTTTTACAGTGAACTATTTATTTATATATCTATATTACTAAAACTCTGTTCTTGACCGGTTTCGGCGATCTATGCTGCGATTTCAGAGAGAACGACGCCACCTACGGCCGTCATTTTTGGCCACCTCGCTCAGAACCCCCCTCCGCCGTATGTGTGCCGAGGATTTTTCCCGTCGATGAAATGTGACAGAGATATTAATGTTTTTACAAAATTCCCCATTCTCTCTGCTGCCCCCGCTGGACGCAGGGGAAGGGACTATAAAACCAGGAAGTGGTGTGCCTCAATCAGTCTCTGCAAGCTGGAGCTCTGTCAATTAGTCTCTGTCACTCTGAGCTCTGAATGACACTGAACAAATGTCTACAGCACTGTGAGTACCCTTAATTTGGTTTGAAAATGAAAATATAGTTAGTTTGACGTAAAAAAGCACTGCCTGCAAATGGTTGTTTGGGTTGAATTAAAAAGGCACTCTTCCTCTCTCTCTCTCCCTATCCCTCTCTCTTTCTCTCTCCCTCTCTCCTCTCCCCCCCTCTCCCCTCCCCCCTTTTTCCTCCCATCCATCCCCTCCCCCACCGTCCCTCCCTTAAACCCCCCTCCCCTCCACACACCCCTACCCCCTTCCCTCCACCCTCCCTCCCCCTCCCTGCTCCCCACCTCCCCCCTCCCCTCATCTCACCCCCTTCTCAGCACACCCTCTCTCTCCCCCTCTCTCTCTCTCTCCCCTCCTCCCCTCCCCCACCCTTCCTCCCTCCCCTAAACCCCTCTCTCTGTGTCTCTGTCTCTCTCTCTGCCTCTGCCCCTTCTCTCTCTGCCCTCACTCTCTACCCCCGCCCCCCCCCCCCCTCTCTAGATGTGACTGCAAGTTGGGGACTATGCGTCAGTAGATAGGGTGGTGATGGGGTAAAAGGAGCAAATTAATAATATTAATATAATATCAAGGGGTGTAATTAGCATGAGTGCGGGGGGGGGGGGCGGGGGATAGTTAGTGTGTGACGCTGCATGCCGCCTCCCCCCCCTACAACCACACGTTGGGGGAACAGACCCAACGGGTCTGCACTTGGTCTAGTGTATATATATATATATATATATATATATATTTATTTATTGATGTGCCTCAGGTCTCATTTGATACATAGTGGCACAATCTTACTGAAGCCAGACAATGCCGCGGGCAAGATTCCTTCAGCTCATGAACATATTTTACATTGTAACTTGTTGAACTGATCGAATATGGTAAGAGGATGTCTAAAGGGCCTGTCCCACTTGGGGGTCATTTGTGCGTAATTGACGCAACATCATTTACGCCTCACGACGCAAGTGTCGTGCCGCGCACGTGATGCGTGCATGGTGCACCTTAAACGTGCATGGTGCGTGGTGACGTAGGCAGTGACGCACAGTTGCGCGCGTTTCCCCAAGATTTTGTGATGTACAAAATCTTCGCGCACCACCTGCGTGACGCCCAAATGACGGCCAAGTGGGACAGGCCCTTAAGATGACAGTGACCAGCAAGAACACATTTAAAGGCACAAAAGGGCAAAGGAAGAAACGGCAATAACAAAAGATAGCATGTGAACCAAATTAGCTACAAGAGGAGTAACAGGGAGAAGAGGCATGAGAAGGCGGGTGGGGGAGGATAGAGAAAGAGGAGAAAAGATATGGAAATAAATAAAGGGTCGTTTAAAAAATATCATACAAAAATTCACTGCCTGGAAGCATGGCATTTCATAGCATGAGTACCTTAGCAATTATTTGGCATTCAATTAACAATTATACCTTGGTTAAGATCATTTTTATACTTTCCTTGCCAGTTGCAAATTTTCTCAACCAGTTTAATGGATAATTTAAAGTCCAAAGCATCAAGCTCCTAATAAACCTTGCAGGCTAAAGAGGATAGATTTATCAAAGAGGAGATTTATTCTTTCATTGGTCGGGATATTGAGCGTAAGAGTCAGGAAGTCATTATGTAGTTTCATAGGACTTGGGTTTGGCCAGATTTGGGATATTGTATATAGTTCTGGTCACATTATAACAGGAAGTATGTGGAGGCTTTGGATAGGGTGCAGAGGAGGTTTACCAGAATAATGCCTGGATTAGACGGACGGTATTAGCCACTGGGAAGAGGTTGGACACTTGGATTGGTTTCTCTAGAATACAGAGGAAGGCAAGGGAAGACCTGATAGAAATGTATATATTTATGGGATCTGTGCCATATTCTGCACCTATCATAGATAGGGTAGACAGTCAGAACATTTTTCCCAGGATGGAAATATCAAATACTAGAGGGCACGGCCATGGGGTGAGAGGGATAACGTTTTTAAATGGAGAATTACGGGGCAGATGTTTTGACAAGGAGAACCGTGGGTGCCTGAAACAAGCTGCCAGGGGTGGTGGTGGAGGCCGACACGATAGTGGCCTTAGAGAATTTTGCATAGGCACATGGACACGAATTCTGATTTTCTAATCAGAAGCCAGTGGGGTTTTAAATTGAGTAGCAAGATTCAGAGACTTGTAACTCGTGATTTATTTCTACCTGAACATCCTGGCTGACTGGCACTGGTTCTTTTGGTTTTGTGCTGAAATTCAAACCAAGGAGAATAGTAATGCAAGCCCTGTGTTACTGTTGATCAAAAGGACAGCAGAAGGACAAATAGGAGCCATTCTTCACTGAACGACGCTGTTGCCAAGAGTGGACAGACACATTGGCCTGTCGATTGTAACCATCGATTTATCAATTCACAACTGAACAAGTATGCATCAATATTCTGTTGTATGAAAACATAATAGAAATAGGAATAGGTAGTGGTCATTTGGCCTTCAAACCTTTTCTGACATTCTTCAGGACCAAGTCAAGGTTGATTTCCTTCCTCTATATCTTTTTCCTGCATTCACTCCCATATAATTTGATTCCCTGAATATTCCAATTTCTATGCATCACTCTGAAGAGTGAATCCAATGACTGACCCACAAGTCCCTCTGGTCTTAGAGAGTTTTAAAGGTTCACCACTCTCTGCATGAAGAAATATTCCCTAACCCGAAATATTTGGCAAACGACACATCACTTGTAAAGGGCTGCACAGTGGCACAGAGGTAGAGTACTAGTTTAGAGATAGATCGGCAGAGACCCAGGTTCCATCCTGACTACGGGAGCTGGCTGTACGGAGTTTGTACGTTCTCCCCGTGACTCGCATGGGTTTACCAAGTTTACCAGTTTGGCTTTCTTCCCAACCAATTGTTCAAGCGCTTTTGATTGCAACATGCGCCTTAATTTAGTTCAACAAAGAAACTGACAAGTTACTAAAGAACCTTTTTGGAACTGTGTTTGGAGTCTTCGACTGTTTCTTGACCACGTCAACTTTATCAACTTGCATTTTAGGTCCCTTCTTCGTCTTGGTATTCACCATGAATTGTAATGTTTATGTTGGCCTAAAATGGGACACCTTGATAGTGTCCTCTGTGATGTTCAAAGGAAAGACTCTGAACTCTTGAAGTCCCGTGACTCGCATGGGTTTACCAAGTTTACCAGTTTGGCTTTCATCCCAACCAATTGTTCAAGCGCTTTTGATTGCAACATGCGCCTTAATTTAGTTCAACAAAGAAACTGACAAGTTACTAAAGAACCTTTTTGGAACTGTGTTTGGAGTCTTCGACTGTTTCTTGACCACGTCAACTTTATCAACTTGCATTTTAGGTCCCTTCTTCGTCTTGGTATTCACCATGAATTGTAATGTTTATGTTGGCCTAAAATGGGACACCTTGATAGTGTCCTCTGTGATGTTCAAAGGAAAGACTCTGAACTCTTGAAGCTCCGGTTTCCTCCCACACTCCAAAGACGTACAGGTTTGTTGGCTAACTGGCTTGGTAAAATATGTAATTTGTCCCTAGTGTGTAGGATAGTTAGAGTGCAGCCGTAGGACTTGTTTCTGCCCTCTCTCCCAAAACCCATAAAAACTAAATGCATCAGATGTATAATTTTTCTTTCTAGCCAAAGGGGTCGATGATTTAGACAGGGTGTAACTAACATATTCCTCTTAGAGAGGGCAATTTTAGCAAGCAGTAAAATATGGCACATTTGGCCCATTCTTAGTCACGTGTGTGACCAAAACTATGAAAAGCTGTGGCATTCTGAAGGCATTACAGGTGTATTGTTTTGTACTGTATGTACGATTCATTTTTTTTTTTGAAGTTTATCAAGTGAAATATTTATGTTATGCCGACAATGTTTGTTTAGGGTCAGAGGTCAAACTGGTCACGTGTGTGATCTCACACGGACACATTTTCTTCATAACTCGGTTTTATCTTACAAACTCGTGAATTTTAAAAAGCTAGAATGTTCATATCTTTAGCAGTCAAGTAGGTAGGAAAATAGCAATGAATAAGATTAATCTCTTACTATAATTTTTTGATGTATTACTTCATGTGATGCCTTTTGGTAACGTGTGTGGCATTTTGGGTTCACTTTACAAAGAATGGCCCATTTGTGGGTTTCCTTTCTATACTGCAGGAAGCAAATCTTTATTTGGGGGATTATTACAGGAGAAAATCTATTCTGATTCCACTCAAATAAAAAAAATCCATGGGAAGACAACATTCGAAAATAGCTTAAAGTGTAATGTACTGTAAATATATACCCGCTTCTTCTGAAATGTCATCTTCAGTGGAATCTCTACATTGTCGTGCATCTTCTTCATGGACATTGTGAAATGATCAATTTCAAATCTTTTCAACTGTAGAACCAATATCTGTGGCAGCTTTTCAAAATAGTATCTCTGAAATAAAAGAAAGGCAAACTATCATTAATGTAAATGTCAACACAAAATTAGTTCCATCAAGGACCAATGTGTGTCTGCAGTGACTCTAAAGTTTGGTCTGATCTCTACTGCCTTCATATGTATCATTTGGACAGAGAAACTACATATCTGCAGGTCACAAGGTGCAGGTCATCCTGAAAAACCCCGGGCATCCTCTCCATGTAATTCTGGAGAGTTAAAAGAGCACTCGGAACAACAACCGGTTCCTCTCCCTGCCCTGTAGAACGGAGTGGTTCAGGAGATCCTTCACCCCTGCAGCCATTAGATTTTATAATTCGGCTGTAGGGGGATGCATTTTGCAATTTTTATTTTTAACTGTTAATTATTGGTCTTTTTAAGTATTTATTGCTCTCAGGTAGTGTCCACATTGTATTCTATGTATTTTCTGTCTGCGTTCGTTTTGAATCTGTGGTTTTGTTGGTTGGGGGCTTCTGGACATCTGAATTTCCCTGAGGGGATCAATAAAGTATGTATTAATTAATTAATTAATATCTAAAAGAAGTGGGTCTTATTCTAACACTCAGGTAACAATGTTATCTGCATTCATTTCTTTGTCCATCTGGACAAATATCCCATTTTCAAGATTCTCTGATGTAAATGAAAGAGTGGTTGAAGAAACTAAGAAGACAAGTTCAATACTTCAGTAAAGGCCCACTTGCATCAATGGACATGAGGGGGCAGGCAATTTGTGTACATGGATGATCTGGTATTTAATTAGGGTTAGAGGTATCAGTAGGTGCGAAGTTCTGGCCCACCATTACACTGGTGACTTTTCTGATGCATTGTTTCACGGAATTATGTGTTGGGCGATACTGCATAACTAAAGCACACATCAGATGGCCAGGGCGGTCACGGTGGCGCAGCGGTAGAACTGCTGCCTTCCAGCGAATGCAGCACCGGAGACTCAGGTTCGATCCCGACTATGGGTGCTGTCTGTACGGAGTATGTACGTTCTCCCCATGACCTGCATGGGTTTTCGCCAAGATTTTTGGTTTCCTCCCACACTCCAAAGACATACAGGGTTGTAGGTTAATTAGTTTGGTAAATGTAAAAATAATTGTCCCAAATGGGTGTAGGATAGTGTTAATCACTGGTCGGCACGGACCCAGTGGGTCGAAGGGCCTGTTTCTGTGCTGTACCTCTAAACTAAATCTCTAAACTAATCAGCAACTCTTGATGGACCTCAACAGCCAAACTGTTATTGGCAACACTTTAGAAAAATATCAAAGTATGGAGAAGTAGAGATGAGAGTAGGTATGTTACAAACTTACCTTCAGCGGCGCTGTAATTCTGCCACTGGCCGTGTGCGTGATTTTGGCGCGTTTGAGGGGGGGGGGGGTTAAAACGGGATTTTTTCCCAACCTGGTCCTGAATTATATTTGTTGGAGTGCAAGATGTTGCTAAAGAATCGTTCCTACGGCCGTTCTGTGTGTTTGGAAAAAAAATTCACCCGACAAGTTAATCGCTGGAATGATTTTAAAAGCAGCTTCTGAAGCCGTCAATGCCGACAACTGGGACGGATTTTATGCAGGCCCATGTAAAAGAAAGTAGTTTATTTTTATGTATAAAAGTGTTGCTTAAGATGTATTTAATTCACATTTTACGTTGCGAAACGGTGATTTTTCCCCCCGAAGAACCAGCAGTGTATTTGCTTCAGATATGGGGGTATAAATCCACCGCATCTGAACGTTCTAAATGGTCCCGTTCCAGTAAAACCCACTCGCAAGCTGATTTAAATGGCCATTAATTTGCAGGTATTAAACATTAAATTCCTTCCATTTGGCCTATAAACCCATGACAATGAGATTTTAAAATTATGTTATATTCTGAATTCTTGTGTGAATGTTATTTGGACACTTAGGCTATTTACAAATGTTAATCTATTCTTAAGAAATGGATAGATGTTTAGATCTAGTAATTGAATTTTGTAATTAGCTACAATTAGGTAACTAACTAATTATATGCTTTAATTTCAAGTCATCTAAGTAAGATTGTTTCATATTTGTTTCAGAATGCTTCAATCAATAATAACTGAAAAATTATTTCAGTTCTCTTAAATTTTAAGAAAGTTATCGGCTTTTAAATGTTCTCGATCACAGCTTTTGTGTTAAGTCAATGAAAAAGCAATCGGGAACAAGATGCCAATTTCCGAGTATGAAAATGGCCATAACTTTTTTAATACTGAAGATGAAAGTGAATTAGGTGTCAAATTAAATTTATTTTTATGCTTTATCTGATGGGATAAATTAAAGACGATTTTTAAAATCTCAAAATTTTGTAAGATTGCTAATGAGAGTCAGACAAATGGTCATATTTGTGATTCGGCAGATAGTGAGAACAATAGTGGGAGAGGGGGCAGTGAGGTGGAATTGGGAGCAAGCAGCGATGGGCAGATGTTACGAAGGTGACTGATTGGAAGTTGCCTCAGAATCCTCAACAACATCTTACATAAGGTGGACCTTTTAACCAATTCTGAAGCTGGCCCAAAGTCCAGCTTCAGTGTTCTTGCAAAAGTACACACCCAGCAGCAGTAACATCTGCCCTTGCAAATCCTCCTTAGAACAGCAGGTATCTTGAGGCACTGGAAAAATACCACCAAACTTGACTCCATCTAGAACAATATGCAGTTCCCACATTGGCCTCATTAGTTATCTCAGAATCCACAAAACCAGAGGGGACCAAGTTATCCTCACTCCCATGGGACTGATGCAGAGTTTAGTTTATTGTCACGTGTACCATGGTACAGTGAAAAGCTTTTGTTGTTTGCTAACCAGTCAGAGGAGACAAAAGCTTTTCACTGTACCTCGAGGAAGATGCCCAGGAGAATTATGCTCATGTGACTTTAAACACACATTGAATTACATTTGACAACACTGCCCATCTCAAACAACGCCAATAATAAAGGTTGAATTTGGAATTACTGACAAATTAGCTACATGAGGAGTAACAGGGAGAGAAACAAGAGAAGGGGTCGGGGGAGCCCGAGGGGGGAAGAGAGAGGAGAAAAGACATGAAAGAAAAACAGGCCATTGGGTGTAGGTAATGATTCTGGCCTTTATCTTCTGACCAACATGAAAAACTGGCCACCAAGAGCAGGACAAAATGTGTAGGAAGGAACTACAGATGCTGGCTTGCATTGAAGATAACACAAAATGCTGGAGTAACTCAGCAGGACAGGCAGTATTTCTGGATAGAAGTTAATGGGTTATGTTTTGGGTTGAGACCCTTCTTCAGACTGAAGAAGGGTCTTGACCCAAAACATCACCCACTCCAGCATTTTATGTCTATCACCAAGAGCAGGAATTGGATGGCTGAATCAAAGGAACAAAGAATTAACTCACAATCTCCAATTCTGTTTTCTTATCACACCTGTCACAATAGCACAAGTTATCTCCATCCAAAATGGAAGTTTTCAAGAAGTCTTGAAAGGTGGCATTCTGTAAAGAAAGATTAAAAGTTGCATTATAAATGTGATTTAATTCAATAAATTCATAATGAAACTGGTTGCTAAGACTACAAAACAGTTCTTCAGCAAGTTCATCAGCAGCAATGTAACATTATTAACATTTCCACTTAAGTAACAACAATTATTTCAGTTGCCCAGAATATTTGACAAGACTGCAGAGAGAGGGAACCTGGGATGGCTGGTTTCATTATCTGTCGAGTAATGCTGGAATCATGAGTTCAATTCCCAAAAAGAGCAGGGGAATTTAAATTTGATTGGCCAAAGAAATCAGAAATCAAAGGTGACCAAGTAACTGGTGGATTGTCAAAAAGATAAACTCAAATTTGGTGAAGGTTTCAAATTCATAGTAATGCAATAATTGATTTATTAATATTCCCTACGCTATTATCACATGTGACAGGTCCCAGTTAAATTCTTTGTTTTGCAGACCGTACGCAAGGCCTGCAAAGATTATTCATTACAGTCTCCAATAATCCCTCTTCATTCGTGGCGGTCCCATCCCCCCACATACACCAGGTCCCCATTTGTTCTCTTGGCAGCTCCCTCCACGCTGGGTCCCCATTGTGAAAAGTCCTCTGTAGCATTAGTCAATACGAGTTGCAATAATAACAATGAATGGATCACTTGGTATCCACTGGGGCATCAAAGGCAGAGTGAGCTCAGTTAACCCCACAAACCTCTCAGTAAGATGTGATTCCTTGCGCTAAAACTGGGTATACTGTTCCACTGATTAATAACCAACCATGTCATCTCTGGGTGCCCGCTCTACCACCCACCAAATGGTGCTCAGGGCCTGGCACATTGGCACAGAGACAACAACCTGGCTGCTCAACACACGGCTTGAGATCTAACTATTCCTTTGGTTTGTGTTTCATTCGCAAGAAGATGACCTACCACAAATCATACCTGCAGAACTTGTTCTGTAACAACCCATGTTCTCTTGTTACCCATTAAAAAAAAAACATTCCTGGTATCTGCAAGCTGCTGGCAAAGTCATTGTTTATTGCCCATTTCTTATTGCCCTTCAGATGGCCCTGGTAACCTGCCACCGTGAATCGCTGCAGTCTTTCGGGTGAAGGTTCTTCCATTGTGCTGTTGGGATGTGAGTTCTAGATTGGGGATTAGACTTAGAAACCAAGGACCAGGGATATATTTGTAAGTGGGGATAATGTTCAAAATTAGTTTAGTTCAGTTTAGAGATACAGCGCGGAAGCAGGCCCTTTGGCCCAGCTCCAACCAGCGGTCCCCGTACACTAGCACTATCCTACACACACTCGGGACAATTTACAATTTTTACTGAAGCCAATTAACCTACAAACCAGGATGTCTTTGGAATGTAAAAGGAAACCGGAGCACCCAGAGAAAACCCACGCAGTCGCTGGGAGAACGTCCAAACTTCGTACAGAAAGCGCCTGTAGTCAGGATCGAACCCGGGTCTCTCGTGCTGTAAGGCAGAGACTCTACCGCTGCACCACCGTGCCACACCAAGGAAATAGGAGGGCAAACCATGGGATGTCGTTTTCCCATACACCTTTATCCTCTTGTTGAAAGTCACCAAGTACATCCTGTCTCATTGGCAGATCAACCCATTGGAAGTGAAAGTGCAGCAGCAACAGTCTCTCACTCCTTCAGTATATTCCCTGCAGCTTAACATGTCGCTTGGTATCTGGTTCATTACTGGCAAGGTAAACCATCTGATGCTCATCTTCCAAAACAAATGAGCCCTTCACAACTAGGATCAGTGGTTCTTTCCATTGGATACCACTGGAAAGAATCCTTATTGAAGACCATTGCATGAAATCCTTATCTGCCAACAGAAGGACTCCATGGTTTTCTGTTACCAATTAAGGTCCTGTTTTTTTATTTCTAGGCTCTGCTTTGACCTTCCTTGCAATCCTATTCTAACGCATGCTTTGTCGGAACCATGTAAAAATATTTACGTGCCACTTACCACATTTTGGATGTGGATACCTCTATCATTTGAGTGAACTGGCAAAGGAATATCCAAAAGATCGCATTGTGTTGTGTCTTCAACTTTGCATTCCAAACACCTCTGGCTATTAATCATTTTACTTTGGTAGATCTGGGTGGAAAATGTTATAATTTTCATTTTTACATTATTTATTTCTTCACAATCATTGTCCCATTACAGATCCCACTAACCTTCTCATGTCTTTAGCCCGATATATCTACAAGTAAAAAGATTCTTAGTTTATGAACATTTTCTCACTCTTCTCTGATACGCCAAAAGTCTTTTTTTTCACGCAAACAATTGCCTTGTGGTACAGTGAACACAGATTCTTACAGACAGGAAGTGACACAGCTGGCGTCCTGGTGCCTTCGTAATAACCTGGAGCTCAATACTCTTAGGACAGTGGGATTGATAGTAGACTTTAGGAGAGCTCCCCCTCCCCTCACCCCACTCACCATCAACAACGCCACAGTCACATCTGTGGAGTCTTTTAAGTTCCTGGGAACCATCATCTCCAAGGACCTTAAATGGGAGGCCACCATCGACTCCACAGTCAAAAATGCACAACAGAGGGTGTACTTCCTGCGGCAGCTGAGGAAGCACAATCTGCCACAGGCAATGATGGTCCAATTCTACACGGCCATCGTAGAGTCTGTCCTCACCGTGTCCATCATGGTCTGGTTTGGCTCAGCCACCAAGCACGACACCTGGAGGCTGCAGTTCGATCAGCTGAGAAGGTTGTTGGCTGCAACCTTCCCCCCACTGATGACCTGTACACTGCAAGGGCCAGGAAGCGAGCGGGCAAGATCATCTCTGACCCCTCTCACCCCGGCCACAAACTCTGTGAATCACTTCCTTCTGGAAGGCGACTCCGGACTGTCAAAGCCGCCACAGCTAGACATAAAAACGGCTTTTTTCCATGAGTAGTAGCTCTTCTGAATAACCAATAATCTGTAGCCTCCTTTTACTCTGGTATTTTATTTCATTCACATGTTTAAACTATAATATTTTATTATTAATGTTTAATGTTTTATGTGTTATTCTTAATTGTTACTGTATGTTGTGTTACTTGCGAGCAGAGCACCAAGGCAAATTCCTTGTATGTGAATATATACTTGGCCAATAAACTTATTCATTCAGGAACAAAGTTAGCTAAATCCTACCTGTTGTTTTCTCACCATAAAATTCACACTCATGCTGGAGTAACTCAGCGAGGCAGGCAGCATCTCTGGAGAGAAGGAATGGGTGACGTTTCAGGTCGAGACCATTCCTTCTCGCCAGAGATGCTGCCTGTCCCGCTGAGTTACTCCAGCATGTTGTGTCTATCTTCGATTTAAACCAGCATCTGCAGTTCTTTCCTCCACATAAAATTCACACTGATCCTTTATCAATCAACAAAACTGGGATCCTTCAATTAATTTTATTTTCCTATTGCTCACCCCATTTATATTACAGGAGAAATTTCTCAACTCCTCTTACAGGGATGTTACAAATGGAATCTCTCTGTGTCAAGTGGGATACTAGGCTTCCGGGCAGTTGTCCCTTTAAACGCAGGCTCACCCCAGCCAGTGTGGGATTATTGAATTTGTTTTATGATATATTGTTTTCTTATCTACCAGCAATGATAATGTGCAGCCCTGTTACAAGTCATTCAATTCAATACAGAATCACTGTGTAAATGTTGGCATCTTTACAATATGAAGGGACTGGATGGTAGGGAAGGGAATTGGAATATATTAACTTATTGACTAATGCCTCATCTTTTGCCTCAGATGATAAGATCAATGACAACAATTTTCAAGCTCTACTTTATTGTAACATGTACAGTAAAACCCGATATGGTAAAGGTACATTCATATTCCAAATTCTATGCCAGCCTTCCTCAAATTTGGTCAGGCATCATAAACTATTTGCATATGAACCAAAGAGATAAATCAGTATCAGATCCCACACAGATTGATTTTATTGCATGCCTGAATAAGTGTTTGAAATCTATTACATCTTACCTGCAATATGTTACAGGTCTCCCCTTCAGTTTCTTTGCTGACCTTGTTCACTAACCGTCTGAAATATTCTTCTGCGTCTTGTTGTTTGTAAACTTAAAGATAAAACAAAATTATCTTTTGTTGCTTAATTCTGAATAATAAAATGTTATTCATTGTTAAAAGCTATAGGAAGTGACAGCAATGTTGGAAACAGTGGATGGAGCATTGGGAATGCCGTTGGAACGCTAAACACCAGCCTGAGATCCCGTCAGAGTTCAGCGAAGGAACACTCAAAGGGGACAGGGAGAAGAAATAACGAAAACCATGTTTGTAAAAGAAAAGAAAATTCTACCATCAACTCTGAAGAGGAGAGGGATGTCGGTTCGCTGAACGATCCAGGTGAAGGCTGGAGGCCCAGCAGCAGCCTGGGACTCGCCTGGATCGGGCTCCGCTCCATAACACCTAGTGCACGGTCAGACACTGGAAATTGCCCCAAATCTGGCGACTCAAAAAATAATTTCACTGTGTTTCGTACGTGTGACAATAAAGCACCGTTGGACTATTGACGAATTTCTAGCAGTAAGTTCTCAATCTTGCATGTATAGTGTATCTTGCATTCTGCTCACAATGATTAAATGTTATGATTAATGTTTTAAATGTTTTTCTCTGAATAATGAGCAGCAGAATCTCTGTTACGATTAGCAGACTTTCAATTAGCCTTCTATGGCCTTCAATTTATCTTATCGAACATTGGCATAACAATGTTTACTGCAATGGCCTGAGATGCATAGTGATACTGCCAAAATAGTACAAATGCAAGTTCAGATTAACATTTTAAAAGGTTTCATGTATTCACATGTTCTAACACACGACACCTTTCTGGCAACTCATAAAAAAGGTTTTCAATTAAATTAAAATAGAAAATATTCAGAAAATTATGCAGCCTCTGTGCAGGAAGAAAAAAAGTGTTTCAGATTAGTTCAATTTTACCATAAAATCTGCCTGTCCTTCTAAATATTTCAGACATTTTCTGTTTCAGATTTTCAGTGCCTGCAACATTTTGAGATTAAGAAGTGATCTATTGGAATGTATAACATTCTTGTTGGGCACAACAGGATAAATCTGAACCTAAGATAGTCACAAAATGCCAGAGTAACTCAGCGGGTCAGGTAACATCTCTGGAGAAAAGGAGTAGGTGACATTTTGGGTCAAAACCCTTCTTCAGACTGGATCTGAAGATTTGACCCTGTTGCTTTTTTTTTCTCTTCACTCTGGTGTCCAAAACCAAGAGCCAGTCATGAAGTAAGCGGGTCAGCAAATTAGGGCTGAGATGAGAAGAAATTTCTTCAGACAAAGGGTAGCAAGTATTTGGAAGTCTTTTAAGTTTAGTTTCAAGATACAGTGCGGAAACAGGCCCTTTGACCCACCGAGTCCGCGACGGCCAGTGATCCCCGCACACTAACACTGTCATACACACACACACGAGGGACAATTTACAATTTTACTCAACCAATCAACCCACAAACCTGTTCATCCCTGGAGTGTGGGAGGAAACCAGAGCTTCTGTGGAAAACTCACACAGGTCATGGGGAGAACATACAAATGCAATATAGAGAGTACCCGTAGTCAGGATTAAACCCCATGTCTCTAGCACTGTAAGGCAGCAACTCTACCACTGTGCCACCGTGCCCAAGAGGACTCCTGAAGCAGAGTTCCTAGGTTTATTCATGACAGATTAATGGATTTTTATATTGTAAAATAATCAACGAAATGGAGTTGGTACAGAAAGATTGGTTGTGTGGTCAGTTCAGTCAGTTTATTATTTTGTCACATGTACCGAGGTACAGTGAAAAGCTTTTGTTGCGTGCTAACCAGCCAGTGGAAAAACAATACATGATCACAATTGGGCCATTCGCAGTGTATAGATACAAGATAATAGAATAACTTTTAGTGCAAGGTAAAGCGATAAAGTCCGATCAAGGATAGTCCGAGGGTTCCCAATGAGACAGATTGTAGTTCAGGACTGCTCTCTGGTTCAGTTGCCTGATAACAGCTGGGAAGAAACTGTCCCTGAATCTAGAGGTGTGCGTTTTCACACTTCTATACCTTTTGCCAAATGGGAGATGGGGGAGAAGAGGGAGTGGCCAGGGTGCGACTCATCCTTGATGATGCTGCTGGCCTTGCCGAGGCAGCGGGAGGTATAATTGAGGGCATAATATTACTGAATGCCAGTGAAGACACGAGGGGCTGAATACCCATTCTTGTTTATGACCAATGTTGATGCTGAACATGTCATTGTTATATAATTTACACACTGTATTCCAGTCAGAAATTTGCAGAATTATTCTTGCATTCTTACTTACCATCATCTCTGCTCATGCCTAGATTTCTTGTAATCAAATCTGTCCTTGGTGTTTCTCTTGCATCTAGCTTTGCAAACAGTTCTTTAAGTTGATAAATGATGCTGGCTTCCTTATTGATCTTTTTAAATCGTTGTTCATTTAATCTAAGGGAAGGGACATAAAATGGTCAATTTCCACGACACCCCCTGTAGCTGTTAGTGTGGATTTGACATTATATAGCACCTACATTTTGTACATAACCAGCTAACACTCACGCACATGAAACATCAAAGTAATTGAATGAAATGTGGCTGGCATATTGATTCTTATTTATTACTGAGTGTACAAACCTGATGATAGTATCCTTCACTTCAGGAGACATGTAGAAAGTCTGAAGCAACGTGTTCAGGTAGCATGTGGCCCCCTGGTTATATATCCCGACAAATCCTAATCAACAATAAGAGCATTGTTAACACCGATCATATATAGGATGCAGCAGAAACAATAAGCTGTGTGTGTGCGTTTATGTGTGTCGGGGGTAGTCACTAGAAATAATATGGTGCTCCAGTTTCCTCCCACACCCCAGGCTTTGCAGGATAATTCGCCTCTGGAAGTTGGTCCTAATGTGTAGGGAGCGGATGAGAACGCGGGACAACATAGAACCAGGGTGCACAGGTCGGCGTGGACTCGGTGGGACGAAGAGCCTGTTTCCAAACCACAATTAAACAGATGGTCAAGATGTTTGTTGTAAATTGAATGGAGGATTATGAGAATAATTGTGAGAATTATTATTTTATCAAATAAGTAGCTGACCAGCTGGGGGCTGTTTCCACCCTAAACTGAATGTCTCCAGATTAGTGCATTCATGGTGCAGGTAGGTGGGCTTTATGGTAGAAGAGGCTTTTCATTAACTCCGGCCCGTTTATATTATTTGCCATTCGGTGCAAGTGCATATGGGGATAGGTCAATAGTAGAATCATCATTGCCCCGCGATTAACACTGAAGTACTGGATAGTACACTATAGCGTTGCAGTCCTGTCGCTTACCTGTGGGATTTGCATTGTTTCGCATTCCGCTGTTCCTCATTTCTTTCCTTTTACGGTTTTCCCCTCTTAGTCCGACACTTGTTGTCAGTCTGAAATTAAACAAAGCGAGTGAATGGGCAGTGGTTTTAGCCACGCTCCGGGTGTTGGGAGTTCAACTCACACACTTCCTCTGCTGAGATTCGCAGTGTCTGAGACCAGGCACAACCGCAGCGCTCTGTCACTTCTGCAGGAAATACATCCCGATTGTAAACGCGTCCAACTCTGCAACCTAATCAGTGGCACACACTATCAGGAGTTAGTTTCCGTTTCGTTTCCAAATATGCCTCATTGTTATTGCTGGGAATCTGTGCTACTTAGCGAGCCAATGTGGTTAGAAAGCTCTGGAGTAACTCAACGGGTCAGGTAGCATCTCTGGAGAACTTCGCAGATACAGTCTGAAGTCATCCCTCCACCACCTCCAGTTTAAATTCAATTTGGAATATTTTGGAGGACCAAGAAACCAAGAAGGATTCCGACCGAAAACGTCACCTATCCCTGTTCTCCAAAAATGCCGCCTGACCTGCTGGGTTACTCCAGCACTTTGTCTCTTTTCCTTTGCAAGCCCGCATCTGCAGTTCCTTGTTTCTTGGCTCCATAATATATAAGATTCCTTTCGCATCTGTTGTTTCTTTAATCAGAATGCATATGTTGCTTCAATTTATAATATAACCTTTTCATGTTTCATCCCGAGGGTTAAATTAATTGCCCAGTGGAATAAACGAAAAGTACTTGCAAAGTTTTGCAGCACAGTGGGCTTAAGCTGCTCTCTAGTGGAGACCTGAGAGTGGTGAAACACAGGGCAAGCGATAACTGCTGGTGGTAATTGGTGGATTAAAAAAAAAGACACAATGTGAACCAGCATCTGCCGTTTTTGGTTCTAGAAAAACCTGAGGATGCTGGAAATTAGATATAACAGCAGAAAATGTAGGAAAAGCTCAGCAGTCAGTCTGAAGAAGGGTCTCGTCCCGAAACGTCACACATTGCTTCTATCCAGAGATGCTGCCTGAGTTACTCCAGCATTTTGTGTCTATCAGCAGGTCAATTAAAGTCCGTGCAAAAAGAAAAGGCGTTTCAGATTCTGATAGATGCTCCAATGATCTCCTGGTGTTTGCATCAGCGGGTATCAGCTGTCATTCTTCACCCCACTTCTGCCGATTTTTCATAGGTTCATAGGTGATGGAAGCAGAATTAGGCCTTTTGGCCCATCAAGTCTACTTTTTTTTAAGTCTGAAGAAGGGTTTCGGCCCGAAACGTCGCCTATTTCCTTCGCTCCATAGATGCTGCTGCACCCGCTGAGTTTCTCCAGCATTTTTGCGTACCTACTTTTTTTAAAGTTAGTTTAGCGATACAGCACAGAAACAGGCCCTTCGGCCCACCGAGTTTGCACTGGCAAGCAATCTCTACGAACGCTAGAAGCAATTTACCATTATACCAAGCCGATTAACCTACAAACCAGTATTCCTTTGCAGTATGGGAGGAGACTGAAGATGTCGGAGAAAACCCAGGCGGTCACGGGGAGAACGTACAAACTTCGTACCGACAGCACCCATAGTCAGGATCGAACCTGTAAGGTAGCAACTGTACTGCCACACCACCTTGCCGCCCTTCAA
This sequence comes from Amblyraja radiata, assembly GCF_010909765.2. Lineage (NCBI taxonomy): Eukaryota > Metazoa > Chordata > Chondrichthyes > Rajiformes > Rajidae > Amblyraja > Amblyraja radiata. Next base: position 1,134,150 of record NC_045968.1, on the reverse strand, counting down.
TCCACTCCGCCATTTAATCATGGCTGATCAACCTCTCCCTCTCAACCCCATTCTCCTGCCTTTTCCTCATAACCCCTGACACCCATAATCATTCATCACAAATCTATCTATCTCTGCCTTGAAAATATTCATTGACTTGGCTTCCACAGCAATGAATTCCACAGATTCACCATCCTCTCTGACTAAAGAAATCTCCTTCGTTATGGATTGGCAAGAGTTTTGGATTGTTAGCACAACAAATCACCACTGCAGTGTGCCTACTTACTCCAAATGGAAAACAAATCTGGTGCTTTTGTATATTCCAGAAAACATTAAAAAAAAAACTATCACAATGAATGCAGATTCTCACCAAGATATCCCTGAAGAGCAGGGCCGGCCTTAAGCTGATTGGACAATTTGCTCCCAAATGGGTCCCGCACCTAAGGGGGCCCCGCGCTAGAGTAATCTACTCTCAGCTCAGGTAGATCTACCCCGGGTGGAGGGGGGGAGAGAGAGTAGAGGGGTGGAGGGGGAGGGGGTGTGAGGGGGAATGGAGAAGGGGGAGAGGGGGTGGTGCGTCATCACGGCAGCGCTCCCGCCCCTCCAGTCGCCGTGCTTCATGCACACAGCCCCAGCTCCACCCCTCTCTCTCCCCGGGAGACGCGGTGAACAATACAGGAGGGGCCGGGCCAGGGATTGGTGCAACGTTTACAAACCTCGGCCTCAGCTCACACCCGTCCGCCCAGACCCCGGCATCTGCTCCCTCCCTTCTCTCCTTCCCTTCCCTCCCTCCCTCCCTTCTCTCCTTCCCTCCCTCCCTTCTTCCCTCCCTCCCGTCTCTCCTTCTCTCCCTCCTTCCTTTCTCTTTTTCCCGTCTCTCCTTCCTTCCCTCCCTTCTTTCTCTCCTTCCTCTCTCTCTTTTCCCTTCGCTGCTTCCCTCCCTCCCTTCTTTCTCTACTTCCCTCCCTCCTCTCCTTTCTCCCTTCTCTCCCTCCCTTCTCTCCTTCCCACACACACATCACACACAGACAACTAACACACATGCAACTAAGGCACACACACGCACAGCTCAGTCACTCAGGCCTGGTGGACTGGCAGCTCAGAAACTGCCAGAAATTCTGCCCACAACAGATGAGAGACTGTGTGAGAGAGAAGGGAGAGAGTGTGGAGAATCAATTTTAGATATTTTTCATCTTTTTCTGCAGATCACAGCAATGAATAATAATAATAATAATAATAATAATATATTTTATTGTCATTGCACATAAGCGCAATGAGATTTGGTATGCAGCTTCCATCTGATGTCATAACTTAAACAACTAATAAAATTTAGATTTAGATACCCCGAGAACATGGTTTGTAAAAAGAACATTAAAACAGTAAAACAGTTCAAACAGACTAAAGTGCAGATGTGTCTGTGCGACGTGACCATCCGAGGGAGACAGTCCAGGGGGTGGGGGACATTCAGCAGGGCCGGTTCAGAATGAAGCTGTTCCTGAGTCTGGAGGTTCTGGCGAAGAAGGCCTTGTAACGTCTGCCGGAGGGAAGTAGTTCGAACAGTCCATTACAAGGGTGTGAGGAATCTTTATGGATGTTGATGGCCTTCCTGAGGCACCGTGTGTGGTAGATGCCCTCCAAGGCTGGTAGCTGTGTCCCAATGATCTTCTGCACTCTGTGGACGACACGCTGAAGAGCTCTCCTCTCCGCCTCCATGCAGCTGAGATACCACACAGAGATGCCATACGTTAATATGCTCTCTGTGGTGCAGCGGTAGAAGGTTGACAGCAGCTGGCCGAAGCTGAGGAGGAAAGTCTATCCTGATGGGCTGAAGGGGCTCTTTTAAAACAAATCTGAGTGAAATCTCAGTGAAAGGTACATTTTCTGGATTTTTCCTGGCATGGCGCGGGCCTTTTCGGCCAAAATGCTCCTCCTGGGATAATATGGGCATTTTGGGCAAAAGAGACTGGTTTCTTGGCTAATAAGGGTGTTGTGGGCCGAAATTAGTGGTTTCAGGCAGGCCAAACAACTCATTTCATTTCATTTCCAATTGCATTGCAGTTTCAAGCACAGGGCAGGCCGAATAGCTCATCGCATTTTCATTTCACTTCCATTGCCATTGCAGTTTCAAGCACAGGGCAGGCTCAAGCCAAACAGCTCATTGCATTTTCACTTCATTGCATTTTCAAGCACAGGGCAGGCTCAAGCAAAACAGCTCATTGCATTTTCACTACATTTCTATTGCATTGCAGTTTTAAGCACAGGGCAGGCCAAACAACTCATTTCATTTTCATGAAGGGCTAACAAATCATTTATTCAAGTACATTGCATACTCACAGTGTTCTGTGGTTTCCCAGCTCAGACAGAGAGTCGTGACCTCTCCCTCACCATCTTGCAGACAGACTGAGCCACGCCCACACTTCCGGGTTTTATAGTCCCTCCCCGTGGCTTTCATGGCGGTGATGACAGGAGATGAAATCTCAAGATTATTTAAACACTAATAAGTCTTTTATTTTTCATCAATGGGAAAAATCCTCGGGGCCTGCACAGTGGAGGAGGGCTCTGAGTAAGATGGCCAAAAAATCACAGCCATATGTGGTAGCGTTTTTTCTAAAATCAAAGCACAGTGCAACAGGAAGTGGTAAAGATGAAACTTTTAATTATATAGATAATAGACTTCATTTGTATTTCTATGATTCTACAGACCTTGGCTGGGAACCTGGGCCTCACCAAAATTGTTCCCAATTGGGCCTCGCACCTCCCAAGGCCGGTCCTGCTGAAGAGTCTTGCAACTTCTGAAGTGTTTGCTGTAGAGAAATGAAAACTCCAATCTCGAGTGATCATCCATCATTAGAAATTAGAAAAAAATGCCATTCAAAAGCAGTTTGAGAACAAAAGCTACAATACAAAATACATGCATCATATCTCATTGACAATAGCAGAAGGAACCTGGTCAGAATGACAGCAAGCTTCATGCACTTGATACACTTCATGCACAGGGATGGCACGGTGGTGCAGCGGTAGAGTTACTGCCTTAAGTAAATAAGTAAGTAAGTACGTTTATTGGCCAAGTATTCACATGAAAAAGCTACTTTTATAACTACTAAACCAGGTTCGCTTCTTAATAAACAGACACCACACAAACTATTTGGTAGACCAGTTCACAACTTTACTTATTATCGGCCGATGGAAGGGAGGGAGAACTCCAGTCAAGTGACCATTACAGACACTTGACCGTCCTCCGTTCACCTCACTGAACAACAGAATTACATTGCCTTAAATAGGGTTTTTTTGTCCCCTTAGCACATTTCACAGACATTAGTCATGGTCAGAGGTACAGGAAAAGGTTTCCACAGAATGCATCACATCAAAGGCCCTTTGTTTACATAGTACAAGATAACATTGGCCATTTGGTTTACGACATTTTATCTTCACAGAGATCACCCTAGCTCTTTCGCTGCTTCCTCTCTGTCATTTGGTCCTTCATAAACATAGGCCATTTGGTTTATGGCATCTTACTTCAAAGATGTGACTAGCTGTTTCTTTCTCTGTCACTTCCTCACTTGGGAGACAATGTTATAGGATTTATTATCCCACACACTCGCAACCTGAGGCAAGCCTAATTTGAGACTAAATATAAGCTGTAAGCTAGCCCAGAAGCCAATTTAATATCTTCTTATATTTTAACTAAAATTCAGCTTCATCATTCCATCCTTTTATCAAATTTTTGATAACAACTACAGTCCTTGCTGAGTACATACGAAAGACCATAAGCATCTCATCAGACAAATTAATAGTACACTAGTAACACAATCATTTCATAGTGGACAATCGTTCCACAAGTCCCTCCAAACATTTTAAATGGCCACCAACCTCCCCCGGACGTGACACTAAGATACTACCATAGGACAGGAAAAGGATCATAAAAATTGCTCAGCCTTTATTCGGCTTCACTTGGAACTCCCCTTGTGCTGGTGTAACTGGTTCATGCTTCTTTTGTGTGGCACTGCATTTGCAACATAACAATGCCCTGTCACAAATATACTGTTTCCTAAAAATACACCAGTGCCTTGGTTGTGGCAAAAACAGGTAGATTTAACTGGCCTTTGCAGACCTCTTACTGTCTGTAGTCAGGGTATCTTTGCTGCGCTTGTCATGTTTGACTTCAATCTTGTTTAAAAGGAGGTGTGTACTATCCTTTGAATGTGGGTTAGTCCACAAGCTTTCCAGTCTGAAGAAAGTTCAGTCCATGTGGGCTGGGCCACCCCAGAATTAAGGGAGTATCAATAGCCCATCGTCCTTGTTTCCACAAACTGTTCACAGTCAATCAAATGTATCCAGCGACGATGATCTTCAATCTTTACAGCAGTTCATGTTGTTAGCAACACTTGGTTGTTCTTTTCAACACAATCTCAATTTCTTCTTGTCCCAGCACCATCATCGTATAGCTTTTATGGCCTTGGTCACTGGTTTCCAGCAAAAACTCATCCAACCTGGGAATGTAGATCTGGCAAGACATGGGTTAATTGCCGACCATACATAATTAGTTAATTGCCCAGGGCCTGTAAGTGGCTTCCCCCCACTCTCCAGGGGGTGGACACAGCAGCTTTTCCTGTATCAATCTTGTTCCCAGCTGAGTTTCTCCAGCACTTTTGTCTTCCTTTGATCTCTCAGCATCTCCAGTTCCTTCCTAACACTTCCCTTTGAATTTATTCTTTAATTCGATAATATCCGAAGAGGCTCTCTCCACCTAAATATTCAATTTTCCAAATATGTTCTCTTCCCCAATCTACTTTATCTTTTACCAAACAGTAATCTTGCTTCATTTGCATTTTAAAAGACAACCTCTGTTATCATCTCAAAACAATCTTTCCCAAAAGAACTCACTCAGAATCAGTAATCAATACATTTTCTTTTTCTCTGTAATTTTGACATTTCCAATCTCATTTAACACTTTAATCGGGATGAGTCTTTTTTAAACTTGGTTCAAAAGATTTATAATCAACCAACACATTTTATCATTCGAGTATAGCTCCGCCCCCCATTCATGCCTGTTTCTTAACGGAGCACACCAAAAACTGTCTGTCCCATTTGCATTTTAAAGGACAAACTTCTTAAAGTGACACACAACTTTGCTCATTGCTTCGAATTTCACACATTCCACATAAAAAACATTGTTTTACAAGCAGTACATATACAAAAACATTGTTTTACCAGCAGTATATATACAAAAACATTGTTTTACCAGCAGTATATAATATTTCATCTTCAAAGACATCTCTTTGTAATTTACTTTCCCTTTTTCTGACAAGACTTCTGTTTACCAAAATCCTGGTTACCTAACCCTAATTGGACATTGATCCAGATCATGATTAGTCACACTCCTTGACTTTTCAGTCTCCCTAGCTCTTTCCTCATTTCTCCATCAAATTTCCCTTCATCCCCAATTTTTTTATAACATAGTTGCCTGTCAGAAAAAGGATTTACCTCCGGGGTAATTTTGTTTTGCAATCCCCATTGACTCTTTCCACCATCCCAGATGCCTGTGGGTGGTGTACACAGTGAAATTGCAGTCGAATATTAAAATGTGCACATTTTCCCTTATTAATAGTGGCAATAAAATGAAGACCATTGTCTGAACTTATGGCAGTAGGTAGGCCAAACCTGGGAATAACTTCTCTTAACAACAATGTTACCATAGTTTCAGCAGTATTATTAGTGGTTGGTAGAGCTTCACTCCACCTGCTAAATAAATCTAAAATCACTAAGCAATATTTATAACACTGGACCCTTGGCATTTCAATAAAATCAATCTGTATGCATTCAAACGATCGTGATGGCATTGGCGTCACCGCTGAGGGTATCTTAAAATGGTTTGCCTGGATTACTTCGTTGGCAAATTTTACATTCATAGGCCTGCCACCACATTTCCTTTGTTATCCTATCATTCCCTCCTTACCAGCATGGGTAAGACGAGTAAAAATGTATCGTATACACCAACTTGTCCAAGCGGGGTGTGCTGAATCAATGGCACAGCCCTCTTGTTTCCATAGTTATTATTATATATGAGAGGCGTCCCTCTGTAATGTACATACCTCCTTCATGTTTGGCAGGACCGTTCTATTTGCTAGCATCTGTTTACGTGCTGTCACTACGCATTTGGATGTACAGGCTGCATTGTTTGGATACACTATCGGCAACTCATTGCCTTTTGCTATAGGGTCCCCAGCACCAGTGTATGCAGTACATTTAATAATGACCAGCTGTTATGCCTTAAGCAAATTACGCACAGAAAGGCATTCCCGTGCTCCCAATCCTGGGGAGCTTTGTAAGGTCGGAACTTCAAGGTATAGGGATGTTACTGACGGAACTGTCCCAGGTAAAGATGCCATTGCTACTGGTAGGGCATAGGGAGGTGGACATCTCCCAAGATTATCTAACTCCTCATCTTCATTACCAAATAGGGTCGTCGTGCCAGACATGAAGTCTCCTCCAGAGGATTTACCAGTACTGGGTTTATTTTTTACTAACCATCACCTGTTTCTCACCTCCTGTCTGTCTTTTAATTATTTCCTCTTGTTCCTCTGCCCACTGGCATTCTAGTTGCAATACGTTCCATCCTTTCCGAGTGCTATCCTTGTTTCTTAACTCTATCCCCTTCTTACATACAGTATCCATCCAACTTCAAACTCTATACTCTCCTCATGCTTCTTCACTGCGTCTGCGTCCCATGTTTTAATTCCTTTCTTCCATTTCTTTCCTGCCTTCCTTTCCCATATAAATGTCTCTACATTCCATGTTCCCCCTACTGGCCAGGCTTCATCCCCCAACCGTTTGGTCAACTTGTAACTTAACATTCTAAATTTCTTATTATACTTAGGATTCAAATAACACATATGATGGACTGTTATCCAGAGCATTCCTCATAGATAGATAGAAAGAGAGAGAAAACAGACTTCTTAATTCCGAATCGTTCCAAATATATCAACTAGGCTGACCCGCTAATGAGACCCCAGTTTCTCAATTTGGCTGACTAATTGTTCCAAATATATCAACCAGGCCGACTCGCTACTCGAGACCCCAGTTTCTCAATTTGGCTGACTTTTTAACCCTTTAATATACGACCCAAGTGTCTCAACGAAGCAGACCCGCTAACTGGGACCCCTGTTTCTCAACCTGGCAGACTTTTTAAACTTAATATACAACTTATTTCTCAATCCGACAACTCTTCGGATGTCTCAATAAGCCAGACGCACACCTCAACCCCCCCCGTATCTCAACCCGACAAATCACGGATGTCTTAATGAGGCTGATGAGCCCTTAGTAGAGAGAGATAAAAAAGAGAAAACAAAGAGAGATAGAAAGAGAAACCGCTCAAGTCCTTCTTAAAAATACATGCACAATTCTGTCTTAAAAATACATACACAATCCCTTCTTAAAAAAAAACATATAAAGCCTAACTGGTCTTACCTTTGTCTGTTTCTAAGAACCTCGGCAGGGAACCAATTCAATGTCTGATGAAGGATCACAGATGTTCCCGGGAGTTTCTAGGGAGTCGGCCTTACAAGGGGGCCGATAGAGCTCAGTTATCTCCCTTCCAATCCCGGCAACCTCTGCAACCTCTTGCACAGTCAGCTGTTGATGTGGTCCCAGCGAGGCCTGCAAAACTACGCCAATGAAAAAGCTACTTTTATAACTACTAAACCAGGTTCGCTTCTTAATAAACAGACACCACACAAACTATTTGGTAGACCAGTTCACAACTTTACTTATTATCGGCCGATGGAAGGGAGGGAGAACTCCAGTCAAGTGACCATTACAGACACTTGACCGTCCTCCGTTCACCTCACTGAACAACAGAATTACATTGCCTTAAATAGGGTTTTTTTGTCCCCTTAGCACATTTCACAGACATTAGTCATGATCAGAGGTACAGGAAAAGGTTTCCACAGAATGCATCACATCAAAGGCCCTTTGTTTACATAGTACAAGATAACATTGGCCATTTGGTTTACGACATTTTATCTTCACAGAGATCACCCTAGCTTTTCGCTGCTTCCTCTCTGTCATTTGGTCCTTCATAAACATAGGCCATTTGGTTTATGGCATCTTACTTCAAAGATGTGACTAGCTGTTTCTTTCTCTGTCACTTCCTCACTTGGGAGACAATGTTATAGGATTTATTATCCCACACACTCGCAACCTGAGGCAAGCCTAATTTGAGACTAAATATAAGCTGTAAACTAGCCCAGAAGCCAATTTAATATCTTCTTATATTTTAACTAAAATTCAGCTTCATCACACATACAAGGAATTTGCCTTGGTGCTCCGCACGCAAGTAACAACATGACATACAGTGACAGTGATGAATGACTCAGAAAACACTAAACATTAATAATAATAAAACATTAATGATAAAACACCATTGATCAAGCATGTGAACCAACAAAATACCAGATCAAAGGGAGGCTACAGCCTTCTGTGGCAACGAGTTCCACAGATTCACCAGCCTTTACTCGCACCACACTGCCCCCCTTCCCCCCTTCCCCCCTTCCATCCACCTGTACCTATATCCCTCCCTCTGACTTTGCATTGTGTTAAAGCTCGCCCGCTCTCTGGAATAACACCACCATCAGGCACTGATGCTCATAGTAAAGACACAACTTTATTACGTTAGCGGGAGTGGGAGAGTCGCTGCATTTATGGTCACGTACCTGCCAGCTCCTCGCGGTCCCACTGAATTATTCTGTGCACAGGCACTATATTTATACATGAGTGGTCATGGGTCCAGCTAATCACACAAGCAACACATTTCTGCACCGGTACTTATTGTCTAGAACAGACTTATTTCTCTCGGAGGTACTACTTGGTATCGGGCCTCTTCCCTTTTTAGTCACAATCTACAAAAGCACCTGTTACTCATTAGCTAGCAATACTAGGTAAAGTAAAGCAGGCTCACCACACGCAACATGCAATCTGTCATGTACACATTAACTCTTTAAACCCCATCCTCCTCTACAATTGGACTTGTCTTCTCTCCTTATTTGACACCTTCATGACTCCTTTTTGTCACCTTTTGTCACCCTTTCATCTCCCCTTCAGCTCTGGCCTTTTCTCACCCAACTAACAGACAAACCCCCCTCACCTGTATCCACATATCACTTGCCTGGCTTTGTTCCGCTCCTCACCTCTTTGCCAGCTTTGTCCCCTGCAAACAGTCTGAAGAGTGGCTCCAAACTCAAATGTTCACTGTCCATGTCCTCCAGAGATGGTGCCTGACCTGTTGATTTACTCCAGCGCTTTGTGTTCTATTGATTATAGAAGTTGTTGGCCTGTGTGGGCAAGTTGGACTGAAGGGCCTGTTTCCACACTGTATCTCTCTATGACTCTTAAGGGCCTGTCGCACGAGCGTGCGACTCCATGCGGCGAGCGTGACCTAACGTGGTCGCTTGAGTCATACGGCCTCGCGGGGCCGGTCCCACTTCGATCGCCGGACCCGTATGGAGTTGTGCGGAGCTGGTCCCGACATCGCGCGGGGCTCCGAAAAACTGACCGTGTACAAAAATTCCGCGCAGCAATGGCCTGCCGCCCCGCAGCCGCCTCAACGCCGTACGCACCACCTCGATGGGCGTGCGCAGCTGCCTTGACGGGCGTGCGCAGCGTCTCGATGCCGTACGTCACGCGCGAACCTCCCGCGGACTTCGCTTGAACTTATTGTCACTCACTCGACCTCCACGCGGCCCCCGCTTCCGGTTTGGTCGCGCTTGCCGCATGCAAGCCGCATGTTCGTGGGACAGGCCCTTAAGTTGGAACATTTAAGCACAGTTGTGCATGTTGGTGAGTCTCCATTTGGAGTGTTGTGTTCACTTTTGGTCACCTTGCTGTCAACTCGGAAAATACACCATTAAGCTGGAAAGAGTGCGGGGAAGATTTACTGCTTCATTCACCAACCCCCACAGCACATTGCAGGCACGCACCATCTTCTGTGTAAAAGTAAAGGTTGCTCCAGGCATCTCCATTAAACTTTGTCCCTCCCACCTTAAAGCTATTCCCCCTAGTATTTGAGTTTTGCATCCTGGGATAATGGTCCTAGGTCAGTCTCTCCATTGTCAGTGTGAGGCTAAAAACAAAATGGAGGAACCGCATCTCATATTTAGCATTTGTAGCTTACAGCCCAGTGGTATGAATATTAATTTCTCTCACTTCAGGTAGCCACGGCATTCCTTCTCTCTATCCCTTCCCCTCCCAAGTCGCACCAGCTTCTCGTTTTCACCCAACAAACAGCTAACAATGGCCTGTTTCCTTTATCATTGTTACTTTTTTGCATATCTTTTATTCATTGTTCTTTATCTCTCCACATCATCTTCTATATTTATAGGCAACGACGCATGCTGTATGTACATGCAAATATCCTCTTGCGTAAATTTGGTGCGTGTGCAAATGTGGTGAAGATGTCGCTATTTAGAGCATACTGCACACCACTCTACACTGAGCACCTGTGGTCGAACTATTTAAAGACAAGTATGCAGAGACTAAAGGTGGCATATAACAATGCCATGAGAACACTGCTAAGGCAACCTAGATGGTGTAGTGCCAGTAATATGTTTGTGGCTGCAGGAGTCAGTACTTTAGAAGCTATCCTAAGACACCACATGTATAAATTCATTTGCAGGATAAATGACTCTAAAAATGCGCTTATTGTGGCCTTGACAAACATAAGGGTTAGCACTACACGCTACGAATCCCAGTTGTAGAGACACTGGTATCGTTGTCTCGTTGTAGGACATTGATCATCTTTTAATCTGGATTTTTAACTTAAGTATTGTGGGTTTTTGTTAAATATAAATTATGATGTTTTTATGTGATATACCATGATTTTATATATATTTATGATATTTAATATGCAATGCATTTTTAATGTAATGTTGCCCCTTGTCTGGACCTTGAGTCCGAAATAAAGTTTATTATTATTATTATATCTCTTGTTTCCCTTATCCCTAAACAGCCTGAAGAAGGGTCTCGACCCGAAACGTCACCCATTCCTTCGTTCCAGAGATGCTGCCTGTCCCGCTGAGTTACTCCAGTTTTTGTGTCTATAATGATTCTGACTGTCTACCTTATCTATTCCTCATGTAACTTTGTATACTTCTATCAGGTCTCCTCGTGGCCCCCGGCATTCCAGATAAAAAAATGCAAGCCTGCCTAACTCTCCCTGTAAATGACATCGCCTAATCTGGGCTTCATTCTGATAAACCACCTCTACACCCTTTGAAATCATCCACACCCATCATGCAAATATATGTTTTTTAAAACATACATATAGGACTTCCGGTGGCGCCATGCTGGACTAGCAGCCGCAACTTTTAGCTCCGCTCCTGCAAAATCGCGATTTTTCGCGTTAAAATCGGGTCTGGAGGTCGGGACCGATTCAAAAACTCACCGGAGCCCTGGGACGTCGCGCTGACGACGCCATCAGTAAGCGCTGCGATTTAAAACGGAGGATAAAGGCTTTAAAATGAAAAAAACGTCTTCAGCTCAGAGCCCACAGAGAACAATAACAAAACTGCTGAAAACACAGAAAACTGAAGAACAGACCTCTGAAGTGGATTCTGGAATGGCTACAAGAGCCAAGACTGAGATGACTAAAGACTTGCTGGAACATTGCCGTTTGTCTCGCTCTGACTTTTACCTTGCCCTCCTTAACCTTCGCAACATCACCCGCGACCCTGCCATGGGCTCCCCTGCGCAGCGACTCATGTCTCGCACCACAAGGCCCCCGATCCCGGTGGCCCAGCGCTCCCTCGTGCCCTCCGTCCTCAAGCCCGCTGCTGTCCAGGAGCGCATTGCCCTTAAGCACGAAATCCAAAAGCGCTCCCACGATAAGTCCTGCCGTCCCCTCCCGAGTCTCTTCCCCGGTCAAGTTGTCCGAATGCAGTCCCCCTCCGGTCACTCCAGGGTCACCACCGTCGTCGGCTCCGCAGGTTCACCTCGGTCCTATCTGGTCGACCATGACGGCACCGTTTACCGCCGGTCACGACAGCACCTGCGGCTTGTCAACGAGCCACCACCACCGCCAGCGGACCCTTTTGCTCCGCCGCTGCAGTCTTCCACTCCTCCCGCCGCTCCTCGCATGCCTCGGTCCCTGCCTTCTCAGCTCTATCGGCCGACTTCTCCCCCTGCTCACCCTCCCTCGCCTGCCCGCCTGCCCGCTGCTGCGCCCGCGTCCCCTCCTTCTTCTCCATCTTCTCCATCCCCTCCCGGATCCCCCGTTCCGGTTCGGTCACCTGCACCTGCACCTGCACCTGCTCCTTTTCTTCCTGCAGGGAGGGGAGATGGCGAGATGCGTACCCGGTCGGGACGTGTTGTCAAGCCGCCTGTCCGTTATGGCGACTTTGCGTAGCTGCTCATAGCGCACGTGACGTGGTCGCCCTGTCACTACCTTGTTGCCTTTTGTTTCTAAGGGGAAGGATGTAGATGATATGTGCATGTACCTTTAACATAGTGACCTCACCACACGCTTCTTTACAGCTACTAAGGAGAAAAATGAAATGGAGGAGATAAAGAACTCGGTAAGAGAACTGAGAAAAGATATTGAGGCTGGAAACATAAAAATGATGGAAAATATTAACGTTAAATTGATGGAAAATATGTCGAACATTAATGCTGGTAATCAAAAAGTTATTGACTGCATTGGCATTATACAAAAACTAATTGAGGATGTGCATGAAGAGCTAATGGGGAGAATTAATAAAGGGGAAGTAGAAACTAAGAAGAAGTTTGAGGCTGTGCATGTAATTGTTTCTTCACATGTAACTGAAATGAAAGACATGGAAACAAATGTTGAACAAATGGCTGAAGATATGCAGGGAATGAAGCTAGAACTAGACAGCCTCAAGAGTCAACTGGCAAAATTCTCAGATAAATGTCTTGATCTCGAACCTCACTCAAGGCGCCAAAATTTACGAATACTGGGAGTAACTGAAGGAGCAGAGGGAATTAACGCCCGTGAGTTCACTGCAAACTTAATCAAAAAGGTACTCAATTTACCTGTGGAACCGGAAATTGAAGTGGCACATCGAATACCTAGATTTAAGCCAAGATCACAAGCAGATCCAGCCCATCCACGACAGATCATAGTCAAACTTCGGGACATTTCAGCACTTGAAGAGCTGATGAAAAAAATCAAATATGGAGTGAAGATGACCTTTGGAAACGACACTATCAAACTCCTCCGGGATTATCCCTATGAGATCGTGCAAAAGAGAAGAAAGTTTGCAAAGACAAGACAGATTCTCCATGGAGTTAAAGATGTCAGATGTGGCGTTTTTTATCCGGCCAGGATGCGCATTACTTTCAAGGGAAAAGAGAAAACTTTCACTAATTCGGACGCATCTTATAAATATGCCCAAGAGATTGTGGCAGAAACAGAAGATTAATCAAGGCAGCGGGACGATATGGACAATTTATTTCCTTTTATTACCTCACAGAGAACACCTGAAGATAAGGGAAGAAATACTATTCTCTAAAAGTTTAAAATGGAAGATCATTTCCACGTGCGCCGGTCTAGATACCTTATCTCCTTTGGACGCTTTGGAATTCAACTCAAGGAATTCTTTGTTCAAAATGAAGGAAAGACTGATAAGCAACGCAGAGACGAACAGCAGAGCCGAATGTGGAAAACATCACAAGGACAAATGGCGGTTTAAGATCTTAAAACAGCTTTACAAAATATAGAGAATTAACAATAATTAACAATACTAATATAGAAATATAAATGGAAACTAACCTGAACTATATAATGGGCAAAATGTAATAATGTGCTAAAAAGACTGACTAGCGCGTATATAGAGATAACAAATTTTAGAATTAAAGTAGATAATACTGAATGTGTAAGTGGTATGTAGTTTGTGTGGGGAAGGGAGAAGACTCAGGCACCTGGCATAATTCCAGGAGCCTGTTTCAGGTTAACGCTTACAGTTAACAGCTTACTATTATCAAAAGTATAACTAATTATAAATAATTATTAGATGAAAGTGTTAGATAAATAAATTTCACAGTAGTTGAACACAGATCTGATAAGTCTGAATGAAATATATATGGTGTAATTGGATGAAAAATAATTGATTTTGAAATGGTACCGCCCTCCTAGGTTTAGAGTAATAAAAGGAGCGGTGCTAATTGTACAACATCAACTTCGGAAGTCGAATAGATGTCGAATCCCACAGACGGGTGGGACACGCACTACAGTGTTGAATACTTCACACACTGTAATTTTACTTCGGAGTCACGTGAGTGACTACGTGAAGAACCCGCTCAGTGCGCAGGCGCGGCATTACGCCAGCAGTGCAACAGCGGCTGCCACGGGAGTTAGGCTGTCCCGTTACAGGATGAACCGGACCGTCAGGTGAGTACCCTGAGGTCGGGTTTTCTTTTACAGGTGAGCCTTTTTCTGCTTGTGTTTTTTACAGGCAGAGAAAAAGGCTCTGGAACAAAACTGTCCCCCGTTTTCCCGTTGGGGAGGGGGGCAGCAACAGGCGGTAGGAGCGTTACCCGGTGTTCCGTAATTCCCCGACACCGTGCCGAGGCCAGCCCGCTAGTACCTGAAGCAGCGGGCTGGACGCATAGCCACTCGAGAGGCATCCGGCAGGTGTTCCCGATGTCGGACGGGACGTCTCTCCACCCGCACGGGGGGAGAGAGAGCTGCCTGAGCCGCTGGAGCGGCTCACGGAGCAGGTGCCTGCGAGACGCGCTGCTTGAGGGGCGCTCTCGCTACTACAAGGCACAAAAGCTCCAGAAGAACCTGTCCCCCGCTCGACCAGCGGAGGAACATTCCATTGCAGGGGGGGCAGCAACAGGCGGTAGGAACAATTACTGGTCGCCCCGCTATCCCCATCACCGCGCCGAGCCCAGTCCCGCTAGTGCCTGAACTGCGGGCTGGATGTCTAGCCATCCGAACAGGCATCCGGCCGGTGGCGTCCGATTCGTCGGACGGGGACATGTCTCCACCTAAATGGAGGAGAGACAGCCGCCTGAGCTGCATCCAACAGCAATTGGAGCAGCTCCACCGAGATGCGCAGAAAGAGCACTCTCGCGGAGGGAGGTCAGGCACCCCCTCCACAGTGTTCTGTACACTGCCCTCTGCTCCCTCATTACTGGAGGCTAGCATTGGTGACCAGGGCTGGGCTGGTCTGGAACAGGGGCAGGCGGACGAATTCGGGAGTATGCCAGGGGTGCAGGAACATGAAGAGCTGTTGGGTGTGATGGACCGTTTGTAGCAACCCCACGGGCTGGAGCACCGCTGGAACCAAGAATGGCGGCCAGCATCAACCATTACTGGAAAAGGTGCTCGCTGAGGTGCTGAAACAACACAGCACCAGAAAACGGTGAGGCCCTCAAAGTTAAAAGTGTCAACAGCCAAATCTGGGGGCATGTGGGTCACACATCCAGACCCAAGAACTCAAGCTACAGCGGATCCTAAGGCTCCTGACGTCAGCCATCACAGCCTTTGCTCGTTCCGTGGAGAGCACGGAGATGGATACCTGCCAGCAGGATGTGCTGGCATTAATGTGTACCACACAATTTGAGATCAACAATCTCCGGAGGGAAACATAAGACCTGCCCTCAATCCCAGATTTGCTGGCTTGTGTAAAGCCCCAGCTGCGGAGACGGACGCGCTGCTATTTGGGAAAGATTTCAATAAAAAACTGAAGGAGATGCAGGAAGCATCAAAAACCTTCGGCCTAATGAGGGCAGGCCCCGGGACGAGCAAACCAAGACCTCCGATACCCAAGCGGCAGCACCCCACGGCATCCACCAGTCGATGTCCGCAATATGGGACTGGTGAACGCTTGGGTTCCGCACATTATCCCCAAAGATCTTTCAGATCAGGGCCCGCAGCGGACCCTCTGGAAAATGCGCCTCCCCCCAACATCGCCAGCACGTCAGAACAAAATCTTCAGAAAAATGAAGAAACAGAATCACCAATAACCATGGAGGTAGGTGGGTCTGGTCCCTACCAGCATATAGAGAATAAGGGTGCTTTATTAACAGGGGGGAGATTACACTTGTTTAAAGAAGCATGGGGTATGGTCCCGAGTGACAAGTATATACTCAACAACATTACAGGATATAAAATACAATTCATGTCAGAAAAAACGCCGCCAGTTCAACAATGGCCCCAAAGGGTATTTCTCCCTCCGTCAAAGAGAAACGTGAGGGACAAGCTGAACTGGTGAGACTTATCACAAAGGGGGTCATCGAAAAGACCAAACATGAACCTTTGGAATTTGTATCGAATATATTCACTAAAACCAAAAAAGATGGTGTCTGTCGCATCATCATTGACTTAACATCACTAAACAAATTTGTTAAGTATATACATTTCAAAATGGAGACATATGTTACTGCCAAACAACTGAATTCCAAAGGACACTTCATGGCAAGCATTTATCTTAAAGATGCTTACTATCTAGTACCCATATACAAGGATCATCGCAGATACCTAAAATTTATCTGGATGGTACAAAGCATTGCCCTATGGGCGAACTTCAGCCCAAGATTATTCACCAAAATATTGAACCCAGCCATGGCAATACTAAGAAAACAAAAACATATTGTCATGGCATATCTGGAGGATATTCTCATAGTAGGGAAAATGATGGAATTGGCTGTGGCAGCAGTATCAGCTACAAAACAGCTCCTCGAAACTCTGGGGTTCGTCCTACATCCAGATAAATCTAAGTTGAAGCCATCCACTATCATGGACTACCTGGGCTTCACAATTAACTCAGTCCATATGACTGTTACCTTGCCAAAGGCAAAAATGGTTGAATTAGCACAATCTTGCAACAAATGAATGGTCAACGAGCGACCAACTATTCGACAAGTAGCAAGAGTAATTGGGGAAATGGTAGCAGCATTTCCGGCTACACAATTCGGACCTTTGCACTATCAAAAAATTTACAGAGAGCAAAGGTACGGGCAATAAAACGACATACAGGTCACTATGATCATGTCATGAACTTACCCACTGAAGCAATGTCAGAGCTACAGTGGTGGGCAGAAAACGTTTGGCATAGTTTCAGCCCTATCTTTATCACTAACCCTACTTTAGTTATTCAAACAGATGCCAGTGCTCAAGGCTGGGGAGCGACTAACTCCATATCCAGCACAAGTGGTAGATGGACTAAACTAGAGTCATCATTACTACTTACACTGGGCATTAACTATCTAGAGATGTGTTCAAAAGGGAACTGCAGATGCTGGAATATCGAAGGTACACAAAATTGCTGGGGAAACTCAGCGGGTGCAGCAGCATCTATGGAGCGAAGGAAATAGGCGACGTTTCGGGCCGAAACCCTTCTTCAGACTAGAGATGTTGGGCGCCTTTTATGGTTTAAAAGCATATTTATCTAATATGCAGCACATGCATGTTCGGTTACAAATTGATAAATACTACGGTGATGGCTTATATTAACCATATGGGTGGCATAAAATCATTATCATGCGACAAATTGGTCAACATGATTTGGCAATGGTATGTCGAAAGACATATTTGGCTATCAGCTACTTACCTACCAGGTAAGCTAAACACCCATGCCATGAGAAAATTAAACGCCTGGTTTGCAAGTTTGAACAGACCTTACCTGGAACTGGGATTGTCCAAACAAACCATCACCACCATGTCGGCATCCCTTCGAACATCCACCAAGAGGCAGTACTTAACCAGCATCAAAAAAGGGAGAAGTACTGCCAGGAAACATGGACAACATACGCAACAGCTACAGCCACCAACATACTGGAGTTCCTGGCCATCTACACCACGATGTAGGGATCAGCTACAGTGCCATCAACACAGCGCAGAGTGCTCTTTCTGCTTATCTCAAACCAGCGGCAGGACAACAGGCGATGGGATCCCATCCACTGGTGGTAAAACTGATGAAGAGCATTTACAATATCAAGCCCTAAGCCCAGGTATACCCATATTTGGGATATCAGTGTGGTCCTGACATATCTCAGGGAATGGCCACCAGCCAGATCCCCCGGCCTCGAGCAAGCTACACTAAAGACGCTCATGTTGATGGCACTTGTATCCGCTCAGAGGGTCCAGTCACTACACCTATTGCGACTGGACAACATGATCACAGCTCCAGACCAGATCTGTCGTTATCCAGCGACTGGTCAAACAGAGCAGACCAGGAACACCTAATCCAGTCGTGGCTTACCCACCAGAACCACGTTTATGTGCCATGACCCACCTACTATCCTACATAGACACAACCAGAATATTCGAGGGAGATGAAAAGCCTTGTGGGTCAGTCACAAAAACCTTATGGTGGGGTACGAGCCAAACCATTGCGAGATGGCTCAAGCAGGTGCTAGAAACTGCTGGGATAAACACTAACATGTACAAATTTTATTCCACCAGGGCAGCATCCATGTCGACGGCTAAAGAATGGACATGCCTATAGACCACATCCTGGCTACAGCAGGATGGTGGGAAGGGAAAAGACCGTTCAGAAATTTTATAATAAGCCGTTGGCAAAACCTGGTTTATTTGCAGTAAAGATTTACGAACTGCAAATATTTAATTTAAGCCCAGGGGAGCAACTTAATTCTTTGTTGTTATTGTTTAAAAAATACCATTGTGTTTTTCTACAAATAGACTCATTGGTTCATTACGATAAAACTTCCTCCCTCAAGAACTTCGGCAGTGAGTGAAATGAAACTGTTACACGGTTTGAAATCACAGAGCTTTGAAATCTTCACGTAGTCACTCACGTGACTCCGAAGTAAAATAGTAAGATTAAACGAGAACTTACCAGTTTGAAGTTTGATCTGTATTTTATGAGGAGTTACGATGAGGGATTACGTGCCCTCCGCTCCCACCCTCATTATATGGATCAAACTAATAAATTGATGTCTCCTTATCTTTACTATGTTTACTTCAAAATAACTGTGTCTATCTGTGATTCCACACCGCTGCTTGGAAGTATGCCGCGCCTGCGCACTGAGCGGGTTCTTCACGTAATCCCTCATCGTAACTCCTCATAAAATACAGATCAAATTTCAAACTGGTAAGTTCTCGTTTAATCTTACTATTTTACTTGTTCAAATTTTTTTTTAATCACAATATGTCACTACTATGTGTTTTTTTTTCAAGGAAAATCGCAAAAAGGATCTACCAAGGAAGTTAGTAATATAAACGCCCCCCAAATATCCAGAGTCCTGAGGTATGGATGCACCGTAATAAATAAGGGTATTAAAATCAGAGAAAATGCTAGATGATAAACAAAAGAAAATGGGAGGAATCACATTGTGTAGCTGGAATATGGGGTATTAATGAACCAATTAAACGGGGCAAAATACTAGCTCAGTTGAAATCATATAACACGGACATTTCTTTTCTACAAGAAACGCACCTTAAATATCAAGATCAGATCAGATTGAGGGCGAATTGGATAGGCCAAACATTTCACTCCTCATATACTTAGAAATCCAGAGGCACCGCAATTATTATTCGCAAAGGAATACCATTCAAATCAAAGAACATTATATCAGATAAGGAAGGGAGATACCTTATAGTTACAGGAGAAATCCATGCTACGCCAATCACTTTGGTAAATATATATGCGCCCAATTTTGATAATCCTCAATTTTTTAATAAAATCCTGAATACAATCGCAGAATTTAACTACCAAAATGTTATAATTGGAGGAGACTTCAACTGTGTTTTAGATCCGTACTTAAATAAATTGATGCAAAAACAAAGAGGTAATATGAAATCTAAAACTAGTGAACTCTTAAATACATATATAAAAAATACAAATATAGCAGACGTCTGGAGGATCGCGAATCCGACTGGAAGGGAATACTCGTTTTATTCAATGGTACACAAAACATACTCACGTTTAGACTACTTCCTAGTGGATACAAAACTAATCCCTTATACTATGAACCCTAAATATCACATCAATACGATTTCAGATCACTCCCCGCTAACTTTCGTTCTAAAATTAGAAGGAATGTCTACGAACAAATCGTTCTGGAGGTTTAACTCGCAAATTTTGAAAGACCCACAAGGGAGTATATATCTAAAAAAACAGATGGACCTATTTTTTGAGACAAACGATACACCAGATATATCGCCCACTTTATTATGGGAATCCTTCAAAGCATTTATTAGAGGAGTTTTTATCTCGTATCAAGCTTTTCAAAACAAAAAGAATAAGAATGAACAAAGACAATTAGAAGAACAAATCAGAAAACTAGATATAGATAATGCTAAAGATCCAACTATGGATAAACATAATAAAATTTTAATACTGAAATTTAAGCTAAATAAATTATTATCAGAGAAGGTTATAAGATTATTCCAAATTACAAAACAAGAACATTTCGAATTTGGGGATAAACCCCATAAACTTTTGGCACGCCAACTGAAAAAACGGGAAAAAGATCATGCAATTTTAAAGATTAAATCAGATAGAGGGGAATTATTAACACTACCTAATGATATCAATAAAAGATTTGCTCAATTTTACAAGAATTTATACACATCAAAAATGCTAATAGACAATAATAAAGTTTCAGAATTTTTAGACAATTGTAACCTTCCAAAACTAGAACTGAAGGAACAAGAGGAACTGGGAGCACAAATTACAGCTAAGGAAATAGAAGACACAATAAACTCACTTAAGAATGGAAAAACACCAGGACCAGACGGATTCAGTAATTAATTTTATAAATGTTTTTACGACATAGTTACACCACGCCTACAGAAAATGTATACATATGCTTTTAAAGAACAAATCTTACCTGAAACACTAGCAGAATCAGCGATCACATTAATACTTAAAAAAGATAAAGATATAGAAGAACCAGGCTCATTTGGAGCTATTGCTTTGTTAAATACGGACCAAAGAATATTAGCGAAAACACTAGCTAGAAGACTAAGTCAATATGTTAGTCAATTAATAAATGAGGATCAAACGGGATTTATACCTAAGAGACATTCATTTAATAACCTGAGACGTCTGCTTAACATAATGCACTCTCACAAACCTCAAGAACAAGAGTTAGCTATCATT
The DNA here is from genome assembly GCF_010909765.2 of Amblyraja radiata. Taxonomy (NCBI): domain Eukaryota; kingdom Metazoa; phylum Chordata; class Chondrichthyes; order Rajiformes; family Rajidae; genus Amblyraja; species Amblyraja radiata. The sequence continues at coordinate 1,113,085 of NC_045968.1, read as the reverse complement.
TCATTGGACGCAGAAAAAGCGTTTGATCAAGTAGAATGGGATTATATGATTAAAGTATTGCAAAAATTTCAAAAGGGAGAGAACTTCATTGCATGGATAAAATTATTATATAACAAACCCACGGCTAGAATATTAACTAATAATATACTATCTACGAAATTCCAATTAACAAGGGGCAATAGACAAGGATGTTCATTATCACCGCTGTTATTCGCTCTGGTAATTAAACCTTTAGCTGAAAATATTAGAACACACCCGGATATTTACGGTTATAATACTAAATATTCAAATAACAAAATATCCTTATATGCAGACGATGTATTACTGTATATCACAAAACCCCAAATCAGTATACCAAACATATTAAATCTAATTGAGGACTTTGGATCTTTCTCAGGATACAGAATAAACTGGAACAAAAGTGAAATTATGTCGATAAAACTGAAAGACTCAACACATCTTTTGAAATTCCCCTTTAAAATAGCCACAGAAAAATTTAAATATTTAGGAAATGAAATCACTAGAAACTATCATGCTATGTTTAATGCCAATTATAGCCCCTTACTTAAGAAACTAAATAATCTAATCAAATTCTGGAAAACGCTCCCGATGTCTTTAATAGGTCGAATAAATGCTATAAAAATGATCTTTTTACCACAAATCCTATATTTATTTCAATCAATTCCAATATATCTTCCAAAAAAGTTCTTCAAAAAACTAGACTCAGACATTACAAATTTTATATGGGACTATAAATCCCACAGAATACAAAGAGCACACCTTAGTAAATCAAAAGAGATGGGTGGTCTAGCGCTCCCTAATTTTATGTACTATAATTGGGCAGTAAATATTAAAAATATGATTCACCTGCTGGACAATTCTGCCCAGCAGGTGGACTGGATTGTAATGGAGAGAGAGGACTGCTCTCCGTGTAATACAGGAGTGACTCTCCTCTCACCAATGAATCTGAATAACAAAAATTATAATAAAAATCCAATGATACATAGCACAATTAGAACTTGGAAACAAATAAAACAGAATCTAAAATTAAGAAATCTATCTCTTTTAATGCCAATAGTCAATAACCCGTCGTTTAAACCTTCAATTATAGATAAATCATTTACACAATGGGAAAGAATGGGAATTAAAACGCTCGGAGACTTGTATGAATTAGGAAAATTATTATCATTTCAACAATTACAACTGAAATATAATTTGAAAAATAATCAATATTTTAAATATCTTCAAATCCGTGACTATCTGAAAAAATACACAAAAGACTATCATAACATGTCCCCAGACTTATTGGATGAAGCCATGAAGATAAAGGCTGAATCAGCAAATCTAATATCATACTTATACAACATTATTTTAAATATAGAAATACCTACAACCGATGGTATTAGAAGAGACTGGGAACAAGAATTAGCTATAAAAATTTCAAAAGAGAGCTGGGATAAACACTTACTATATGTGCATAAATGCTCGATCAACGTACGACATACTCTAATTCAATATAAAACATTACATAGACTATATTATTCAAAAACTAAAATAAATAAACTTTTCCCCAATGTCTCACCCATTTGTGATAAATGTCAGTCACAAGAAGCTACCATAGCGCACTCTTTTGTTTTTTGTATAAAAATCCAAACGATTTTGGAACGAAATATTTGAAATCTTCACAAAATTATTTAAAATAAAACTTGTACCAAAAGCAGAATTGAACATTTTTGGAATATCAGAAGGTAACCCCGAACTAAACGTGTTTCAAAAGAACTTACTTAATTACGGGCTAATAATGGGGAAAAAAGCTTATACTCAAATTTTGGAAAAATGCTCCAATACCAACAATAAAAATGTGGATTTCAAACATGTTCGAAACACTACACTTGGAAGAGATGAGACTCCTCCTAGCAGGCAAAGCAGACCACATCCAAAAGACGTGGTCTGCATTTATGGAACTATTACAAGCATAAGGTGCAATAGTAATTTAAAATATAAATGGTACCAGGATCTGGTAACGGGGGGTATAAAATAAACTTTTTAAAAAAAACACGGTTGGTATATCCTTTTTTGTGAGTTTTGTGTTGCAATAGAGCGATTGTTTTTCCTTTTTTTTCTTTTCTTTCTAGGGTCTTATTTCCTTTCTTTACTTCCTTCTCTAACTTCTTCCCTAAGGGGCTTTCTTTTCCCAACACTTGCCTGCACCTTCACGATTCTTGTTCACTTTCCTTACTTCTTTTATTTCTTTCTTTTTTAAAGCTCGAAAAATGAAGTGGTACAACAAATGTAATAAGATATATCTGATGTGTATTATTGTAATTTACTGTACTTCTAATAAAAATATATTTTTTTTAAACCAAAAAAAACATACAAATATATGTTAATTAATGTATGTAAATTATGCAGTGTCACTTCCTCTCTATAAGTTGCTGATTAATATACAGTTAATAATGATGTGTGTTTTTCAAGCACTTACTTTTCAGCTATCGTCTATTAATGTTAATCGAGGACAAAACATTTTGAATGAGACGGACGTCGGAACGACCGTTTTGCTGAATAGTGTCGGTTTTGCTTTGAGTATAAACTCGGTTTTCAGTTGGGTGTCAGCTCATTTCTGTGGTGGGGTTACAGTTTGCCAAAAAGGAAAAGCAAGCTTCTGCTAATTTAAAGCCTGTGTGCATTTCACTTACAGAGCACATCGAGCAGGAAGCAGTCTGAGGTTGTCACCACGGAGGGAAAATGAACCAAACCGGCGCAAGTGGTAGGTTTTTTATTCTGCACTGTTTTAAGAGACAGATTTTGCAGTTGCGAGGGGTGAGTTAGTTATAAGGGGAGTGGGTTTTTTGGCTAATTTATGGACCCCCCTTACTAAGTACAATGGGCAGATTTATTTACTCCAGAACTGTTACTGTATACAGCGTGACTGGGTAGAACAAAGGAGGTTTCCAGTGTAAAACAGGCTTGCTTATAGCCCTGTCCCACGGTGCGAGTTCATTCCAAGAGCTCTCCCGAGTTAAAAAAAACTTGTGGTAAGCATGGAGAATGAACGTAGCGGGTACGTCGGAGCTCGGGGACGTCTCTTAGCGCTAACGGCAGGTACTCGGGAAGACTCGCTAACAGCAGGTAAGCACGGGAAGACTCGTGAAGATTTTTCAACATGATGAAAAATGTCCACGAGAGCCCCGAGTACCGACGAGTGGCCATTACCGTAAATCTCCGAGTTCGAATCAGAGCAAACTGGGGAGAACTCTTGGAATGAACTCGTACCGTGGGACAGGGGTTTTACAGAAGAGAGAACTAGCAAACAAGAACTCGTACACAAGTAATTCCAAAAATCTGCACAATGGCTATCAAACCTCACAATATCTGGTAATGACAACAAGTATACCTTTTTGTAATAACCGATCATACAGATTAATATCTAGTTATCAGTTTATCGAAGTCAGATTTATAACTTTGGCACGTCATTCCTTTAGAATTGATGGGGATTTCAGAAATCTTCCATTTAAAATTTTTTTTTTATCTACCTGAAATTTTCGTCACCAATGTTAGGCATTTTCAGCCTATTGATAGAGAGGAGAATCGTACTTGCCCAAATGCAAATACAAAATAATTTGCAAGATGAATTAGTAGTAAGGAGGGAAAATTAAATGTTAGAATTTATTTCAAGAGGACTCTAGTGTAAAAACAAGTATGTAATGCTGAGGCCTTATAGAGCACTGGTCAGACCGCATTTTGAGTATTGTGAGCAGTTTGGGGCCACATGTCTGGATCTGGATCTGGATCTGGATGTAATACGCTGAAACGCTCTAGGTAGAACATCACTCAGCACCATGATGGCGGTGGACGCGCTAGTCAAGATGGAGATGCTTTTGGAGATGCATCTTTGTATGTGTTGATGTTTTGGAGATCTCTGATGCTGGCTGGTAGGGTATTCCAATTCCTTGCTGTCTTGAAGAAAAACGAGTTAGAAAGTGCTAATGAAGTGCCGTGTGGAATGAAATAATGTCCAAGTTGGTCGCTTCTGGTTGACGTGCCGATGGGTGCTGGATTAACTGGATGTGGTCCTTCATCTTTAAATCAGTAGTGGTATTCTTGATCTTGTGGAATGTTGTCAGTCTGATAAACTTGCGACAAGTAGTAGGTGGATGAAGTTGAAGGTCCTTTTTCATGCTGGAGACTGAGCTCTGCCACGTGTACTTGTTAGATATGAACCTTGCTGCTCTGTTTTGCACTGCCTGGATCTTATTGATGTTCCCTTGAGTGAAAGGATCTCACATGGAGCAGCAATATACCAGGCTTTTATATGCTTGGAGCTTAAGCTAATGGAATGTTGGCCTTCATAACAAGAGGATTTCAGTATAGGAGTAAAGAGGTTCTTCTGCAGTTGTATAGGGCTCTGGTGAGACCACATCTGGAGTATTGTGTACAGTTTTGGTCTCCTAATTTGAGGAAGGACATCTTTGCGATTGAGGCAGTGCAGCGTAGGTTCACGAGATTGATCCCTGGGATGGCGGGACTGTCATATGAGGAAAGATTGAAAAGACTAGGCTCGTATTCACTGGAGTTTAGAAGGATGAGGGGAGATCTTATAGAAACATATAAAATTATAAAAGGACGGGACAAGCTAGATGCAGGAAAAATGTTCCCAATGTTGGGCGAGTCCAGAACCAGGAGCCACAGTCTTAGAATAAAGGGGAGGCCATTTAAGACTGAGGTGAGAAAAAACTTTTTCACCCAGAGAGTTGTGAATTTATGGAATTCCCTGCCACATTGGGCAGTGGAGGCCAAGTCACTGGATGGATTTAAGAGAGAGTTAGATATAACTCTAGGGGCTAGTGGAGTCAAGGGATATGGGGAGAAGGTAGGCACGGGTTATTGATGGGGGACGATGAGCCATGATCACAATGAATGGCGGTGCTGGCTCGAAGGGGCGAATGGCCTCCTCCTGCACCTATTTTCTATGTTTCTATGTTTAACTTCTTTGGGTATGTTTTGCAGATTGCGACGTCGTGATCTGTGGACGGATGAGCTGGGGTTGGAGGGTCCCAAGGAGGTTTACTAGAGCAATCCAGGGGATGATTAAGTTAACATTAGATTGGCATTGACAGCGTTGGGCCTATACTCGCTGGAGTTTAGAAGGATGAGAGGGTCCTCATAGAAACTTACCAAACAGGGAAATGTTGGATGTGGGGAGGATGTTTCCACTAGTGGGAGAGTCACCCCACACACACTGGGCACAGCCTCAGAATAAAAGGACATACTTTTACAGAGGAGATGAGGAGGAAATAATTGTGTCAGATGGTGGTGAATCTGTTCCATTCACTGCCACAGGCAGCTGTGGAGGCTGTTATTCAGGTGAAGATTGGGTGCCAAGAGTTATGGGGAGAAGGCAGGAGAATGTAGTTGAGGGAAAGATAAATCAGTCATGATTGAATGATGGAGTAGCATCGATGGGCCGAATAGGCCAATTCTGCTCCTGTGACTGATGGTGTGATTTTTGTTGTTGTTTTACTGTGGGCTTGGGCGTGTGTTTGTCTTGTTAACAGATCACTTTGTCATTGCCTTTCTCTCCCCACTACTGGTGCCTACAGCGAACATAACAGTGGATGAGTTTGTGAGGCGTTTCCAGCTGTTCGTCAGCGTACCCACATTTATTTTGGGCCTGGTTTTCAACGTCTTTGCCCTGTGGAGCCTATGCTTTCGGTTCAGAAGAAACAACGTGTCTGTGATCTACATGATGAATCTGATTATGGCAGACATCCTACTGCTTTTCTCGCTGCCTTTCAAAATCTACGCGTACCAGACAGTCGAGTGGTCCCTGGGGCCGGCGTTCTGCATGTTTCTGGAGTGCCTGTACTATGTGAATACCTATGCCAGCATCCTGATGACTGTGCTGATTTGCCTCGATCGCTACATCTCCATCAAACACCCATTTTTGGCCAGGAGTTTCAGGTCACCCCAGAAAACAGCCGCTGCCTGCGCCACGGTTTGGATCGTGGTCTGGTCTTGCAGCGCCTGCATTTACTTCACCAAAACCGCCAAGTCCGTTTGCTTTTTTAACCACAGCCCGTCCCTCTGGAAATTGCCGGTGGTTGTGTTCATCCAGACCCTGTTTGTGCTCTCGGCTCTCGTCATGGTCTTCTGCTCCGTGCAGATCGTCAGGGCTCTGCGGAGAATAAACGGGGCAAAAGAGGGGTGCAGGGACAACAGCAAGTCCGTCAACATTGTCCTCTCAAACCTGTCCACTTTCCTGGTCTGTTTCACGCCCTACCACCTGGCAATGCTGCTGTATTTCCTGGCGCGGAACTCGCTGATACATGCAAAATACCTGACGACTCTGCGCAACGCACTGCAGATCTGTCTATGTTTGGCAAACATTAACTGCGTCCTGGATGCCATATATTACTATTTTGTATTCAAAGAGTTTCGGAAGTCCCATAAACATTCTCCGACTGACCGATGAAGGAGCATCAACAGAGAGCAGTGTACATGATATGTCGGGCGTCAGGGGTTACGGGGAGAAGGCAGGAGAATGGGGTTAGGAAGGAGAGAGGGATCAGCCATGATTGAAGGAACTGCAGTAGTGGCTTAAACTGAAGATAGACACAAAATGCTGGAGTAACAGCGGGACAGGCAGCATCTCTGGAGTTTCGGGTCGAGACCCTTCTTCAGACTCAATTCTTCTGTCTGAAGAATGGGGCTCGACCCAAAACGTTACCCATTCCTTCTCTCCGGAGATGTTGCCTGTCCCACTGAGTTAAGCCCCTGTCCCACTTAGGAGACCTAAACAGCAACCTGTGGTGACCTTGCCCGCAACCCAAAAAAAAAATCAAGGTCAAGGTGACCTGCAACCTCCTACCACCTCCCACGCATATGTTGAAAACCTTCCTCAACTATGAAGAAAACCTCCTTCAACCTCCCTTGACTACCTTCGACTAGCGTCGCAACCAGCTTCAACTAAAAAATGATTGAATTTTATAACGGGCAACCTATTTTTAGTCGAGGCTGGTTTTAATCATGATGAAAAAATAGCAGCAACCTAGATGAAGCCTCGACCACGCGGAAACCACTTTCGACCATTAGGGAGAGTGACCAAAACCTCCGGTGACCTCATGGAAACCTTGGGTGGTGGGCAAGGTCACCAGAGGTTGCTGTTTAGCTCTCCTAAGTGGGACAGGGGCTTTACTCCAGCAGTTTGTGCCTATAATCAGTCATGATTGAAGGGCGAGTAGACTTGATGGGCCGAATGGCTTAATTCTGCTCCTATCACTTCTGACCATATAAGAGCCGTACAGACACAGAGTGCTGGAGTAACTCAGCGGGTCTGGCAGCATCTCTGGGGTACACGGATAGGTGACATTTCTTCAGAAGGTGTGAAGAAAGGTCCTGACCCAAATCGTCAGCTATCCTCCGCATTTCTTGTGTCAACAGTGCCGGTTGTGATCTGTTTGTACATTTTCAAACCACTAGTTTCCCACACCCCCGACTCTCAGTCTGAAGGGTCTCGACTCAAAACATCACCTATTCCTTAGAGATGCTGCCTGACCCGCTGGTTTACTCCAGCTTTTTGTGCCTATCTTCAATGTAAACCAGCATCTGCAGTTCCTTCCTACTCCTATCCATATGTTTAGTTTAGTTTAGTTTCGTTCAGAGATTTTGAGCGGAAACAGGCCCATCTAGTCCGCACTGACCAGCGATCCCTGCACACATCAGCACCATCCTACACACCAGGGTCAATTTGCCGAAGCCAATTAACTTACAAACCTGTACAGCTTTGGAGTGTGGGAGGCAAGTGAAGCACCCGAGGAGAACCCGGAGATGCTGCCCAACCTGCTGAGTTACTCCAGCATCGTGTGCCTTTCCTTGGTAAACCAGCATCTGCAGTTCCGTGTCTCTACCGAGAGCAGTACAGCGCAGGAACAGGCCCTTCAGCCCATCACATCTGTGCTGACCTTAATGGCGATTGAAACTGCATATCTGCCTTGTCCTGGTCTATAGCTCTCAATTCCCTACCTGTTTGTGTGACTGTCCTAATGCATCTTAAACACTGCTATTGTATCTGCTCCCCTTACACCCTGGACAATGGGTTCCAGGCATTCACCACTTGCCTCCTGTATCGCCTTTAAACTTTCTCCTTCTCACCTTAAAGCTATGCCCTCTGGTATTTGTCAGTTCCACCCTAGGGGAAAAGACTCTGAATCTCTACCCTAGCTATGTCTCCCATTATTTTATAAGCTTCTATCTGGTCTCCTCTCAAGCTCCGGCAATCGAGCGAAAAACAAATCCAATAATTTAGCCTTATTCTGAAGTTTTGTTCCCAAGGCTGAAACTGTCAAGTAGAGGGCACAGCTATAAGGTTAGAGGGGGAAAAAACTTAAAGGAGATTTAAAAGGCAAGTTATTTTACCCAGAGATTGATTAGGACTCTGTTCCATGAAGCGCAGTGATCTTATAAAAAGTGTACAACATCATGAGAGGAATAGATCGGGTAAATGGACAGAGCCTCTTGCTCAGAGAATGGGAATCAAGAATAGGAGGACATGGGTTTAAGATGAGGAGGGAAGGATTTAATAGGAATCTGAGGGTTACCATTTTTACACAAATGGTCATGGGTATATGGGATGAGCTGCCAGAGGAGGTAGCTGAGGCAGGTGCTATCCAGAGGAGGTAGCTGAGGCAGGTGCTATCAAAACATTTAAGAAACATTCAGATAGATAGATGGACAGGTTAGGGTTGGAAGGATATGGGCCAAATGCAGGCAGGTGGGACTAGAGTAGATGGGACATGTTGGCCGGTGTGGGCAAGTTGGGACATTGGGCCTGTTTCCATGCTCTATTTCTATGAGTGCCTTTAGGGAAGGCTTGGATAGTGTGACTTTCTTTTATATGATTGTGAATTTGCTGTATATTTTGATTTTAATCATGCTCTTTGATGTAAATTAACATAAAAAATACTATGGATTTTGGAGGAATAAAATGGAAAAGTTGTGAATAGTCAGCAGATCGGGCAGCATCTACAGAGAAAGGAACATGGTTCATATTTAGGGACTAATGTAGAAACAAAGAACTGCAGATTCAGGTTTCTACCAAAGATGGACACAAAGTGTGGGAGTAGATTAACGGGTTAGGAAGCATCACTGGAGACAAAGGATAGGTGACATTTGGGGTCTGGGCCCTTCTTCAGACTCAGTCCGCCTGGCCCACCTACCCACATGTTTTTGTGATGTGGGAGGAGACTTGAAAAATCCTATATAGTCACAGGGAGAACGTGCGGACTCCACATCGACAGCACAGGAGGTTAGGACTGCAGCAAGGTCGTCAGAGCACTGAGGCGGCTGTTCTATTAACGCTGCCAATTAGGTTGTGTAAAATAAATAGGAACAGCCTAGCTTACAGCCCATGAGCCATTCCTGTTCCTTCTTTGTCAGGCAGCTTGTTCTGCTCTGTGTCCTCTCCTCATTTTACCATTCATGCTGCATCCAGTCAGGTAATTGGCAACTCTGAGAAAGATAAAGCTGCTAACTAAACCGCTGGATGACATGAAGCACAGCTGTAGGTCACTGAAGTGTGGATGGAGTCTTGGGGCTGGACAACATAACTGTCTGTGTTCCACTCTCTGGGCCCTCACCCCCTCATCTTCACCATGGATGTCCGGTCACTCTACACCTCCATCCCCCACCAGGATGGCCTCGGAGCCCTCCGGTTCTTCCTCGACCAGAGGAGCAACCTATACCCAGCCACTGACACTCTCCTCCGCCTAGCGGAGTTGGTCCTCACCCTCAACAACTTTACATTTGACTCCTCCCATTTCCTCCAAACACGCATGGGCCCCAGCTACGCCTGCCTCTTTGTCGGGTGCGTTGAACAATCCATGTTCGAGACGTACCAGGGCCCCATCCCCGACCTCTACCTCCGTTACATTGATGACTGCTTTGGCGCCACCTCCTGCACCTACACACAACTGACTGACTTCATCCACTTCACCACCAACTTCCATCCGGCACTCCAATACACCTGGACGATTTCCGACACGTCCCTACCATTCCTTGACCTCACCATCTCCATCGCAGGGGACAGACTCCTGACCGACATACATTACAAACCCACTGACTCACATGGCTATCTGGACTACACGTCTTCCCACCCTGCCCCCTGTAAAGACTCCATCCCCTACTTCCAATTCCTCCGCCTACGCCGCATCTGTTCCCAGGATGAGACATTTCATACCAGGGCATCGGAAATGTCCTCGTTCTTCAGGGAACGGGGATTCCCCTCCGCCACCATAGATGAGGCTCACACCAGGGTCTCATCCATACCCCGTAACACTGCTCTCTCTCCCCATCCCCGCACATGCAACAAGGGCAGAGTCCCTTTGGTCCTCACCTTTGACCCCACCAGCCGGCAAATACAACACATAATCCTCCGCCATTTCCGCCACCTCCAACGTGACCCCACCACTCGCCACATCTTCCCATCTCCCCCCATGTCTGCCTTCCGCAAAGACCGCTCCCTCTGCAACTCCCTCGTCAATTCTTCCCTTCCCTCCCGCACCACCCCCTCCCCGGGCACTTTCCGTTGCAACCGCAAGAAATGCAACACCTGTCCCTTCACCTCCCCCCTCTAATCCATCCAAGGTCCCAAGCAGTCGTTCCAGGTGCGACAAAGGTTCACCTGTATCTCCTCCAACCTCATCTACTGCATCCGCTGCTCTAGATGTCAGCTGATTTACATCGGTGAGACCAAGCGTAGGTTGGGCGATCGTTTCGCCGAACACCTCCGCTCAGTCCACAATAACCTACCTGACCTCCCGGTGGCTCAGCATTTCAACTCCCCCCTCCCATTCCCAATCCGACCTCTCTGTCCTGGGTCTCCTCCATTGCCAGAGTGAGCAACAGCGGAAATTGGAGGAACAGCACCTCATATTCCGTCTGGGGTCCTTGCGTCCTTATGGCATTAACATTGAATTCTCCCAATTTGGCTAGCCCTTGCTGTCTCCTCCCCTTCCTTAACCCTCTAGCTGTCTCCTCCCACTCTCCCATCTGCCCGCCCTCGGGCTCCTCCTCCCCTTTTCCTTCTTTCTTTCCCCCACCCCCCATCAGTCTGAAGAAGGGTTTCGGCCCGAAACGTCGCCTATTTCCTTCGCTCCATAGATGCTGCTGCACCCGCTGAGTTTCCCCAGCAATTTTGTGTACCTAACATAACTGTCTGGATATCTATGGCATGTATCAAGGACAATTGCATTGTAGTGATGTTAATCCATTGAAATACCAGAACCATCTATCCACACAAAGACTAAAGGACATTTTGGTCAAATAGCCAAGGTAGTTATACACTTAAACGCCTCGTGAACATTGCCACACTTACTGCAGAAGATTATTTGATGGGCTGATCATGTATTGATCAATAAGGCATTGCCCACATCAAATCAATCACTTGACTGAGAGTTGTATTGTACGAATAGGCCAATTGGAATAGTGCAAGTAGCATTTGTGCCATGGGTTCTTTCTGTTCAATAAATACATGTTTGGTTATAAAACAATGTGGCTGTTAGTTTTCACTCGAACACAAAAGTGAGATGCATGTTGCACATATTGATACTGGGTAAATATAAACATAAGAAGCTGGAGCAAAAGTGAGCCATTGGGTCCTTCAAGCCTGCTCCACCATTTGTCAACATCAGCACCATTCCTTTATCCCTTCTTTCCCTTAATTGATGGGAATCTATTGATCTCTGTTTTTCAATGAATTCAGTGACTGAATCTCCACAGCCTTCCAAGGCAGAGATTTCCCAATCTCTGAGTGAGGACATTTCTCCTCATCTCTAGGGGAATGCCTTGCTGAAGTCCATATAGACAATGTCTACCGCTTTACCCTCATCTACCTTTTTGGTTACTTTTTCAAAAAGCTCAATCAGATTTGTAAGACATTCAATCAGGTTCGTAATGATGAAACTAATTAAAAATAACATAGTAAATGAACACACACACAGCTGCAGTAGTGATCAGTGTCACTCTAATCAGTTGCCAAAGAGTGCACAGACAGTGCATCGAACTGTGACCGAGCATCATGGTTAAACAGCTGCCTGTATCTCATCCATATCCCTCCATTCCCTTCATATCCATGTGCCTATCTAAAAGCCCCTTAAATGCCACCATCATATCTGCCTCCACCATATCACCCACAGCTTCATTCCAAGCACTTGCCCAGCTAACTTCTTTAAATCCTGCTCCTCTCATCTTAAAGCCATGGATTATCACAGTGAAGTCTGTTTCGCCAACCTCCTTGTCAAGGGCAATAACACATGGACAATTAATGCTGGCCTTCCCGTTGATATTCCATCACAGACCAGAAAAATATATGATGTGTCCCTGTACATTGATATAAAGTAACAAACTATATCCATCTTAAGATAGCATTTTTATTCGACTTTCAGAAAATGATGAATGATTTTTGTGAGGCAGTCCAAATCACCTGGTTTACGTTTTCATATGTCGTTACCCATGGTTACTTGTCCAAGAGTATCGCTTGCTCACAACCAAAATGGAAGACCTGATAGACCACCCCTGCCAAATGCTCGGGACGAGAGATAGCACATCCCAGTATGAGTGTGGAATTGAGCAGTGAATTAGGTGGCAGAATAGTTCACAGCTTACAGTCTTGTTGAACAACACTGAAGCCAAGCCAGTTATCACTTGCAACATCTTTCATCTCAGTGCCAATACCCTACATTTAAAAGTATATGGATCCCAAAACAACCAAAAAAGAAAAAAGACTTTCCCTTCAGACACGATCGTGTTGCATTATTTCTCTTTAACCTCTCCACTGCCTGCAACCTAGCTGAATGTAGCATCTTCAGCTCCTTGAGACAGTTCTCTCTTGCTTCTACTCTTGCCCATTCAATTCCATTAACAGTATTCTTTCTGTAACCACTCTAAAAAATGTAGAAATTGTATTTGAGCAATATGCAGTATCATGGATCCTAGTTCTGCTTTTTATCCAGTCGTAATACCAGATTTTCTAAGAGATGGAGTCATTCTTGTTCATAAGCATTTCTAGTAATAGTTCACCTTTACACACTCAGCTACTTCTACAGTGGCAGGAGCCATGACTGCTGAACTAACTACATCTCCCATTCAATTGTCAGTTATGATTAGAGTCTAACACTCCTCTGTCACAATCAAGGGCAGCCATTTCCTGGTATTGGTATTGGTTTATTTTTGCCACATACTGAGATACAGTGAGAAACTTTGTTAGTCTGCCATCCAGTTGAATCATAACCAGACACGAGTACAATTAAACCACACCCCAGCACGACAGTTTGTGCAAAGATCCAAATACTACAGTGCAGAATATCGAGATACAGTGTTACAGCTACATAGAAAGTGCAGATGTTTTAAAAGGTGCAAGGCCCGCAATGAGGTTGGTTGGGAGATCGGGATTACATCCTTAGTTTATGAGAGGACTGTTTCCTAATCTAATAACAGTTTGCACGAAGCTGTTTCTGAGTCTGGTGGTAAATGCTTTCAGGGTTTTGTATCTTCAGACAGGAGAGGGGAGGTGAGAGAATGACTGGGTGTAAGTGGCCATTTGTTATGCTGGGTGCTTTCCCAAGGCAGAGGGAAGTGTAGATGGCGTTGATTGGGGAGGCGTGAGTGGGGAGAGGGTGGGTATGGCTAGTATGTTTGAGGAACTTCCACACAACTATCAGTAATATAAAAGATTGCCTTAGGTCACACATTCCAGGTTGCACGTGCTCATTAAGCAGAATTCAGCAAATCGCCTGCATTCTCTCCCCACTCTCCTTCCATATATTATCTATTGTCCCAGTATCCTGTAGCAAATTGCCCACTGCATTTTTCTATATTTATATTTAAATTCTGCTCCTCCAGAAACTAATGATCTGGACAAAGTTAGCATGAAATGCAAATGATTGACTTGGGGTGTGTGTGCATTTCAGCGTGTTGTTGAGTCTTGCCTTAGTACTTCCCTAAGTCAGTGCACCCTGTATTGCTCTCATTTCCTAATTTTTCTTACCGAAAGACTACCATGGCTGCTTGGAAAAGTAAGTGTTGTGGCTGGTTGCTCAGTCTTGTAGTAAGTTCTTTTGGTTTAAAACTGCCCTGTTGCAGTTTCTGCCATTGAAAGCATTGGAGCAGTTAGTCGCCACTACTGCTTTCTGGCAACCCTGATGTCATTTGTATGTCTGCGGTGGATTATTTTGAGAGAAAGAAGCTTGACATTTCAACATTTCAAGACACGATGAGGCCAGTGAAGTGCTGTTTTATGTCCATTGCCATCACATTAGCCTTGTTTGTACGGAGTTTGTACGTTCTTCCCGTGACCTGTGTAGGTTTTGTCCGCGATCTACAGTTTCCCCCCACACTCCAAAGACATACAGGTTCGTAGGTTAGTTGGCTTGGTATAAATGTAAATTGTCCCTAGTGTGTGTAGGATAATGTTGTTGTGCGGGGATCACTGGTCAGTGTGGACTCAGTGGGCTGAAGGGCCTGTTTCCACGCTGTTTCTCTAAACTAAACTAAACTAAGCTAAAATTAACCATTATATGAAAGCAAGATAGAGACATATCTTGCTCATGTTGGGCATTATGTGGCATTTAGCTTCAGCTAGACATGTTCCTGTATCCTTTTGATGTATAATTTGGTAGTTGAAGGATAGGGCGGTAATGCCTTAAAAGCTCAGTATTCAGCTCAATGGTTGAATGGGCTCATTCTAAACTTTAAAATTCCACGATTCTACAAATTCTCTATGAAACAATTTGACCCGAGAAGACAATTTTAAATTAAAATCTATTTCTCACATTGTTTGATTACATTAATGTAAAAATTGAATTAATTGATGATTGCTCTATGTTCAACTGATAATTGCTCGTTTATAAGCTTCCCCCCCAGTCTAGTTTCAGTAAAAACACTGAATCAAGCACTTGAATCAACTACATTTTATTTTACCAAAAGCGTGTCACAGATCACACACTGTATCTATCCCACCGCAGGTTCGATCCTTGTGTCTGCCTGTTCAAGCCCTCTAGGCCTCGCTCAGACAGCGGCACTCCAGAAGGGTACGCGGTCCCGAGCGCTCTTCCAGAAGATCGATGCTGAGCCTCGTGGTCGTGGACTTTTATAGGTCCCGGGACCTCGAAGGCCGAACCACATGGGGCTGGTCTCTTAATCACCCAATTACAGATATTGATTAACCCCATACATAACAGGCATTGTCCTAACCCAATGATACAACAGTTCAATACATTGTTTTCACAACGGACTTCGAGACGAAGTCAACTTGGAAACATTTACCCTGATTGACAGAAAACTCAGACAAGGCTCAACACCTCATCCAATCAACACTTAGCAAATCCAGACTCTCCAACATTATTTACAACTATTTACAAGGTGTATGTCTGGTGTGCAGCCATCCAATCCATTCTATGCATTTTGCACCAGATCGACAGGGTTTGCAGGGCTTCCCATTCTTTGCTTGCAAATTGTATCTAAGCTCCAGACACTCTGGCACCTTTTCGCAGCCTATCCCAGCTCTGCAGAGGGTAATTCCAATTTGACCAAATCTCCCAGCAACTCTGAAACCTAACCCCATTTTGAAGTCCTAACTGGTCCAATTTAGCCAGGATTAACACAACTAATAGATATCCCAACAAACTGTTCCCCAAGGAGTGGAATGAAATGAACTTTGAATTTCAGTGCCAACTACGGGTACTAGTTTTATTTTGCTGTTTGCTTCCCCTCTTCTTTTCCAACCTTTCCTGGAAGCTCTAGTTCTTCCTACAATGAGAGATTCTAGGATGCCAACAGATCTTTGATTAACAGTGGCCATCTGGGCAAAGTTGCCCGTCTTAAGGCCCTGTCCCACTGTACGAGGTAATTCAAGAGCTCTGCCGAGTTTAAAAAAAAAATCAAACTCGTGGTAAGTATGTAGAATGTACGTTGCGGGTACGTCGGAGCTCGGGGACGTCTCTTAGCGGCTCGTAACGCTAATGGCAGGTACTCGGGAAACGCGGTAAGCTCGTGAAGACTCGTGAAGATTTTTCACCATGTTGAAAAATGTCCACTGGGGCCCCGAGTACCTACGAGCGGCTATTACCATAAATCTCCGAGTTCGAATCAGGGGAAACTCGGGAGAACTCTTGAATTAGCTTGTAAAGTGGGACAGGCCCTTTAGCCAAATTTGATCCCGTTCTTGTACAGCCGACATTCCGGAAGATGTTGATATGTTGGATACTACTGTAATGTAACGTACAAATATTCTTCCTTTGTGGGGTCGAGTATCGAGTCCGGGTAGGCTGTTGGAAGGCAGTGATTCTCTCCAAATCACTGATTCACTTACTCGAACTTTCCAGCAAAAGTCTCCCCCCCCCCCCCCCCCACCCCCACCTCTACCTTCACCAAACCTCCAGTGGTGTCAACAATTCTCTGCTTGGACTACCATGACTATAAACCCATCACCAGCTTGATTGGGGTCTGTATGTGCCCGTGAGAATTTCATGTATGTGGGTGTGATTATTTCTCGTGCAGCCATTTTTGGAGTTCAGCATATTATTTATGCAATTATCTTGCGATTTGGATAACATTGTCACTGTCAGGGATCCAGAAGAAAAGCCCGTATTAGTTTAAGAAATTAGTTTAGAATTTCCTTCATAGTTTTCAGCCTGTTTGGAAATTCATCCATGACATTGAATTTGATTGAATTGAATACGTGATTGATAATTTTATAATTGATCCCTGGGATGGCGGAACTGTCATATGAGGAAAGATTGAAAAGACTAGTCTTGTATTCACTGGATTTTAGAAGGATGAGGGGATATGTTATAGAAACATATAAAATCATAAAAGGACTGGACAAGCTAGATGCTGGAAAAATGTTCCCAATGTTGGGCGAGTCCAGAACCAGGGGCCACAGTCTTAGAATAAAGGGGAGGTCATCTAAGACTGAGGTGAGAAAAAACTTTTTCACCCAGAGAGTTGTGAATTTATGGAATTCCCTGCCACAGAGGGCAGTGGAGGCCAAGACACTGGATGGATTTAAGAGAGAGTTAGGTAGAGCTCTGGGAGTTAGTGGAGTCAAGGGATATGGGGAGAAGGCAAGCAAGGGTTATTGATAGGGGATGATCAGCCATGATCACAAAGAATGGCAGTGCTGGCTCGAAGGGCCGAAAGGCCTCCTCCTGCACCTAGTTTCTATGTTTCTATGTTACTACTAGACTAAGTGGGACCCGTTGGGTCCCAGCATCACACAGGAGGGCTGGTCATCCAACGCAATATTCCACCTTTCCACCAATTCTAATATTGGTGGCCAGTTGGGGGGGGGGGGGGGCTTTCTGGAGCACTAGTATGGGTGTTGTGGGCTGAAGGGACTGGTTTCCAGAGGGCTAGTATGCAAATTGTGCGCCAAATGGATTCTTGGGCTGGCGTCTCAGTCAATCAAGCCTGTTGTGCTGGCAACTCACTCACTCACGGCTGGTGGGCTGGTAGTTGACTCACGGCTAATCCTTGAAATTCTATTTCAAGCAGGGTATAAGGCCACCAAACTCAAGTGCAGTTTCTTACCACTTCTAGCAGGGTGCAAGGCCACCAAATTCAAGTGCAGTTTCATACCATTTGAAGTAGGGTGCAAAGCCACTAAAGACAGCGAGTCGTGAGCTCTCCCTCCTCCATCTTGCAGAGACTGAGCCCCACCCAAATTTCCGGGTTTTATAACCCCTCCCCATCGGAAAAGCTGTGGCTTTCATGGAGTGATTGACAGGAGAGAGATTCTCAACATTTTTTTTTTAAACTAATAACACTTTTATTTTTCATTGATGGGAAGAATTCTCTGCACCTGCTCAGCGGAGGGGGACTGAGTAAGATGGCCAAAAATCACAGCCGTAAGTGGTAGCGTTTTATCTAAAATCAATATACAGTGCAAACAGGAAGTAAGTGCATTTACAGTAGTGCCTTTCAACTTCAAGCCAAAGCACCCACGCCACCATTTGCAGTAAGTAATGTCTTTCAACTTCAAGCCAGTGCACCCAAGCCACCATTTGCAGTAAGTAATGCCTTTCAACTTCAAGCCAATGCACCCAAGCCACCATTTGCAGTAAGTAGTGGCTTTTAACTTCAAGCCAGTGCACCCAAGCCACCATTTGCAGTAAGTAATGCCTTTCAACTTCAAGCCAATGCACCCAAGCCACCATTTGCAGTAAGTAGTGGCTTTTAACTTCAAGCCAGTGCACCCAAGCCACCATTTGCAGTAAGTAGTGCCTTTCAACTTCAAGCCACACCCAAGCCACCATTAGCAGTAAGAGGTGCCTTTCAACTTCAAGCCAATGCACCCAAGCCACCATTTGCAGTAAGTAGTGCCTTTCAACTTCACATCAAAGCTCCCAAGCCATCATTTGCAGTAAGTAGTGCCTTTCAACTTCAAGCCACACCCAAGCCATAATTTGCAGTAAGCAGTGCCTTTCAACTTCAAGCCACACCAAAGCCACCATTTGCAGTAAGTACTGCCTTTCAACTGCAAGCCAACGCACCCAAGCCACTATTTGCAGTAAGTAGTGCCTTTCAACTTCATGCCACCATTTGCAGTAAGTAGTGCCTTTTAACTTCAAGCCATTGCACCCACGCCCCCCCCCCCATTTGCAGTAAGTAGTGTCTTTCAACTACAAGCCACACCCAAGCCATTATTTGCAGGAAGTAGTGCCTTTCAACTTCAAGTCAAAGCTCCCAAGCCATCATTTGCAGTAATAGTGCCTTTCAACTTCAAGCCAAAGCACCCAAGCCACCATTTGCAGTAAGTAGTGCCTTTCAACTTCATGCCACCATTTGCAGTAAGTGGTGTCTTTCAACTTCAAGCTACACCCAAGCCACCATTTGCAGTAAGTAGTGCCTTTCAACTTCAAGCCAAAGCAACCAAGCCACCATTTGCAGTAAGTAGTGCCTTTCAATTTCAAGAGGCACCCAAGCCAAGCCAACGAGGGGGAGGGGGGCTTTCTGGAGTGCTAGTATGAACCATTTTAGAACCAATAGACATTTTTTTTGCAAGCTTTAGAACCAATAGACATATTTTTGCAAGCTTTCGAACCAATAGAGACACTTTTTGCAAGCTTTTGAACCAATAGACATTTTTTTGCAAGCTTTTGAACCAATAGACATTTTTTTTGCAAGCTTTAGAGCCAATAGACATTTTTTTGCAAGCTTTAGAACCAATAGACATTTTTTTTGCAAGCTTTAGAACCAATAGACATATTTTTGCAAGCTTTCGAACCAATAGAGACACTTTTTGCAAGCTTTTGAACCAATAGACATTTTTTGGCAAGCTTTTGAACCAATAGACATTTTTTTGCAAGCTTTAGAACCAATAGACATTTTTTTGCAAGCTTTAGAACCAATAGACATTTTTTTGCAAGCTTTACAACCAATAGTCTTTTTTTTTGCAAGCTTTAGAACCAATAGACATTTTTTTGCAAGCTTTAGAACCAATAGACATATTTTTGCAAGATTAGAACCAATAGACATATTTTTTGCAAGCTTTAGAACCAATAGACACTTTTTGCAAGCTATAGAACCAATAGACACGTTTTGCAAGCTATAGAACCAATAGACACTTTTTGCAAGCTTTTGAATCAATAGAGACACCTTTTGCAAGCTTTTGAACCAATAGACATTTTATTGCAAGCTTTAGAACCAATAGACACATTTTTGCAAGCTTTAGAACCAATAGACATATGTTTGCAAGCTTTAGAACCAATAGACATATTTTTACAAGCTTTAGAACCAATAGACATATTTTTGAAAGCTTGAACCAATAGACATATTTTTTGCAAGCTTTAGAACCAATAGACACTTTTTGCAAGCTATAGAACCAATAGACACTTTTTGCAAGCTATAGAACCAATAGACACTTTTTGCAAGCTTTTGAATCAATAGAGACACTTTTTGCAAGCTTTTGAATCAATAGAGACACTTTTTGCAATCTTTTGAACCAATAGACACTTTTTGCAAGCTTTTGAACCAATAGACATTTTATTCCAAGCTTTAGAACCAATAGACATATTTTTGCAAGCTTTAGAACCAATAGGCATATGTTTGCAAGCTTTAGAACCAATAGACATATTTTTGCAAGCTTTAGAACCAATAGACATATTTTTGCAAGCTTGAACCAATAGACATATTTTTTTGCAAGCTTGAACCAATAGACATATTTTTTTGCAAGCTTTAGAAACAATAGACACTTTTTGCAAGCTATAGAACCAATAGACACTTTTTGCAAGCTATAGAACCAATAGACACTTTTTGCAAGCTATAGAACCAATAGACACTTTTTGCAAGCTTTAGAACCAATAGACACTTTTTGCAAGCTTTTGAAACAATAGACATTTTTTGCAAGCTTTAGAACCAATAGACATTTTTTTGCAAGCTTTAGAACTAATAGACATTTTTTTGCAAGCTTTCGAACCAATAGACATATTTTTGCAAGCTTTAGAACCAAGACATATTTTTGCAAACTTAGAACCAATAGACATATTTTTTGCAAGCTTTAGAACCAATAGACACTTTTTGCAAGCTTTTGAACCAATAGAGACACTTTTTGCAAGCTTTAGAACCAATAGACATTTTTTGCAAGCTTTTGAACCAATAGTCATATTTTCTTTTGCAAGCTTTAGAACCAATAGACATTTTTTTGCAAGCTTTAGAACCAATAGTCATATTTTTTTTGCAAGCTTTAGAACCAATAGACATTTTTTGCAAGCTTTAGAACCAATAGACATTTTTTTTGCAAGCTTTAGAACTAATAGACATTTTTTTTGCAAGCTTTAGAACTAATAGACATTTTTTGCAAGCTTTAGAACCAATAGACATAATTTTGCAAGCTTTAGAACCAATAGACATATTTTTGCAAGCTTAGAACCAATAGACATATTTTTTGCAAGCTTTAGAACCAAGAGACACTTTTTGCAAGCTTTTGAACCAATAGAGACACTTTTTGCAAGCTTTTGAACCAATAGAGACACTTTTTGCAAGCTTTTGAACCAATAGAGACACTTTTTGCAAGCTTTTGAACCAATAGACATTTTTTTGCAATCTTTTGAACCAATAGACATTTATTTTGCAAGCTTTAGAACCAATAGACATTTTTTTTGCAAGTTTTAGAACCAATAGAGACACATTTTGCAAGCTTTAGAACCAATAGACATTTTTTGCAAGCTTTAGAACCAAGAGACACTTTTTGCAAGCTTTAGAACCAATAGACATTTTTTTTGCAAGCTTTAGAACCAATAGACACATTCTGCAAGCATTTTAGAACCACTAAGGGCACTTACATTTGATTAGACATGTGTTGTGTTATTCACAGCTCAGAGAAACGTGACCCTCTGCCTTCCTCCAGCTTGCAGACACTGATTGAGGCACACCACTTCCTGCTTTTATAGTCCCTCCCCCCCTGCCGCCAGCGGGGGCAGCAGAGAGAATGGGGAATTTTGTAAAAACATTAATATCTCTGTCATTTTTAATCGACGGGAAAAATACTCGGCACGCATGCGGCGGAGGGGGGCTCTGAGCGAGGTGGCCAAAAATGACGGCCGTAGGTGGCGGCGTTCTCTCGTAAATCGCAGCACAGATCGCCAAAACCGGTTAAGAACAGAGAGATAGATAGATAGATAGATAGATAGATAGATAGATAGATAAATTCCCCAAAATACCCTGAGATGGAAATGACAGCCAGTTCTTTTGGACAGTGTTTGGGTTCTCCTTGAGTCATACATTCTTGCTGAAGGCATCTGACCGCATGGATCAGCACCACACTCAACGCTAGAGTCACGTGCTGTACCACTGGGTGAACATAGTGGATATTCCCACATGGTGCCCTTGACAAAAAACAAAAGTGGTTGATTTGACCTCTCAAACCCTGAACCGCTGAAACCATCTGCAGTAGTTGGACTGAGGGGGTCAAACACGGAACACGTATTCTTCTCCCACTCTTTACTGCTCTCCACGTTATCAAACTGCAACAAATGCAGAGCTTTCAAATTGCTGCAAAGTTAAAATGGTCCTGTTAATAACATTTTGTCTGTGCCCTTAAACCTGAGGTGAACCAGGAAACATATGCAGACAGGAAGAATCGACAATGTTAGTGTGGGAGTGATTGGATTAGTGTGATAACTTGGGTATTATATTTACCTTATAGTTACCAGCATCACATCATCTAAACTCAGCACAATTATGTTCCATTTTTTTGTAAGGTCTCCCATATACAGGTCTATTTCTGTTTGAATGAGATTTGCTGCTTTCAATTGATAAGCATATTTTACTTGACCTTTGGGTTAAAGTCTCACATCTACACACTTCGGCCTGCAGATACTAGCTAACATGACAGGCAGATTGTGTGTCACCAACATAGTTGATACCTTCATTAGTTATAGGAGCAGAATTAGGCCATTCAGTCCATCAGGTCTAGGGGAGTTAGATAGAAACATAGAAACATAGAAATTAGGTGCAGGAGTAGGCCATTCGGCCCTTCGAGCCTGCACCGCCATTCAATATGATCATGGCTGATCATCCACTCAGTATCCCGTACCTGCCTTCTCTCCATACCCTCTGATCCCCTTAGCCACAAGGGCCACATCTAACTCCCTCTTAAATATAGCCAATGAACTGGCCTCGACTACCCTCTGTGGCAGGGAGTTCCAGAGATTCACCACTCTCTGTGTGAAAAAAGTTCTTCTCATCTCGGTTTTAAAGGATTTCCCCCTTATCCTTAAGCTGTGACCCCTTGTCCTGGACTTCCCCAACATCGGGAGCAATCTTCCTGCATCTAGCCTGTCCAACCCCTTAAGAATTTTGTAAGTTTCTATAAGATCCCCTCTCAATCTCCTAAATTCTAGAGAGTATAAACCAAGTCTATCCAGTCTTTCTTCATAAGACAGTCCTGACATCCCAGGAATCCGTCTGGTGAACCTTCTCTGCACTCCCTCTATGGCAATAATGTCCTTCTTCACATTTGGAGACCAAAACTGTACGCAATACTCCAGGTGTGGTCTCACCAAGACCCTGTACAACTGCAGTAGAACCTCCCTGCTCCTATACTCAAATCCTTTTGCTATGAAAGCTAACATACCATTCGCTTTCTTCACTGCCTGCTGCACCTGCATGCCCACTTTCAATGACTGGTGTACCATGACACCCAGGTCTCGCTGCATCTCCCCTTTTCCTAGTCTGCCACCATTTAGATAATAGTCTGCTTTCCTGTTTTTGCCACCAAAATGGATAACCTCACATTTATCCACATTATACTGCATCTGCCAAACATTTGCCCACTCACCCAGCCTATCCAAGTCACCTTGCAGTCTCCTAGCATCCTCCTCACAGCTAATCCTGCCCCCCAGCTTAGTGTCATCAGCAAACTTGGAGATATTGCCTTCAATTCCCTCATCCAGATCATTAATATATATTGTAAATAGCTGGGGTCCCAGCACTGAGCCTTGCGGTACCCCACTAGTCACTGCCTGCCATTGTGAAAAGGACCCGTTTACTCCTACTCTTTGCTTCCTGTTTGCCAGCCAGTTCTCTATCCACATCAATACTGAACCCCCAATGCCGTGTGCTTTAAGTTTGTATACTAATCTCTTATGTGGGACCTTGTCGAAAGCCTTCTGGAAGTCCAGATACACCACATCCACTGGTTCTCCCCTATCCACGCTACTAGTTACATCCTCGAAAAATTCTATAAGATTCGTCAGACATGATTTACCTTTTGTAAATCCATGCTGACTTTGTCCAATGATTTCACCACTTTCCAAATGTGCTGCTATCCCATCTTTAATAACTGACTCTAGCAGTTTCCCCACTACTGATGTTAGACTAACTGGTCTGTAATTCCCCGTTTTCTCTCTCCCTCCCTTCTTAAAAAGTGGGGTTACGTTTGCTACCCGCCAATCCTCAGGAACTACTCCAGAATCTAAAGAGTTTTGAAAGATTATTACTAATGCCTCCACTATTTCTGGAGCTACTTCCTTAAGTACTCTGGTATGCAGCCTATCTGGCCCTGGGGATTTATCGGCCTTTAATCCATTTAATTTACCCAACACCACTTCCCGGCTAACCTGGATTTCACTCAATTCCTCCAACTCCTTTGACCCGCGGTCCCCTGCTATTTCCGGCAGATTATTTATGTCTTCCTTAGTGAAGACGGAACCAAAGTAGTTATTCAATTGGTCCGCCATATCCTTGTTCCCCATGATCAACTCACCTGTTTCTGACTGCAAGGGACCTACATTTGTTTTAACTAATCTCTTTCTTTTCACATATCTATAAAAACTTTTGCAGTCATTTTTTATGTTCCCTGCCAGTTTTCTTTCATAATCTATTTTTCCTTTCCTAATTAAGCCCTTTGTCCTCCTCTGCTGGTCTCTGAATTTCTCCCAGTCTTCCGGTATGCTGCTTTTTCTGGCTAATTTGTACGCATCATCCTTCGCTTTGATACTATCCCTGATTTCCCTTGTTATCCACGGATGCACTACCTTCCCTGATTTATTCTTTTGCCAAACTGGGATGAACAATTTTTGTAGTTCATCCATGCAGTCTTTAAATGTCTTCCATTGCATATCCACCGTCAACCCTTTTAGAATTAATTGCCAGTCAATCTTGGCCAATTCACGTCTCATACCCTCAAAGTTACCTTTCTTTAAGTTCAGAACCATTGTTTCTGAATTAACAATGTCACTCTCCATCCTAATGAAGAACTCAACCATATTATGGTCACTCTTGCCCAAGGGGGCACGTACAACAAGACTGCTAACTAACCCTTCCTCATTACTCAATACCCAGTCTAAAATAGCCTGCTCTCTCGTTGGTTCCTCTACATGTTGATTTAGATAACTATCCCGCATACATTCCAAAAAATCCTCTTCCTCAGCACCCCTGCCAATTTGATTCACCCCATCTATATGTAGATTGAAGTCACCCATTATAACGGTTTTGCCTTTGTCGCACGCATTTCTAATTTCCTGTTTGATACCATCTCCAACTTCACTACTACTGTTAGGTGGCCTGTACACAACACCCACCAGCGTTTTCTGCCCCTTAGTGTTTCGCAGCTCTACCCATACCGATTCCACATCCTGCAAACTAATGTCCTTCCATCCATTGCGTTAATCTCCTCTCTAATCAGCAACGCTACCCCACCTCCTTTTCCTTTCTCTCTATCCCTCCTGAATATTGAATATCCCTGGATGTTCAGCTCCCAGCCTTGGTCACCCTGGAGCCATGTCTCCGTGATCCCAACTATAGCATAGTCATTAATAGCTATCTGCACATTCAACTCATCCACCTTATTACGAATGCTCCTTGCATTGAGACACAAAGCCTTCAGGCTTGTTTTTACAACACTCTTACCCCTTATACAATTTTGTTGAAAAGTGGCCCTTTTTGATTTTTGCCCTGGATTTTCCGGCCTGCCACTTTTACTTTTCACCTTGCTACCTATTGCTTCTACCCTCATTTTACACCCCTCTGTCTCTACCCTCACACATTTAAGAAACCCTTTCCCTTTAACTCCATCCTCCACTAGCCCATTCGACACCCCACCCCCCTTATTCAGTTTAAAACCACCCGTGTAGCAGTGGCAAACCTGCCTGCCAGAATGCTGGTCCCACACCTGTTAAGATGCAATCCGTCCCTTTTGTACAGTTCCCCCTTACCCCAAAACAGATCCCAGTGATCTAAAAATCTAAATCCCTGCCCCGTGCACCAGTTCCTCAGCCACACGTTACCAAAGATGTGGCCCTTGTGGCTAAAAGGATCAGGGGGTATGGAGAGAAGGCAGGTACAGGATACTGAGTTGGATGATCAGCCTTGATCATATTGAATGGCGAATGGTGCAGGCTCAAAGGGCCAAATGGCCTACTCCTGCACCTATTTTCTATGTTTCTATGTTTCTATGTCTACTCTGCCATTCAATCACGACTGATTTATCTTTCCCTTTTAACTCCATTCTCCTGCCTACTCCCCATGACTCCTGACACTCAACAAGAATCTGTCAATCTGTGCTTTTAAAATACCAAATGAGGGCCTCCACAGCCATCTGTGGGACTGGATTCCATAGATTCACCACCCTCTGGCTATAGGATATTCCTCCTCATCCCCTTTCTAAAGGTATATCTTTTTTTCTTGAGACTATGGCCTCTGGTCCTGGACTCTCCCTCTAGTGGAAACATCATAAGATCATACTCCTCAGTATCAGGTGTAGAATTAGGCCATTCGGCCCACCAAGTCTACTCCGCCATTCAGTTATGGCTGATCTATCTCTTCCTCCTAACCCCATTCTCCTGCCTTCTGCCCATAACCCCCGACACCTGTACTAATCAACCCGTACATCCCCTCCACATCTCCTCTAACCAGGCTTATCACTATTCAGTAAGTTTCAATGCAGTGTCCCCTCATCCTTCTAAACTACAGTGAGCACAAGCCCAGTGCCAACAAACACTCATCAGATGTTAACCCAATCATTCCTGGGACGATTCTCTCTTCCAGGGTGTTAGTGTATAATCACAGATGGCAATTGGATACCTCCATCAGCACACTTAGATTTAGTTTAGTTTTAGCGATACAGTGCTTAAACAGGCCCTTCGGCCCACTATTGATGCCCATCAGCGATCCCCGACATTAACACTATCCTACTCACGCTAGGGACAATTTTACTATTAGATCAAGCCAATTAACCTACAAACCTGAACGTCTTTGGAATGTGGGAGGAAACCGGAGATCTCAGAGAAAACCCACGCAGGTCACGGGGAGAACGTACATATTCCGTACATACAAGAATCCATCGTTAGGATCTAACTTGGGTCTCTGGCACTGTAAGGCAGCAACTCTACCGCTGCGCCACCATGCCACCCTAATGGTCTCAGAAAATGATGACTCACCTTTCTTTACACCACAAAAATGTTGTCGTTTGAATTTCTGCGGATAGAATTCAACCCAGTGACAGCACTTGCCTACACTATTATAGATCCCAGTCTAATCTTCATTCTTCGATTGGGAGAATAGAGCCCGGTTGAATTCCCTGACTCCAATATTTAATAACCCAGACTTTAGTTATTATTGCAACATGCATTCAAGCAATGTATTTTAAACGCACCAGGCAATGTAACCCAAATAGTTTAGTCAGTAACTTCCCCAGCAGCTTAAAATAACTACCCATCTGGGGCCAGTGACCTTTAGTTTAGTTTAGTTTTGAGTTATAGCGTGGAAACAGGCCTTGCGACCCACTGAGTCCATGCTGACCAATTGATCACCTGTACACTAGTTCTATGTTACCCCACTTTGGCATCCAACACACATGGGGCAATTATACAGAAGCTAATTAGCCTACAAACCTGCACGTCTTTGGAATGTGGGTGGAAACTGGAGCACCCGGAAAATCCCACGCGGTCCCAGGGAAAACATATGAACTCTGCACAGACGATACACGTAGTCAGGATCAAACGCAAGTCTCTGGTGCTGTGAGGCAGCACCCTTATTTAAGGACGTTTTTTTAACAACTTATTCCTCTTCCAATAGCTTGGGAATGTAACAAAAACAGAAATGCTGGAAGAACCAGTTAGCCAAGCAGCATCTGTGGAAAATAGTGTAGGTCAGGGACTCTTCCCCTGAATGGAGGTCAGGTCTCTGAGGTAGAGTTCCTGACCTAGAGTTCCTTTCCACAAATGCTGCTTGACTGGCTGAGTTCTTCCAGCATTTCTGTTTTTTGTTGCAGATTCCAGCATCTGCCGTTTCAATTGTTTACTAGGTTGGGTTTGTATCTTTCCTCTCTGCTCTAGGTTTTTTATTGCAGTTCGTCAACTGCATCCAAGATCCATTTACTTTGAAATGCTTTAATAATGGCCTTCTCAGTAGAAGGGAGGATGTTTGCTGATGATTGCACAATGTTTACTTCCCTTCAATACTCTTCGGATTATGAAACAAAGTCTGAACATTCTAGGTTTGGCATTTGATGGTAGTAACATTTGTTCCATTTAGCTGCCATACCCATAAGGATCTATCACCTCCCTACTGAATTTAGTGGTTTCTCCATCACTGAATTTCTCCCCATCAACAAAGTGGGTTCAACATAGTGGTGAAAGTTAACTGAATTGGCCACATACATTTTTATAGCCACCTCATATGGATAAACAGCACCTCATATACTGCTTGGGTATCTTACAACCCAACAGGATGAACATTGCGTGTAGCAAGGAACTGCAGATGCTGGCTTACACCAAAGATAAACACAAAATGCTGGAGTAACTCAGCGGGTCAGTAAGCATCAATGGAAAAAAAGCAATTGGTGGCTGAGATCACTCTGAGGTCTGAGGCAGAACTGAGATCATTCAATTCCATCCAGTACAGTGGACTGGTACCCCTTGTATTTTCTTGCATATTTGTGTTCTGTAGCATTTGCACAGCATAGCTGCTGTGTGTGCCGGCTACCTAATGCACGGCTGTTATTTGCCTGGCCTGTTGCAATAGCCCCTTCCAAACCTGGGACCTCCACCACTGAGAAATAAAAAAGTCAGCAAGTACTTGTGCACACCCAGTTCCTTGCCACATCACCATCTCTGTATTTAAAATTGAGAAGTTTTCCCTCATCATCACTGGATTTAGACCATAAGACCAAAAGACCTAGGAGCAGAATCAGATTATTCAGCCTATGGAGTCTACTCCGTCGTTCAATCATGGCTGATCTGCTTTTCCCTCTCAATATCATTCTCCTGTCACCTCCTCGTAAACTTTGATTCCCTTCCTAATCAAGAATCTTTCAATCTCCGCTTTAAAAATACCCAATGTCTTGGCCTCCACAATAAATTCCACAGATTCACCATCCCCTGGCTACAGAAATTCCTCATCATTTCCATTCTAAAGGTGCATCCTTTTATTTTGATGCTGTGCCCTCTGGTCCTAGACTCTCCCATTCCTGGAAACACTCTTTCTTCTGTGTCTCGGCCTTTCATTTAAATTCTGGATCTTCTTTCCCAAGAGCAGCTGAGGAAGATCTTCACCAGAAGGACCAGTGTCTCAAGAAGGTGAGTCAACATCACTTCTCAAAAGCTGCCATGGGCAGGTGTGAAATGCAACCCTGACCAGCAAAAATAACAATAATAATAATGCATTTTATCTATGGGTGGCTTCCAGAACACACAAGGCCACCTTACAGTTAAAACAAGCAAATTACAAATACATAAATAAACTGAAACAAAAGCAACATATCCATGAATTTGATAGAAAGTGGAGTTATTGGGTTAGGCCAGTGTGAAGAGGTGAGTTTTGAGGGAGGTTTTAAAGGTGGGGAGAGACTCTATGGTACGGATGGATAGTGGGAGAGTGTTCCAGAGGTGAGGGCCAGAACGGCTGGAGGCTCTGAACCCCATCGTGGACAGGCGGGCAGATGGAGTGGAGAGCAGGGAGGAAGAAGAGGATCAGAGAGTTTGGGATGGAGTGTAATGCCCCTGTCCCGCTTAGGAAACCTGAACGGAAACCTCTGGAGACTTTGCGCCCCACCCAAGGTTTCCCTGCGGTTCCCGGAGGTTGCAGGTGGTTGCCGGAGGTTGCAGGTAGTGGAAGCAGGTAGGGAGACTGACAAAAACCTCCGGGAACCGTACGGAAACCTTGGGTGGGGTGCAAAGTCTCCAGAGGTTTCCGTTCAGGAGGGGGGGGGGGGGGGGGGGGGGGGGGGGAGTGGTGGAGGTGGAGAATTTTATTAAAAAACGTGTACATAAAAATGTCCAAATGTTTTGAGGAGTGCATGAGTGAATGTAAAAGTGAATTAGCTAACGAAATGGAAAAAATGACGAAGTTTCAGCATGTGGTGCTGGCGGACCAAGGAATCAAAGGCCAAATCTGACATACACCCACACACACACACAGTTTTAATAATAACTAGACCAAGTGCAGACCCGTTGGGTCTGTTTCCCCAACGGCGTTTTGCGAGGGGGGGGGGGAGGGGGGGCTGCGGCATCAAACTCACATTAACCACCCCCCAAACACACAGGTGGGGGGAGGGGGGATGTGAAGAGGGGAGGGAGGGGAGAGGAGGTGGAGGAAACGGGACAGATTTGGGAGGGAAAGGAGAGCGGGGTAGGGGGTGAGAGAGGGGGATGGGGAGAGAGATGTGGGGGAGGGGGAGGATGGGGAGGTAGGGGAGGAGGGAGGGATGGGGTGAGGGGTGGGGGAGAGAGGGGAAAGAGTGAGGAGGGAGAGTGGAGGGGAAGGGGGAGAGAAGTGGAAGAGTGGGGAGGGAGGAGGAGAGGGGTAGGGGGAGTGATGGAAGAGGGACAGAGGGATAGGGGGAAGGGGGTGGGGGGGGAGAGGGAAGGGGGTGGGGTAGAGAGGGAAGGGGGGTGGGGGAGAGAGGGGAGGGAGGGGTGAGGAGAGGGAGAGGAGGAGGAGAGAAGGGGGAGAGAAGTGGTAGAGTGGGGAGGGAGGGAGGGGTAGCGGGGTTGCAGAGAGCTCCGCTATAAGATCTTTGGTCACATACTAATCACGCGCCTCCACAAACAGATGAGCGTCTTCTTGAATGGAGAGCGTGTGGCTGCCTCCACAAACAGTCACACACACTGTGGACCCGCCCCCACAAAAAATATTGTGTGAGGAAGGGGAGGAGGAGGGTGGAGAGGGAGAGGGGGAGGGGGGGGAGGAGAGGATGGGGGAGAGAGGTGAAGGGGGGGCGGGGTGGAGGGGTTGGAGCGGGCGTGCATGAGTCGAGAGAAGAGAGAAGGGCAGAGAGAGAGAGGCTGGTACAACAACAAAAATGCTGGATAAACTCAGCGGGTGCAGCAGCATCTATGGACCGAAGGAAAAGGGCAACGTTTTTGGCCGAAACCCCTTCTTCCGGGTTTCGCTCCATAGATGCTGCCGCACCCGCTGAGTTTATCCAGGTTTTTTTATGTCTAACTTCGAGGGAAAGGAGAGCGGGGTAGGGGGTGTGAGATGGGGAGAGAGATGTGGGGGAGGGGGGATGGGGAGGGAGGGAAGGAGGGAGGGATGGGGAGAGGGGTGGGGGGAGAGGGGAAAGAGTTGGGAGGGAGAGTGGAGGGGAAGGGGGAGAGAAGTGGAAGAGTGGGGAGGGAGGAGGAGAGGGGTAGCGGGAGTGATGGAAGAGGGACAGAGGGATAGGGGGAATGGGGTGGGGGGAGAGAGGGAAGGGGGGTGGGGGAGAGAGGGATGGGAGAGGGGTGAGGAGAGGGGGAGGAGAGAATGGGAGAGAAGTGGAAGAGTGGGGAGGGAGGGAGGGGTAGAGGGGTAGCGGGAGTGGTAGAAGAGGGACGGGGGAGTGGTGGAAGAGGGACAGAGGGGAAGGGGTGGGGGAGAGAGGGGAAGGGAGCGGAAGAGAGAGGGGTGGGGGAGGGATAGGCGTCGGGTAAGGGGATAGAAGTGGAAGAGTGGGGAGGGAGGGGTAGGGGGAGTGGTGAAAGAGGGGTAGGGGTAAGGGGGTGGTGGTAGAGAGGGAAGGGGGGTGGGGGAGAGGGGTGAGGAGAGGGAAACAGAACCATTGAAATTAAGTGCAGGAGTAGGCCATTCGGCCCTTCGAGCCTGCACCACCATTCAATATGATCGTGGCTGATCATCCAACTCAGTATCCTGTACCTGCCTTCTCTCCATACCCCCTGATCCCTTTAGGCACAAGGGCCACAATGTATTTGAGCATTGGGCATTGTGACATCACACAATGGAACGTTCACCAGGGGCTGGGGCTGGTGCTGCTTCTGTGGGTGAGAAGCCAGTTTATTTTTGAAATATCGGGGGGGGGGGGGGGGAGAAGGATTTGATTAAAAACGTGCACTTAAACACGACGAAATGTAATGAGGAGCGGATACTTAGAAAGAAAAGTGAAATCTCTACCGAAATGGAAAAGATGTCGGCGATTCTGCTTTCCCCCTTATCCTTAAACTTTGACCCCTTGTTCTGGTCTTCCCCAACATCCGGAACAATCTTTCTGCATCTAGCCCGTCCAACCCCTTAAGAATTTTATACGTTTCTATAAGATACCCCCTTAACCTTCTAAAATCTAGGGAGTACAAGGCGAGTCTATCCAGTCTTTCTTCATATGAAAGTTCTGACATATCAGGAATCAGTCTGGTGAACCTTCTCTGTACTCCCTCTATGGCAACGATGTCTTTGAGCATTGGGCATTGTGACATCACACGATGGAACGTTCACCATTGGCTGGGGCTCCTGCATAGGCATATGTAAATGAATCCATTCCGATTGGACATATGTGAGCATCAGGCATTGTGACATCACACGATGGAACGTTCAGCAGGGGCTGGTGAAGCTTCAGTGGGTGAGAAGCCAGTTTAGTTTTGAAATATTGGGGGGGGGGGGGGGGGGGGGGGGGGGGGGGGGGGGGGGGGGAAGGATTTGATTAAAAACGTGCACTTAAACACGACGAAATGTAATGAGGTGCGGATACTTAGAAAGAAAAGTGAAATCTCTACCGAAATGGAAAAGACGTCGGCGATTCTGCGTCCGGTTTCGGAGTTGCAGGGAATCAAAGGAAGAAATGCGGCCGGAAGCCGTACATGTAAATGACTCCATTCCGATTGGACGTCTGCGAGCGTCGGGCATCGCGATTGGACGTCTGCGAGCATCGGGCATTGTGACATCGCACGGCGGGAACGAATCGAAAGGCAGACAGGCAGCCGGACGGCAGCCGGTCGGATGGCGCGAGAGTTTTAATAGTATATAGGTAGACTAGACCAAGTGCAGACCCGTTGGGTCTGCTCCCCCAATGGTGTGATCCCCATACCCAATATTCCTCCAATGGAACTGAAGCGGTTCCCAAATGTAAGATTCCAGCACTCCCCTGCCTCCCTCAGCAGTGGATTAAAAAAAAATCCAATTGCACCTCCCCTGCCTGCTGCAGCAGTGAAAGGTTCAGAGTGTTCCTGTCTTGCAAGTTTGTTTCGAAGTGTGTTGGAAGCTGATAGGAAGGAGCAGCCGTCAACAAATCAAAAGGCAGAAAGTCAACGAATCAAAAGGCAGACAGGCAGCCGGACAGCAGCCGGTCAGATGGCACGAGAGTTTTAATAGTAGATAGATAGATAGATAGATAGATAGATAGATAGATACACACAAACACTCACACACCTATATATATCTATATTACTAAAAGTCTGATCTTGACCGCTTTTGGCCCACTGTGCTGCGATTTCTTAGAGAAGGCCGCCATCTATGATGAAGCCGAATTTTAGTTAAAAATATAAGAAGATTTTAAATTGGCTTCTGGGCTAGTTTACAGCTTATATTTAGTCCCAAATTAGGCTTGCCTCAGGTTGTGGTGTGTGAGATAATAAATCCTATAACATTGTCTCACAAGTGACAAGCAGAGAGGAGAAGCTAGAGAGATCTCTTTGAGATAAGATGCCGTAAACCAAGTGTCCTATGTTTATGAGGGACCAAGTGACAGAGAGGAAGCAGCGAAAGAGCTAGGGTGATCTCTTTGAAGATAAAATGACCTAAACCAAATGGCCAATGTTTTTAGTATATCTTGTACCATGTAAACAAAATGCCTTTGATGTGATGCATTCTGTGGAAACCTTTTCCTGTACATCTGACCATGACTAATGTCTGTGGAATGTGCTAAGGGGACAAAAAAACCCTATTTAATGCAATGTAATTCTGTTGTTCAGAGAGGTGGACCGAGGACAGTCGAGTGTCTACATTGGTCACTTAGCTGGAATTCTCGCTCCCTTCCATCGGCCGATAATAAGTAAAGTTTTGAACTGGTCTACCAAACAGTTTGT